>NC_082341.1:9486098-10133098 GCF_027477595.1 Haemorhous mexicanus
AATATTAATTCCTATTTTAAAAAAGGAAATTACATTCTGATGAACCTATGAATTAGTTTGAAATAAAAATTAGAATTCTGCATTGCTCAACTGAAACCTTTTTTTTAAAAGTAGAAGTGTATGAATGAAAAATTCAACACATTCTGCCAGTGTAAACTGACAATATTTGAAAGTGTTTTCTTTAAAATAAAATGTGAAATTAGCCTGTATACTGTCATAAGTTGAGTGAAGCTATCTTGATTTAAACCACCAAAATTTATGTTGCCATAAGCACAGAGAAGGGAGTTTGTGCATGTATTGAAACTTTTAAATTCCAGTACCACTTACACATATGAAGATATTTATGTAAAGTAACAGGCATATAATTATAAAGAGAAACAAGTGACAGCAATAATGCATGAATGGTATTTTATGTTTTGCTAAAGATGACTAATGAACTGAATTTCTATGGAAATATAGCGTGCCTGACATTCTCATACCTACCCAATGAGTTCATAATGATTACTGCTATTACAATGAATACAAAATTAATGAATAATAAATTAAATCCTTACACTAAATTGATATTAGGAGCCTCTTTAAGTCATTTTTTGTAACAGTCAAGTCACAATCCATAATAACCTTCTGAGAATAACAAGTTATGGATTTAATTACAGATAAAAAGAAATATCTTCTATTAAAATGTGGGAAATTATGCCCTAAAAAAATTAAAAATGGAGCAGATTTTGGAAAGCAGCAAAGAATGTTCATAAACTAAAATAATAATATTAATGAAAAAGGAAATTAGAATGCCATGTTTTTACATGCAGTGTTTTCAAAAGAAATATGCCAGGGTTAGGATAAAAGATGAACTAGCCAAGCATACTTATGAAAATCTGTAAAGGTTTATAAAATATAAATTTAAAGGAACTCTCTCATTTCTATATACAAAAATCCTGTCAGAAGAATTTAGCTAACAATCAAAATAAATGTCATGTCTAAATGTGGTAATCATCAGTCAGGATTCATCAGAAATCTAAAACATTGAAGGGAATTTTAGTTCCAACAATCTTTCCAGAAATCTTCTGGAGAAAAGATAACTGTCAGCTCCACAGATACATAGCATTCTGGAAGTTTAAGGACTCTTGGAAATAAAAGATGGAAGATATTTTAAGGGGGCACAACCTTCCTCTGTGTCCTACCACATTTAGTTTCAAAGGTTCTGTAGAGCTATATTTCATTAATCTGGACATCTTTCAGAATTAAAAATTATTATTTCACAACAAATCATAAACATTTTGATTGATCATGATAAATACCAGCCTCCAAAAGTGGTTCTGACAAAGTCACTGTGGTAGCTTGGGCTCCCTGGCACACTGCTGGAGACTTGTGACTTCCACCTCCCTTGGCACAAGGGCAGAACCCATCTGCACATTTTGGAACACGTTCAAGAACTCCTGAAGATCTTCACAAACAGAAGATGCACTCAAATGCATTTCCATCAGGTACAACAGTTCCTGAACAGAATGGTGAAGAGTGCAAATCACTCCTATAACTGAAGTTTCAGACATGAAAAAAAGAGTTCAAGAAAGAATTCTGTGTCTCAACACAGAGAAAGACAGAGTTCATTTAAGATCTGTAAAAAGTGATTTTTGCCCTGGAGTTGGTTTCTGTATGAATGGTTGTATCTGGTTCATTTAGCCATGTATCATATCTCCAGCAGTGCTCAGAAGGAAGAGTATGGAAATCAAATACAACTGGTTTCACCTTTTTCAAAAAAATATGTACACTGACTTCTAGAAATTCTCTCTTTAATGTGATAAAGATGTCAAAAGAATGCAGAGTATAAAATATAAAGGGTATAAAAGTGCTATCTAACTTTAGCACGTGTAAGCATCAACAAAGACAGTCTCTCCCACATGAGTGCCTGGGAGAAGGTAGGGCTTGACCAACAGATTTCCTATTCCTGCAGGGATCTACCCCAAACTCAGTTTTACCAACAGTGGCTTAATGAACAAGTGTGACTTGCAAGTTTTTATCCAGGACAGGCACTAGGAGCATGAAAGATGCCCATCAGTGGCACCAGTGATCACCTAATAGCCTTTACTGGATGTACACTGAAAGCCACATTGAAGCCTATTCCCAAGGCTGTCAGAACTTGAAGGCAGTAAAGACTACCTGCTACCTAATGGGGTAGTAAAACCAGGCTGTGGCTGCCTGCTGTGTTACTGACCATGCTGTTGTGATAGTTTCCAGTTCTGCTTTTTTCTCAGTGAAGAAATCTGAGATGTAAATGCATTTTGGAATGAGGATTCTTAGATGCTTACTGCCTTCTGTCTAAAGCAAAGATTTGTTTAACTGTATGGCAATATTTCACTAAGTTTGTTTAAAACTCTTAAGGGCAAGTTATAATTCATTATGGTACATGTGCCTCTACACATAAATATCTGCCAACTGTAACATTTATGGTTGTTAGCTGCATAACAGATATCAGTTAATAATGGATATCAGTTTAACAGTTTAACCAAATTAGAGCTCTTAAACTCTCTGATGTTCCTCACCTACACCTAACACAGCGAGAAACCAATATTAAGTGAAAGATGGATGCACTTATTCAGACTGGCAAAGAGTATCACAGAAGCAGAAGCAATATGTAGAAAAACATGTAATAAATATCCAAACACTGCCCCATGACCACTTTAATAATCAGAGAAGAGAATCAGCTTCCTTGTCCATACTGTCACCTAGGCAAACATCTACACAAACCTGCTTTTCTAGCCTTACCACATCTCCCAGCTTCCAGTTCTTTATTGTCCCCAGTACTGATTTCAGATAGTTAGTTATTCTATGAGAGCTTTGCTGCCAGCAGGAAAAAGAGCCTTGGATAGAATGAGAGGAAAAGGAACCAGACAAAAAAGCAGAATTGCAGGAGGACTGAGAAAACCATTGTAAATGTTTGGATCTATCCATGTTTACATCAGAAAAGCTGAGAGGAGCATCTGACTCTTCAACATAAAGTTAAAAATTTATTAAATTACCAACAAATAATAGTTATTAACATATTTTATTAAACCTTAAAGAAAGCAGAGTATTTGGAGGTGCCAAGTGAAAACAACTTTTGTCTAAAATGTGATTTAACTTGGAAAACATAAAGTTGCAACATAAAATAACAGGTTCTGTATCAGGTGGATTTCTCAATCTTAAACACATTAAAAGTAATGTTAAAATACTCTTAATTTAATATAAAATAATGTAATAACCTCTCTGACTTCTCAGTTCTTAAGTGGAAATAATTTCCTGTCCAAACCCATTTTACAGCCAAGGGTAGTAACCAGACCCAGTTTGGTTGATTTTAGCTGCACATTTCCCATTAATGTTAATGTGAGATTCACAGTTCAATTACTGCACATGGGTGCAGGATATACCCTCAAGTTGTTAAATGAATGAAGAGAATGAATACCTGGTGATTCCCATGAAGAGGAAAAATGCCAAGGAAAGAAATACCAGAAAGAAAAATATAAAACACAAAATCCATTCAGATAAGGAAGGATGGGAAGGGAAAAAAAGGAAGCATTTTCTGATCTCTTTACAAAATCAGTTGTGTTGTGGATTGCCTGAAATGATGTAACAATTGAAAAAGGTTTAACCAGCTCCTATAAAAGCTCAGTAATGAAATCCAGAAGAAAAAAATAATCTTTTTCTCAATTAAAGTCTGTATTTCAGATTAACGTACCATTCTTTAGACCTAGACTTAAAGCTTTATCTCTTTTTGCTCTGGATTATATGTAAAGGCAAAAATGGTCCGAGGAATATTTCCCTCAGTGCTGCAGCCCCATGGCTCCTGATTGGTAACAGTTCAACAGTTTGTGTGGCAGAGCTGATCAAGGTCACAAACTTCTCAGCAAAACACCAGTATGTTTGACTGCTACCAATGAAGTTCTGCTCCAGCTCTGACTGCAACCACTGAAATACTGCAACCTTCTCTCATTAGGTTTAGGTCGAAGATTTGCCAATCAAATCCTTACCTCCATTTCCACAGTACACACTAATCAGTCCCAAACCATTACTTTTTGATGGTCTGCATTCTTTCTCCATGTACAGTCAGAATTTCAAGGTCACCAGATACCTATATTGGGTATTTTAGTTCATGAAGCAAAATCAGAAGGAACACTTAATTGTGTGTGAAATCACTGCAGACCTGAGGGGCTGTCTGGAGTTTAGGAGCACAGCTGAACACCCTGAACTCCAGTGAAACCTTCCCTGTTTCTGTCTTATATATTTATATATACATACATACACACACACACACGTGTGTGTATATATATATACACACAGAGACATATATATATATATATATATATATACACACACACACAGTTATATATACACACAATACAGACACTTTCAGTAGCACATAGAACACCATGACAAGCAAGAACAATAATTTTTAGTTTAGTCTGATAGACATGAATGGAACACCAGGAAAAGACAATCAACATTATAAAATAGAAGACACATATTATAAAAAAATTCATTGTTTTCATAATTGTATTCATACAATTATTTGTTTGGGGTTTTTTCTTTCATATTTTCTCATACCTTGCTAAAGTACTTTAGCAGTTTAAAACCCCTCTCAATTAAACGAATTCACTCACAGAGTAGTGCTGGATGAAGAGAAAATGACCACAAGAAAAATGGGAATATTTTGCATGCATTAAACTGAAGTTTTGCATTAATGTATTTGAAATTTCCAGCAAAAATCTTTTATTTCCAGCACCTTTTTAAAGTAGAATAAGTGCATCCTTAGCTTGCCCCTTTCCTTTCCTTTCTTTCCCTTCCCCTTTTATTAGTATTTTTCAATGTAAATTAAAAGCTTTTTTATTATTTATCTCTGTGTACATGTATAGCCAGATACACACATGTGTAATAAACATGTCTGATAAATACATGTGTATACACACACACACACATATATATAAATATATATATATATATAATCCCACCTATAAATGCATACAAATATACATTTACTCTGTAAATGTATAGATAGATAGATTTGCCATATTTCTCCAATTTCATATTGGATGTTTACTCCTAAGCACCCATTTAGATAATTTTTGTGAAATCAGATAAATGAAATTACTCTGTTTTATTAGTTCACTTATGCTCAGTGCAAAACTACAGTGAAAACTGGTTTCCACAACTTCTAATTACAAAACATTAGCTACCTGAGACTTCTCCAGCTGAGCAGATTAGCATAGATCTTCTCTGCTGACAGCTTTGACCTTCACTCCAGCAAACACTTGTCAAAATGCCAAAAGTAATTACCTGGCTGTTTAGGAAGGAGTAATGGGGTGTAGCTACCTACCTTTTCTTGTTACTGATCTAAAATGTCTATAAAACTTTGCCAAGAGGCACCCTCTGGATTTTGGCATATACATTTTTTTCTCATCTGCCTTTTTTTTGGTCTTTTTTTTTTCCAACAGACTATCAAATACTTGCTATATGATCTCCTGCCAGCCAATCCCATCACAATTCTGGGGGATAGTCTAAATAACCTACTAGATGGATCTTTCAATCAAAACCATTTTATGACTGCTGTCATCCTGATTTTGTTGCACTGATGCAACCAGGAAAAAATATATTTAAAAGCAGCAGAAGCAGCACAGAGAAAAATAATCATAATTATCCTACGTTGATGGTACTGCCTATCCTCTGAATTAACTTACACATTATAGCTTTTTTTTTTCATAAAAAGCCTTTTACTGATCATATTTCAGATTTGCAATTAAGAAAACGGAGCTGCAGAGAATTTACAGGTACTACTTGAAAGATCTAAGGCTAGATTAAATCTAGAGAAGTCCTCTGACTTCAGCCAACATAAATTCATACAGTTTCTCTTAATCTGGAAAGTTCAAAATTATGGAAAATATCTTTTAAACATAACAAAGGGATTTAACATTTTCCTGAGGACTAGGTAATTCTAGAAAGATGTACCTATTTGCAGATTATGACAATGGTCAATCATCTCTAAATCCTGAAAACAACTTTTGTCAGACAATGGAAAACAGCATCCCCAGATAAGAATAAGATCAAATGTGATAAATTCAACTCAATCTTATCTTGCATGTCAGAATGGATACGTGGAGCTCAGGAAAATTTAAGGAGGGGAAGAAATCATAGATAGCCCAGAAAACAAAAAATTTTGGCCATAGATAGTCCAGAAAACAAACAATTAATGCAAATCAAGTCCCTTCCCTTGTACTCCCAACATTCCCAAACAATTGTGCACAGTATCAGGCAGGAGCAGCAGCTGCTGAAGGAGCCTTCAGTCTGTAGGAGAAAGACTGCTCAAAATGAAGGCACCGGTAACACACAGGTCTGAACACTGCTGACAAGTGTGCCCTTGTGAGCACTGCCAAAAAACTCCTCTTATCTTCAAACACTCTCCCAAAGCTCTCAAATAATTCCTAGTTCCACTATCAAGAGCTCATTACTTTCCCTCTCAGATACATCCCTCCATGAGCTATCAGCAGCAGAAGGTCATGCAAGTGCCCATTTTCAAGACAGATGATATGTGACTCGCCTGGACCTTCTAACTCAGCCTTTTTCAGCCAGAAACCCCCACATGCCCCTTCATCCAGGGTCACATTTGTGCCTCCTTCCCAAGATGTCAACCTGTAAATTGTGTTTTACCAAGAGAACAAATTGCTCCCAGGTTCAGGGCAGCTGTCCTTACACACAGTACCAAAACACCACACTTCTGGAGAAGGGCCTTTTCATGTTATTACTTTTCTCCAAGTAAAAGGGAAAACAACCTGATTCTAAGATGAGTATATTGATTTTCTGGTTTTTCTCTTGTGCTTTAAATAACAACTATTTTTCATAGACTCCTGAAGTAGCACTGCTCTCACTCACAATTTTTATTCTTTGGCTGATATGAAAGCTATCTGCTAAAATCACAAGACTGCTAATCATCCAATTTCATATATTAAAAATTGGATATTTAGTTACATCAGATAAAGTCTATTTTCCTGTTTGTACCAACTGAAATAGAACACTATCTGTTCCACATTATCCCTGTTCCACATGGTGCCTAGTGTTTATTTGCATGCACAGTTTAAAATCGTTAGGTTAATCTTGTTGTTCCACATTTTGAGAAGTTATAATCAATCTGTCTAATGGGGGGGAAAAAAGGTACTGACTGTTCTTTTCAAGGTAAAGATGAGGTTACAATGCTATCTGACCTAAATCAGATTTTCTACAATTCCCTTTTTTATGCTTACCTAAAAAGTTACATAATCATCAAAAAATATTACATAGCCAAACTATTCTTTATATAAAAGCTGCCTTTCAATGCATTCAAAAATCTATGCATGATCTTGCATTACCACATTTCTTCTAACCATTGCATTCCTAAATAATTTGTTTTAATATGCTTGGGATCTGCTGTAAACAGAGATAGCATCTTAAGTGTACTGCACAAAAATGCATAAAACTTTATTAAAGGACCATAACATTTAGAGATGTCTGGAATTGTATTTATTGTTGCTGTATATGTCATAATGCACATATATTTCAATTTTCCTGGAAAATGTGCTTTTCATCATAAAAATGTGAAATAGAAGCAATTTGGCTAAATAATATGGTAAAATAGAACATTAAGCAATTGTCTTGGGGTTAGGGATTTCTGCTTGCTTTAAGTCAGAAGTAAAATTAGTTCTCAAATATTTTAGTGTGGGGACTTTTTGATGCTGTGTCCACAGTGGGACCCCCAGTACTGCTGCTATACAAAAAATAAAGGTGTTTTGTTTCAGTCACACATTCTCTGTGCCATGAATTTTAGAGCAGCTATTTGTTGATTTGCACCAACTGAAAACTGTCCTACACATAAAAGGAATGGGTCAGTTTCAAACATCTGTGCATGGAAATCTGCAGCAAGTTTAAATGGAAAAAGACCATCCACCATAGTCAAAAACGTATTGGAAGATTTCCTTGTCTTGAAAGAAAACCACTTTGCACTCCAACTACAGGGCAGTTTCATCCTGGATTATCAGCTCTGTAGGTGTGAGGAAGCCAGCTGCAGGAATTTGGTTATTTAATAGTATCACACATGGTAATATTCATCAAAATTTAATTTTTTGTATTTTTACTTGATCTTAAATTAATTTTGAATTCTTAAAGTGCTTTAAATATTTTAGCAAAGGACAATGCGAATAAAGGAGACATGTAGAAGAAATCTGGATTTGCACCAGAAGAGATCTATCAATAGAAAAAAATATATTTTTGAGTTTGTTACCAAGCAGCAATTACAGGAAGAAGCTTTCCAGTGTACTAAATTCTACCATCCTGACTTCCACCAATTTCCCCAGATTTACGTGCAGGATCTCTGTATGGCAGCTCTATCAGCAGCAATGTCTCAATGATTCTGTGGACATTAGTGATGATTTCTCTCTCAAGCTTTTAGCCATCTATGATAAATATCTCTTCACATAATCTATCTTTTCTCTTTGAATGTAGAGGCAATCTAGGCAACTATTTTTGAATAAATGCTTAACATTTAGACAGCTGCAACAGATTTAGATGTATTCTATTCTCACTATTAAAATGCATTTAGATACAGTATTAGAAGGCTCTTTAAAAAATTCAGCTTAAAAATCTCTATTAACCTCTAAACCATGACATAAATTACTTAAATACAAGGCTTATTTTTACCAGTCTCCATCGGCCTACTTATAGATTTCAGAAAAAGAAAACATACAGAAATACACAGGTTTCAATCTAAGCTTCCATTCTGCTATTTCCATTAAACCTGTGTTGTTCAGGTATTAATTATTGTATTCCACAATATTCTAATATCTGCTCTACACCAATGGTGTGTTTCTCCTTTCTCCTTATTTTAGCTTAATTGACAGTTTTCTATTAATGGGTGTAAATAAGAGGCATGAGAATGCAACAGCATAAACTATCATTGCTTTAAATTAAAGACTATTAACTATATAATGCTAATTAGCTCTTTTTGTTTTCCTTCCCAGTTCTACAAAATTATTAAGTAGCTTTACAATTCCCAATAAGCAGCTGGATTTAAGGGTTTATGCTGGAATAGATGACATGACTTTGTAAGTTGAACAGAAGGAAGTTCTGCAATTTTCTATTAAAACAGAAAGTGGTTTTATAGACAAGAAATATTCCTCTCTAAAATTAGATGCCTCACAGTTATTCTTAGAGGAGAGGGGTGTATGTTCAAATGGATTCTACCCCTACTAATCACAGAAATGAATACCATAATTAGAAGGAAGCCCATGGAGAAGAGTCATAACCAAAGGTACTTGTTATTCTTCAAGACTGAGACACATTTTCTGAACAGTAGCGCTTCTCACTTGTTCTATTTTTCAACAGAAGAACAAGGTGGGAAAGAAATGCCATCTTGAAAACTCATTAATCATTGTATCAGACATTTGGTACTGCAGGAGACAGTTCAGTTTCTGAATAATCTTCAAAACCATAATGACATCCTTTATTCAGCAACGGATGAATTTGAGGAAAATAATTCAGACAGATTTGATGATACAGTAGGTGAAAGGAAATCGATCCACTACAAGGGCTCAGGAGGTGAAAAAGGACAATGTGAACTAAGGAGGCTTGAGTAGAAGAAATCAGGATATACACCAAAGACTTAAGAGAGGTAGGAACAGAAAAAGACCTGTCAAATCTTTATGTTTCACATTATAGACCAAAGAATTGTAATCCTACTCAAACCAGGGACATGGCAAGTGAAATCAGATGAACCTCACAGCCTCCTGGCTACATTGTTCAAAGTTTCTGACACAGAAGCTGTCAATTCTCTTCAAAGATGAACTTCAAATTATTCACAGACACATTTTTTGTTACCATCTCAGAGAGCAAGATATCCTATTGCACAGTCTACAAAAATCTAGATAGAGGGAAGGAATTCACCTGCAGACTTTAAACTTCTTCTGTTTACTTCATCACAGCTGAATTGTGATCTGACCATGACTGACCAATGAATACTTTCAAAACAGCCATCACTGCTCACAGCTGTGGGGTAGAAAAAGGAATCAAGACAGTCTGCCAGCATGGACATGTTTGTGCCTGAAGCAAGAGTTCATTTTGCTCAGACTTCTTACAAGACTTGCAAAGCTTATGCCAAGAGTCAACAAGAACACCAAGGCTGGCTGTAGTGATTTTGCTTTTTGAAATTGAAGTTTCCTCCTTTTGATGACACAGAATTCATATCTCCTGCACTGACAGCCACCATGAAAAACAAGGTAGATGTTATTAGTAAACCCACACAAAAAAAATACTGTCAAATTTCATGATGTTACCAAGAGAAGCAGTATATTGGAGGCAGAATAAGGCATAAATGCTTTCTTCACCAACTGGATGCAGGCTCACAAAGAGCTCGGCCATTTAGTCATCCTAACTGAGAGCAGAACTACGTTATCTTGGACAACTCCAAACCAATCAGACAGCAGCAGCTGGAAACAACACACAGGGTAAGTTAACTCTGAGGGGTTTGAAGTATTCATTTAACTCAAAAGGACTATTTCATGCTAAAAGCTTAGGATGGCGTTTTTCAACAAAAATATTAAACTTCAACAAAAATATTCACATTCAATGTCAAAAAGTTTTATTCCGTATTTTTTGTCATGGAAATTTCAGCTCAGCTGGGACATGACCAAAATTTGTAGATGGTAAATCTCAAAATCTGTAAGATCACAGATTTAGTCATTTGCAGTCATTTAAAACTGCTGAGAATTTCTATATGTTTTTTAATATAGTCTAATAACTTTGAGGCAGTGTTTTTATTCAAATCAGCTTGCTGTATTGCATAATACAGTAAAATTTGAATAACAATACATTATGTTTTGCATTTTTGTGTTTCATCAGAATTAATTTTGTAATGCTTTATTTTCAGAAATAAATCACTCACAGAGAAATGATTTTTAGACAAGAAGTTCATATGATTCAACAACCTATTCTCTAAGTCAGGATAATAGTCCCCTTCAGACCATATGCAGTGTGAAAATCTGAATTTCACCAACAGGGCAACAGAAAAGTAAAAAAGGCCCCACCCAAAAAGAATGAAAAAGAAAGCTAACCACAAAACCATCCAAACCAATGGTTTAGTTAAAAGTTATGGAAATTAAAATTGAAAAATTTTCTGTTCCTATATATACATTATTTAAACCTAGATTTCTGACCTTCCATACTGGTGTGTATCACAAATTATCTTAGGCACAGGAACCTGCACTCAAGACCTTTTAATTCCCTAATATCTGGTTATGCACTGCCTTTCATTGTGCTGACTGTCCCCATCACTACCATGCCTACACTATGCCCACAACCCTTTGCTTTCCAGTCTTCCCCTAAACACCAAAAATGTTGCACTTCAATGCAATGCAAAAAGAAGTGTGAGCATGACTCTAATAACACTAAAAGGCATTTCAACAGTGCTGAGCATCTGTGCCCAAAACTCTCCTACATCGCTTTTCCAAGTGTTCAGAATATATATGACCATTCCAGGCCATATAGAATATAAATGACCATTACCTGATGCCAAAATTCTTTGCTTGGAAACTTCAGAAGTTTCCACTTTTCTAATTATCACTGTCCTTGCCTAAATGGTAGGATTCCGGACTACATATAAAGTAATTTCATTCCTCATTTCTATATCAAATATATTACAATTTTATAGAGAGTTATCTTACTGATAATTGCTCTCTGCTAGGTTTCTCTTGACCTTTAAACTGAGGAGAAAAGAAATATACATTTGTTTGGCTAAATGATGCCATGCCAACTGTAATTACTCCGAGAGCAGGTAACTTATGTCTTGAGGAAGTTTATTTCTTCAAAACATTGAGATTAAATTACATTGCACACTGAACCTGACTTATTAAACAGAAATAGGCCAGAGGACAGCTACTTGATGAAAGATGTATTCTATCATTTGAATGTCAAAGTGTGTGAAGCTGGCAAAATGTTGGGTGTCCTGCTCTAGAACAAATAAAGGTATTGTTAAGGTGAGAAAGCAAGCTATTCACAATTTTAAATTACTCTGTTGTCAGCTTCTCCATATAATTATACAGCCTAGAAACTGAAAAAAAAACCCAACAAAAAGTAATCAAAACATTTACACAGAATTGGAATCGTGAATTACTGGGAAAAAAAGTTTTATTAACAAGAATGTCTCTAAAAGATTTTAGAGAGCTTATTTTGCCTTAAGACAGGTCATGTGTGCACCAAGAAGAATAAATCTCAAACTCCAAGAAAACAGAGACAACCATTTTTTTTATCATACTTAAAAATCTTTGGGTTTTAGGGGATATTTTAAGTCCTTCACCTCCCTGCACAGTTGTTAAATAGTCCCATGTCTTCTCTAACCTGCACACTTTTCGAACTCCACAGAGGAGGATGGAAAACTTTAAATATAGTTCCCTATATTTAAGCTTTAAATAGTGCAAGGAAAATATGAAGTGTATCCATTTTGGTTACAGAAATATATGCTACATGAATAATGAGACAAAACTGCTGCACAGAAACTGTTCTTGTGGCTATCAGTGAGACTTGCATATACATAACACCTGCACAAATAGATTTCTTTTTGCAAATCTGAATAATTTACATTCCTATATTTATTATGGCATCTGATTACCTCAATTTCCAAATCTTTTCATTTCTAAGGATGTGACAGACTGTGAAATTCTTCTGTCCATTTGGTCTGTTCATTTTCTGTAAACAAGATCTGCTTTCCAAGCTCCTGGAGGGATGTCAAGTTCCCTAAGAGCAGTACAGCATGGAACTATGCATTTACCTGTGCACTGATTTATTCTCCTCTGGCTTCCCTGGGTAAATTAAGTACCTGGAATGCTTTATTCAAGACACTGTTGACTTTAAAAATTCATAATTACAACTAGAGCCTGAAAAAACTTCTTATGTAAGTATATATTGCTGTTGATTTTTTAAGAGAATTTATTTTTGGCTTAGAGATCTGGAAGACGTCTGCTTAAAATAAATGAACTGATTAGTGAGTACATTGACAAGCACTGCAACTTCATCAGTTAGAAAGGAAAAAAAAGATATTTTTTATATTTAAAATATTTGAGGGATGGATAGATTTGTGAGCTCTTTTTATTTTTTTTTATGGAAAGGACAAACATAAGGTTTAGTTATGACAATACTATGGCCACACTGAAATACCAAGAGGAGCTTATGTAAAACTCCTATAAAATTTTTTCTGCAGCCATCAAATCCTGAAAGTTTTAATTCACTGAGCAAATGCTTGGGAAGTCAAAAAATGCTTGGGATGTTAATGTAATAAATAGTAGATAACATTACTGTATAAAATATTAATTTAAACTGGTGAATCTGCAGAAATTTTTAGAATCATACAACTTTATGGTTGGAGAAGACCTCCAAGACCATCAACTCCTACCTTTACCCAATACCACCATGCCCACTGAACCATATCCCAAAGGGCCACGTCTGCTTGGGTTTGAACACTTCCAGGGATGGTGACTCCATCACTTCCCCGGACAGCCTGTTCCAGTGCTTAACCATCCTTTCAGTGACATGGTTCCTAACATCCAACCTGAACCTCCTTTGGGACAGCTTGAGGCCATTTCCCTTTGTCCTGTCACTGGTGGCCTGGGAGAAGAGACCGACCCCCACCTGGCCACAGCCTCCTTTCAGGCAGTTGTAGGGAGTGATGAGGTCTCTCCTGAGCCTCCTTTTCGCCAGGTTAACTCCTCCAGCTCTCTCATCCTCTCCTCTCAGGGTTTATGTTCCAGATCCTTCACCACTTTGTTACCCTTCCTCTGGGGTGGCATTATTTTGTCCCCAGAACCTCCCCACTTTTTCAGCAGCTTTTAAGTTAAGGAAGTTGAAAACAACTACTTTGATTCCAGTGGTAAGCAAAACCAGAATGTTATATCTTGAGTTTTCCTGAAATAAACAAGTCACAGTATTTTTACTTTTCAGAGTAGCTTGTTAGGACCTGGCCAAGGCACATCAGGGATCTCCTGGACTTGATAATGTTTCCACAGCCTTGTTAAATTTCAGTGGATGTCAATTCCATTAATTTCCTTATGTGTAAATTTTTGAATACATGTAAGCCTTATTATCCACAACTGGAAAAACTATAAACTGCATTCTGATTTATTTTAAACCTGCCTTCTGTCAGTTTCATCTGTTCTTGCAGTGTAAAAGCAATTATACAGTCCTGTCCATATTCACTGTGCAACTCTAGAGCTGACAGACCTTTTTCATACCATACTTCTTTTTTTTTCCAAACTAAAGTTTCCTTTCTTACTGCACCACTGGTTATATGCAAGACATTCCATACTTCTAGTCATGCCTTCTGCCTTTCCCTGAATCTTTCCATTTCAACCAGAATTTCAAATCTATCTGAGGTATGAGAAGCAGTACTATATGTGGTATTTAAATAAAGGCAAAGGACATATTTATGAAAGAACAAATGCTATTATTCTGTTTTCTATTCCATTTCAAATAATTCTTAAAAAAACTTTTCCTCATTCAACTGATAATGGAGACTGAACTGTCATTTTCATCAAATTACCCATTACTACACTAACTACATTACTATGTAGACCTTGTATGCAAAGCTATTTTTCTCCGTATGAAATTTTTACAGTAATTTACAAGGAAATTCATCTGCCATTTTGAGTCCATTCACTCACCTTTATTATACATTTCTAAGATCAACTTTCACCTTTAATACTGTGAATAATTCAGTATTAGCAGGACTTCTCACCATCCTGCTCACTCTCTTTTCTAATTCACTTATAACTATATTGAATGTCACACTCAGAGCAGAGATCCTTCCACTTTTTTTTTCCACTATCTTAGTCTTTTAGAAAACTAATACTTTTTTACCTAATCTCTGTTTCTTGCCTCCTAACCAATTAGTGATTCACCATTTTTCTGTTCCATATTCCACATCCTAAGAAGATATTAGTTTCCTTAGAAACTTCTGGAAGACCTTGCCAAAAGCTTCTGGCAATCCAGGCAGGCTCTACCAACAGCATCATATCTGTTGATTCTTTCAGAGAGATTCAACAAGTTTACAAGACAGGGAAGATCATTGTTATAAAAAAGCCATATTTTTTCCAGGAAAAAAAAATCCTACCCATTCATGACTCACATAATTCAGTGCTTATTGTAAATTTGTAGTTCTGACAGCACACATCTCGGGTTTTTTGACCTTGCTACTCTTTAATCACCAGTTAACAAGACCCTTCTCCAGGGAAAAGGGTTCTGCAAAGGAAAGTTTTGGCATAGGAGCTACCTCAGTTCTTTCTGTAACTACATTCATCCATGGTGAAGCAAAAGTAGAAGTTAATAAACTCTACTAGTTAATAAACTCTAAACTCTACTCTCTAGATTGGAACTCCCAGTGTTTATTTACATGAACTTTTCTGGTTTCTGTTGTCAAGCAATACTGCAACTTATTTACTTCTGATTTTTAAAGCCTATCAATTGAGTAATTTGGAAACAAATCAGTCCTTAATTCTGATACCTTGCAAAAATTGTTTTTTGCAGTCAACAACTCCATAATACAGTTGACACCCAAGCTGAAAAGAAGCCAATAGGAGTCCTTAGAACAGTGGTAGTTACTCAGCAGCAGCTTAATTCTAGAAATGCAACCTTTACTTCCTAGATTAACTTGTCATTGAAATAGATGAAACAGTACAACAAAAAAAGGCACATTTCTACCTTTTTTTGTTCCAGAGATTAAGGCTAAGGTGTAATAACATTTTTTTTCCCTGAAAAATAGTATCAGAAAAGTGATCATCTTTTACAAATGACTAATGGGTTTTCATGAGCTTTTGACAACACTGAAGAGTCTTTCACCACACTGGAACTTGACAACAAGCCTCTATTTAATTTTCTTGACAAACAAGGAAGTCTCAAACAAGTTTAAAGATGTTAAACTTCAGTTTTTCATGTGCCACTCACCTCTCAACTCTCTCCCCCTATAAATGTCAGTCTTCTGGGAGAACAGGATGTGTCTGTGCTCTTTGCAGTGGTATTGACCGCTAAACAGACGTGGTGGGTCACAGTTTGGGAAAGGAGGACAAGGACTTACCTGCTTCTTTGGCAACATCTGCAGTTGAAATATTTTGGAGGTTTGAGCGCACTCGGAAGGTCACAGCTGGTCCCAGCACGCTGAAAGAGATTATTAAAAGAATGTAAGATTCATAATCAAGAGACATGGCATAATATCCCTTATCAAAATAGGTTTTTAAAGAGAAACTATTAAGACACCATTTAGCCCTCTTTCTTTTGCTTCATTAGCTACATTTGCATACATTTTTATACCTCTTGTGGTTTCCTGTGTGTATTTTGTGCCCGTCTGAAAGAATTTCAATGACATTAACTAAACTTCAGAACACTTCTGTAAATACTATTCTTATTATGAAGATGGCAAAATGGAGGAACTGAAATTGCTATTCAGTCAAGTACAGCATAGATCATCACTGGAATTCAGCATTCAAAGAAGATTACATGTACTTACACATTTTATATTCCTAATACCAACAAAACTTCAGTTCCTGTTGTCACAACTGTAAGGCAGAGGGACAATACAGAAACTCAGAATATTTATCTTAATCATATTCTGCAAGACTATATGTGGAGAAGAGATTCTGGACATATCTGATCCAATAGCTGGTTTTGACCAGGAAAATACCACAAAGTATTTATCATTTAACAACAGAGGGGATAACAATTTTTGAGAAGAAATTATTTGACTCTGTGGAGACCCTTCTGTGTGTAGCCTGATGGTCCTTTATAGCACTAAAATCTATAAGATATTTACAGAGGAAGGAACTGATTAGCCAGATGTAGAATGGCAATGTACTCAGGGTTTCACCAAAAAATATCATTGTGTAATTTTAAGGAAAAATAAATCTGTATTTGTAACGTTGCATTCACTCTCCATCCATCCCAATAAACATCCTACATATACATCCGATGAAAAGAAAGAAGAAATTTCAGGTTGATCTCCTTAAAACTATACTTAAATACTTATCTACAAAACACACATAAAAATACACATAAAAGAAAAATACACATAAAAATATAGTGAATGTATTATTGAAGAAAAATTTCTGCAGAACAAGAGATCAATTACAATGCAAGAATTTACACAGGAGAAGAGCATAGGGTCTGAAGAAAAACAAAAATTGGCACTATTTTATAAAATTTTACTTACATAATACGTATTATGCAAGTTCCTAAGGTTTTTTTAAACTCATATTATCAGTGAAAAGAATTATATTTATACTGGGAAGAGCAACCCTGCTTAAAAGGTGAAGTGCATGGGCTGGAACTGTACCTGTAACAGCTTTTGACTTCCTATGGCAGTGGCTTAGGAGAGAATGAAATCTGAAAAATTTTTGCATAAAAGAAATAAATTGAAAAATATTTTGTTGCTGGGCTTGAAGTGAAGTATTGAGTTATTCTTTTAGTAACATATTCATCTCTTACAATCATAGAATGGAGAGCACTTAATGAAGTGTGCTTAATTGGATCACATATATCCTAGACAGAAATATCTTTAAACTTTTTCCATTTCACACAGTAAAGACTCTTTCTTAACTATAAGACTTTGCTTTGAGGTTACAAAGGGAATCAGAGTAATAATAAGAATAAGAAATATCCTTTCATCTTTTACTAGCAAAGCATGCACTGCACACATTTTATTCTGGAGTTAACAGGGACTGCCATTAATCAATCTTTTTTCTTGAAGTACTCTTGGGGGGGATGGGAGAAAAAGAAAACAGATTTTATTGTTAAAGGACACTCTAAAAGTCTGGTCACTAATGGTCAAGAAACACTTTTAATAATGCCAGGCAAGTATAAAACATTTGTCAACATCATGTTAATATTATAGATTAAAATACTCAACAATTGAAAAGCACTTTTTATTTGAGATACTGCTTTACAAAAATCCAGACTGTTCTGTCACTAATCCTGAGATAACCAACCATAAACTGCACCTGCTTTAGGATATCAAACACTGACTCTAAGTAATCTTGCACTGTCCTTTTCTCTGTGCTGCCAGCCTAAGAGAAATGCTGATTCCTCTCAGGTGCTCAGATATTTACAGTGCCATTAGCAGTCTGCTTTAAATAAAAGCAGCATCACCCCAGCATGCAGCTCTTGCATCACCAAGATATGAGGGAGAGAAAAACCAATTTCAGATATTGCCCCCAAATCTTCACTGCACAGTCCATTATAGCTGAGAACCCAGAACCAACACAAAATTTCAACCACAATGTAGTTATACTTCAGATCTAACAGCAAACACAAAAAATTTCCTGCCTTCCTTCCCTTACCTGAATGCTTTACTTTTCCCTCTCAGCCACTCCCCACTTCCTCTCCCTTGTCCTGCCCTGCCCCACTCCCAGCAGCCTTGTACTTCCTGGCATCAGTAAAATCATAGATTCAAACTGGATCATTTCAGTGAGCCAGCCCAGGCAGTGAGAGACAGGGATTTCCAAGGAGTGAAGCAACCATCCCACTATTCTCTACTGACTCCACCTGGATAATCCAGGAACACAGGAAGATCCGAGTCATGCCCACACCAGTGTTGCCACAAGTACTGTCATTGCTCCTCACTGCTCAGGGAAAACAAGAACAAAAAACAGAGTGAGGAAAAAAATTCCTTATGCAAGAGGGATGCTACTGAGCTAAGACCATTCCTTTGCAGGAAAGACTAAATCTCAGAATCATTTGAAGCAGACACTCATATGTTGCTCTGTGGGACATTGCTTTCGTCTACTGTAGCAATTGAATTCTTGTATGTTAGAAATCACCTGAGCACCACATCAGCCTGGCTTCACTAGGAATATTTGCAGAATACAGAAAACAAAGCAGCTTTTGTCACAACTTTTTGCACACTGGCATTCTGTTTGTTTAAAAGCAAACAAAAGACCTTGAGATTACTTGGTCAAAATTGCATTTCTGCTTGATGTTTTGGGAACTGACTGCTTCAGGAGCTCATAAAATGAGATTTTTCTCATGGGGGCTTCTGGCAAAAGCACTCAATAAATAAACATTTCAATAACAAAAGATGCCCTTTAGGGAATTCCTCACTGTTCATTATGTGTTGGATGAGAACATTTAAACAAAACCAGTAATTATATGACTGCAAAATATTTTTAAAAGACTTTTTAACAAGAGGTCAACCAGCCTGAAAAAAGGTTTCAAGATGTATAAAATGCAACTCTGATAGGAAATTTGAGTTGGGTAGATGAGACTGTGTCAGACCCTCTGAAACCTGGCTAACATTAATGGCAATTGTCTTCAAACTGTTCTAAATACAGGGGCTCACTGAGGTGCACACATTTGTTTGTAATCTGATGAATTGCAAGCAAACCATTCCCACAGACGAGGGAGGTGCTGAGGGAGCAGAGGCATCACTCCTGCTGGTACCCTACCCCAGCCAGCACTCACCCAGCTGGGCTGGAGAAAAGTCACACAGGAACCACTGACCAGGCTGAAACCTCACCCACATCTGACATCTGCTGCAACTGAGGTTAAAAATGTCAGACAGGACTTTTTGTCTATCCTTGCCCTGAGCTGCATGCTACTACAAATACCCCAGGTAAATCTGTAGTCATTTTTTTCCTGACACAAATGAGCTTATACTCAAGTAAGTGAAGATTGTGAATTTTAGAAGGTATCTGGACTATACAATGTAATTGCACTTATCACTTTTTTCTTGCAGTTTCTTACAATTTTTTTTTAGTAAAGGTAAGCAGTTCTGGCTTCAAGGATAAAAAATAGTGATTTTGCCCCACACAAAATGTAATGTCTGTTGTAATGCCTTGCTAAATTTATTTTTTGAACTTTACCAACTAATTACCCCCTCCCCCCCCGTTGGCTGTGACAACTTTTGCCTTTTTTTAAACTTACAATAATGTTGCCTTCAGTCATAATAAGGGTTATTTTAACAAAGACATTCTAAGCATATTGCAAATTGTCACCCTTATGTGCTGTTGTCTTTTATTCTGTTTACTAGAGATGAAATAATTACAGTGTTTATACCAAAATGACTTGAAGGTTGATTGCTGATTTAATAAAATCCCCTCCCCTTGGGTCTATATTTCCCATCTGAAGGTGGGAGGGTGCACAGCACACACAGAAACAAAGAATATTCTTTGTGTAAAAGAGAAGTATTTCCTTTTGTTAATTGTTTTACAACTAACAGCATTCTTCTTATATTTTCCCTGTCAACAAATGAATGATGTGAATAAACAGAGCTGGAGCGTGATCAATATGGCAAGGTCCATATCACTTTCAAGCCGTGGGTTATAATTATATTTATGAATGACAGGATTTAAATCTCCATAAATTATGTGCCAGGCTTTGCACGCCTGTTCCTCTCCCTCGTGTGCGCGTCCTCCAGCACTGCAGGATCGCACCGCACGTTCGCTGAGAGAGGCACTCACAGTCTATCGTACCCCCTAGTGGAAAAGGATCTGAGAAACAAGTGCCAACGTGGCTCTGTGTACTCTTGAAGATGAGACATAGAGCTGATGCCAGATGGAAATGATTTGAGGTGGCATCTCATTTTTAAGACACAGGCATAGTGCAATTTCTCAAGACTGGAGGAAGATGAGGAGATTAGGATTGGCTATTTCCAACATGAAACATTCTCTTAATGACCCTATTTAATAAAACAGGGCTTGCCTTAATAAAGACCAGATTTGAAATTAAAGTCACCACTTGTCTATATGTTCATTTCAAAATCCTTTAATCTCTGGAGGTTAAGAAAAGCAATTAGTAACGCTCCAGAGGACTATGCAAAGCAAATTTTATAGCAGTGAAGGTAATTGTCTCAGGAAACGTTTGGTGGGCTTGAACTAATGACTTGCAATGTGTACACATTTCTGTGCCTTCTGTGTTTAGGAATTTGAAGCTTATGCCCATTGTTTATATTGCATTGAAGCCTCCTTTTCACCTTCTCAATTTTGGAAAAATTAAGATGCTCATATTGCTGTAAATGTTTTATATATTATATTTAGAGGTATATAAACATAGTTATGTCAAATCAAATCAATGGGGAAAAGCACAGACTTAGCAGAGGCATTTTTGTACTACAGTATATTTCTACAGCATGAATTACAGAGCAAAGCAAAGGCAGAAAATTTCAGCTAGACATTGACACATAATACATGAATGGATTAAGAGATATACACTGGCTATTTTTTTCTCCTTCTGATACTCAGAGTAGCTGTAAATCAGTTGACCACTTGATTCAAGTTTGACCAACAGTTTTGACCAGAACTGTTGACCAGCGTTCATTTTGGGAAGCATTGCATCATACTGTATTTAAATTACAGAAGCAGGCACCTGACTGAGCTTCAAAGATTCAGGAAAGCTTGCAAAGGATGTGTTGTGCTGACCTGCTACAAAATAACATCCCTGAACTGTTGAGTAGAGAATTATTGATCGTCACTCACACTTAATACTAAAAAGACACACATCTCTCACTCTTTAATATCTGTACTGTTCAAAGATTTGCTTCACTTTGCACCTGGACTGCAGAAATATCAATGTGGAGCTGTATGTCTTCTCACATTTTTATTGACAAGTATGTATGCACAGCCACTGATCAATTAAAAAAATCTTTTTCTGTTTTAGCAAAATGAGTTTTTCAAGCCCTTCTCAGGAAACTCTCAACATGCTCCCTAAAATGCAGAATGATACACAGTGTTCCAGAACACCCTGCAATACAGCAAGTAATATATTATCTATTAATATTTATATCCTTCATATACACTAAGCAGGAACAGTTTGCACAATTCTCTGAAGTGTTCTTGCACCAAACACAGCAGAGAGAGAGAAAGTTAAAGACTTGTACTGGCATTACACCTGGTCTGACAGTGACCAGGAACTAAAGATGAAAAACCAAAATCCCTGCTAACGGGAAGACACTAATTGCAGTGCTCACCAGGTAGTGCCTGATTTCCTATCACCACCTGAATTTCATTAGAGGGGTTTTCAACAGGCAGCTGGGAGGCATAACAGGTAGACCACAAAGATTAGAAAAGTTGACAGTTTCAGAGCAATCACATCTCACAAATGCAACTACATGGAAACAAAACTTAGGTCTGGATTTGATGGTTGCAGCCCAGATTTACTTCTGGAAGTTGCATTCTTCATAAATCAGGTATGAATTATGGTGTATTACCAGGTGAATTATGGTGTATTATCAGGTGAATTATGGTGAATTGTCAGGTATGAGTTATTAGGAGTCCAAGTCTTGGACACCTTGTTGTGCCCTCTTCTCTCTCCCTGACATGCTAAGCACTGAGGAGTGACTGCACAGAGCAGAATTTCAGGGGCAGAGAAGAGGCCACGACAAGGTGCTCAAATAATGAAATGCCTGACACACTACTGTCATTAGAATAATTTCCAGACTGAAGTCACAGGAAAGGGATGACTGGTCCAGAAAGGGACACTTTCCAATAATGCAATCCATGTCTGGTGGGTCTCTGATACCGATACTAAAAGATGGAGCTTTAATTATTTTACATTAATCATTAATTTTGTATTAATAATTTAATCTATATGCATCAAAATTGTGCTAAGTACACTGATCCTAATTTACATTGCAAAAGATGATGAAAGAGTATTTTAAAGATTTTACAACTTGCTTCAGCTGAGGTGAAGATTATTTTGCTAAGCCTACAATTTAAATGATTTAAAAAAGAGACAACGCTTAATTTAGAGATTGATGCTACACTCAGTTTGCCCTATTTTTATTCTTCACAAAATGCAACTTTTGATGATTACTCAATATCTATGAATAATTTGCAGAGTTTTAAAATAATTTTTCTATTAATCTGTCACAAGCCATGAAACTTGACATTTTCACCACACTGAGTACATGAAAGTTGCCAGCTTTGCCTGCCATGCAAATAAGGTTCTTAATTACAGTATTTAAAAGAACAAACCATACAAGTGCTATAATTTCTTATGGTAAAAAAAAAACCTGTTTGGACCCTGTGAGGGTGGAAGAATGGTCTCAAAAAGCTTCTTAAATGTACTGTGATTTTTCTTCCACTCCCCAAGGATTAAGCTAAAGGATAAAATGATTTATGTCATAAAAAAGAAAAAAAAAGCATTCTGTTTATATTTCCATTCTCCTTCTTTATACCTTTGTATCTACAAACAGCAGGCATTTTTCATATTCACCCAGTAAGCCTTCAGTGCATTTTACTGGCCTCAGCCCTACTCACCCTGTACACACCTGTGTTGTTAATGGAACTGGCTGAAAGCACATGTAAAATTTCTCTGCTGGGATGACAGTCACCTTTTGCTCTGCTTGCACAAGTGACTTTCAATCCTTAATGAGGAGCATGACTCACTTGTTAGGGCTGTTACAGAGGTACAGGTTCAGAATGTTCAGAGCTTTGATAGGATCCGTGTAGGACACAAGTTTCTTGCATCAGTATTAGGCAGCACAACCAAAGACAAAAAAACCCCCAAACTTTGCTACAGTCTTAGTTCAAAAGGCCACCAAATTCTGAGTGCTAAAACCAGAGCTTTCCTGCTTGTCCTCCTAAGGACCTGTTGGCTTCTCCCTTAGCTCTGAGACAACCAATGAGAAGATTTTTTTTTCTTGAGGCTCCCCTTCCAGCTGTGAGGTAGATATATTTCCTTGGCAAATGAGGCACTGCAAGAGAAATTTATTGGACTTTTTTGGTTGCACCTACAGATGCCTATTTGCACTGTCTTTATGGCTCTTTAGCCATACAAACCCCTCCACAGGCAGGTTGTAATTCAACTGATTGACCTGTTTATGCAATAAACAGTAAATACTGGCTAGGCCGTAACAAAAATGCAAAAGAATCCTTTATCTTTTTTGGCTGGGTCAGCAGGTCTGTGATGCTCATGCAATCCAACCATCCAGATCACAAAATGAGAGAAAAAAAAAGTGTGTTGGTACTTCCAGGAGAATCAGGCAGCCAAGGGCAGGAGGATCAAGACAGACAGAGACATAGAATATTATTTATATTTCTTCTAAGAGGTCATTCTTTTAAACAAATCCCTACATGAAAACCTTTTTTCATTTCTAATATTAGTAATTCTATTTATGGATGAAGCTTTAGTTCAAGAGTGAGAATCACAGTTCTCTGTTTCTATTCTCATATCTGTCATCAAGTCCTGTGCCATTTTAGAGAAAATGGGCTGGGTTTCAATCTACCCCTCTGCAGAATGGAAATTATTACCTGTTAATAATATGTGAAGTGTTATATAAATCAAATGCATTGGCACACACTCAGTGGCTTGCTTGAAAGAAAGGAGCATATCCTGCCTACCCTATAATGTTATGAACTTTGATTTTATTAAAAAAGGGATATGATGGCATCCTCAGTCACACAGAGAGATGAGTAGCAGAGAAATATGAAGTTAAAAAAGGTTAGACTTCAGAAATTCACATACCCCTTTTGAGCAGGGACCTAGGAGTTCATGGAAATATATCAAAAATAGTGGGTTCATTCTGCTTTTGATTACGAAGATGCAAATCCTCTGTTTTAGTGAGATGAAATGTTGTAATGGAAAGCCAAGCATCATACATGTTATTTATAAGAATCTCCTTAGATTTTTATGGTCTTTCTCTTTTGCAACCTAGAATTCATAAAATGCTGCAGGCCAAAATCCTTCCTGTTACTTTAATGATTTTTATATTTTTCTAGGAGGAAAGTTACAGTGGAGAAGGCAAAATTATCTTGGTTATATGCACATTCATTTAAGAAAAGAACACAAAATGTATTGTACCTCAGGGGGGAAAGCCACAAGACTAATGTAATGCTAAGGTTGTGGAATAACTCATTTTTAAGTAAAGAAATGCATAGTTTAAATTTTTGCCTTTTTTTTCCTTATCATCATTCCTCTAAAAAGTGATGAATCTTTATATTATAAATTAGTTGTCAAATAAGACAATAGGTACCAGAAAACACAATGTAATTTCTTATAAATGCCTGCATGCAATGATTTACAGCAATACATTTTTCACATAATTTATTTCCCAGACTCATTAAGTCTGTGGGAGAAGTCAAGTTTGAAAAAAAGGGGTTCCATTATTCCTGAGCTATGCTTTTATAACACTTTAAACAAGATTATGTCAAATAACCACAGTTATTTGTTTGCTATTTAAGATCAGAGAGCAGATGAAAAATACTGCTCAACTTTCTTGAAAGGTCTACCTTTTTATTGAGACTAAGCATGGTATAGTTCAAACTGAAATACAAATCTTGCTTAATAACTGGACAATAAATGGACTTGAAATTAAAAAGAAAATCTATTTCTAGTTAATTTACAGCATCTTAAGGAGAGCAGGATGAGTTACAGAACATTCAGTAAATCTAAATGACATAGACAACAGAATCTGCCAATCTGGAAAAAAAAACTTTACGAGAATATTAATCCACAGATGTTCAACATACAACACAAGAAAAGATTAATCACACCAAATCAAGGAGAATGGAATCATGGAGAATCTGCACAATGGAGGGAACTTTTCAAATGCAAACCTAACAAAACCCTGTGCTACCTGTCCTACCAGTGCTCAGTGGTTAAATAATCCGCCCTCACACTGTTCTGCCTCTCAGTAATTTCCTGAGTTGTTCACATTTAGAGCATACACACACCACATGTCATAACCCATCAGCACAATGGAGTGAAAATGCCAAGTATTGTTCCAGTGTTTAGGTTCTGGATGACTGAATATGATTAACTGGTTGATTGAATTTTTCAGGTGTTATAAAAGTACCATGACAAACAATGAACAAAACCTACAGTGCATGATTAGGACACTACAGCCAATGCCCATGTTTATAATAGGTGAGGCTGGGAGATCCACTCACCCCTCTGCCTGCCCAACACTTCCAATTTGAAAGCGTTTTAAGCTTCTCCAAACTTTCACCACTTGGTTTGATTTTCAGCTATCTTCCTCAGTTCAGGTTCTTTTCACTGGGATGGTTGGCTGGCTTTTCAAATTGTATTTATTCCAGACCAACCATTCCAGCTCTTCCTAAGAGCAGGGATAATGGTAGGCAGGGTTTGGTTGTGTAAGGCCTGTTCTTTGAAAACGAGGTGCAAAATGTCTCTACCCCAGTACATGGAAACAAGAGATTTGAAGTAGGAAAAGAATGTGCTTGTAACTGTCCTCATCATAAGCCTTCCAAATTCAAGCTTTTGTTAAAATCACTGTTTACACAAAACTGTTAAAAAACTATGGACATGCTACTGTACAACAGGAAAAATCTATCTTACTTCAAACACAGAAATGCAGCCTTTCTTTTTAAAGTGTTTTTTTCAGTAGGATCCTTGAAATCCAAAGATGAATGGTGGTCAAGTAGTAGACAAGACAAATTTTTCAGGGGCCTTAATTTCAATTTTATCAGACTTCAGGAGGTATGTTGCAAATGAAGTATGGAATAATAAAGATTTAAAGGTCCTCCTGTTACTTTAAATTCTGCTGAAATAATTTACTTCAGACTTAGACTCGGTCTCAGTTCATTTGAGGAATAAATATTTCAGGAATTTATTTATTTATTTCTGTTAAAGGCCAAGCACTATTGTCTGGATGGAGAGCTGATTCCTGGGACTGCTGAATGCTCAGGTAATGGAATGCTCAGCAGATTGGAGCCAATGGGATCTCTGTCCAAGTCAGGTAAGTTTGTTTCAGAAGAGGCTGAGTAAGCCATGCAGTGAGACATCACACTGGACACCTTGTAGTGGTAGAAGCTTTGACCCTAATCTTTCATGCATAACTCCAGCTCTGGATGGTCCTAATAAAACCCCATATCTCATATATGAGTTAAATATATCAATTCATGTTTGCCAAGCATTTTGATAGTGTAGTGAAGAGCACTATAGGAAAAGAAATCCAAACCAAAACAGAAGGAAATGGGGTTTCTGACCTCAAAGCAGAATTTGAATAAAGTGCAATAAATAAAGCCTGAAGTCACACATTGAACAATGAAAATAAAATGAAACATTGAAGAGCTACTCATTAACTGAGGATTTCTTTTCTGCTCATGAAATAAAACAGTTGGCTGTAGAAAAATATATAGATCTGATTCAATATTTCAAGTCTATCATAATTAGTGTTATTCAAAAGATTGGCCACCTGAACAAAACAAAACAAGAAAATGGCTTGAGTTCAGTCCAAAGTCAATTTTTTGTTTATTCTCATCACCTAAATAAGTCAAGCTTAGTTAAATTTTGAAACTAGCTATTACTTCGAATTTATAGTATTTTCTTTTCAAAATGTGAAATCACATTGCTGTGTCTGCTACAAAATTTGAAAGATATTTATCAGCTGAAGTCTTCATACGGTTTTCTTGTATAACTTCAGTTAACCTGAATTTTTCATTTTTCATATAATAAACTGTTTAGGTAAACACTGAATACACCCAGTGGGGGTAGGGAGCACTGTGAGGGGAACGCTGAACAGCCAGCCTGAATCCTGGGTGTTGGAGATTTAGATTCTGAAAGATGAGGGATTTGGTCTTTTAACTTAGTTTTGGATGCACAATATAAATGCATCAATTCATGATAGGGGAAGAGTGGTTAAATGAAATGGCTTTGCAATCCAGGATGTTATATAAGATAATCAGAATCAGCCTTTTCAACCTGAAAAAATCTATTTATATTAACATTTCAAATTTAGCCTAAGAGTCCTGCTCACTCTTAACATTCTACATATAGATTATATGGTTTTATAGTGAATTGTTACACTTCAAAACAACAGCAGTAGATTAAGATTAATGTAGTTTTATGGAATGAATGAAGAATGCTCTGCTAGAGGTTTTCCACTGAAAAATTATAAATGAAAATGAAAATGCTGGTCAAGTTAGCACATCTCCTGAAAGTTCAGTTCTTTGAGTACTGAGTTTTGGTATATCAGAAGGTAAAAATGAGGAAACTGCCATTAAGATAAATGGGTGGAGGAAGATAAAGCTGAACAAAATGGGGAAAAAAGAGACACCTAGAGCAAAAGATCTTCCAAGGCAATTGGGAAAATCATATCAGTCTAGAGAGAATGTAATATTCAGCTGAAAATCTCACTCTTGACTGGAAGCTGAGAAGGGTAGGATATAAGGCCTGAAATACTATGAAAACAGAATAATTTGTTTCCTTTCCATAAAAAGGTATTCTCCTAAGGTCAGAGCTCATCCTTCCTCTTTACAATGTTGGCAGTAAATACCCCAAATGTGAGAACATTAAATACAAATTCAAAAATTATTTGTATTCTCATCAGTTAAGTCATTTCTGCTCTAATCAATGACTTTGACTGTTAATTCTGTGTCCTTTCCACTACTTTCAAAGTTGAGCTTGGAGATTTTGTTATTTTTATTATATTTGGATGTTTCTTGATAAAGTCTCATGTTGTGAATAACTCAATTACATGAAGAAGGTCAATGCTGCAGATTGCAAAGTCATATTTTTTAAAAGAAAATAGATATAAACCCTCCTAAACAGAAGTACCCATCTGACTTCAATCCCTGATACCAGTCCAACAATCAATCACCAGGGGCATTGGACACCCATAATTAGATTATAAAATCATAACTATAGTAATTTTACGTCTGCTTGCATAATTACATCAGCATGCTAATATCCTTTTAATGGTCTCTAATGATGTAATAAGAAATAATGGAACTTATTTGACAGCTACATAACCATTAACAAAACATATTAAGCATAACTATTACTTCCATAAAGATTCAGGCTGCATCCAAAAATGACAACTAACATGTTGGATCTTATTTTCAATGTTGAAATATTTCTAATTATGAATTCCCGAAACCTATTCCCACTCATCTGCTTCACAGGGCTAGCAAACTTTATGTCAATGTGAACTTGACAACAAATCAGCTGTAGAGATGGACTGGATGCTCTGGAAGACAAGCCTGGGGACATCCTGTGAACTGAAGTCTGTCCTTAAAGTTGGCAGGATTGTGAAAGACAATTTTATCTTCATAAAATAAGCTGATTACTACCAAGCACCAGCTAATCAAGAGCTAACACAGGGTGTTGGATTCCTATCCATGGCAATTCACTTACCTAACTTCAAAGCACAGGTAAAAACTAAAAATATAGGCAAGAGGGAAAGATATTTTATAATACTAAAAGCAGTAATTTATTAGTGAAGCAGTTCCTTTAATTCTCTTTGGTTTTGTTTTGTTTTGTTTGGGGGGGGTGTAGGTTTTTTTGTTTTTTTTTTTTTTTCAGAGAAAAGGACTATAAACTGGTAACTGAGAATTTAAAGAACTTCAAAAGAACTCACCACTTACCCTCTCTTCTCAGTTCTTGCACTATTCCTATTTGATGTGATGAATTTCTCTATACTCTCAAATTAGTCCTGTGATTCTCATTAACATGTCATTACTCTGAAGTCTTTGCAATGATCTAAAAAGTCCAAGTGTTCACTGTCACTTTTAACCATTGGGAATTCTTGAATAGAAAAGAGAGAATTGAGAATTCCAGACCAAGCAAATACTCAAGTTAGAGTTAAAGTAGGCTAGTATGACAAATTCTCACCCCTTTTATAACTCCTCTTTCTCCAGGCTGACTGATAGTTTTTTCTACATAACTTCCCCATTTTTACCAAAAAAAAAAAAAAGAATCTTTAAGAAAAAGGATACTTTTAGCTGCCAGTGAAATAAAATGAATCACCCATGATGTCTTAGCCCAAGTAAGAAGCATATTTCCTGATAAATATTTCCTGATGTGTCAGTGGTGACTTTGACATGACATCAGGTTTTTCCTGAAACCCCTCTCCATGAGGCCACAGAGAAGCTAACCAGAGTATTCACATTTTTACTGTTTTCCACTGATAGTGGTGCAATGGCAAGAAAATAACAAATCCAAAAAGTGTTAACTCTTTTCTTGGCAAGGTCTTTGTCTAAAGCTACTACTGGCTTACCTACTGGTCAGCTCCACCTTCCTTTAGTACTTTATGGGTTTAATCTGAGTCAAAGCATCTCATTCTCTTGAACAAAGAAATAAATTAATTATGGATGAATTCTTCACTGATTTGAGATTTAGGATAACCCTTCACAGATTTATAGATTTTAAAAAAGGCATAGACTGATAAAAACATTGTATGGATAGAAAGAATGCTTAGTCCTGTTTGGACTTCCTGTAATTCATACCACACTTTTAAGGTACTGACCATACAAATATTTTCAGTACAGGAATGTGACTGCATATTAATAGATGCAAAATATGCAGCTAATTCTGCACATTAAAAAAAAAAAAGGTCCATCACAGCTGGCTATACCACTGGAAGGATACTTTTCATTAGACAACAGGTCTAAAGCCTATCAACTGCAATGTGCTGTGATTTATCAAATGATAAAGAATAACCAAAAGGCTTTGTATTAAAAATTAGAAAGGTAGGTGAAAGTGCTCTTGTACTGTAAATAAATGAAGTTAATGAAGCTGAACCCACTAATTCAGAAGAGAAATTGTTCCATGGGATTTCTCCTTTAAATGTGCAGTAGACCTTATCTGCTAGTGTCCAAAGTCAAGGGTACAAATTCTTCTTACAAGAAAGATAATAGAATATAATTTTTTTTTCAATTTAAAAACTCAGTATTTATAAAAAATGTATTTCATGAAATACAACCAAAAGACATTAATCAAAACAAGCAAAATATGGGAATATTTTCCTTCTCAATAACTAAAGCCAAAATGCCTGGTATTTTCCAGGTTTCTGAAAAGATTTTCTCACCATTAGTCCATTTCTCCATTCAAATACAGTTATAGGGGGGATACAATTTATTTTTTTTTTTACAATCAAGTATAAATACTTCCACTAAAGACGAAGCATTATCAGACTATGGTTTTAAAAAGTGCATTAAACAATTAATTCCATTCTGTAAATGAAAATCAAACAGTAGTTGATGGCAGCACAGGTGAGGCTGAGAAAGATGCTGCACTTCAGCAACCCAACTCATGAGCCAAGGCAAGTATTCCCAAACCTTCTGAAACACAGGCAGGAGCTGGATGCTATCCAGACATCAGCTATTTCCTGAGTGCCCAAGATGTGACTTCTTTTCCCAAAACCCTCCCACAGCTGACCCTTCTTTTCAATTACCTTTACTCAAACTCCTTCTGTTTTATACAGGAAGGATGAAGTTTTGTGTGGTATGGGTTTCTTCCAGAATGCCTTCAGAAAATCCTCAATCTAAAACTCTTTACTAGACATGGCAGATCATAACCTCCTAGTTCAAGAGATTAACATGCAGAGCATTCATCAGTATGAATCATAGGAGGAAAACCAGTGCTCAGCATAGCTGAACTCCCTGTAACTTGATAAGTAATAGCTGACCAAAAAGCATGACCTAGTGTGCCATGTTCCAGACTCAAAGCCAGGCACCCAAGTTTTTATCCATCTCTGATGTCTTTTTTCCCCCTGGCAATGCTGGGTAAAATTACCCTTCAGAAGACTTTCCTTGACTAGAAACTGTTAAATAAAGTTGCTAATATTTGTATAGCATTTGAAACAGATTATTTTTCCCTATGAAAGATGAAAAAAAATTCATTCTTTTTAGTTTTCTCAAAATAATTTGTTCCCATGTGTAGGGAATGTTACAATCATCAATATTTTTTTTCCCCTCTTGCCCGATCTCCTTAATTTTGACAGTAAAGAGCAGATATTTCCTTGTAAGACAAACTATTCAAAAATAATGAGACATCCAATAAAATAAAAAAGGAGAAAATCCCATGTACATACTTGACATCATTGAAGACACTCATCTGCAGCTTCAGGAGATCTGCCACTTCCTTTATTAACTCCAAGCCCTTTTCCACACTCAGGGGGCTGTTGAAAGGGAGCAAGAAAACAGAGCATTAAAAAGATGGAACTCATCAATACTTGAGAGGCTAAAGGTCCCAAAAGAGTTATCACCTTGGCCTCTTTGAGTCTGAAAGCCACCACTAACTGTATTCCTGTCACATAGTGATCGTGATATCAAGGGAATTGGGATCAGGTGCTTCTTCAGGCATGATGAATCACCTGAATTTTCCAGCAATAAGACAAACAATAAGGTGCAAATGGAATTGTTAGGAAGTGTAATGGGCCCATGATGCAGCTACCAGTTCATCTCAGTCCTCAATAAAAAATGTAATAAAGTAAAAGGACAGAAAGAAAGAAAAGGATTGACGAGACAAGGAGGGAAACAAACAATGAAAGTCAAATTGCAGGCTCGGTATCAAATGGACAAGTGAAAAGCATATTTTTAAACTCATTAGATTTTAAAATGAATCTTTGCCAAGTGAAAGGATACAAAATTATTATGGATTTGAAAGTAAACAATGGAGCAAGACACACAGTCCAGAGGATGCTGATTAGATACATAGGATTTAGCTTAGCATGTGCGTACACTGCTGACAGAGACCCCTTTAAATCTTTTTAACCTTTGTCAATGCCACATTTACATTTTTTAATTTAGAAAACAGGTTGCAATCAAGCCTAACACAATATGACTGCTATCATTTTAAGAAGCACTTATCCAGATGCAAAATTTATATTTGCAAAAATTTCAGGTTATTAGAGTTGATACAACTCTAAAGATGTATTAAGAGCATTCCATCCCTAATATACAGATCCTACCTTGCTTAGTTGTTCAGTAGTGTGGAACCAAATAAAAAAGTATTAGGAAAGAAAAAAGATGCAGAAATTATATAACAGTGTCCAGTGAAAACAACAGAGATAACGTTCTCTGTCTAAATTGTGATCATAGATTTACTCTCAACATTGTTAAAGCCCCAAAAACCATAAAATTATACCTTACAAGCATATCTAACTTATGCCACAGTAAAGCAGGGACAACTTTGCTGAGATTAACCCACAGGAAAAAAGGTTCTGTATTTGTTCCTTCAAGGATTTTTAATAAGTAGGAGAAGAAGGAGTCAAAAAAATCATGTGATATTAGACACAATCTTTTCAACTGGACTAAGGGAGAAAGATTTTTTTCAAAGCTTTTTCAAAGGTCAGTATTTCTAGCTCAGAGTTGAAGCTTTTTAATCTAATTTTACATCATGGTAATTCATTGCCACTATTTTATTTATTGTCTGCAATGAACACTGGGGGTTTGGGTTTTGTTCTTATTTGGTTTTCTTTTTTGGTTGTGAATTTTTTTTCACTGGTTTCTGCATGCACTGCCCTAAGGGCACCTCTATTTAAATAATGGGATATCTCATGTGGATCTTGGTTAGCATGGAATTGCTCAGCCTCCCTTCATGCTACTAGCCCAAAATGCTCAAGAGACCTCCTGTCACACAACCAGAGGTAGCCCCTCAAGGCACCAGATAAATATAGAGATTTTCTAGATTTCTAAGAAAGAAATGTTCTTGTGTGAAAGTAACAAAAGAACCTGATTGATTGTGTAAGGGAAAAAAATGTACTTTAGATTATTCATAAAACTGTTATATTTCAAGGACCGACAGTGGATAGAAATGTGATTATTCTCATCACTATGAAAGCAGATTGTCATAGTTACTCTGGGGTTTATGTGTTAATTAAATCTTTTCTCCCAAAGAGGTTGGCTTAAATTTTACAGAAATGATTGGTGTCAGCAAGTGGGCTTTTACTGTAATAGCAAGTCTGATGCAGGCAAAGGCTGGTGTGTCCATTGGTGTTGCTTTTTAACCAAGGGAGCCTCAACCTACTACTCCTGGCTCACCCCTCCCTACTGTCCTGAAAAAGCATTCCCCAGCTTCAAAAACAAGGTATGCTGCAACAAGCCAAGGCAGCAGCAGTAAATGGGGGATGTAATCAGAGCATTTGAATGCTACAAACCAGCAATAATGCTGGAGGGGAAATGGGTGAGAAAATGGTGCAGGAAGGCCATTGTTTTGCAAGCCTGAGCAATCCAAGAGCAGTCTTAGTAACTCTCATGCAATATCAAACTCAAACACACAGGTTCACAAACTCAGATGCAGTTTGATAGGCTAAGAAATTATCATTCATAATAGCACAGGAAAGCTGCAGGATGAGCATCCTATGGTACCAATACTATTACTGATCCCACAGTCACATTTGAGGGTTCCCATTAAGAATTTTTACAATCATGATATTTTCCAATGCAATTTTTCCAACTCCCCAACACTGGAAAATACAATCTAGTGCTGTTTATTACAGTTCTGTGACAGCTGTGTTGTAGGACAGTAGAATATCCAAAACCTTTCTCTAAAAATGCCAAGCCATGATTTTCCATGCTCAATTAAAGCTTTGCTTTTGTTTAGTGTTTCATTTTGCTCATTGTTGCATGGTTTGTATGGTGATTGCCTTTAACTTTGTTTACATGGAGAGAATCACACCATTTCCACCAGCACAGTGCTAATCAAACTGACTTACCTTGTAACAGCACTGTTCACCCACATCACCCATCTGACTTCAGGCTTTCACAAGGACAATCTTTCAAACACCACCTGCTCTCCCACTCATCCTCAGTGCAAGCACTCAATACTTGTAGAACAGATCTTTCACATACTGTGCTTAGTGTTCAGCCTGCTCAATTCAGTTTCTGTATTAGAGAGTAGGGTTTTTCTTAGAAATTTGTTATGTCTATTGACTGTGAGGGTTCAACAACTATGGAATTAATTCAAGAGGAAGTGTTAGACAAACCAAGAAAGAGGGACAAAAAAATAAGTGTTGAGATAAGGAACAAATAGTGAGACACTCCAGACGGAAGTTGTAACAGTAGAAAGGCTCTTTAGACAACCCTGACTACTGAAATATTTTATCAAGGCCAAAGACTTGGAGAAAAATTATGTGTAGGGTTCACACTGCTTTTTCTGATCTGTGAAGATGGTCATTGCAGTTCCCAGTGGGGGATCTGGGAACTCCTTTGGTGCTGGGCCTTGCCAGCACTCCAAGCAGTACAGTACAGAGGGAGTTCCTGGGCCGTGGCCCCTCACATTCCAGGGCCAAGACAGGTCCAAATCAATGCCTTTTTATCCAGAGTCTGTGATAAGGCATTTCAGTGCACCAGTAACAGTGAATCCTTAAGAGAGAAATCACAATTTACATAGGTCTCAGAGATACAAAGCATGAGCCGGTAAAAAAACAAAAGCAGAAAAAAGGACCTCTGATGGATGCTATTTACAGGTTCTCTCGAGGCTGGCTAACCCTTTCTATGTCCAGGTAAATAAATGGTTTCTGCAGTGCCTCTAACACCCTGCTTGAAGGCCACTGGAACAGGCTCCCAGGTCACAGCACTCTCAGCAGAGTTCAAGAAGTGTTTGGACAATATTCTTGGGTACATGGTGTGATTTTTGGGGTGACCTATGCAGGGGCAGGAATTGGACTTCCGTGATCCTCACGGGTCCCTTCCCACTCAGGATATCCTATGATTCTATTATTTGATTTTACCACTACTTTTTTTGATTGCCTTGAAAGTTTCTGATCACCTTTGGGCTAGACTTTGGTCTTAGGAAGAGTAAGCTGCTGGATGGCAGAGCACCTTTTTGCAGATGATATAGATGTTGCCAGCTGACATCTTGAGACAGTGCTTACTTTGGGTTTCCTACCTTTGCTCTCATTCCATTTGCTGAAGATTTCTCTTTTGCACCTTCTTTCAAGGTAACTGTAATAACAGCAGCTAAAAGAAAATGTCATACATCTCACTGTTTAAAATAATTCTTTTGAGGTCCTTTTTAAGCTTCCATCTCCAGCTCTCTTAGAAGATGAAAAGAGAGTCAGAAAGTATATAAAATTCATGTATAATGTACTTCCTTCCATTGCTTTATCTTCTAATACCATCTCTACCTATAAGTGCTACCCTAATTGTTATTTTTTTAAGTTGCTAGGTTCAGACCCTATTGCATTAGTACCAGAACACTGGCTCACTTGGATGCCAATCTCTATCTCATATTATTGGTAGAATAACTTTGACACACTAATAACAATGAATAAATAAGTGGGGAATGAAATGTAAATATTTCCTTTGGGGTTTAGAAAGATACATAGATTGATAGATATAGTTTCAAAGTCTTTCAGAGTGTCATCTGCAAAATATTTCACTATTGCTTTTGCTTGATCTCACTTTTCAGGGCAGGGCTCTTGCACTGTTATACCTCCTGGAGAATATGGCTTATACCTCTGCTAAAAATAGCCAATATTATATGGTAGTACTGCATTATCCCTTCAGATGAAATGACTCCCCAGATCAGTTCAAGACTCTGATGTCATGATTTAATGTCATGCCATAGTCATGAAAACTGCTATATCCAGTTTAATCACATCAAAATAAATCATCCAATTCAGATCTACTAGGCTGACCTAAAATAAACCTAAGCCAATCAGCTCCCTATAAGTTCATCAGGAGTTTTGTCTAACACACAGAAAAAAAACCAAACCAAACCAAACCAAACCAAACCAAAAAAAACCCCACCAAACCAAACCAAGCAACCAAATAAAAAAAGGCAGGATCTAGCCTATAAAGCTGTTTTATTTAGAGATGAATCTGAAATGAAAGCACAGGAATAAATATCTCTTTACTTTAATGTGAGCTGCTGAGCACTTCTGAAAATTAGTGCAATCCATTTGAATGCTCAGGAGTGGATTTGGAAGCCCAACTTCATGTAATTGTCAAAGTGTTTCCACAAAGTGTACTGGACATTGAATACCAGAAAATTAGATTGTCTGGTGAGAATAAGATTTTGTATCTTCCAGTGTCTAGGTCCCTCCCAGTGAGGAAGCTGAAAACAGAAATATTTTAAGGAATAATCCACTTACAGAGGTAATTTAAATAATAGAACACTGAATGATAATCTTCCTCTGCTATTGACTATTAAGATTTAACTTTTCAATTTACAAGAAAAATGCAGTGATGAGAAGTAATTTTTAAAATCTGCTTTCAGGAAGTTGGCACAACTTGGAACAATCCCATTAAGTGAGTTTCTCCTCAGTTCCAGATACAAAATGTATAAATGTATAGTAATGCTAGCATTTTTTCTTTTCTTTTCTTTTTTCTTTTTTTTTTTTTTTTTTTTTTTTTCTGTCTAAACAATCCCACTGTCTTCAGTGGTTTTATACATAAATGAGAGAATGCCTGTAGCTAAACAAGTAACTAATGAGGAACAGAATATGTCTTCCTCTGGGAGAAGTCTATCAAGTTACTCTGGTCAAGACATCTTCCTGACCTGCAATTTCACTGTCCATAAAATGAAGGCATTTACACCAACTTTCCTTGTCAGCTGCCTGGTATTGTTATTTAAATGACAATAATATTATTTGACTTGCATCCATTCTGGATCCAACAGCAGAAGCACCAACAACACTGGCTCTATATACTGCTCTCTACCAAATGTGGATGAGATGTAGTAGCAAATACTATGCTACCTGAAAATTAACTTTAAAACTTCACTTATTCCCCTACCAAAAATTTTGTTCCAAACTGTGTTAGCACAAGGCCTCTGACTGATTTTAGAGCACATCTTGCTGATTTAGAGCATATTTGGAGCACCCTGATCCCAGTGAAGTTAAGTTCTGCCTCACTGGGGAGTTGGAAGTCTTGCTAAAGGTCTGCTGTGGGCAATTAGAGTAGGAGACCAGTCTTATGGACCAGACTTGCTTCATGAATGGCCAGTTAGACCACTTTAACAGAAAAGTAGTGCTGAATATTGGATGCTGATCTCACAACCACTTCAGCTTCATGCTCCAATTCTCTGAACAATGTTACAAATGGATTCCACGTTTTCAAGAAATTCCCAAGATTAAGTACAAATCTGATGAGTGAGAACAAACATTTTGAATAATGGCCTATTTTTGACCTGGACCTAATGATTTATGCATTCAAGGCTCAAAGTTTCCCCTTCTGGTTAAAAAACAAAAAGGAAGCATGTAAATGAAGGCACAGGAGGAGCTCTGTGGGGACACTGGCAGCATGGCCAGCTCTGCATGCTGAGCTAAATGGAGCTCAAACTCTAATATGAGCCAGTGAGCAATGTCAAAGGGAACAAGAGGAAAAACAGAAGTAAACAATGATGAAAACTATATGTTCTGTATTTCCCAACATGCCTGTCAAAACAATCCCATAAACTGAACCATTTTAGTAGCAAGAAATCTGATGCAGTTATACAGATGGCTTGATTGCTGGCGTTTGCCAAGCCTGCTCTCAGCCCAAGGAGAACAACATGTAGTTCAGTGTTGTGCTGAGGTTATGTCAGTCTCACAAGCAGTTGCTCTCACTTCCTTTTCCTCTTCCCAATTGCCAAGTGCCACTGGAAACCCACTTACTGAACTCTGAAATGCTCCCTTAGTGCCATCATTCAAATTATGTATTGTCTTTACCAGACTGTACCTAGTGCCCTTCCAATACTCTGTTTAGCAATTGTAATGCAGCACTGTGATGGACATCCAGTCAGCCCTGTCAGATTAATTCAATTGAATCATTTTCTGCAAAAATGAAGAATAATATACAGTACAGAAATGGGCCTGACATTGGAATTGCACTCTTTAAACTTAAATGTCAGTTTAATCCCCAGTAAAATCTCAAGTAAGGTAGGGTTCAATCCACCTAAAATTTGTTTAGATCAGAACAAAGGCAATGATGGCCAGTTTATCCATTTTCAAGAGTGATGAGCACTACAATAAAATTGCAAGGCATTTCTCAGCAGACTCAAAGTTGCCTGAATGCTTAACTACAGTATCCTCCCAGCAGTAAGTGTATTTTCTGGGTAAATGCCATTCACACCCAGCCTCTTTTGCTGTCCAAACTCGAGCACAGTGCCATGGACACTCCATTTATCTCCCATGGAGAATGTTCAAAAGTTTGGCTACACCTGAGCTCAGCTTGAATAGTATTTAGTACACATCTAAATCAGAGAATGAAGCAGAGCTTAAAACCAGCATCTAGGACTTATGGGAAGGAGACATTTTATTCAGACTTTTGCTGTCTTTAAAACCACTTTCAATGCACACATACTCAAAAAACTAAGTTTGGACCAGTAGTCTTCCTTACTCTTGAGTGCTGCAAGAGTCAGGTCCTCTTCTGTGCATTATTTATCTTTCTCTGTTGCTTTTAGGCCTGAAGACAAGCCACTGGGACATCAAGAGGATGATGGACATTGCTATCTCTCATTTCTGGTACACAGAGCCCTCTTCCAGCATGTGGGAGTTAAAACTGCTCAAATCAACTTCAGTAAGGTCTCTTCCCTCTCCTGCTTCACTTTCCAAGCCCCACATTAATAAGCAGAAGACAGAGAGAAGATCCTAGACCCAGTGCCTGTCAGCAGAGCAGCACTAGGCACGCTGGACCCCTGAACATCCTACTTGTTTGGCATGTCTCAGTGAAACAGGGAGCTTATTTTGCAGTCTGGGCTGTCTTCTGAAATCTTTAAAGGTCTCTTCTAATCAGTGGAGGAAAGAAGGTGTCTAACCTCCCCATGTGGGTATGTCTTCACCTGTCTCTCAAGAAGCTCAGTGAGGTGAAATGAAGTGGATGACATCCTTGGGGAATATATGCAGCATCATCCAGCAGGCTGGTACCTAAATGAGTCAGTCTGGATTTCACTCTAAATTCTGAAATAACCACATTTCAGCTTTACACCTAGAATTGTGCCTTAAAGGGAAAAGATATTAAACACATGGGTAACAAGGCACATATCCAAAGCTCTTGAAAACAGAAACTGAATGGATGAAATCTGTTGAAGAATTTAATTTCAGTAACCAACTTTTATTAAACAATGGGAGCTATACACAGATTATGCCCTGCAGGCCAAAGGGTTGGGTTAGAATTGTAAGATTCTTTCTCATTTGGTTCTTTAACCCCCAGATTCACTTGTTAGCAAAAAAAAGTCTACCAGAAGACCTGCCTGGATGAGTTCACCAAAGATCCATGGCTTCTTGTGGTAGTACTTTACTGTAGGAGCTAATCAGAGTTTTGATCTGAAAAACATAATTTTGTTGGTCCTGCCTACCACTATATTTATCCTGAGTGGTTATATTTAAGATTTTTTAACAGTCGTTCTCTTAGTGGACACAAATAGGAACTTTTTTTACACTGAAGATTTATTTTAGTAGTGATCTGAGAACTGAGAGTAATTTTTACTCAGTAAAATTACCGAGAGTAGTTTTTTCCCTCTAGTCTTTTTAAATACTGAATTTTAAGAAAGATGAACTTCAAAGTTTAAAATAATAATTTCAGGAAGTTCCACCTGGCCATTTCTCGGTAATTTCTTTGTTTTGATTGACATCAAACCAGCTTCCTGTCACGGACAGAGCAACAGTCTATAACAGCATCACTTTCTTAATATGCAGCACAGTCTCCTTAGTACTGAAGATAAAAAGCTAAACCTAAAAAAAGAAAAATCAAAGTTCAGAAATATGAGTCTGGAATACCATATGGAATGCATTAGAGAGTCAAATAAGGAGTCTTTCTTTAGGATGAATAATGTTGAGGACCAGTTTTCTCTGGCTGCTAACACCATTTGGCAGCACTATGGACTTTGACTGGTGCAGGCAAAATCCCTGCTGGTGGGAAGCTGGGAGGGGCAGCCTGGCCAGCTCCAGCCAAGCTGCCATCCTTCCTCCATGCCTGGAAAAGAGTAGGAATGTCTGTCATAGGGCTGAGGCTGAGTGATGTGTGGAGGTATTTCAGAGCTTCTGTAAAATGACTTACAGGTGTGCTAGGAACTGTCTATTTGCTTATTACTTGCTCTAATGAATATACAATATTAAATATTAAAGAGGGGGACTGTTGAAACAGGTGACTTCTGCATTTTCAACCACCCACTTTCATGGGCCAGCATCAGGCTTGATTTCTTTCCCATCCCACCTCCCTTCTCAGTGCACTGCTTGGAAAGGAAAAGTGGAGGAGCTGGAATGCTAGGACCTGGGCACTGCCTGTCCATGGGCAAGGGCTGGTGCACACCAGCCAGGACTGCTTGGCCTGCTAAAAGCAGTCAAGAGAAAAGGATAAAGAGCAGGAAAGCAGTTTCCAGCTTCTGCTGCTGGAATCAAGAAGGAGTGAGAAGAGCCATGATGAAGGAAACACATTCCTGGCAGTTCATGCCAACCCCAGACCCTGAGTCAGCTCTCAGCAGCAGTCACCAGCACAAGACTGGAGATTTTTTTAGACCACCTTGAACATGCTACTGCCTGATTTTCTAAAACTAGCACTAAATACAGGATAGCCCAAAAGTAAGTGCTAAGAAATAAAGTCCAAGATAATTCTGGAAAAATTCTGAGGGAGGGCAAGAGAAGTAGTCAGCTGGGATCTGCCTCTGTAAGGACAACCTAAGAACCCATCTAGCCTGGGAAAAACAGGGCTTGACAAACAATAAACTTTAGTTTCTAATGAACATTAGTTCTTTCGTTTTCTTTTTTTTTTTTTTTCTTTTTCTTTTTTTGGCTTGGGACTGTTGTATTTACACCACTAACAATCAAGAAAGAAGGAAAGACAGGAAGAGAGTTATTCAGTAACAGTATTCAAAAAATAGTATTTCCTCAGTTCCCTGAGGGAAAACTTAAATGGTGAAAGGGTGTCTACGAAATTGCCATTTTACAGGTACTTGCCCAAAACCCAGTCAAAAAGTAGCACAACACAGATATTCTACCCCAGGAGTACTAGAAACACCTGGACAAATAAATGAGAATATTATACATGAAAAAATCACTCTAACTGATTAATTCTCTGACTCCAGAGGTCAGGAATGGTGCTATGTTTTCCCTACATGATCCTCATGAAACACATAAAGCTTGTGTTTAAAAATAGTATCAGTCAAGCACTTTCCATGTGTCACATGTGCACTGTAGCCCAGGCCAAGAACAGACAGATATCAGAAGTTAATTCCTCTTGCCTTACACCCTGCAGCAAGAGTATTCCTTCTGAAATAAAATAAGATTATGCTTATAATTCTACAAACAATTAGTTAATGTGATTATAATGTGATGTATCTGCTTAACAATTAGAAAAATCTCTCTTTCAAAAAAGAATCTCCTCTTGAACTCTTGACCTCAGTGTTGTGTATTACACTAGTTTGTGTTTTAGAAATGTTGGGAAATCGGCCACTGCCTTCAGGATTTGCATGCTTTCTTTTAAATTTTCAAGTCTGAAAATATGTGCCACCATATGAAGAGCAGGATTCATGCATATAGAGACAACAAATCTTTTCTTCAGATTTTCCACACCCTCAGAGCACAGACTATGAGGAGTTTAAAGAATACCTTTGCTTTTTCTTTTTTTTTCCCCCCAAAGTATTATTTTTGTTAATATCTATTATTCTGTCACACTTATTCCAGCTGAATCTCATCTACCATTGTACTCCTTAATCCCTCAATGTATTTAAATCCATCTGGAATTTTTCTAAATCCTCCACAGTTCTTCCTAACAGAGACAATTTGCCAATGGGGTACCACTAATCTCTGTACACGCTGAGGAGCAGCAGTTCATGACAAATCTTTCTCTTCTATGTCATAACCAGCTCTTAATCCTCAGTGACACCCTGCCCCTTGCTCTGTGACTCACTCTCCTTAAAGTCAGTGTGAAGAGCATCCCATTTATGTCCTGTTGATTTGAAGGGTAGGTACAACTTGTGGTTTTGCTGTGAGAGCAGTTTTTCTCCCGGGAGAGTCTGATGTATCTCAGCAGAAGGTGCTGAGGACCTGAGGGTCTTCCATGTGTGGTGCTGCCACCAAGGAGAAGAGAGGGTCCCTGGCACTGCCTCCTGGAGGCCCAGGCTCAGTGGCCCTCACATACAAATAGGCAGGACTTAAATTGTGCAGCTTTGAATAGCAGCTTATCATCAATGTGGTCTCAAGTCTGTGATCACAGCATTTCTCCATCTCAGAGAAGCTGTAAACAACACTAGGGAAGCTTTTATTTTATGGACACAGATTAATTCTTTTGGCTTTCACTATTTTTTTTCTTTTTTCTCCTTTTTTTTTTCCTCTGCTAAGATTAGTAAATATTTTAACAAGCAAAGTAATGGGAAACTCAGCTACTGATGTATGAAATAGATTGACATGAAACTCCTTGTGTGCAAATTTCAGTAGTAACTGAGGCATGGGAGGGCTGCTGATGGTCCTGCAACAGATACAGCTTTACCAAGGTCCCACTTGAGATTTTCACTCCCCTCTTCCCTCTGACTCCTGTCTCCTGGGAATTAGCTTCATGGCACTTTTTAGTACATCAACACCACTGTTCTCTGATGTGAAAGGTCATTTACCAAGCCTGGCAACAGCCAACTTCTGAGCCACACACCTCACAATCCAAAGGAAAGATGTCACATTTCCCTGAAGAGGGAATAAATGGAGAAGAGTGTCATCTATTCCTGCCCCAAAGGTGGAGCAAGTGCTCCTGCCACCTCAGGTAGCACACAGCCTGTAGGAAAAGACAGGGCAACACAGTGCCATGACTCTGCCATTCTCACCAGGCTGGCAACCACCAGTAAAAAGCTATCAAATCCAGCCTTCTCCAGCATCTACTCCTCTTTTTCTAGACACAAAGGAAGTCTCAGTCATCACAAGAACAATGCATATTATCCATACAATGGAGAAGAAATGGAGACCTTGGAGGGGTTTGCTGCAGGTCATAGAGGAGGTAAGTGCCATGGCAAGGACAACTGGGAACATTTTTAATACCAATTTTTTGGTGCTGACATTTTGGTGTTGACATAAATTCTTTCTGATCCTACCAAGCCTAAAAAAAAATTTTAGACACTGAAATTGTATTTATTTCTCTTATATGGAAGTGCTCTGAGAGTAACACATCTGATAATCTATAATAAAAGTCCTGGGCACTGATGCTTTAAGCCCATGATGTTAGAACAGCCTGCCTTGTCTGAGTTTTTTGTCCATGCTTCAGTGTAACTTCATATATTTTGAAACACACATTGCCAGTAAAGATTTTGGAGGGGAATGCATTTCATGGATTTATTTTGGTTTGAACACAGTCTGTGTCTTACATTAGGTTAACTAATGATTAATTTTGTAAATGGTTCACATTTATCCAGAATTCCTGAGAACAACTAAATAACTCCAAGCACAGAGCTATTCACTGGATTGTTTGAGAGCTGCCTGACTTCACAGCACTGTTATTGTAATCATTTTAAGGACACTGCAATTTTATTGCACTGGGCTGCACTTTCATTTTTTCATGCTTGTTTCCTCAAAGGCTATATTAGCCATAAAACCTTTTTAAGCTTACTTCTGTTTTGACAGCTCAGCAAATTCCCACTTTCTGTAATTTTTTTCCCTCTTTTCCCACCATCAGTAAGTGTGAATCTAAACCTCTTAATACAGACAGATTCAAGTCCAGACCAATTTGTAACACAAATGACACTCGCTAAAAATCAATGGCAGTGGTTGGGCTCTGAAGGTCACAGGAGATAACAGCATCCTGGAAACAGCAGAGTGAGACAGAAGTTGAGAAGGACCAACTCTCTGGAGTTATAATCAAAGTGTGACACTGTGCCAGCCTGTGCTTGCATTACTTCAAACATTCAGTACCTCCAGCTGTGTTAATAGTAACAAATTCATACAGATGCTTTGTCGCCTGCAGAAGCACAGAAATAATGGCAATAATCTGTGCCATGATTGTGCTGCCCTCCCTTCTGAGGCTGAAATGGACCCCACCAAAGTACTCCCTAATGCATTTTAAGCTGAATGCTGGAAACAGCTACAGGGTTCACTTGTCATGCACCCTGAATCTCTGATGCAAAAAAGCCTTGAAAATGTAAACCTGTTCTTTCATATCAAATTACTTCTTCATACAAGTAATTAGTAAATGAGATTGAGGACAAATGATGATACACATTTAAATGCACTTTTGACTTTTAAATCCTTTCCCTTTTTTCGTATCTTCCATCTTCCTTCAAGGCAGCATAAAGCCCAGACCAATTCATAATGCAAAATGACAAAGAATATCCAACAATACAGTGTTCAAAAAAAGGAGTTGAAGAAACACAAATACTAGCTCATAAAGGGACTAAAGCACCTCCCCTATGAGGACAGGCTGAGGAGGTTGGGATTATTCAGCCTGGAGAATGGAAGATTGTGTGGGAACCTCAAGGCAGCCTTCCAGAGTCTGAAGGGGACCTACAGGGGGCTCTTCATCTGGAAGTATAGTGACAGGACAAGGGAGAATGGATTCAAAATAAAAGAGAATAGGTTTAGGTTAGATGTTAGGAGGAGATTCTTTACTGGGACTCTGGCACAGGCTGCCCAGAGAACTTCAGCTTAAATTTATTCACTGATTTTCTATTTATGAAATTATTTCATTCTAATTTTAGTGGTCAAGCATTTACATTTTGTACACAAAATGTGAGTTAAGAAATTTTTAAAAAAAATTAAAAGGCATGGAAATTTAATAATGGCATTTTTACATCTGAGCTTCCCAGGACTGGGCAGAACAGCACTGATGAAAAACTACTGTCAGATAATAGACTGCACTTTGATTCAGTATGCAGCATTCCCAGGAATCCTGATCTTTGGCTTTCTTGTTCTCACTCATTTCAAAAGTTTAAAATTCATTACTTTTTCATAATGACCTGAATGGTAATTACCCAAAAAGCACTGTGATATCCTAGAAGAACTGACCATATGTTATTGTGAGATATTGCAGCATCTCAGGGTTTTAAGGACTCCCACTGTTTACAAAAACAAAGCACAGTCCCCAGCCCCATCCTGAGTTTGGGCATATTTCATGTGCAGTTCTATAGCCTGGAGTCAGCAGTGACCTGAACCTGCTCCCTGAAAGGTGGTGGAGTGCCTGAACCAGCTGCTCTTCCAAAGACCTGGCATGGAAGACCCAAAGATAGGATGCTAGAGCAGCACAGAGGCATGGAAAGAGGAATGAGAGTATCTGGGAATGTCTGGCCTGGGAAACCAGGCCAGCAGCCATTCCTGTTCAGCCAAGTGGAGTAATACAGATCTGAGGGAGTTCTTGTGGTGCTACTGAGGACTTCAGGCACACTCCCAAAATTGCCCACTGCATCAGGACCAGAGTGAATGCTTGCCATTAGCCATTAGTGCAGCAGATTGGCTGGTCCCAGGTACATTAATTAGAAAATTTTCTCTCTATGTTCCTCTAGAGGTAAAAATGCAGAGCTGATCCCAAAAAAATGAGAGGAAAACATGTGCAAAAGCAAAGCCCTTCGAGGAGGGAAAGATGGACACTGGGAAGGACTCTTCTCTTGCAAAATGATCTACAGCAGCAGGTGAGAATCATGTCCTGCCACAATATATTTCAACAGATTGTGAAAGCACAAAAGCTAAGGGCAGCTGAAGTAGAACAGATTATCATATCTCTGTGCATATAACAGATACTAAAAATATACAAAGCTGAACACAAGCATTAAAAAAAAAAGGGAGTATTTATTGCCCTCTGTGACAAAGCCAGATTAACTACTGCTTCTCTGTTATTTTCTGGTGGATGAATAGGAAGCATGAAGCATCATTTTCCTATGGGAATATATAATATCACAATTGATGCAGTGAAGCAGTAATATAGGGGATATGATCTCTGTCACTTTCTAAGAATCCCAAGAAAACTGAAGAATTTTAGATGGAAAAAAGATTTAATGTCTAGAAAACTCTTGGGACCATGAATAATTATACAGGAAGAGCTGGCAACAGAAAATTCTAGAATTATATCTCTCTACAGGTTTTGGTGCTGAGACACAAAGACTAGATTGTGCCTACTGGATAATTTCACAGAAAAGGATTTTCCATGTGTATTATTCAGATACAGGGTCAAACTATGTTGTCAGAAGCAAAACCTTTGGCTTTAAAATCAATTATGGACATTTATAGAGCTTATTTATACAAGGGAAGAGTTATATAAGGGAAGTAAAAAATCAGAGATAAAAATTTTAATTTTTTTTTTCCTAATATCAGCAATACTGTTCTTTGGTGATTTTAACAGACTTCAGTACCCACAGATTTTCTGGCTAATGTGTATTTATAATTTCTCCTCATTTTTAAAGCCAGTTGTAGAAATTAAGTGAAGAATATGAACAAATCTCTTTCTCTTAACAAAGTGCACTTGTAAGTAGAATAATGATTTCAAAAAGGACAGTGAGATATACAGAGAGGGTCAAAACAGTGTTTCTTTTTGAATAGATGTATTAAAAGAAAAGGAAAGAAAATTATGTTATTATTTTCTAAAAAGAGCTGCAAAGCCTCATGGAATATAAATGCTTAGCTTCTAAGAAACATCAAGATCCAGTAACAGAAAACTATATCAGCCCTGTTTCATTGCTGTAGATATTGTGATTAAGTTTTCCTATTTATTTTAAATTTAATTTTTAAATGCAATTAAAATGTTTCCACCTGGTAGGGGAAAAAATAATGAAGATCATAAAAATACAATTATTTAATGATATGCCTAGGAAAACAGAAATCTTGAGGAATAAACCAAGATTTCAGCACAACCCAGCTTCAGGGCCCTAACCCAAATGCCATCCTGAAGAAAGTAATCATTATATGCAAAGCAGTATCATTTATCACATTTGTAAAGGTGGAGAAATGATATCAAGCATTTGCAATTAACCCAACCCTTCAGCACGTTAAATGGGTCAGACTAATCATACTCCAGGAGCAACTTTACACTATGAACACAAGCCCCATTTCTTCCCAGCACCTGAGCAGAATTGCAGCTACCTCCAATGAAATGCAGGGCCATGCACACAGCATCCAGCTCAGTTAGCGTGGTGTGAACAGATTTACAACCTGTGCAATCTTACAGAGACAGTCTGCAATTGAGAGCTAAAATATGACAAAACATGAACTATCCTGGAAATGCATAACACAGCAATGCCAGAAGTTGGCTCACAAGCTGAGAGAGCTGCCATGAGCTGTCTGTGATCTAGTCTTTGCATGAAAAACTTCAAGCACAAGCCTTCTGATAAATCACAAAACAGGATGGGTTGCTCTGCATTAGGTGTCCAAGCATGGCTTCAGACAAGCATGACTTGATTTTGAAGCTTGAAAGACTCTGTGATAAGCAGTGGAAAGAAAAGAACTTTCAAACTAGGATTTTTCTTAGTGCATTTAAGTCTAGCTACCCAGTCTCATATTTGAGAAATTGCGTGCCAGCTTGACTATTTAAACTGCTGAGCATGCAGCAGCTTACATTTAGATTTACAGGTACGTTTTCTGGAAATTCAGGCTTTGGGTTTCCTCATGAGACACTCAGGAGACTAAACACTGTGTAAATGTTTTGATTGTGGGATCTAGGCCCTCATTATAGAGCACATACTGCCAAACAAATGGGAGAATTGGCATGGTTTTTAGCAAAAAAAAAGTTTCCCAAATGTGAAGAACTAGAACTTCAGAAAATAGCAAAAGTCCAAAGGCAAGATTTCTCTGACTAGAAGCTCACACTGATGTATCCAAACTATAATAGAGATACTTTATAATTACGGCAAATGTAGAATATAAATTAAAATAACATCCCGTAGATTACTTTAAAAAAAGAATATTACTTTGGAATTTGAGAGTTAAAATTAATAAAACATTTCAAAGCAATTACACTGAGAAAGAAAAAAATCTTACACAAATACTCCACTGGTAGAATAGCCATTTTTTGAAAGAGAAGAGAGTAAACAAAGTAAATCACCAATTTGATTGGTTTCTCAGAATAACAAAGTACTGAAGCAGCACAGTGGAGGATTTGCTGGGCAATTTTCTACACTGAAAGTGTCAATTCATTCCAAAGCTTAGCACTGATGGATAATATGGATTGGTATGGATTGCAGTGCTGCAGCCATCTGAAAGGTCACTTGACAAACACAGCGGGAGTGACCCACTGTTCTTGCCATTGACAATCAGACTGCCATTTGGACAGGTCTTTAAAGTATCACAAATCTTTATTTCAAGCATTAGATGGAAACGTTTGTCTTTGGTTTGTGGCACAATTAAATGCTCAGCATTTCATGGAGTTCAGTGCAGCAGTGCTTATACTTCCTTGGATCATGCTTGCAAAACATCAGAAGGTAACAGGGAACGGATCTCCCCACAAATGTCAGCTATGGCACTGAGTAGAATCATAGGATCATAGAATTGTTTAGGTTGGAAAATACTTCTAAGACCATTGAGTCCAACTGTTAACCCAGCCCTGCCAAGTCCACCACTAAATTATGTCCCTAAATGACACGTGTACATGCCTTTTAAATACCTCCAGCCATGGTGACTTCCCAGGGCAGCCTGTTTCAAACCTTGACAACCCTTTTGTGAAGTTTTTCCTAATATACAATTTGAACATGCCCTAGTGCACGTTGAGGCTTTTCTCTCTGCAGAGCCTTCCTGGCTTCCAGAAGATCAACACTCCCTCCTAACTTGGTTTCCTTCTGAAAACTGCCTGAGGACACACTTGATCCCTTCATCCACATCATCAACAAAGATATTAAACAGAACTGGCTTCAGTTCTGAGCCCAGAGTTATAACTGTGGATGTAATGCCATTCCCCACTACCCCCTGGTCCTAGCCATCCAGCCAGTTAAAAACCATTAAAAATGGTAAAGAAGGTAAATTATATTTGTGTACATGGACTCCTCAAGAACCAAGAATCTTTGGACAAATTACCTTCTTCAGCAAGTTTCACTGAATAATAACAGACACGATTCAGGGAAAAGCCATGAGTGGGAGACTAGCTAGGAAGAAAAACAGGTAAGATGATACAGTGAAGAATCTTCAGGTTGTGAACACTGAAATTCAGAATGTCTTTTATTTCACAGAGCTCTAACAGTTCTAAACTGTACAGCATTTATGAGCCAAATAAGTCTGGATAGTCAAAGGAGATGGTGTCATCATGATACTCTTTGGAATAAAGGAGTCTTCCAGATTGATATGAGTTAAAAGAGCTGAGGGAAGTAGGGAAGTAGTGCTGAGTTGGGGAAAAACTGTCTTCTACTGCTTTACATAACATTCCTAGGCAGGAATGAAGAGGTGCAGTTAAAGGGTATTCCACCAGTTTCTCGTCTGTTTCTCATGTGTAGCCATATGCATTTCAATGCAACACAGTATAGTAAAAACAAGAATCCTCCAAAATCCTATTGCCTTCAATCCCATGAATAAGTTTCAGACAGTCAAAACAATCAGTACATGCTGAAGAAATTCCTGCCTCAGTTTCTCTTTGATGCTGGACAGTGATTTGTAAGCTCATCCTAGAAATTCCCAACTTCTCCCAGAAAAGGAATCAGGATCACTAATCAAATACAACATTGTTCTACAGAGGGGAAAAGGATGTGAAAGATCCAACGTGGTTCTAAAATCCCAAATCCTGTAATGAACTGTGCATCATTAAGGGGCTAAAGTTGCCTTTTTGAAAGTATAGTATTAAATGTCAAATTCATTAGTGGCATGACCTGAAAGCATTAGGTCTTTCTTTCCAAACAAGCTGCATATGTGATGTTAGGATTCCTATATGTGTCATTTTCAGATCAAAACAAAACCAAAGAGAAAATACTGTGCTCTATTATTGTGTGTCGTTTTTCTGAAAGAATGACTCAGGCATTGATATTTAGACTACTTTCAAGTCAAATATTTAAAGCTCTCATCCTAACCATAAGCACACTTACTGACATATTGGAAGGTCACTAGAACATGAGAAGATAGAGAGAGGTCTAAGCAAAAGACCTACAAATTTAATGTCTTCTGCAAGGGACAAAAGGCAACAGTAAGAAAATGGAACTGTTTGCTTGTATTTTCATCAAAGTACTGAACAGGTTCCAAACAGTTTCAGATGTATTAAAAATCAGGCCTGTGGCATTTTCCTCTTGTACATTCATATTTCACTAGGTGGAATGACTTTATCTTTTCCCCAGTTAAAAATGCCATTCAAATTGGCTGTTGTACTTACTCTTTCACTGTCACAATATAGCCATATTCTTCCTCCTGAGAAGATTTCACTTCAAGTTGTAAGCCTTGTCCTGTGTTTTTCTGAGGTTTTTCATAGGAGTTTTCTTCCTGAACTAAAGCATTCTTAATCCAGTAGCTGGTCTGGCTTGGGTCTTTGGAGTCAGATTCGCTGTTCTTTGCAGTTGTCAACTCCCTTGAGAAAGTCTCACTTTTCACATTTTCCACACCAGCATTTGTTTCTTCTGAGGAAGAAGGGTCAGTTTCTTCAAATTTCTTAGTTTCTGTCTTTGTAGGTTCTTCAGGAATAAGGTCTTTATGCATCTTTTCAGCTAATGCATTCTCATTCAAGAATCTAATCAGTTTTGCAGTGTTCTCCTGTATTAAAAGAATAATAATATTTTTAAAACTAAACACAGGAAGGTTATACTCACCAAACCTGGATATAATTTTTTCAAACTCTTATTGCTATAGTAGAGTCTACTCATACAACTGTTGCATGGTCGCTTTTTAAATTTCTATAAGCTGCTAGACTATGTTAAGAACATGCTATTTATTCAGTAATAATAAAAGAGCATTAAATTATGCCAGTATATTTTTTTCCAGTAGTTTCCATGTGTCTGTGTGTCAAGTATTGATAAAAATGAAACTTTGTTATCAGATAAGTTAATGAAAAGGAGAAAACACAGAAATGTCCATCAATATTCCTGGGTTGGGTCTGGAAACTCATAACTCTTGGGTCTCACAAGCTATAACACCAGAAAAGGAACAGATATTATATGACCAATTCTGTTTTCCTTCTTCATCTCTAGAAATAGTGACAAATTGTATGTGAGTGATCCAACAAGCTAAAAGTATGATCACAGAAAACCAGAATCTGTCTAATAAATCAACAAAAAGCAAAGGAGCCAAAGTCAAAACAGGTGCCTAGAAAAATTCATTAGCTGGTTTCATTATATACTGCTATTGCAGCCAAGCATTTGGGGGAAATGAAGCTAAATGGGCACTTTGTGCTCTGTGTCACAATGAATTCTATTCAAACATTCCCTAGTCAAACTGTCACTAAGAAATTTATACAGGGGATCCTCTGTAAGTCTGTTGTGACTACAGCACTTCATTCCTTGATGATTTTCATGTGTATGTTTAAAGCTCCTGCCACTCTGTCTATGTGTGTTTCCCTTGCCTGGTGGAAGGACCAGAGGGATTTTACTGTGAACACAAGAGGATTTGCCCATTTATGAGTCTTGCAGTATTAGCTTTTGATAGAGTACATAGTAGGGGAAGTTTCACACAGATTTTAAAAAATATCTCTTCGAAATTTTTCTGCTCCATAAAACTGAGAAAAAGAAAGATGAATATACCTCAAAAATGGCTAAATATTGGACAGCAGTCCACAGGTGTCAAACAAATCAATACATCCTAAAGATATTTCTGCCTCAGTTTCTCTATGATGCTGGACAGTGATTTGTAAGCTCATCCTAGAAATTCCAAACTTCTCCCAGAAAAGGAATCAGGATCACTAATAAAATACAACGTTGTTCTGCAGAAAGGAAAAGGATGTGAAAGTGCCAACGTGGTTCTAAAATCCCAAATCCTGTAATGAACTGTGCATCATTAAGGGGCTAAAGTTGCCTTTTTGAAAGTATAGTATTAAATGTCAAATTCATTAGTGGCATGACCTGAAAGCATTAGGTCTTTCTTTCCAAACAAGCTGCATATGTGATGTTAGGATTCCTATATGTGTCATTTTCAGATCAAAACAAAACCAAAGAGAAAATACTGTGCTCTATTATTGTGTGTCATTTATCTGAAAGAATGACTCAGGAGGAATATTGTAAAAGTAATCTGGATTAAAATGCTAATTTTGATGTTAATAGCTAGGGTATGAGAAGTAATGCCTAGAGCTTTTGAAATACCTGATATTACCCAGAACTAAGAGCCAAAGGACAGGGGGGAAAAGCATTTTCAAGAACACCTCACTGCTAAAAATCTATGGATTTGAGGAAAAGCCTGAATTTTTCTGAACTTTGTGAATCTATTATGAATTCTGTCTCTTTAAAAATTAGAGAAAGAGGGGGAAAAAAGGACTTGATTTTGATTTTTGAACATCAAAACCCATTTTGGTTAAGGTTTAAATAAATGTTCATTTAATATTTCAGTGCATCAAAACAACACGTGCGTTATTGAATCATAGCCACACAAAACTTAGAACAAGTCTTATATTTCAGAAGTGTGAAATATAGCAGGTTTCACTGCACAGAAACCTGATATTCTGAGATGGAACGCTTTTTTTGTTAAAGTACTGGTACTCTACCTCTTTATCACTTCTCACACTGGCTTCGTGCACTCCATTGTCTGTAGGATATGAAAAGCACAAATATATAGTTAGGAAGGGCAAACATCATATACAAAACAAAGACTTCTCATAGGCTGCTTTTTAGTAGTGGTCTTTTTATGTGATTTAAACATTGAGACATCAAAGCTGAAGGGGCAGAGTAAGGAGCACTGTATAATTTGTTATTCTTATACTAACCCCACTTTGATAGCAAATTAATGGGAGATCAATTGACAGAGTACTTCAAGAGCCAATGTAATAGTGTTATTTTGCTAATTAAGTGTCAAATCATCATATCAGTTTACCAATATTTGAGAAAACAGAATAAAATGGCTCCAGCTTGCTGAATGCATATTTATGGTAAAGGAAAAGGAAACAGATATTTCCCACACACCAATTTGGTGGAAGAATATGACATATTTCAAAAGCTATCATTCACCAAAATCATGTTTCAGTTTAACTACAGTGATAATATTCAGTCACATCCTTAACCTCAGTCAAATAGCACTGGCTTTTTGCTTTATGAACTGAATGTCATTCATCTTTCTCAGCATGATTCAAAATAAATCATCAAGTTTGCTTCTTTTAATCTACAAAAAAAAAAATCTGGCAATCAGAATAACCAGAATATCCCTAACTAGTAAGGATTTCGGTATATCACCATGAAAACAGTGAAAATCATTTTTTATGACTTACAGTACACATTTCTGGCATACTAGATATTATAACATTCCTAAAATAGAAAATGGATGAGCAGTAACTTAAGTACCACTGTGGTATTCACTCATTAATGGCAATTACTGCAGCTCCTGAATCTGCATCACCAGAAAAATATGTGTGCAGACAGAAACAAAAAACCATAATAACTCTTCTTATTCCCTAAGAAGGAAAGGGAACAAGCAGGTTTGTACCTGTAACTTGTCACAGATTTTCTTCTGCAAGTAACTGTGGCATGTTAAAAAATGATTATCTGTAAAACATATCTTTTTTTCTCTGCATATTTTGAAATACATCTTGTAGGATAATAATTTCCATTATCATTTTGCTTAAACATCTCATTTTCAAGAATAGGAAATTAGACCACATAACATAAAGCAATTCCTGTTTCAATATAATTGGGTGTGTAGGTTTATCTTGTTTGTGAAGCTTGAAGACTGAGTGTTCATAAACAGGGTTTTTTTTTGGTAAATGAAGAACCTGCTGTAAAAAGAAAACAGCAATCTGAAATTCCACAGCCTTTTGGGAAATACAGAAACTTTCCCTCACACCTTCTTTCAAACTGATTTTAAGAAGTCTAGCACTAAGGTGAAGCAATAGAGGAAAGTCAGGGAAGCTGTCTTTTGCTGTACTTAACTTTTAAAATAAATACCTGGTATATTAACACTGTTTTCCATTAATCCAGTCTGAAGCTCCACCCTTCCTTGAGCATCTCCTTTCTTCATTTGTCCTTCTGTTTTGTCTTCTTTAGCTTTTCCAGCATTTTTTTCTGTTTCTTCCTGAATGCCAACACTTTGAATTGCAGTGGCGATAGTATCAGCGATTTCATCCAGTTCTGTTGAGCTGAGGTTCTCCACATTCACTTGGTGTTTCTCTAGGTCCTTCAGTACATTTTTAATCAGTGCCTCTGGATCAGAAAACAACATAAGCACATTTAGCTGCATACATGAAACACATGTGCTTATATCTTTAATTTTTCTTAAAAAATTTAGATAGCTTTCCCTTCATGGCTAGTATCTGCTTTTTAAAGGAAGGTGCTGCATTCCTTACAGAAAACACAGGATTCTTAATGGATGTTAAAGTTTATGATGAGGTGAATCTGTGCCAGGACAGGGAGATGTGTGCTATTATAACCCAACAAGTCCTCCTAGAGAGAGGGCATGAAATTACCACTTTTTTCTTTACAAGAAGAACATTTTTCCCTAGTCTAAATTGACTCAAAATACCAAGAGCAAGTGTTAAAGTAGCCTAGTTTCTTTTTTTTTAGCTGCAAAACAGTACAAACAACATTACTGTTTCCTAGAGATCAGTTTTCTTGGGTGATTTGTTTTCACAAGAAAAGTATATCTATATAAGCCATACAGAGTTCTGGGAAAAAATGAGTCAGATATTTTGTCTTTCCATCAAAAAGCTCCTCATCAATTAGAAGGGAATATAAATATATGTCCATTATATACACGGATATGTCAAGGACAAAATTTCTAAATTTTATTAATTTCTCTTGGAACATATATATATATTTTCAAATATATATTTACATAAATGGATAATATAGATAGATATAGAAATAGATTATATAGAGGTATATAGAACTTGTTTTGGTTCGCCAGCTATGAATGTTTTACCAGTGACATTGAGAAAAAAAACACAAACAGCAAAACACCTTTGATGTGATAAAAGTTTTGAAGAAAAGGAAATTCAAGGACAATGGGTATTAAAGGTGAGTCAGAAGATGGAGAATAACATCACCCCAGGGAAGGCACTTTTCTGACTTCATATATTGCATCTCCACTATCAGTCTGTAGAGCTCTGCAAAACTCAGCCTAATGTCCCTTGGAGTATGAGACACTAAATGTAGAGCTTACTGTAGCACACCAAAAAAATTTCCAATCATGCCTCTGTTCTACTTATTCATGTTGATAAGAAATTTAACATATTTATTCATATGCAAGCAAGCAAGAAAAGTCTTTCACATAGTATTGTGTAGGAAGAGGAAAATAAGGGCTGCTTTTAAATCTCTGTTGAATGTATGAATTTACATATAAGCAGTTTGAAGGTGCCATCCAACCTTTTTTCTCAATAGTAACACCATCCATATCAAGCCCAGTGGTTGGACATCTTCATCATCTGTAAGCAAGGCTTTGGGATCATGCTGTCAGCTTTCAGGCTCACATAAAAGTGAATTTAAAAGTAGGGAAACAGGGAAAAACAATGTCATAAGAAGGGCTAAAAATAAGAATTTTCCTTTTTCTTCGCAACAAAGGAGTAAGAAGTACATAGAGACTAGAAAAAAGTCAAAGTAGTTAACAGACTTCTGCTTCAGGGAAGAGGCAGTGGAACATCTGTGATTTTGCAGGGAGACAAGCATCAAGGACTATTTTTCATTGGGAATAAGAGGCCAAGACCTTGGACACACCTGTCATTTTTTGGACCCCTCAGTTTTAACTGAAGAGCTCACCATCAGCATCTCAGCATCAGATTCCCAATTCCATCTCAAAGCAAAGACTAATTTCCCCTGACCTAACACAAAATTCACCAAACAAAATACTGCCATTTTCCCTTAACTAATTAGTCCATAAAAAGCAAAAGAGCTTAAACAGCTTAAATAATAGATTTACTGTGAGTCTGAGAGTGTGTTGACATACAGAGAAGGTGTTTCTTTGAGGTACTTTCTTTTCCAGGTAAAAAGGAAACATCTTTCCAGTAGTCCATGATTTTATTACAAAATTCTACTAATTTAACTATAAAATTCAGCAATCTAAAATACAAACTAATCTTGTAAAATGTTACCTTTTTAGAAAGCATAGTTATAAGTACACTTAATTGTGACTATCAATAAAAAATATAGTACAGGTTATGTCTGTGATGTTACTTCAAACTGACAGCTGACAAAGATTTTGGTACCATACTGAAATAGCAGAGAGCTTTGTACAGTAAAGCAAGTGCTCAGAAATGTGAATCAAAGATGTAAACTCAATCTGTGCCAAACTCTCTGGGCCAAGATATGTGGAGGCAGCAAAATTAATACTGAAGTTTGATAGAAGCTTAGCAATACTTCAGAGAAAACTTTGAAAAGTTTCCTTCCATTTTATTGTATCCATCTCTGTTACGAATTTAATAATTTAGTAAAAGCATAGTGACCAAATGCTTTAGTTTAGGCAGGCAATTTACAAGAGCAAATGAATCCAAACTGTAAAAAAAACATTTCAATACACTTGATCAACCTGAGTTCAAGATGCTTTTCCAAGAAGCACAAGAGCTACCTGGCAGAGAGGTGGAGAGGATGTTACACAGAGCAGCAATGCAGAAAACTAAGCTGGAGGAAGAAAACAGTACTGTTGCACTACCACAGGAGTCTTGTGTCTGCTTAGGGATCGTTTCTGATCTCTTATAGAAATATTGGACAATATCTTGATAGAAAAGCCTAAATTATTGAAGCAGAGCTAATAAAGTCAGCAATGAAAAGACAGAATATATGTCAGATCCTAACCAAAACTAAAATTTTACAAATAAAACACCATTTGAAGATGAAACTTAAAAGAGAATTATATTTCAGGACATATATAATTAAAAGAGTTATATTAATGTAACACAACTGGATTTTTGTTTATTTCATTTGATTCACAGCCAGCTGTCAAGATCAATTACTGAGCTACTCAACAACATGCAGGCAATGTACCCTTATCATTTCCATTCCATTTTTTCCAAACTAACTTTTTCTCTTTACCTATATGCTTAGCCCAGTCTTATCCCTCCAGTCCATCTTCAGACTCATCTTTAATATCCACTGTCAACAAAAAAAGCATTCTTAATGTCAAACAAATAGGAATGGGGGAACAGGGCAAGGAATAACACCCCAAAAAAAAAAAAAAATGGCCCCAGGCCCTATTCCAGATAATACTAACAGGCTCAGTGCAGGTTCTTCTGGCTCACTAAAACCTCAATATTATATAGAGGAGCCTCCTGCTCCTCTGTTACAGGCATTCCTGCCCTGGTCATTGCCACCTGGGCACAGTTCATCAAACAGACTCCTAAACACTGCATTGACATGAGTAAAACTTTGGCATTATATAAACTTTTACTGAACAACTACAATGTGACTTAAAATATCAAGAACCAAAGGCAATACCCAAAGCCAGTTAGTATGAGGAACACCATGCTTTTAGTACCCCAGGAGGGACAGTCACCAAAGTGTCTGTAACAGCCTTGTGAAATGCAGGTCTTCATAAAGAGTCTTGCTAAATTCACATGGCTACTGATATGGTATTAATCCTTGTCCATGGTAAATATGGATATTTACACTTCTTGTTATGGCACTTGTCCATGTTTGCAATAATTTGTAAATTACTGGATAACACTGATAAACAGATAAATATCATTGCATCTGTTTACAAACACCTTTGAGTAATAGGATGTATGTATTAAAATCAAAAAATATTGTTGGAGAAAGACCAAAAAGCAGATGGATACTGCAACTGCACAGCATTTAAGCAGCACAGGTACTTGAACATGCATTTACCTGTGCACAGCTTTTATAGTCTCCCACTGACTCCCTCCTAAGTAGACCCAGCAATGCTCAGTCATGTTTCACAGGGCTTGCAAACTGCAAACCAGATTTCTCCCTTAGCTCCAGCTTTCCAACTGATGAATGCAAACTGCCTTTTATAGTTACCCTGGAACCATAATGGCAGTAAAAGCATATATGTCCTAGAAGATGTCATTTTTAATATAAGCTCCACCAGGAGAATTCCCTACTAGGTAACAATAGCGCCTTATGCAGGGAAAACAGCTTTTTATTGTACAGCATATAAATGATGCCTCATATTCTGCTGGCACAAGAGTCTAAGTCAGCTTGCCTGACAACCACATGGTATGGGAGCAGTGACTGTGTTAGAAATTCCACAGTGTGGTCTGTCTTCCTCAACCCCATCACCCTACTGACCACATGTTAGCTGCCTCAGCAGCTGAGCACCATATGGAATGGTGATCCCAGCTTTGCTAGAGAGAGGATGTATTAAATTTTTTTTTTTCCATAAACATGGAAGTTTGCTATTTTTTAAGGCATCTGAATTACTAATTCTGTGACCTTTTCAAAGGAACAGAGAGATGTATTCTGTAATATTTAACACATAAAAAATCAGTAGACTAGAACAAACCACACAAAACTGAGCCAAATTCTAAATACGGCTGGTGCAGAGGAGAGATTAACAATTCCAGTGTTGCACAGTGACTACAAAGACAGTGCCCACGCACATCATGCTACTCCTAGAGGTAACAACTTCTAAATCTGATAGAAAAATAACTCCACATTTCCTTCTTTTGTATTTCTCCCTCAGGGTGCCTTGTTAGAGAATTTACCTGCCACTGTTCTGCAGCAATTTCAGTACTAATCTGCTCAGTACCTTCTGGATTGTTCTCCCAGTCCAGTGCTTTTGTCTAATCCTCTATCAGATGGATCAGAGAACTGAGCACCCCATCCTTCCAGCTTTTTTACAGTTCTGTAGTTCACAGAATTCAAGAGAAAAACAACCTACAAGCCTACTATAATCCATAAACACAAGAGAGATTGGAGAAAGGTTAAAAGCAGAAAGAGGTTGTGTGGTCAGCCTGGGAAACCTGAATCTAAACCACCTTCATTCCAATGGACAGCATTTTAAGCAATGAATGTGCCAGGGTCTGTCCTCACCACTTTCTTGTGAGATTATTAAGTGGCTCAAAAATACAAAGGAAGCCACAGTATTTCCAGCTCAAACAATTCATAATGTTTTGTCTATGCAACATTTAAAAGCAGATGCAATGGCAGAAGCTCCTATAGGGCATATTATGTATGAGAAGTCAAAGTAGTACAACCCAATGAATTGTGAAACATGTTATTCCCTCTAAGTGTTAAGCTTTTTTTTCCCACTTGGCTCCTACCAAGAAAGGTGAAGTGGAACAGCTGGAGGATAATGAAACCAGCATGTGCCTAGTTTGTTTTGAGTCTAGCAACAAAATTGTCTAACCTGTGCAAGAGACTTACAGTGCCACCTGGATTTGATTTTACATTATAGTTCTTTCCTTGAAACCTATTATCTCTGGGCACCATACCAAGAATGCTTTCACTTCTGAGCATCCTTTAGACTGCAAGCATTATCTTTCCTCTGCTGAAACTCTGACATTTCTGTGTGTTTGTGTGTGTTCTAGTTTTGGAGGATATTATTAAAAAACAAAAAAGCAAATCAAAGAACAGTGCACTTTATGGATGATAAAGAGGGATTCAAAGGAACCCTCTTACATATCACCAAAATCCATTGGGGTAGTGCTGGCTGCAGTGTAGCAGATACAAGTGCTTGACAATGTCTGGGGATCAACCCTTTCATTTTTCAGGCATCCTGGACCACTGGAACAACATCTACAGTTAGATAAGTTTAAAGAAACAACAAAATTAATCAGAGTTATAAAGTCTACATGATCCCCAAGACTCATCTCATAAAGCAGTGCTTTGAGTGCAGCACAGCATGGGGATGTTACCCTCCATTTTAATAAAAATATTTGTTGAATTATCACGTACAGAAAAAACTGTGATCCAATCACTGTTAAACAGCATTATCAAAAAAAGATGAAAATCCAGGAAATGGGTTCTCTGTTACAGAATGTCCAGACAAAACTAGATGCAACCCCACCTTGTTGTTCACCTATCCATGGAACTGACAGACTCCTCCTTTCTCTGTCTTCTGCACCAGAATTCATCTCACTGTTAATTTCTGTGCTTGAATTTTACCCATGATCCTTGAATTTCAGTTAAATAAAGAGACGTGGAACAAAACCAGGCATTTCTGTATCTATATATATAGTGTGGGATGAAAGCATAAAAACAGATTTGATAGCAAAGATATACCCATAATTATGCGTTGTTTGTAAAATGCTTTGAAAATAAAATAAATTACATAAATGCTATGTCTTACTAAGTGCCATATATTACTGCACACATATGGAAGGTGGGCTGAAGAATGTGGGTAGATGTTTGCAGGGAAAGAATAGCTGGAATGGTGAACATTATTACTGTCTTATGGCAGATATATATATGCCAATACTAGGAGATATATCAAATGTCTAATTTTATTTTCTTTTTCTCAAAAAATTTTCAGTAAACGTGAGGGAAACTTCAAGTAAGCAAAAAATTGTGGTGGTGTTCGCAGGGGTCCCAGGATGAGGGAAGATATGAGAATCTTGACTCCATGTTTCAGAAGGCTGATTTATTATTTTATGATCTATATTATATTAAAAGAAAATTATTTACTAAAACTATACTAAAAGAATAGAAGAAAGGATTTCATCAGAAGGCTAGCAAGGAAAGAAATGGAATGATAATAAAATCTTGTGACTGCTCACAGCCTCGACACAGGTGGCTGTCATTGGTCATCAAGTAAAAACAATTTCAGATGCTGGGTAAACAATTCTCCAAAACACATTCCAAAGCAGCAAAACATGGGGAAGCTGAAGCTTCTCAACTTCTCAGGAGAAAAGACCTAATGAAAGGGTTTTTTGAAAATATGTCTGTGACAAAAAATAAGTAAATGTCAACTTTACCATCCACGATGCTCAGAGGGTCCTTTGGATCATCCTGGGAAGCAGATTTATGACTCAGCATCTCAGGGGTTGGTCTCAGCACTCCAGGCCCAGGCCTCGGCTGGAACAGCTTCCTCATTTTGAAATCTTCCGCTTTCCCTTTGGCAAAAGTTCCATCGAAAGGACTGACCTGCGTGGAGTACAATCTCTCAGCATAAACCTGAGAGCCTTTAGTCCTGCTGGGAGGGCTGTTCTCGCTGCTCTGGGCAGACAGGTTCTGGGTGATGTAGGAGTGCAGCGCGGCCATCAGGCCCTTCTGGCCCGCTCGCGGCTCCGGCGGGCGCTGGTCCGGCTGGCGCTGGCGGAGTGTCCTGCCACGGGCACCCTCGGGGAACTCCTGCTGGGATCTGGGTGCGTGGGCCAGAGCAGGGGATGGCTCTTTGGGGTTCTGCCTGGTGTAGTACCTCGCAGGGTCATTGTAGATGTAGCTCTAGAGAGAGCAGAAGGCGGGCAAGAGGAAAGGGTCAGAATTGCTTTGGAATTATTGTTGTGCCGGGATCTGAGGCAGAACCCTCAGTGCTTTACCAGCCAGGAAAACCATAATTGGAACTTGTCATGCAAATGTAAACTGCAAACCTCAAACTGTGAAGTGCGCCTCAAAGAGGCACTACTACTTAATGTGCAAAAATCCAATTTATCAAATTATTAGAAAGCAAGAACCAGAGATTAGAGAGAGAATAACATAACTCACTGTTGACTATGTGTGAACTATTTGTATTCAGACAGACAAAGGAAATTTAATAAATCCACTTTCCCTTTGGTTTTTACCTAACCTGTGAGAATAACTGTTTTTCAGATTACTTACCAAAAACTACCATGTCAAATTAAAAATGTCATTTTTAAAGGAACAGCAAGTAAGTAAAACAATTTTTTTGCATACATTAAGTACTTTGTTCTATTTTAAATGAAATATTCTTCCACTAAATTAATTCTCTAATAAATATATCATCTGACACTAGGGGAAAAAAAAGTATAAACAATGTTTAAATTGTTTTTTAATTAAATTATTATTTTCAGGAAAAACACCAGAGCAAATTAAACAACAATGTTAAAAACATGTCAATCAAGCTCAAACCACATTTTTACTGAAAAAGTGCTGGGGAATGAAAAGTGGAAAGGTGGGTTTGCAGTACAGTTTTTATTTTCAGTTTCTATTCTCATGGAAACACCAAATGGACATTCTTTTTATTATCATTTAATCCTAGAGACATTTTTGCTGTGATCACAACCTGAAGGCAGGTTTTTCATTTTTAAGCAAACCAGTTCCATCCTTCTAAATAATTTCAAAAATCATTTTTCTTCAGTTCTTGCTAAATACAACTTTGAACTGAGAGGTTTACTCATATCCAGAATAATTCCAGTTAGATTTTTTGTTTATGATTCCATGAGGACACCTGCTGAGGTTACACCCCATCCTGTATGTGTGCTGCAGGATGGTCCTGCTTCTCAGCTGTGCTTTCTTGCTTAAACTGTCACACAAACTCCAGCACAATGTGGAAACCTTAGGACAGGGACTATTTCAGCTCTCACTGCTATAAATTCTTGTGAATCACTGGTGTCCCTGTGCACTGATGACACAATGATTTAGGACAGAGGGAGCTGCAAAATACAGAGGGAGTGAAAACACTATACACTCCTGAGGACAGAAATTAGAAGGATTCAGACAGAAAAATCATTATTTATGTATTTGCTAATGTACTTTGTAAAACCAAAATAAGATTGATAAACTCCTCCAGAGATGAAGAATTACTTTTAGATTTTATCTAGGTCCTAATTTCTGGACAGTAATTTTGCTTTCCATCTGAACAATTTTATTTCTTCTGAAGACAGCCAGTGGATTTTACAATACGTGCTCATACCCATTTCTTTCCAAGAGGATTTTCTTCCCCTTACAAAATGATTGAAGAGGTTCATTCCATGGTTCCATATCATGATTTAAATAGAATTATGGTATAGGCAATTTTATTACAGAGACAAAAGGCACTTTGGCCACTCTGGCTTGCGACCTACTAAGGCAAGGCTTTGGATTTCTGCACTTGGTCTTTAACATAGAAATGTGCTTTTTGAAAGCCAAGAAATTGGGCTGCAGTGAAGCAGTGTCAAAAAATACAGAGCTAGAGATCAAGCAGCTTTGTGTATGAAATATTTCACTGTCCCCTGGGAACTGTATCAAACAGCAGCAGTGCAGCTCTGGTTCAGTGCTCCAGCTGCAGGCTAGGCATTGCTCTGATCAGTTCCAAGGGGGAGCCAGTTGTCAAAATGCAAGTTGAACACTGTTTACATGCTTAATAGCAAAGCCTAAATGTGAAAAACTTCCAGTCAGATGCATTTATCTCCCTATTTGAACGGGTTTTTGCCTGGGGTAATTAACTCTCTAATGGTACTCGCTCCAGAGTGAGGAAAGCTGCAGAGGATGACACAAAGCAGCCCAGGACACCCTGAGCAGTTGACTGAGAATTCACATAAGCTGCCATCTGCCTTCCCCACTGCTGTTCTCTCTGCCTTGTGGCCTTCCAGAGGACCTCCTGGGCTCAAGGGAAGGAAGAACAGGGGGCTGGGAAAGAAAGAAATGCAACAGGGGTAAGAGAGTTGGATTGAGTGATTTCTTATCTTTCCATTCAGCCATGGAAAGATGAGAAATCACTCAATCCAACTTGGTAACTGCACTCCAATTTGGATCTACGTCCTATACCCAGCTCTCTCTTTTGCTTCTCAGGCTTTACTAGTAAGTGTTAGAGGGGAAGAAACTGCTGGACACTCCCAAACCATGTGAAAGATTAGGCTTAGGAGATGTGGGCTGGCTTTGATGAGCTATTTAACAAGTCCAAGTACCCTTTAGCATGAGCAGATCAGTGATTTACTGTTCTTGCAGACAAGGAGCACATCAACAAAGAAAAGACCACCAACCCACCAAGTGATCATGCAAAAATTGGATATAAGTATGTGCCAGTCCTGGGCTCAGAGCTGCACCTCTGTCAGGAAGGGGCAGCCTCTCAGCAGCTTGACAGGTCACACTTTGGGCAGTAAGGGATGAAATATTAAAAGTTCTAATTAAAGCAGAGCACTGATAGCTCAGCTGTCTTCACTGAGCCAGCAGCCTTTCTGATGTAGTTTACTCTGACTTTAATTAAAGGGGTCTCACAGCTGTATGGCAATCTCCCACATGCAGGAGGAAAAAATCCCCTTCCTTGCTGCTTCCATCTCAAACAAAACACCAGAAGTACATGTGACATGCAAGGTGAGATCCAAGTAAAATTGCAGCACAGATAAATATAATCCTAGACTATGGGTTTGCCTAAGTGGTATGGGAAAAAAACATCTAATTTTTACAGAAAAATATATAACAAAAATATCAGTAATATGCTATTTAGAATCCAGAGACAATTTACATCTCAAGTTATTAATAACAATTGCAGACCACTGTGATTATCTTATTTGAAGGGGGTTTTGCAAAACCCACTCCTGAACGTGGACATTGCTGGTTTGATTAATGTCAAAGTTAAATGGCATAGTCCGTGGACAAGAGTGTAAATTCCCATATTGGTGCCTTTGGAGAATCTTCTGACATTATGGAGAAGCAGAGGGAAACACAGAGCTGGAATTTTTTGAAAGAAAATACGTTTCTGGATTGATTACACAGGGCTCCTATGAAGTACTGCCAGTAATAGAACAAAAAACCCCACCCCCAAACAAACATTAAGTGAAATGTACAAGACTAAATAATGCACAAGTTACCATATAAATGGTTTTATACTGAGTAGGGTTGAAATACAAGCCCTGGTCACTATGAGGAACATTTCATTTTTTAATACGTAAAATACTGTTCAATTATCTCATGTCACTGATACAAAGCGTTTGAAAAGTATTCTGAATTGATAAACCCCTCAGTTTAAAAAAAAAAAATCTTATTTCTCTATCTGCGCAGGATTTCCCTCTCCTTCACCACCTTTGAAATAAGCTATCTCAATAATTCACACATTACAAAAAATCCACACACACTAACCTTTCTGAAGATGGAATTGTTAGGGCAATGTCTTGTATGGTTTAGGTATGTAACTAACTGACATTTTCTGCATGAAAATTCACAGAAGGGCACATTAAATTACACTCTGCAGACACACTATGCAAAAGTCTATGAACAACATGTTTTATTAAAAAAAATACAAATTAAAAGAGTGGTGCAGGATTAGATATATAAAACATAATGCTCTTCAATTTATCCACTAAAGGGCAGATTGACTTGAATGTTTTGCCCACATGTAAAAAGAATGGAATCAAATTTATAACAAAATACTTCCTTTCTTGCACATTCATTTGCTAAATCTAGAAGGCATATAGAGCTAACAAAAATCCTTTTGAAATGCATCATGAAGAAATCTTCTGCCCTCAATTTAATTTATGTTTTTCTGTTTGATACATTTGCAGATATTAACCCATGCTTGCCACCACCTAAATTTGGTTGAAGCATGATTCCACCTACAACTCTTAATTTACTGTGCCTATTTGAGATATTGACATTATGATCTCTGAAATCAGAAGATAAAACCACAACAAATACTGGGAGGCCCATCTTTATGGTGGGATAAAATAACATTTTTCAAAGACTCCCAGAAATGAAATTACCTCAGAGCTAAACTCACTGTGTGGATTGAAAGAAGTTCAGCTTTTTGTACCAGACACAGTCTAGATGCTCTGTGACTCACACAGACTTGCCTCATGCAAACTCACTCACATGGGAGCTACCTGTACTCATGTGAACCCCCAAAATAAACACCAGCACAAGGGTCTGTCTGATGGCTGAATCAAAGGGTAGCCTGGGAATTTGTACTGCTCAATTCACCTTTAAATTGACAGAAATCCACCCAACAATGAAACCTGAGGGCCAGTCGGGTGTCATGGAGTGGATGGAGCATGAAAGTCCCTGGGGTAGGGCTGAGCAAGCAGCACAGCTCTGTCCCCAGAGCATCACAGCTAAAGCAGCAAGTCTTATGACAACAAAGCCTTAATTCTTTCAGCTGGTGAGCTGCTGTGCCCACACAGTGCTGTCCTGTCAGGATATCTCAGCAGGCTTCCAGCCAGGTTCAAGCTGAAAGGGAGGAACTCCCCTGACAATCTCTGCATGCTGTGGACATGACCTTACATACTCAGCACCAAATCCAGTGGTAGCTTTATCTGAAAATAATAACTACAGCCAATGAACATTTTTAGTTGTCTGAGTAATAATGAAGCAAAGACCTTTTCTACCAGCTGCTGATGACTTTTTCACTAACCATAATATTATAATACTAGAATATTATAATATTCAAGAATTTGGAAAACTAATTCAGAACCCAGGAACTGGAAAAGAGGCCAAACCAGTGCTTCCTGCAGTGATGGGACAGCATCAGGCCATGGCCTTTCCACAGATTCACAGCTTTAAGGCAACAGGCAACACTACAGTCATCTCACTTGATCTACTATTACAATGATAATTTTCTGTAACTATCTTCTATTTTCTTTCTGAAAAATACAGTAGCTTTGAAACTTTTAAGAACTACATCAGAGAAGGTGGCAGAGATCTTTAATTAACATCCTGTACTTTGGAGTGTCAAAAACTTGATCAAGCAAAAGGAGCCTTCAGAGTCTGCTTTGATGCAAACTATTCATGACTTTATTTCCTAATCCTTCTTGTGAAACCACAGTGCAACAGGACTGTCCAGAATCTGACTCTATACCATTCAATAACCTCTACTGCTTTAATTGCAGTTGTTTTTAGAGATTTGGCTCCCACTCTTAAACAAAAAACCTTAAAAAAAGAAAAAAGAAAAAAAAAAGAAGAAAAGAAAGGACAATACACTGGCTTCTTTTATGTATAATTTACTACTTAATAAAATCACTTTTTGGTTTCAGATGTTCCCAGCCATTGTTGATCTCCTTTGGAATGATCATATCCACTTGTCTACCCTTCAACTATCTACAACGGAGTCTCCTACATGGATAATTTTTATCGTCGATTGATGTAACTTACTGCCTTCAGTTTTCAAGAATATCTGCTGGTTTTTCTCTTTCCTTCTGACATATCTCCATCTTATGGGTCCAAACATTTCCTTTGGTGTAGAAGGAGTTCTGGGTGGTCTTTCCTCAGCATTCACAATTGGCTCATCATAACCAAAAAAACATCAGTTTTCCAGATAAGGATACATGTCTTGTCTCCACACACAAAGGACAAAATACCTGGGTAAAATGAAGGGTGGATGACCCCCAGTAACCTGACTGATGACAAGGGGCCCCTGACTGATCCAGGGCCATCACAGTGAGCCATCAGCCTTCGTGTCCAGGAGTGGCAAATACCAGATGGTTGATGGGAAAAGCTCTCTGGATCACCCTGCAGACAGAAAGGGGTTAACATCTGCAGGGGTGTGGGACTCCTTAAGCGATGTGAGACTCCTTCTGGGTGACATCTTGTCACTGTCCAAGGCACACTATGGGATGTTTAGGAAAAAGGAATAGTCTGGAATGGCAGCATGTAACCAGCTGACCAACAGACCTGTCTGACCATGTCTCATGTCTGTCCTGTCTTCTCATCAAACTCCATTTCTAGTGATTCTCCTGGATGGGAAGCTCTGTTCTGTATCCTGTGTCCTGTGGTGCCTCCTGGCAGTACCTGCTCCACTTGGCCACCGCCTGGACATGGGGACACAAGACATGGGGCACCTTTACCTCTGCCAGGCCACTGCATTCAGGGGCTCCCTGACACCACCAGCAGGAACCAAAGAGTGACAGCCAAGCTGCAATGATGGTAGAAATTGTGCAGCCTGGTGATCAGTGCTGACAGATCTACCAGGGTGTATCAGCTTCCCTTGCCTGAGAACATTTTGCTCATATGCCAACAAGTCTGTTACTCAAGGTTTCAGTGAATGATGTTTAAACACATTTTCTGTAGGCATATGCTGGTATATTGAACTATCTCATTATCTAAAGATGATTTTCATAGAAACAAGATGATCTTCATCTGCCAAAAGTTGAGCACATTAACACCAATTCAATATATTTATAACTCCAACACATGAATCTAGAAAATACTTTATCCTAAGAAATGCAAGTGAATAGAGATCTGCAGGATTGATGTCCACAACATTGCTTTACAGCCCCATGGAAAGCAACCTTCCATTTGGTGGACAACTGCTTGAGGTCAGCTGAAGTCTTTTCCCACACCAAAAATAAAGAAATTGTTGTTCCACTGTTCTGAAATGTCTACACTGACATACTCACACAGAGGTAGATAAAGCAGGTTCAAATTTCTGTGAGCTCTACCCTCCCATTTGATAATTTTATTGGAAAAATAAAAAGAGAATGCACTTTAAAATTGATATCAGCTCCATCATCTATTTACTAATTGCAATGTACTGAAGTACAGGGAGTAAATATTTCCAAGATAAACAGGAAACTTGCAGGAAAAATTACAGAAATGAACTCCAAACACATGGTATTTGGAAAAAAAAGGCTTGATTTTGAAGGGAAGGGTCTGAAAAAGAACTAAATCCTATTATCCAGTCAGTATTTGAGATTTTTAAAATATCAATCTATGTTTCATCTGGAAATTACTAGAAATTAATTAACTGCCTTTTTAAATAAGACTCCAGACTTGACACAGATCATTTATAAAAATATTTCTATGGCACTTGCATCTTCTAATAATTGAAAAAATAATTAATCCTTTCCAGATACCTGTGTGATAAGGGAAATGGTGGTTTCTCTGTTAGATGTTGAAACTCTGTCATTATATTCTACATAAACTGATGGGTTGCAGGTAAAAGTATGTGCTGGATCTAAGACTTAAGCATGATACTAGCACCAGAATGCTGGTTCAAAATATAAATCACAAGTCACATTAGATCACCAGACTGTGTATTTATGCCACACACAAGATGATTGTAATTTTACTAGGCTTTGTAGCCATGATTCTATTAGAGCTTTAAATGTGTCCTTCCAGAAAAAAATTGCAATCTGCACCAGATTCCTGCAGAATGGCCAAGAGGATGGAAATGACAGCAACTCATTTTATATACTTAAATTAAAACAGATGAATCACAACTTGAAAACTCTCTTTTTTCCCTCCATTGATCATGGAATGAGTTTAGGCTGATGTGCACCAATACAAACGTGTTTATATGGTCAAATGATTTCTGCTGCAGTGCTTATGGGTGTTTGTTTGGTTGGTTTTGGGCTTGTTTTGGTTTGGTTTTGGATTTCGTGGAGTTTCTTGTTGGTTAGTTTGGATTTTTTTTTTTTTTTGTGTATGAGTGTTTTTTGGCTTTTTTAAGAGGATTTAAAGTTTCTATTTTGCCATGAAGAGCCACAAAGCCACCAAGAGGAGAAATAAAAAGATGAAACACTTTTTTGGGATTTGAGGCTTAGCTTTTAGTTTATGCTTTACCAAAAAATTATTGCATGACCTCAGAAAGTCAGTCTAATCTGTCTGTGAAGCAGGGGCATTAGCTCTTCCCTACTTTGTAATGGCTGCAGGTAAATGAATACACCAATGCTTGGGAAATGTTCAGATATCATTACATAAGTATGCCAACAGAGAGGCAATTCTGTAGCTCCAAGGAGACATTCCTTTATCAATTATTCCAGAAATATTTTTATCAAAGTGTTCAAGCACAGCTGAATTACATTTTTATACATAGTCTCTTATATATGAAATATACCTTTATACAAATAGAGTTTAAATGTATACTCTTCAGGAAGTTTTTTCTTGCCAAAATTCTGATGAACTTCATTCAGTCCTGTATTTAAATCAGTGTTAGATAAATAAAGGTGCTGCTTTTTTGAATTAAATTTAAAATGGGCAATGAATTAGTAATTTCTTACTCGTTAATCACAGTGATCATTATTTGCAGATACACTCAAAGTACATCTTTGAGTGCTCGTACTCAGATTTTCTAAAATTGATAACAATTATTTTAAATAATTATCACACCTCTTAGTTCTTTTGGTTATCAATTACAAAGATTCAAGCAATTGATTTTTTGGGCCAGGAAATAGATGAATTTTTATTTTATATAATTTCTATGATATTTTTACCTGCAGCTTCCCCCTTTCAGCACAACTGCACTGCTGAACCACAACTCTCTGCCACTAACCCATCACTTTACCTGTTTCTTTTCTCCCACATGACTCTAAAAATGCCTTTATTAGCCCCTTCTTTGATGAAAAGATTCTGAGGTTTTTTTTCCAGAAATCTTTGCTTTAAAATGTATAAAAATACCTAAGTTGTGGAGATTTCTGTAACCACAATATCTGCACAGGAAGTCTACCATGAAATGAATAGAACTAAAACACAAAGAAACAGTAACAACAGAAAACTCAATAAATTCCCCAATATATCTGACATAATTTTCTTTCTCTCCCATCCTACCCACAAGGACCTCAATGTCACATTGTCCTGACAAAGACCTCAGCAGCAGGTAGGACCAACCCTATCTGAAGCCCTCAGAGGCCAAGTCAGAGAGAAGGAGAAAAAGCAACTCCATGAATCTTCAAGCCTGAAGAGTCATGAAATCTTCATGAGATTTCTGCAACCAGAAATACAGCCACAGCACAAGTGTGATGGCAACTTCCTAATTCTTACAGCCTGTCCAGCATTTGGGTCAGGTTTCAAATAAATTCTCTTTCTATAATGAGCAAAAAATTTTCTCAGTCAGATGAAAGCAGCACAATTAAAATCTCCCATAACTATTCAAATACAGGCAGAGAGACCAGCAGCAAAGGCAGCAAGTTCTCCTTTACAACCTCTGAGCTTTAGCAATACCAGCCACGTGCTGTCTTCCAAATCCAACAAAACCCTGAGCCTCAGTTTCTGTAGGAATGCCAACAGTGCAGAGGGTTTTTCAGGGGTTTGGGTGTTCTGATATGAGAGGGGTTTGTTCCAGCTGCAGTGGAGAAGGGAAGGGCAATTCACTCATGATTTGAAGCCTCTGCATTTCTTACCTCTGTAGCTAAGATTCTCATTAAAATATGTGCCTGGCTATTTGTTATTTTCCATACAGCATCCAGGTTTGGTAGAAAGGAATCACAAAGACTGATAACTCAGCATTTTGTGAATGGCAAAACTTTCATAAAGTGTGTGTAGGGAAGACCAAGAAAACCAAACACAAAATCCCACTAGCTAATGCTTAAGTAACAAATGCCACCAAGTGCCCATTTCCTGAACAACTCTTTTTCAGCTGAACTAAAGTGAAATGTTCTTTACAACTGTAACCCTCAGGAAACAGACACACCAAACTTCTGATTTGCTACTATTTATTTCCTGGCAGAGTCACTGTCAGCTGGCTAGATTACAGCCTGCAGGAGATACTGCCTGTATAGTGAGAAATAATTCTAAGTTAGTGATGAACTTCAAGTGCTCCAAAAATCACCCAAAGAAGCTCTTGCAGTAAATGGCAGACACCATAGGAATTTTGGTCAATCACATGATTTAAGTTTTCTGGTGTTGTTTCTGTCACTGCTGTATCAAGCCTCAACCTGATAGTTGTTTGAGCAAGGGAAATAGGAAAAGAGTTATCTGCTTTAAGTTTTGTGATGTTTTATTTCACAACTTTCTGCATAATTGTGTGTGTGGTGTCTATTCAGTGATTTTGAAGCTCTGTAGTTTTATTCTGATAATACAAGTGGAAGATAGGTGGGCAACCGAAGACTGAAAGTTTGTAAAATATAATCATGTCAATATACAAAATAACACTTCCAGAGTATAAGGAATATTTTAAAACCTCTTTATCTTTTATCTTCCTTTGTTTTACATTTGGCCAGAGACCTCTGATGTCAGGCTTGGATCCTGAATCCATGCAGGAAGTCTGACAACAAGCCCTAAATTTCTGCAAGATTCAGCTACACTTCACAGCACGTAAGGTATCAAAGCAACCAAAGCAGTGTTACATCTCCTGCTCCCCAACAGCAGGAATGCAGTGACAGAGGTAAATATATACTTGAAAGAAAATTATTTTAAAAAGGGCAAAGCCCAAAAGCTGCAGTTCTAGGTAGGGTAAAGTAGCTCTGTCTTGTGCTTATTTTAATTAGAAAAGGACAAGAAAGTTTAAAAGATCAGATCTTGCTGCAATTATTTAATGTGGGTTTGTAATCTATATATTAAGTACAAAAATAAGGTACCAATCTTTATGGAAGCTTGCAATTAAAGTGCACAAGGTAGTTATCTCCAATTTCAAGTGGTACAACCATATCACAGGTAGCTCAGTTACTTTTCCACCTTCTCTTTTCAAATGTTTACATTTTATTAGTTTTCTTCTGCTTCTTGGAGCAGAAAAAAAATCTGGTTTTGTCTCTTGTTTAAATGCTATTTCACTAACAAAACAATGAACCAAGATAAAAATACTATGTCCCTCTTGCTTTTTCGAGAAGAGCAGTTGCATTTTATTGGGATAGGGAAACGTCTCCAGGATCAGTTAAAATTCATTGCTGATCACTACTTTTTAAAATAATTTTCATTTTCTTCTCTTTTTGACTTTCAATTATAGGTAACACATCTGACTCAATGTCTGTTGTTTCCAAATGCTCCTTAGTAAATAGAAGTGTACAGTTTGCTCCTATACGTGCTTCACTTCCAGATTTTCTCCTCTTTATCCCACTCCCCCAGGCTTCAGAGTACCCATCTCCATGGCAACACTCGATAAGGTTGGTGGGTGGTGTTATCACAGCAGGCTTCCCCACAGAAGGTCTCAGCCATATGGATTATTTATGAACTTGCATGACAACACCAGACCCACTGAAATACTTCTTGAGCAAGTTTTTGTTGAAAGCCAGTGATTCAAAGCAGAGTATCCTCACTGCAGACAGCACCCAGGAGGAGAGAGTGGAGGAAAAGCAGCACCAAGGTGGTCCCTGATCCCTCCTCAGAGCTGCCTTGCCACTGCCTGAAAGCTCCTCTTGCCCCAGATAAGATTTATGTGCCATTAATCACAAGTGGTGTATATAAATCTGTCAGAATCTGGGAAGTTGTGCTTCTGACAAGAATAACAACCATGACTAAATGGTTGCTACAACTGGTGCTGTTGCCAGGAGTTGTTGCAGATTTGGTGCCCCTGAGTTATTCTCTGAAACAAACTAAAGCAGTTTGGCTTTGCACTATAGTCTAGTCACCTGATACTTTTTCTAAAACTTCAGTATATTTTTTGGCAAATTCTGCATTTATACTGAATGCATTGAAATAGCACAGACAATTTCTTGTGAAGGATTTCTGTAACAGCAGCCTAGTTCTTTAAAGTCAAAGAGTGCACTCTTTGCTTTTTGAGCAAAAGATATGGGGCCATAAGGGCCTGGTGTATGGAAACCTTTTGTGCAATAATTTTAATAAATTTATCAAGTTGCATCTTAAAGTGAGACAGATTTTCTCTAGGTAAGGGAAAAATGCTTTATTTCCCAAATAGGTATGTTTGTAGTTTTTGACATAGTCAACACTCAAAATTTAATGGTTGTGATTTATCTTCCCAGCTAACTGTACATTTATAAAGTATACACATGAACCCTAACTGGTCACAGTAGGCTTTCCTTATCACCAATAAGCAGGAAATGTTGAGGTAAAATTTATCAGACCCATTATTAAAACATGCTCAAAAATTATATGAATTGCACCCTAAGCAGCATAAACACCAGCAAGAACTCACACTGTAGTTCAGCCAGGTTTTTGGAGCATAGTTCAGATGAGCCAGTCAAAATGTTACCAGCTTTATCCCACTCTTCCTTCTTCATCACATGCAATCCATCCCTAATTAGGGTAAAATGCTCCAGATTTGATGAGCTGAAGCATTTACAATGCTGAAGGTGATTAATTTTGAGAAAACTTAGTGCACTTATGATAATCAGTTGGAGGAGGCAGTAAAAAACAATGTCTGGTCTTCAGACAGAGGGGAAATTTAAAAAATGAGAACTTAGAGAAAAAGGAATCCAAAATCACAGAATGTAAGAACCATAGTAAAATACTACCTTGACAGAAGCTTTGTCACTTGTCTTCCTTGGGTACAAATTTTTAGATGCAGATTGTGAGAGAATTCTGAGATATTTAAGGTATTGCTGAAGAGACTTGGCCAAGTTCACATTATTTTCCACATCATAATTTCTTTCATTATTTTCATTCTTTCCCAAAGTCCTGCACAGCAAAAGCAAGGAAAAGAAAGTTACCAGCCTATCCAATGTACAAAGTGGCCAACTAAAAAGGCACTGCAAGCCACTGTAGTTCAATACATAACAGGAAAGTCACTCAAGAGCTTAGCAACCAGAAAAGTATAGAAAATTCAATGGTTCAGCAAAAACAGTCAAAAAATCTTGCACTATTAACAATTTATTTCATGCAGCAAAGTTAATGATTCTAGAGTAAATCAAATAAAATGTCACATCAAGGCAAAGACATATTCAAAAGCAAAGAAAATGCCTGTAAAAAGAAAATAGACATGATTAGATTGCACCCCAAAGAAATATGAGATGGTTCTAAGATTTCAAAAACTTGCTGAATGATGATGAGATTCAATGCCAATTTGGCCCTGCACCAATGTAAAGAATAGAAGAAAGACTACTGGATATGCAGAAATAATGGAGCAAGTAAACTCCAGTGAAAAGCTTGAAAAGGGAATAATGAGATGGAACAAATATCTCTTCTGATCTTCTCACGTGACTGGGATTCACAGAATAGTGGTGTTTCCTGAGTGGTTTATACAGATTTTGGTGACATTTGCAAAGAAAAGCTAGAAATGAGATTAAATGATGGCAGTGTGGAGGTGTTTATATGGGATTCAGAGTGCTGTGTGCAATGAATTTGAATTATTACCAGCTGTCCTCATCTATCTCAACAACACATAAATGGTGATGATAATTTAAATGTCAGCATCAGTAACTATTTCATTCCTTGTGCAAGAAAGCAGAGAGAAAACTCCCAGCCCTCTTCCTTCCCTGTGAGTGAAGCTGCTTGAGGGAAATCACCTTTTGATGTCACCATTTCCTACTCACATGCCCACACACATCTCCAGTGAAGAATTCCAGGTGGAAGAGTTTTACAGCTCAGTGAATGAATTTGACTTTCAACATCTCTGTGCCACTGTAAATAAAATTTTATTCTACCAGCCCACATCTTGGCACTAATGTAGAGGCACAGCCTGAGAGAGCACCATTATATCATTTTCCAAAGCTGGGGTTTAATTATATTACTTTAATCAAAAATTAACAGACTTCCTTCCATGCTCACAGTTGTACCAAATGTGTGTCCCTACTAATTTAACACTAATAAATGTAATTAATAATCTAATTTACTGTGGTGGCACTGCAACCAACAGTGCTGACAGGTTTGCTCACTTTGAAACACCAGAAAAATCCTCCATTTCTCCCCAGTGTCTAACAGCAGGTTCCCATCAGGGATACAAACTCTAGGAAAAAGAAGGGTAACTGCACAGAGCACTACAGCAAACCTGATATAATTTACCATCAGCCTTGCTTCCTTCTCATTCTGTTTGCATTTTTTTTCTTATTCCAGAGTTCTAAATTCTGCCTTCTGATGGAGTGTGGACATGCAGATAACATTATCCACCTTTTCAGCTTAATGCAGACCAAAACTATTCTGCAGTTTCAGAAGAACCTGGGCACTGTGCTTTCTGCTTCAGTAGAGATGAACTAATGCCAACAGGCTCTCTTCATAGGAAGGATCCCAGTTGCCAACACTCACCTTTCATTCACTGATTAATTCCAGCACCTATCTTCTGCTTTCTTCAATAATTTTAAAAGGAAGGGAAAATAAAAAAAAACAACCTTAAAAAACCAGACTGAATCCTGCCCCAAGGACTTCCACTGGAGCTAATGGGAACTGAATGCACAGAGAAAGGACAGGATTTAGGTTGGCCTTTCAAACCATTATTTACAATATATAGTCACTCTCACTGGCAGTAGAAGTAAAATCTGGGATCTAAGATTTCTCATTTTTCATATGGAGGCAATAATTGCATTCATATTTACATTCCATATTAGATGCAATATTTTATGCTATAAGCATTTAAATAATTAAAATGTAAAAGACTACAAAGCTTTATGTTTCATTTGAAGGCAACTTTATTAAGATGCTATGAATACATCTGAAAGATGTTAAAAAATTTTTGTAGTTCACCACTATATCACCTTGTTAACTCAGGAATGAAAATGCATTAACTAACCATTTATTGCTATTAAATTAAAATATTTATTTTAAATATGGCAAAGTCATACTGGAAAAGGGATGAAAGACAAATATATAAAAGCCCTTGGTGAGTAGGAGAAATGACTGTCAGATGAGTTCTTTTTGTGCACTTATTTGGAAGTATTTTCAGTTTTAATTTGCTCTGAAAGATGACTTTGCATACAATGAACTTAAGAGTATAAAGACAACACCGTATATAATTATTTATCTACAGAAATAAATATGTATTTCCTACAAACTCTAGCATTTTGGAAGCTTTTTTTGTAGAAATATCTAAATCACTGCACCTCTGCTATTTCTGGAATGTTCCCAATTAATAGAAACCACGCATCTTAGCATAAATTTCTCCCTTTTAAATGCTGAGAGTATCTTATTACTGACTTAATGATGGTTTTATTACAGAAATAATACTATACCCCATTTCATACATTGAAGTTTGCTGGAAACGTTTGTGGTTTTGCCTAATTGCACCAATGAACACAACTGACATTTATTCCCTCTGTGCAGAATGGACTTTTTTCCTTTATCTTGAGCCCTCTTTCAAGAGAGGCTTTTTTGAAATTTAATAAGGACCCAGGAAATACCACGTACACTCCAGTTAGCCAACAAAGAAAGAACTTTCATCTTGAAATCAAACTCCCAGTTTCAGCACTTTTTTTCAAGATGAAATCCATGTCTTCTGTTTCATCAGATTTTATATGCACTAATTTAGCCTAAGTCAATTTACCTTTCAAGTGTCTGAGTCTATTTTCCTGCTCTCACCAGCTCTGTGGGGATTAATGACTCATTAGTATGACTTCATATTGTCTTATTACACACGTTACCCTTAATAAAAGGTCTTCCTGACATAATGTTTCTTTGATAATTAGATACCTACTCTAAGTTGCTTTTTAAATTATTTAATTATTATCTGATAAGATTTTAGCAAGCACACTGAGCACACTGAACATATAACACACTTGATCAGAATCTACAAGACACCAGATTTCCTACTGTTCTCTGACCTACAAAACACTTTGCAAATGGACAACCAGAAAAATCAATTAGTGCTTTAAACTGTTGGCACATAAGATAATGCTTTCAGAAGCACAGCTTGGTGACTGCAGAAAATCTATCCACAATAGGAACTGCTTTACGTGAACACATTTGAAATTCTGATGTTCTTGAAGTATCAATATACAGAATGTTGCAGGTTTTTTCTAACACATAGTTATAGTTTAAAATGTAAAACATCTAAAACTTGTTAAAACCAGGAATTCCTAAAAGTGGGCATTTGCTTTCAATCTAAACCTTAAATAATTTTTTATGTCTTCCTATATTTTTTATTTTTATATAACTACAAATCTGGAACACTGCAGAATATGGCCTTGATATCATGAAAATCTGGCCTATTTTGTCTTACCCTCATGAATAAAAATTTTAGGTACTCTCTTAAAAAAAAAAATCCCCAGAAGATATTGAAGATCATTTCTGATACCATCTACCGAGAGTAATCCATTCAATACTGACATTTTGTGTATCTAAGCAGTGAAAACATGTTTATGGATTCAACCACATGTTGTTATCACCTTTATGGTAATCTTTAGATCACTATCTTCTTTAGACATTAAGTTTCTACCTTACTGCACTTCTGAATGGTGCTGTGGTTTTAAGAAATACTTTTGAATCAGCAAACGTGAAATACAGGGTCAAAGTTTTTGAATTAAATCAAAACAAAGTGAGGCAAATGCAGTTGAAGACACTGGGAAGTATCAATTACACAACAATTTATTTCCAGAAAAAAAGCAATCTAGAAAAGAAATGGTTCTGCAGTATATGCAAACCACATACTGCATTACATAAAGATCTGAATTCCAACATTCAATATTTTCCCCATCAAGGCTAGAAGCTCAAATTTATCCCACAATATGGAAGTTTAATAAACAAAAAGCCCTTTCTTTCAATTTCACTACTTTTGAGAATGTATTTCTTAAAATCACGTAAGAGAAAGCAAAATTTCTCATTTTTAATTGTTCTTAAAACTTCATTCTGGGGTTTGTGTGGCAGGTTGCACTTAGAAGCCTGTAGGACAGAACAGACCAGGAAAAAGAGTCTCTTTATATGGGTAACTGTATTTCATGAGATAATTGCAGGTTCTATAACCATATCACTCTACAGAATTACTGATGTGTCTTGCAACCAATTACTGCAAAGTCACCCCTCAATACCTTTCAAACCATGTCCCAACATTATTTTCTGTCATGGGAACTTGCAGGAATATCTCCTTCCTGAAGAAATTTTGCAACTACTACTAGGAATCTATGGACTTCAAATCAATTCTAGGTATGTTTTGGAAGAACTTGACTTTGAAAATATAATTAGTCACTCAGAATGTCATTCAATGCTTAGTCCAGAATAAAATACCTCCTGCAGTTGAGCTACTATAAGTTTCCCTTTTTAAGCCAGTCATAGGTAGGGATGGCTAAACTGACACTAGACAGTGTATAAATTGAATGAAAGGCCTGATGTCTTGAATTCTGGCATCTTAATTAACAATTCAAAGTGTATTTCCTTAACTTGATCATTAACAGAAGAACTAGGTCCAGGGTTTTAATGCATTCTGTCCCCTGAACACTGGTGGACACCTTTACCATATAGATAGTGGCTTTTGTGATTTTTTAAATTCTGCTTCTGGGCCAACCTCTTCCTTATAATTTGCAAACCTTTCCAAAACCCGAGCAAAAACACTACAGAAGACTCACCTTCCTGTGTCAGATCCTTCAGATGCAAATACATCAGGGCGTCTGCTGTGGATTTTGTGAATGGTTGAGAGTTCCTGACCAATAACATGCTGGGTGTAATCATCTCGCCAGGTAAAACCTGATAAATAATGAAACAAACAAACAAAAACAGAGTGAAAAATAATCACTATTTAACAACTTGGAAGTTTGGAAAAAATGTGTCCTAAATAAATAACATTAAAAAAAAAAAAAGAAAAAAAGAAGCCTCACTCAGTTGGAACCCACGAGTCAACCACAGAATCTTCTCTTCTGTATAAAATTCTGCTTATGAAATTTTGCTAATGAAATTTCTTTGCAATGGAAGAAAGACAGTAAATCATGCAAGGCCATTTTGAAAGCCTTTGTTCTTAGCAGAATCTTGGCTAGTTGCAAACCAGTTTTAATAGATTGTACAGCTATGGAAATTATCCCACCAGCTGGTGTCTGTTGAAAGGTTGCTTCATGTCCTTCCCATTCACAGCACACTGCCCCCTCTGTTTTCCCCATGAAACATTAAGGTTTTGAACACTGAGGAGCAAGTACTGCAAGTTTTAGTACAACACATATAAAGGTCAATTTAAGTTATATTTAAATGTTGTAACAAAGAACTTTTCAACAAGGGGCAAAAGCAACTATATAGGCAAATTACAGTGATGACTTGTTAAGTACATGCACTTCCAATCTCTCACTAATTACACCTGAAATAATGATTTAATCCCAAACATAATTGTTACCTGATCTGAAACATGTTACAAATTTTTTACTTTGTTACCTGATTTTTTACATGTTGCTTTAGAGCATCGAATTTGCCCATGCAATTCTTTGTAAATATCTAATAACTAAATACCACACAATTGAAGAGAATCTCCACTGTTATGCCCTGTGCAGCCAAACACCACAAATTTCTCAATGACTACTGATAGAAGTTCCAGATGTGGTTATCCTGGTAATATCTTCCTGTAAGAAACCCTCTAAAGAAAAATCCTCTCTAGCACCAGATGCAGGCAGTCAGATCTGGTTGGCAGTAGCTGGAAGGGAAGTTCCTGGAATTTGGAAGGAGGATTTCTGGCTCAGACCCTATTCTGTGTACAAATTACAAACGTCACCACTTCACCACCATCTGGAATCAACATGAGGTTTTTTGGTGGAGGCAGACCCTTGGGATGAAGATAAAGCATCCTCAGCCTCAGCAGAACTCAGAACTTGGTCACTTCACAACCTGGGATGGGTAGATTCAGATTTTTCCACTGCATTGAAGCAGAATTATTTATCTATTTACTAAATTCTAGAATTAAAAAAGAAGCCTAAATAAGACATTTCTCCATTCTGCCAAAGGAGACAATTCTGAAATAAAAATGCAGAAGTAAAAATTACTTTAATATTTATCAAATTTTCATTCTAGAGAGGAGATACTGAAATAAGTTCAGTGTATGTTTAGATCTTGGATTTAGACATGATTTTAGGGGGAAAAAAGAAAGGTCCCATTTGGGCAAGATTTAGGTGGAACCAATGTAAGTGTGCATGAAGGCTTTAACAAACCAAAAAAGCTTTCCAACATTTCACTTGTGATCCTTCTTTCACCTTTCCTTAAATGAAAATGTTACTCAAGTTTATTGAGGAAACACTTCACCTGAAGCCATATTAGATGTTAACAGCTACAGTAAATGACTCCAGACACTTGGGAGGGGAAGGAATATCTGTCTCTATCTAATCTGGTTTTATTTCTGATTCATCCTTGTCAAATGCAAATATCACCTTTTCAAAGATGCCATGTAAGAAGATGGATTCAAATAGTTTCAAAAATCTAAATCTAAGGCTGCTCAGAGCACGTTTTTATGTGAACACACATAAATGAGTCACCATGCACCTATGATTACTTTCATGTAGTGTAATTAAAATGATTTTTAAAGCAAAGGTGAGATATATTCCATACCTATTTATATATGTGTGTATATATATATACATATGTTCAAATTTACTTCTCTGTTGTCTAGCACTACACATTTCTGTTTGCTTTATAATCTCATGAAGGAGAAAAAACTAAGATAACTTTCAATTTTAGGAGAATGTGCAACATGGAAAGTTCAGCTAGAATATATATATAGTAAAATCATTAGCATAGCCTTAAAACTACTAATTCATGAACCATGAGTCCAAAATTACTACAGTTTTACTCTCTAAGCCAATACCAACCCTATTAAAGGCTAAAGAATACACAATAAATAACATAAACTTTGAAGAAAAATACATTTAATTATTCTGAAGAGCTTTTTTCAAATTAAAGCAAGAAGAGTTCATCCATGGTACCTGCATACAAATAAGAAATTAATCTTTGAATCCTGAGAAATACAGAGTTTTGTGCCTACAAACCCCAATATTTTCAGTAAAAGAGCATACAAAACCACTGTGATGCCTGTTCTTACTAGTCAAGAGAATGATATGACTGTTGTTATCTTCAATGTACTTTTTTCCTACTGCTGCACTATTTTAACATCTTTTCCTAATGCATTTCAAACCAGTATAGATGCACTATCATCCTTAATGCTGTAAAAAATGTAACTATGGCACTAAAAAAGAGAAAATAGATGAAAGAAAACAGACTAGTTGTTATAGGGCTAGAAAGAACTAGAATGCCCTCTCAGCTGTATCCCCAGCACTTTTAACTCACTTCAGTGGTAGGACAAGACAAGGATGAAAAAAACAAATTTTAACTAATTCAAAAATCCCCTTGCAAGCAATTCAATATTTCTGTCTCTTATGCAACGATCTCAGGAACTGCAGATTGCCTAAAGTTAACCTCATGCCAATCATTTTCCAGCATTGTTTCAGTTTCAAAAAAATATCTCCCACACACTGCGCTGAATAAAACAGCTCATTCAAGAGCCATAATGCCAGGCTGACAGCTGCAATCAGAATTAGGGTTGAGAAGGAGCATATGACGCCGTGTGGCGATTTCCTGTTCCCTTTGTCCGTGCCGTCACAGCCCCGGCCTGGCCACCCAATTATTGCGATTTGTGTCCGGCGGCTGAGCAGGATCACAGCGGAGCCCTTGTGCGCGCATTACTTCCATGTCACTGGCGGGGAGCGGCGTGGGCGACGCCCAGCCCCTGATTATCCATCCCCCCCGCGGCTGCAAGGCCCAGGCCCTGCTCTCCCAGCCCGAATTCCCACAGAGGGACAATGTCAAAGGAAGAGAAGGAGCCTGGTGGACACTGAAATGACGCAAACGCTGTGACAACAGCAGCGGACACAAAACTGCTCTCAGTTGAAGGTCATTGACAGTAGTGAGACCCCATGAAAACAGCCATCGGTATGAGTTTTCCCTACATTCCCTCCACTGGTTTCATTGGCCCAATGTTTAATTTTTAAAAAAAAATTAATTGGAACTCTATCATCTAAATGTATGTGAAAAGGGAATGCCAGTATAAAGAGAGTGAAGACAAGGCATTAATACCTTTATCAAACCCAACTGGAAGGTCAAATCTAATGGAGGCCATCTGGATATAAGAGTCCTTCATATCATCAGGTATCTTCCCAGGTCTTTTATTTCCACATCACGGTCTATTTTATTATTATTAATATTATTATTATTATTATTACCCACAATTAAAAAAATAATAAAATTGTTTAGGTCCCCATTGTATTCAACACTTAGCAATGGCTATGTCAACAGAATACTCTTCTAATAATTATTTGAAATCAAATCAAAAGCAAGCAGTTCAAATAGTGAAGAAAGCAGTTTCAGAAATTCACAGTGGTGAAGAGGTTAGCTTCTGTCTACAAAATTGAAATAAAAATTATTTTCAAATTAAACATAAAATGTCCCTTAACCTGCTTCATTGACTTTGCTGCTATAGCAGTTACAGAGAATTATTGAAAAATACTCAAAATTCAAGTATGTATTTCCTTCTCCCAGCTGAAAATTTTTCTAAGCAATTGCATTTTTTGTGTGGTTTTGACTCTGTTTTCCATCTTAGAGAAACTTGATGTCTCCCAAAATATACCTGACCACATCTTTAATGCATGTAAATTATAACAGCAGTTTTTGAAAACAATTATCTGCTACTTCTCAGTTTAAACTTATCCTAGCTCAGACTTACACAAATGAATTTCCCTCTCTCTGAAGGCCTAAGCAAGAAAACCAAAATTTTTTTTAATGATTTGGAGGAGTTAAATCAGAAGAACTCATTGTAAGTCCTTTAAAGAAACACCACTTCTCACTGTCCTGAGATTTGGCTGTCCAAATCTTCCTGCTGCTGCTCCCAACCCTTCTCCTGACCAGCATGGCTGATGCTGAATAGGGCTCTGCAGAAAAGTCCAGCAGAACCTTTGCCTGACTCCTCCAGCTCTTGAACCAATCAAAATCTAAAATTATTAGTTCTGCATCAATATATTATCCACAAAATTATTTTTCCATACCAAACTCATTGAAAATGACAGGATATTATTCTAAATTTGCAGAAACCTCTCTACTAAAATCTCATCCTTCTTTGTCAGGAAAATGCCCTTTATAAAGGCCCAAAACCCTCAGAATTATTCAGAATTAAAGACAGGATATGCACTATTTCTGAGTTGTGACATTATTTTTTCTCCAGTTTTTGGTAATGTTAGGCATTTTGTCCTTATATGGTAGATTAAAAATATATTTTTTCTCTAAGCTACCTTCAACTGCTACTTCATTTCAGCCTGCAAACTCTCAGCTGCAGAGCTCAGAGACTTTCATCCCCCATGCCATGTGTTGCAAATTGTTAATGCCTACTTTAGCTGTCAGAATGTCGGCAGAATAGGGAATGATTTGCTTTCTTCCCTATTTTCACAACAGACAGGTCAGGGTAAGGTATAGACATGCCTTTCTGCAGGCTGCCTTCCCACATTCTCCAGAGGAGCTGCTCTGTTCTCATTCCACACCTCCCTTTTCAGAGCTCAAGGACGTAGCCAATAATGTTCACCTATTTCAGCTCTGCCTAAGTCAAAACTGCAGATTTAATGCTGAGGTTGCTGTGTACAACAAAATTAAGTCTTTCAATTGCTATTGCTGTATTTCCTACCTAAGATCCCAGACAAAAGATAAAATCCTGGTATTTGCTCTTAAAATAAAACTTCACCCAAAAGCAATTTTGTAATACAACTTGAAATGACAAGTTAATGGCAAAAATAGAAATAGAGAAGTTAAACCCAGCTCTTACAACACAACCTTGTAATTTCCCTATTTCTTTGTATTGGAATACTCATTTTTAGTGAAAATTTTGACTAGGACATTTTCTAAAAAACTGGAAGAAAGTCTGCCAAAACACTTTGCACTACACTTCCAGAAAGACTAATTTTAATTGAATTTTTTTGCTCTGGTCAAACTTTGTGTTTGCCTTCTAGATGACAAGCAAATCTGGTTGAGAATTTATTTGACAAAATGACTGGGGGTTATAAGCAGTTAGCAGCACTCCTGTCCAATCCATCTCAGCTGGAGCTGTGATCATCCTCTCCTGAAAGTCCTCCTGAGCTTTTTTTGTTTCATTCCCTTTTCCACTGCCAGGTACCAAGTTTGCGTTGGTGACTTTTTTGCCTTTTTTGCCTTTGGAGTTCCTAATGAGACCTTTCTAATATGGAAGAATTTCATTTGCTGCACTCAGCAGCAATTCACTCACAGGCAAAGAGCTTCTGTTTGAATGAACAGATGAAAGGGCTGCCTAAGGATTACAGCTTCAATTTTTCATATATTGTTTTATTATACATAAAAGTGATAATCTCCATAGAATTAAATTACAACCATGATCTGCTTACAGTCCTGATTTTAATTTACTCTAAGCAACTCTCCCAGAAGGTAGAGGGAAGGCTTTTCTCTTCAGTTTTTGAAATTTTTCTATTATTTGAAAAAGCCAAATGAGTGCTTCATTTGCCAAGGAGATTATAAGATGCTCTCACAGGACTCAGTATGTAATGTTTCCTTACCTTTATTTCAGCTCTTGCAGAGAGCTACAAATAATTGGGTTTATACAAGAGAAAGTTTCTAAATGTTACATAAGACTTTTCTGCCTCTGGAGCTGATAGTAATAAAAGACTAATATGACAATGCAAAATATATTTCCAGACTTACACACAGAGCAGGTTGCTTTCCAAAGACTACAACAGAATGGATACATGATTCCCAAATCCTTGAGATGAATCCCATGCTATTCACCATGTCATATAAACCTTCCCACAAAGCGTTGACCCTCAACCCAAAAGCATGCACAGAAATGCTTTCTAGAAGGGAGGTTATCTTGCATTGTCACAACTTTATATTAATGTTCAACTTTAACTCAACTCATGGCCAATCCTATCTTTGACTTGAATATCTTTCTGTCCTGTCTAGGCTGTGACATATTTATTGAAAAACAATCAACTCTAACACATGGTGAGAAATGTGCATTTCCTTCTGTCCCTGGACTATGCATAGACATTTCCTCTGTGCTGCCAGCCCAAGGAGTTTTCATGAACATGAGGAAATATTCACATGCACTCAAAATAGTGACACTAAAATAAAGATGAGACTACTTTGCTTGTTTCACCGAGCTTTGAACCCAAATGCAGTAGCTGGAACTCACACCAAGATGCATGTAACTATTCCAAATTTAACACAAAAAGGTCTGATGGTAGTTTGACACTGCAAAACAACTCTTTAATACATTAATCCTATGCAATCTCCTTTTAGAGTAAGAAGTGATGATCTTTTTTTCTGTCAAAATTACTTTCATTTTTCTGTTCCTTTCTCTTTCCATCTTACTATTTCCTTCCAAGATGTCTTACATTCATTCAAACTCAAAGTTTTTCTCAAATTCAGGATCTCTTTAAATATGCATAAATTGGTTTTAATGCTACACTGTACAATGCTAAGAATGGAGATTTTGTCCAAATAGTAGTTATCAATGCATTTAAAATCAGCAGGTTTTCCTTCTCATTTTATTTTATGCAATTTATTTCATGCTATCAGTAGAATGACAGCCTTATTGTCACAAAAAATAGAGTTCCTGGGAAAGGACTTTTGAAGTGTCTTCAGCCTGGGAATTAAAACATCACCTGTAACAAGGAAAAATTGGTTGAAAATGTGCTGGCACTTAAATAAGCACAGAAAATTAAGTGGATATACAGGTTACACTTACTCTGGCAAATTCATCTCAGAGCTACAGTTCTTCATGTATTTTTAAATGCTTATGAGCAGAACTGTTCTTTCAGCTCCACATAGTGGTTCTCAGCCCCATTTTATGTAACTGTTGGACTCTCTTTGATGTTTGTGAAAAATCAATTTTTGGCTGTCAGAGCAGAGCTCTCAGCTGCACGTGCAAAGCCAATACCAGGGGTGCCACCCCAGGCTGGACAGTGAGGGCTGCAGCTGCCAGGGCTCCTCCACCTTTGGTTCTGAACAAAATTCCCTCAGACCAAAGTACAGTCAATGCACCAGCAGCACAGAGGGAGGGTTACAATGAGCCACAGCAAAGGCTTCTCCAGGACACTCCCAGTCTATCCCATCAGGAAACTCAATATTCCTGAAACCCTTGCCCTAGGAAGGGCCTTAGGTCTGGCCACTCATCACACTCTGAGCTGCATTATGACAAATACAAATTAAAGCAGGCAAAAGGTAACTTGTTTATACTAAAGGACTGGAAGAAACTCTACACAGTTTGTGCAGAATTGGAATATCTTCCATTTTCCACTTTTAAGCCATATCTCTGAGACTGTAAATTCCTCCTGGGAGAGGCCATATATTGCATACATTTGCAGTGTCTCTTTCTGCAGCAATAACAATAACAATAATTGTTATTGTTGCTATTATTATTAATAAAAGCCCAGCAGTTGCAGAAGAGAGGGTTCCCTTAGGAACCCTGTAAGGATCTTGGTGGCTGAAACTCAGAGTTTTCCAGGGAACTGAGCTAGCCAAGTCAGTTTGCCTGCAGCAAAGATGAACAATCTGCAGGTCATGCTGTTCCCCAAAATCTGATTAGAACTCCTCAGGTTTCATTTTGAATTCACCCCGTGTAGAGAAAATACACACACTGAATTTGTGCAACCCTGAAAGGCATTTTCAGCCAGAGGAGTATTTGAATTATTTTCTTTTTTATTTTCTTGTGCACATACAATTTTTGGGTATTGATCCTCTAACCAGCTGCAATGGAGGGTGCAATTACTGTACATTGAATGACAGATAAGTTTTTAATTAAAGCCCTTTTAGTCTTTGCATCTCAGAGCTCTGATTTACTACTCAATTCCAATTAAAAAAATACTGTACCACTTGTAAGCCAAGGAAAAGTGTCTGCCCATATATTAAGCTGGTGTCTATGGGTAAAAATTCTATCATTTGATTATTTTAGCCAGCAATGAAAAGGATTTCATGGGGGAATCTCTGACTGACATGATTTCCAACATGGTGCTTATTTCCCCTCCCTTCTTTCATGAAGTTAATAAATACCTCAGTAAGCTTTAAAACCATTTTCAGACAATTCATATAGTGCTGATTCATGGATTCCCACTGATGCTTTGTCAGCTGCACACACTATTGTTTCTTTACTGCTTTCTGGGTTTGATCTCTCTGAACATTTCAAATATGCCATGATAAAGCTGTGACTCAGTTTTGCCACAGTATACCACAATGCTACTAAAAAATATTTTTGAAAAAGACTGTCAATGAATTAAAATATTTGCACTAGAAGAACTGGCACAAGCTCATCAGATATGAACTTAAAACCTCTAAAATCTAAGTCTTTATGAGGACAGTTTTTGTTGGTATCTATTCATAACACATCTCTCCATTCAAAAAATTCATCAGTTTTTTTGCTCATAACTCTGAAGAGCAGCTAGGTTTAAAATGCAATTTACTGGAAACTCTGACATTAAAAAATTCCCCCAAAAGAGAAAAAGTGACACAACACTGAAATAAAACATACAGAGGGACATGAAATTCCTATCAGTCCTGGGAGAACTTTTTTCTTTGTGAGTTTTATGTTCAGCTAAAATCCAAATATTCTAAAATGAAAGCTCCGCTTATTTCCTGCCCCTAAGGTCTAACACTAATTACAGAGACCTGCTATTCCCAGTGTGCTCACTGTGAGCTCAGACACCTTTCTCTGGGCACAAGCCATGGTTGGAGGTGTAGGCTGGACCTGCAGGCTGAGCCCCAGAGCGGGGAGCCCCAGGAGAGGGAACCAGAAGCACTTGTCCCTTCTCTTGGATCTGCCCTCCCACTTGTAATGCAACACCAGCTCCATGGCTCATTTCTCAATCTGCATCACAAATATATCAGAACACAATTTCAGGGGTTAAAGTGGTGCTGCATTTCATGAGACATTTGAATATTAGATATTGGAACATATATTAAGGGCAGGCATAAACAAGGAACAGTGGCAAAACCAGAATTCAGCACGAGCTAATGCAATGTGGCACAAAGTAAGTGGCAGGTACTTGAAGTTTTTCTGAACTTCAGTGTAATTTTACTATTTAAGGACTAGTAACTAATACCAAACAATTTAATATATTTTCAAAAACACCATTTATTCTAGAAATTTCTTCATCAAGAGCTCTGAATGCTGTAAAAAGCAGCAAACCTGCTTTAAAGCAACACTGAAGTGAAGCAGCAATGATGTTAGAGCATTACAAAAACATTGGTGATGTAGCTCTTATGTCTCACTGTTAGTACTTTTACAGAGGATAAGTCTTCTGATCAGTGGCTCCCAGCTTTAAGAAATAATGATATATTTCTAGATAATCAACTGCTACCTATTACCATACTTTTGATGTGGTGGAACAGTCATGGGCCTTATTTTCCACATCCTCAGGGTATCCTGGTTAAATGTCACATGCATTTTTCTCCCATGTTAAGGAAACAAAACCTGCATATTAATTCTTTTTAAGGGAGGCACAAAATGCAATAAGAAAGGAACATTGATTATTCTATTCATCTATAAACTACTCCAAAAGACATATAAATAATACTGGAAAATGTAACATAGCTTTAATTAACAGCAGTGCTCCCCCCATGTTATAGCAGTCTTGAGAGATGAAACCTGCAGCAATCAATCTGATTGCTCTGAGAGCAGTTTAAGCTAATTCACCACAAAAGACAAAGTTAAAAAGCCAGAATATCACACACTTTTTACAAGTATTTTGTTATTTAAATTAAGATCTCTGTGTCACTGACCAGGTTTCTTAGTAGAGAAATTAAAAGCAACCCTCACTGTAAATGTAATCAAGAGCTGAAGTGTCCAAGAGCTCCATACAGTCCTCTATGGTTGTTCCAAGCATCAGAATAAAATAACAAAGAACTGCCCTCTTCTAACTCCAAAATGCTTGTGGTTCAGTTGTCCAAATCTGTAGTTCAGTAAAGCAATCCCCCTTCAAAATGTTTGCTATCCAGGCCCCAAAAGGCACACATCTTGAAAAAGAAAGAGCCATGAGTGAATTTCACACAGTGTTAGCAGTTTCAAACAGAAAAAAAAATACTTTATCTAGAGAAACTATCAGTTTATTTTTACACACCAGGACTATTTGTTGAAAGGAAGAAACTAGGATTAACTTGTTTTATTTACTATGACAAATAAAAGAGAAACACAGGGCATTGCAAATTCGATGATTTATTGCTAATTTGCTATCCCTACTCACCATTTATTTCTATGTCTATATATAAAGATAAACTGTATTTGTAGATATTAATTTACATGCATTATATGACATTAAAGAAAGTATTTCCTTCTCTCAATTACTTCTCAGCCAAATGCCAAAGGTTCAAAGATATGAACTGAGCATGTCTGTCTTGACAGCCAGATAAGACTGAGCTTTTGTACTTTACATTATATTTAGCAGTGAGTCAGGTCTATTCATTTTGCTCTATGCAGTACCAAATTATGCCCTTAAATCTATGATATTTTTAGAAGCTAAATATATCCAATGTTACTCAGAAAGATAATTTTTGATCAACCTGTTTACTTGAAAGTACATTAGAATTGGTCAAGATTTCCAAGATTACAGCATAAATAGTCTTATTCACATTGATATGTCAGAAAAAAAGACAATTTGGTCTTTTTCACATCTATTCTGTGTTTAGTAAAAAAAAAATCTGTTTAGCTGACTGTGATGTTAATATACTTTGTGGATGTAATGCTTTGGTTTGTTTGGTTTTTTGTTTTTGTTTTGGTTTTTTGTGGGGTTTTTCTGGTTGTTGTTGTTGGTTTTTTTGTTGTTGGGGTTTTTTTGTTGTTGTTTTTTTTTCTCTGTGATCCCCATTACAACGAGGCTAAATAAAATTGTGCAGCCATACCAGATAACAACTGTGCAGGCACCACCACTGCAAGACACGATGCACTCCCCAGGTGTCCCTGTTCCAGAGCTCCTCTCCTGCACACTCAGATGTCACCTGGGATGCTCCCAGCAGCACCTGGCACAGGAGCAGGGCCATTTATTTCCCAAGGCTCTCCCAGAGACTGAGCAGGTTATGCTGTGTGGATAAACACACTCCAAAACCACTTTATCTCCATCAGTACAGAAGTTTAGCTGGAAGTGTTGCCCAGAACAGGTCCTGCCCCAGTTTTGGTGTATCCTTGGATGGTGTGGGCCTTTGCCAGAAGTGGTTGGATGAATGGGTGCAAGGAAATACTCCTGTATGGCAACTTGTGCAAATATTGTACTGAAAAAGTTAAAGTAGACTCCCACACTCCCCACATAATGGTCTTACATTGATAACAGGAGCAGGAAGCAGAAAGTACTTTTTTATTATTCCTGTTATCATTCACATTAATGCCATATCCACAGATCTGGTAGTCCAAATCACAATCATAATGGTTGTAAATCCTGTTTACTTTTACAGCAAGCTCTTCAAATGGCATTGAAGAATGCAAGGCATTTTTCATAAAACAGAAGTCAGCTTCTAGACAGGTGTTTAGGATTCAGTTATCCCTAGCTATTAAACAATTCACCCTCATATATATAAGCTGGATATATCCCTTCTCCTACTATACTTCACATCATTTTTGTTGGCCAGGGAAAGTTTCCCTGACATAGTTTTTACAATCCCACAATTAATTTGCCTTCATTTCATTGTTTCCTTAATAACACTATGTAGGCAACAGATTTCAAGCCTTTCCAAGTGGAATGAAGCAGAAGTGAGCTCACATCCCTAATAAATTGTTTATTGAATATTTATTTTTACTTGGATGACGCAGTGCTTGTGAATCTGCTGGTGGTAAAGCCCATGCTTACATGTTACAGCACAACATTTATTGAAGCAGATATTCCTGCCAAATCTATATTGCATTTATAAATCTTCAAAACAAGCTGGTAAATGTCACTTCTTCTTAAATGCTTGGCAGAATCAATGACAAGTGATGCTGCCTTTGCCCCTGAAGAATTCATGTGTTTGGATCTGAGTCCAAATTCCAAAAACCTGTTCAGAAACACACGCAACATAAATGCACATGCACTGCACAAGATGAAAGGAAGAAGTTACTCTAAATGCAAAAGTTCAAGACAAACAGGAAAGTTTGTCTATGGCTTTTTAAGACTTTCATTGCAAGCTCTGTGAAATGCATTACTTAAAGCCCATTGCCTTCTTTCCATTTTGCATTGGAATATTTTGCAGTGGTCATCCATACACTACTGAAAAGCAACCAGCTCATTTTGACGTAGCTTTAGTACCTAATTAGACACCTCTTGAAATAACTATATATAAAGTAAAAATCCAAATATAGACTTATAATATCTAATTCTCAAAAAAATGTAGAAACTATCCTGGCATATGCTATGTGCTGCATAGCTGTGTTTCCTAAGTATGCAACCTTCTTTTTATGAATGATAATTCTGATTTTTTTAAAACTATATATCCAACTTCCAAGAGAAACAGAATACAAAAACTGAGCAGTACAGTAAGAAAATGTTCTATGTCCTCTAACTCCTTGCACGCTGCCAGAGAATTGTGGAGCAGTCTGCTCAGTGTCAGTGGGATGCCCATCTCCAGAGTGGAGCTGCTCTGTTAGCAGCACAGTCCAGATTCGCTGTCATGCCTGACATGGCACAGCCCAAATGCTTTTCCAAGGAAAGCACTCCAGAGTCCTCGTTTTCCATCTGGTTTTGTACCAGCAATGGTTTCAAAGGGTATGGGGTAGTCAGTCTAGTCAGGGCTCTGAATTATACAGCAAATAGTATTCTTCAAGAGCATGTCAGCTGGCTTAGGCTAATGACATGTTTCTGTGGCAGAGCTGCACCTATATCGTCTTTTTTGCCCACGGTGGATTTCTCAGAGTTAGGGGAATTTCCCTGAGGAGAAATGCTGTCAGCACAGGGCAAGGAAAGAGACCAGATAAAGAGAATCCATGGAGATCCAGCAGAGAAAAGTCGCTCTCCTTCGGAGTTATAATCCCCACTGCACCTCATACCCTCCAGCCACACAGAGTCTCCCTCCTTTCATAAGAATATTTTCTTCTGGGGAGAAACTGGATATGTGATTCTCCTGACTTGACCCACAGCTATCTTCAGTGCACCTCCCTCACTAGCCAGAAACAGCATCTCTTTTCTTTTTAGGTAAACCTACATTTGTTTCACCCCCAAATGGTGCTGAATGTGTTAATTAAACAGAAAATAATTGGCAGAGCTTGTCATAGAAGTGACACTGCAATGACACGTGAGATCTTGGGGCAATATTAATTGATAAAATACAAAGTGAAATGGAAAAAAAAAGATTGGCTCAAATCAAGACTTTCTGACTTTTGGTAGAAGCCATCAGAGTTTAAAAAAAATAGTCTCCATCTTTCGGTGGCTGTCAGGCTTCTAATTGCTTCAGATTGGAAAACTGGCTTCAGATTGGAAATGGAAGTAGTTCAATAGGAAATAAAAAACCCACAGCCTAGATGGTGATGATGAGCAAAAATGACTTCTCAAGCATGCATCCAGGAAAATGAAGGACAAAAAAGATTACAAGATACTTTGCTACTTTTCATTTCCAAGTTAAAGCACATTCCCCCTCAAGACCTCACCCCTGCCAAAAAATAAACAGAAGGATAAATAACCTGTCAGCAATTTTACCCTGTTCAGTAACATCCCTGGGGATGGTATATTGTAGTAGGTATGAAGAGGTTTCTTGGGCTACATGAGACTTTAGAAAATGTGATTATTACATTAATGCATTGTTTTACTCTAAATAAAAGAAAAACCCATTGTTTTTACAATTTTGACTTTTGTTTGATGTCTGAACACAGTGATTTGTAAAGCTTATAAAAATTGCTTAAGCACACACCACTTCTTTTTCTCTAATTCCTGTACTCTTTGGTAAATAGTTGTCTTATTGCAACAGCAGGATATTTTGGATTTTTACAGGAGAGATGGGTTACATGGCAGCCACTAAATATTGGCAATAGCATCACACATTGTACAAAGTTTTCAAATGTGTAATGCAAAGACCCTTTCATTTCATCCACCAACCCTGAAGATATCTCAACTGATAAAAAGAAATATTCCAGCTCCCTCTTTGAAAATTACTGAAAGTCAGGTGTAAAGATGCTGGAAAGCTGCCCTTTCATCAGCTCTCTTTGGCTATGTGACAGTGAAGTGAGAACCTGTTGGAAGAAGGAAATGGCCCTCTGTAAGTTCCTTCAAGTCTGTGGCGTTGACTCCATACAACTGTAACTGAAAGCCTTAATTTGGAATAATTTGGGGAAATATTTAATGTTTCCTAAGTACAATGAATTAAAGGGTTAGAATAAAATGGGAGGGAAGAAACACAACCTGTTCATGGTATGGATTGCAATAAAATCTAAATCTGATACAATTTCTTATTACATAAGAATGTGTTTACTCATCTCATATTCTTCACAGTGCTTCCTGTATGTCCCTAAAAAATGCTTAGGGTTCTACGACAGCAACAAAGTGTGACAGGTTCCTAATCTGCAAAACAACTGAAAAATGATGTTTTTTACAGAGGCAATCCCACATTTGCCTGCTCCCTGATTTAGAGTTTCCATCTGGGCAGTTGGCAATCATTCCCTACAGCTCAGGCTACGTCAAACACAGAACAGAGGCTTTGGGCAAACTCTGAGTTAGATACTCAGAGGGAAGATTTTTCTCCCTAAAATCACTTCCATTTTCAGATATTTTAATCAAATGAACAGCTGGTTCATTTCCATTATTCTAAAAGAGAAATCTAGAAAACCACTTGAAAGCTGAAATAATCATCAGAAGTTTGTTGTATCCTAAATCTCTAGATACAATTTGAAATAGACAGGTTTTGTCCATTCCTTCCTCTCTACCCTTTCTTCATCTAGAAACAGATTTTATTAGGAGAGTTGGAAAAATGAAACCAAGAAATCTGTGAAATAAAGAGAAGAAGCCCTTATTTCTAGAAACGTTGTTTCATTAGCATCATTCTTTGGACATCACCGTTCTGTGCATTACACACACACACAAAATGGAAATGCAGTTTCCTTTTCCCCTTCCTACTTCTGCTACCATGTTGTTAATTCCAACTGCAAAGCCACTGACCCTTGAAATTATTTTCACATGCCTGGAAAACACATGTGCCTTTTCCTTACCTTTATGTTTCTAGAATTGTTCCTTCAAAATTTAGTGTGTCCCCTAGAAAATACTGATTCACACAGGTGAACTAACAAATACCAAAACTTGGCCTTTATTTTAGCCTTAGAGACCTAAAACCCCTAATGATGGAATTCTGAGGTTAGCTTGCATTTTTCCTCAGTAGAAACATAAAACCAGATTCAGCACATGTAACACTGCTACAGCTTAAGCACAGCAAGGTACACCCTGAACTTGCAAATCCCTTCTTATTTGTACAAGCCAGGCTATGAAAACAGACACCTCTAATGAATTCACTGAGAAATCCTGAGTAGAAGTAGCAACAGCAGACTTAAAGCTATAATATTTAAAGCAACTGCAAAATTGTGCTTTCATCAGGGAAGGAACAAAAGCTTTGTTAGTTTTGAAGCTTACATTTATATTCAGCATAATAATTCAAAGTATCATTGCCTGCCACTATTAGGACACAGAGGTCAAATATGGCAAGGAAAAAAAGATTACATTCACAAGCTATACAAAAGAGAAAATAGGCTCAAATTGTATGAAGTGCAGTGACATTATTTAAATGTCTTTGTTAATCAGGGTCCTGACATAAGAGATGGTGCTGAGAAGAATTTGCTCTTCAGACTCTTCTCAGCATGGGTCAAATCTGCTTAATATTCCAAACGCTGAGTCTAGCTGAACTGCGTTACCCCTTTATGATCTCTCATCTATTTTTTTTCCTCCTTTGAATTCAAGATGCACTGGTATTTTCAGTTTTCATCACTGCTAAAGGGCAGGCAAGTTATAGTATAAACAGTGAAGTTCCTTTCATGCCTTGTTTATAATGATTTATACATTATATAGCTGTTAGACCTGCAGAAATTTTTGTAGAAATTCAGAACACACAAAAAAAAAAAAAAAAGTAGTAAAAAAGTAGTTTGGGAATGTTTACCTTCAACCTTATGTATTTTTTTTCAGTTGCTGGATGAGAGACAAAGAATAGGGCTATCTGCTGATTCACACATGAGAATATAAGAGCAATCCAGTTTCTATCCTATAGAGCCACAAGAGCATGGAGCCCATGCAAAGCAAACAACAGTGGGGCCCACAGAGCACTTAAGGTACAGCTGCTGCTGTTTACTCATCCACACCAACATCCCACTTGAAGTACACCCATGAGGGCTGTGAAGGATGTTTCAGGTGGTCAATTATCACTCTTACATGGAAGAATAGAAAAGAAATAAAAATACTCAAGTCAAGCCAGTGGTACATCTTAGCCAGTAAACTGGTCTCTCCATTCACCAGCACTGTTTGTGGGGAGCAAAAAAAAGATTCCTCAAAATTAAAGTTAGCTCTGGTCCTCCTGTTGGCCCCATACTGAAGAGGATGTGCTCTGCAATCACAGGAACAAGACCCTGTGCTCTTCTATCATTCCTTCTTCCCCCAGCCATCCACAAGCTTTATCCCTGCCAGCTGCTTTCCCATCACCCAGGCTTGCTACCTGAGGGCTCTGGAGGCTGTTTTTGTTTCCCTGCCAAAACACTCAATCCATAAAAGACTTTCTCCCATTTCAAACAAGACATACAGCACACTGAGGGGACATGAAAGAGCAGCTGGCCAGTTTATTTTGATTTATTGGAAACATTATAGGATTGCCCAAAGGCCTTGGTCAGAGTCCAGTTGTGCTCAGAGCTGTTCCAGCCTGTCTGCAGCAGTGCAAAGCAGGAAGATAGATGAGGCTGCTCGAGACAAGACGAGATCCAGCCCACCCAGGACAACTCTTCTCACAGTGGGGATTTAGGAAGGACGCATTACTATAAAGATCAACTGCACAGTTGTTGAAGATTTTGATAGCCTGACCTAACTGCAAGATTTGAGAAAGTGCAGTGACACAAATCAGACTGTCTGATACCTGTTTATCTGACCCTTTCAGGTGTTCAGATAAACAAACTAAGTTTTCACACTACTGACTAACATTTGTTAAAAGCTGGTGTCCAAAATGTTCCTGTTCAGAATCAAAACCAATTCAATACTAACTACTCACTGCCCAGAAGACCATATCCTGTATCAACACTTAATGGTTATTTTTTTAAATTGCAGAGAGAGTGGAGAATGCCACTTCAGCTCTGACACAAGTTTCACCAAACCAATGTAGCTCACAAGGGTCTCCTCCTATGATGCAGAGACAGTGGCATATTAATCCAAGGTGGCTTGGGTCAGACAACAATATTTTCCATGTTTCCAATAGGTTAATAGATATTTCATTATTTCCTGTCTGTGACTCTGATCCCTGCTGTAGACGTCAGCCCCAGTGAGAGCTTAGGGGCTATAATCAGAGCTTTGCATGTTAGAAGGAGGCACAAAAAGTGTTGGAAAGGCTGAATATGTCTTAATACCTTCTTCCATGACCAACAAATGTGGCAACAGCCATGTGCTGTAGCTAAGACACTTCTGGGAAGGAGAAAGGTGCCCAACGTGGTCTATATACAACATAATATAAATGGACTGTGTTTTATTGGAGATCAGATACTTGCACTTCATTTACTTGAAAAGCCCTCAAAAGAACAAAGTAAAATATAAAGAATAGATCACAATGAGAAGAGGGAGATAACAGGAGGGAGGATTTTGAAATAGAAAGAGGGAAAAGAGGTTTAAAAATGTTTCTTTCTCTCCTTACAATTTTCTTCATGGTGGTTTTACCTTTTTCAGGACCAGCTTCAGATGGGGAGTATTTAAGTATCAAAAAAGAACTCTTCCCTTCAGAGAACCAGTTTCACTAAATGTAATGTTGACAGGCACTGTACAGCTACGGTGTGTATTTGGGAAGACATAATAAATACGATCTGAAAAGGTCACATCTCACACAGGCACCTTTGACGACTCATGCAGACTCTCAAAATACAGCTCAGAAGTAGATACAGTAACACATTCCTTCCCTCCAGCCTTCACAGTAAGCAGGGTTTCAAAACCACTTAAATTTCCTATTAAAAAATCTCAATTCAGAAATATACCCCACTTTGATTTAACACATTCCTAGAAAGGCAGCTGTGCTCCTGTACTCCATGCAGCAGTCCACATTCAATGTGGAATTATTTCTTTTCATAAAAAAAAATAAATTACCATTTCCAAAGGAAGAAACAAATAGGCAGCAATATATTTATGACATCTTCTTGCTCACACCCTTCTGCTATTAAATATTTAAGAGATTAATGATACTTAAAATTATAGAAAAATAATAAGAGACTGCAGTGCTTTTAAATAAAAATCATGTCCTACTTGATTTCTCTTCTTTTTTTCTCAGCTATTGGGATTGAAGGGGTTAATTTATTCCCTGAGACAGAAGACCTTAGATAAGCTTGCTGGTTATGTAGGCATGTCTGGGTTGCTAGGAGTTTAAACTATCAGCTTGCAAATGGAGCTATTTCAGATCCCAGGTGATCCAAAGAATAGGTCTCCTCCTGCACTAAACGATGCAGGGATTATGTGGAAAAAAAAATTGTATGTGATCCTGTAATCAGACAATACACTGTAACACATAAGCAGAAAGATGCTGAATTAAGGCAGTGTAGGAAATGCCAGAATTACATTTGTCTACCTTCTGGATGCTTGATTTGCAGTCTCAGGAGGTTTTTATAACATTATTTTTAATATTCACAACTATTGTGTATAACACACAGGAAATATGATACAATACTGGGTAATAATGACACCTTTGGTGTGCAGCTCCTGCTTGTTCACTGCCCCAGCATTTTTCTTATTCAGACATGGATATTGCAGTGGTTAATAATATAATATCTTCTGTATATCAGCTCACTCATGCATATGACCACTCGATTGCCTCACACACACTGTTTAACCTAATTATCATGAACACTGATGTCTCAAGAATTTTCTGTGCCTCCAAGATCTGCACTGTGGCAAACAGGCATTACTCTCTAAGCAATTTCTGAGCTTGGTCACAACACAATAAACCTGTGCCACTTGGCTAAGCCAGATGCATCCTTGATAAACACTGCTGAACCACTGCCAGCAATGTTCTGTGCCCTATGATACAGTTTGCATTAAAGCAAAGGCTAAAACATCTATAGAATAAGAAGAGCAGGAGCTTTGGGGGAGAGGGAATTGGTGCTGTGGGTTTTTTCTAATAATTTATACAAGCACGAGAAACACCACAAACTATTTAGTAAGGGGTGGGGGGGAAATGTAGTCTTGAGTTTAGCTGACAATGAAAGTAATCAGAACCTGCCACACAGTATATAAAATATGTGCAAACACATAGTTGACTTTAATTTATTGGTGCTAAAGCTCCCAGTGAATTAAACTGGAGTTCAGGGGGCTAAGCACCCCTGTAAATCAGAAGCTTCGTGCACGTGCAATTGTGGTCCTGGGCTGCCTGCTCAACAGGAAATCACTTTTATCATCACAGTGACTCGAGGAGAGAAGCCCATGACCAGAATGCTTTTCTTATCTTCTGAATCTGTGACTCTGTGTAAACTATTTCTACAGGAAATAAATCTGTAACGGTGGCATCAATTATTACAGTTTCAATTAAGGTATTGAATGGCAGGAGATGCCATGCCTAACAGAAATGACTAATTTGAAAAGGGAATAATGTACATTTTTTAGATAAAGCTGAAGTAATTTTTTAAAAATAATTTACCCAGGATATTTATTCTCTTTTCAACAAAGGAGATGACAGTATCCACACACGATAAAAATCTCCTCCTCTTCTAGACAAAGGTAGAGACACAAGGCTGGTTTTCATAATCATCAGTTATTAGTTTTGCTACATTCCCAGCTCTTGCCAAAAGCCTCAGCTTTCCCCTCTTCCTTGAAAGTCAGTGTAAAAATCCTTAATCTGTGATTCTGAACTGAGAAACCACAGAGAGTGACAATACACCTGTGTTTGCACAAGTGTTTAGATCACCAGAAATTAATAGCTTGTGCACAATTATGCTAAAACATCTTCATGTTTGCCCTCATGATACATGACTGTTGGATTTTACATGAATCAAAACAACAAACTATCTGACTTGTAATGTTCTGGGTTAATACAAGAGTTTGAGGAAAAAAGCCATGATGGCAAAATTCATTCGCAGGAATTACACAGGAACCGATCCAGTTTCCACTGAATGCAGCAAAACTACTCCACGTGCTGTATGCACTCCATTTAAGCCACCTCCCAGAACCACCAGCAAAGTGCTTGGCAATGCAGGGCACTCTTTGCAAATGAGTAGTTGAAGTGACAGTGCTGCTAATACCACAGTGTCCTACATTTATATAGTGCCTGCCACCCCCAAGGATGCTGGAATATCTTGATCCCTGGCATCAGGACCTAAAAAGGGCTGCCCACTCATGTCCCTAGCACTGACTTTGGTCCAGGACAGCAGATCATTTCTCTACAAAACCTGCATGAAGTTTTCCACTCAGACAAAAAGGGAATCTCTCTGCTCTCTCAAGACATCAAAGAGCAGCCCACATTTAACTTCATAGGACTCAGATTCCTCTCATGCCCAAGTCTCTTTCCTGCCAATATTTCTCTGCTTTAACTTTTCTTTCCCTCCAGTCAACTGTGAACATATATATGAAGATTAGATTTTTGGGAAGCACCTTCAACTCGATTCACTTCAGCTGAATCTTCAAATGCTCAGCCTCTTTGACTATCAGGCCATAAATATGAAAGAAGTAAATATCTGTACCCTGCAAATTCTCCCCTTCTCTCTTTGTGACAGTGCTGCTCATGGCTCCCCCGGGGACTGATTTATCCACAAGACTGGCATTTTAAATTCAACAATGTGTGATTTATTTCATGGTCCTCAAAGATAACAAATACTCAGTTTTACATTACTGAATCATTCACTTAACTTAGTATGCCTGAAAAATATCATTTTTATGGAAAGTAATAAATTGTAATTGCAAGTAATAAAAATGTAAGTAAAGAGAATGCCTGGATGTGCTACAGAGAAAATACCTCATTCTGTAAGTGAATGTCTTTAATTAATGATGATTTCTAATTGTAACACATTATTTACTGGATTAACACTTTTTGTATCTCTCTGTTAACCCCAATTTGAAAAGTTATTTCAGCTGTGAATGATAATACTCATTTCTCTGAGTGCAGCCTTCCAGAAGCAGCAGGAAGCACTGAGAGGCTCTGACTGCCAGAGCCCCTGCACAGAGCATTTTCAAGTGGGCACAAAACTGGCATGCAAAGGTTCACGCTCAGACCTTGCACTGGGAGGTGATGCAGGCACTCCTGAACACCAGGAAGAAAATGTGTCTGTTGAAGTGGCAGCTGAAGTGGCACCAGTGCAATCCAGCTCAGCATCCTGTGGGTGCTGCAGTGCCCATCACGGGCCAGCTCAGCTGGATGAAGCTGCAGTGTTGGACACATGCTGGAGCACTGGCCTTGTTGTAAGGACACAGCACCTCTGCAGGACAATAAAAGCCTTTCCTAACTCCCCCAAGTGGTCTTATTCAAAGGCCATATCATGCTTAAGAGACCAGCAAAGCTCCAGGTGTAGGAGTAAGCTGTTCACTCTGGTTGTTGCCACACTGCCTGTACAAAACAATAAAGTATCATATTTATCAATGCTGGTGGCTGCTAGTCTGGTATTATGATTTATTAATGTGAGATTCAAAATCAGAGCCCATATAGTCTCAAAATATCTCTGATATTCTGTCAATGTAGAATAATCCCTTGCACTATTTATTTCCCATGTTTGGCAATAATAATACTGCCTCATTAAAAAAAAAAAAAAGGCATCTTGACTTTCATTTTTCATGAAGTATTATTCTGTGATTAAGGCTACTTTTGTTTTTTGTTTATTTGTTTCTACTTTCCCATTTGAATTTATCTGGATTCAGCTTCCAGCCTACTTCAGCCAAATCTTGTTTTTCTCTACTAGATTATAGAGGTAACCAATATTTTCAACACATTTAGGCCCTTCTGAGCTGTAAACAAATTGTCTCTCTTTCCTTGAGAAGAGCAGAACAGATGGAGCTCTAAATTCCTCACTAAAAGCATTCTCTCAAAACTACTTTTCTTGCCCATTTTTTTCTACCTTCTTCAGTTTGTCATCATAATTTAAACAAATGTGGACAGAACCAAAAGTATATTCCAGTAGTTGTCTATCACAACATATATAGACAAAAATCACATCCCTCTCCCTAAACCACTCTTTTAATCTGTGTATCCATGACCCACATTAGCCTTCTTTGCCCCAGTGAGCTGCTGGCCTGGTTTGACACCTTTCTCAACAGAGCAGATATCCTCACTGCAGCTCCAGCCTCCATTCTCCTCATTTTTATTATTTTTGCAAATAATTCTAAGTTCTCTGGTAGAATTCCCAATTACTATTCACCATTCCAATAGTTTTTAATCATCTGGAAGTTTCTTTACTGGCAGCTAGAGTATGTATATCTCCAATTTATTGACAAAATTGTGGATGAAAATTGAGCCAGTATCTATCCCTAGGGAATTTCACTACAATAATCCTATTTAGGTCTCATTATTATATTGGGAATGGAAAGCAATGTTGTATCCAAATAAAGAGTAAAAAAACCTAAAAAATGTTGGAAAAATATGCAAAGCTTATCTTTTTAAGGCATAGGAAATGAAAGGCTTAATTATGTAAAAATGTAAAGGCTGTGTATGAAAACACAACTTGTGAATCAAAAACTCCTTAAAATCAGGCAGTTTTCAGAAAAAAAAATCTTGTCTTTTTCACAATTCAATGGGCATAAGAACACAAAATAAATCTGTACAAAAAAAAAATAAAAAGAATGTATATGTTTATACTCATTGGGACCACAAATACAAGAATCAACAAAGAATTTCAAGTAACTGCAATACAGTACGGTAGGCATAGTAGATGGAAATACACTGGTTCTCCATAATAGTGAAATTTTTTTCAACATGGGCTCTGTCAAGGATATAAATCCTTTCTGCCTGTCTCCAGGGTCCCCAGGCCCAAAATAGCATAGGATTAACTTTCATACCAGACTTTTTGTTTTGAGGAGGGGAAAAAACCAGAGAGAAAAATGCTGTGTCACTGTGACAGAAGAAATCTGAAAACAGATATGAGTCCATAACAGGAAAAGAAGTCAAAATATTTACTATTTTTCAGATTACTAGAACTGCAGGATTCAGGAAAGCACTGAAACATGAAGCCCATTCATTCCTCTCAATGCAGCAAATTCAATTTACAGCAATACTAAAATATATCTTGGAAAGAAAATCTTCTAAGGGGTATTCATGTTACTCTCCTGACTCCTCACTTCCTCCTCCTTTGCTCTCTGCTAACCTAGAGAGGTGACCAAGGCAGCACATCTCTGGGTGAAATTTGTAGTATAATCAGTGAGATGCTACAAAGCTGAATATTTGATGCTGGTTTATTATTCCCATTGTGCTTCTGCAGGTTATGTCTCCCTCCCCCCAGCCTGCTCTCTTCCCTCTCTTCCCCCACCAGAGGCACAAACAATTTTAGCTCAAAAGCTGCATTACCTCTCATTTTATGAAATTTCTGCAAGGAATAACCTTTAACCCATACTTTGCCTCCTCCCCTTCCCTGCCAAAAGCTTTATTCATTCAATCCTTTTTCAACCTCAATTACTTCCCATTTAACAAATGGTTGGTGTAGCAGTGAAGCACTACAGTAAGAACAAAGGTTGGTGCTCCATTGCAATCTCTTCAGGGTAGAATTAAAGGCAAATTCTCTATCAGAGAAAGCCACCTCTCCTCGATTTTTCTGTCACCACATTATTATTATACAGCTTGTCTCTGAAAAGAAGGCTCTCAGGGTGTCATGAACTCTCAGAGAATTTCTAGTCTACAATGCCTTTCAGTAAAAAAGAGAATGCTCCAGAGAGAAAATAACCTTTGTGTAAGGAAAGGTTTGTTCTGCAATATTGTCTGAGCATTGGCTTTACAGGGGAAGAAATGAGTCTTTGCATTTGCATTACCAGAGCGTAGGAACTGCTCCAAAGGAACAGGAGTGTGCACAGCCTGAGCTGTGCTGCTCCCTTCCCTCTGTCTCAGGGATGGGGAGGCTTGAGCAGGGTTAGGCAGCACATGCAACCCCTCCTACTGACACCTGTCCACAGCAGAACACACACAGCTGAATTCAGAAAACAGGAATCCTTTTCACTTCTAATGGTATTCCTTAATTACACACAAATGCCATGTCACATCTCTTTCCTGATCTCATTTGAAGGCTAAGGAATGAAAATATTTCTATTCCTTGTCCCTCACTCCTAAATTCTTATGCTATTTTCTCCCTGATTTTAAATACTTTAAATGCATGCATAAATTCCTGCCTCTTGCAAGCATGTCTACAGCAGCAGTTTATGTTGTAACAGGACAGCAGCATCCTCATGGAGACAAAACAGTGATACTCCAAAAGAATCCTAAGGTGTCTTGTCTAGAAATAATAAAGACAGCTTATGACAAGTAGCATTCATACAAATACAAATATTCACAGCACAGACAGAAGTGAGAGATATTCTTAAAAAACAGAGGCAATCAGGAGATAAATGCCAAGCTGTGCAAATTGTTCAATGCCCTTTGAAATAAAAGGAACTCCAGTAATTAATTTCAGCTAAAGATCTACCCCTGAGAAATAAAAAGCACCTCTCAACCTGATCAGAACCTACTTTCATGAGTTATTTTAATTATACAAGAAATTTAGGAGGGCTATTATTTTTACTCCATATAGCTTAATGTATTCCAGTGGTCATTTTAAAGAATTTTGGTTTTCTATTTTGTTTTAAAGTGAAGAGTTTTCTTCACCCAAATAGAACAAAAATGTTGAAAGGTAAAAGGAAGGTGAAATGGTTAATAGAATAAATGACTTATAAATACATAGGAAAAAGTAAACAACAGAAAAAGAAAATTAAATTTTGTAGTATTCAGGTTGAAGCTCAACAAGAAGTCTGATCAAAATGCATCCTCCCTTGAGAGTTACAGATTACTGAAGACAGTGGCACTTCATATGCTCTTCTTAATACTGTTTACAAATCACATCCTTCTGGGAGTTGTATAAAAAAAAATTATACTTCAAAGGCATGCAAGTGGGTTATTAGCTAAAGTTAATGGCCACCATTCCCACATATCTGAAAGACTCTTTTTTCCCCCCGAAAGAAAAATAAACCAAAGAAAAATGGTATCATGCTTGATGTTTTGCAAACATTTTAATAATACATAAGGCTGAGTTAGAAAGAAAAACAACTCAAAACCAAATCAATAAAGTCTGCAAAACTAAAAAATTTCAATTTAGCCTCCAGTTACTCTATGTCAGTGTTTACTGCATGTCGTACAGGCTACTTCACGTACCTGCATGCCTAGGATATTCTTAGTGCTGTAAATCCTTTAGATGTATCCCAAATGCTGAGATAACTCTATTTAAATCTCTGGAATAATAAACAATTAAAAAAGCCCCACTACTGCTGTCATTCAGTGATACTTTAAAAATAGCACAGCTAAGCAGGTGGTGAGTAGTGATTACTGAGCTCGCTGTCACCGACGACTGCAGATTGTGCATACAGCACATCTAGACCAAGATATCCAGTTATTTTTGTTACTCATCTTCTCCCTTCCTACTCATCAACTTTACCTAAATGTGTTTTTCAGCTGTAACAGGCTGAGTTGTTAACTGTAGGCTCCTCAAGGCAGGGATTATCATGCTAAACTTGGCTGCTGCCTCTAGGATGGGTCTTAGATTGTAAACTAAACTTTCAGCCTATGACATTGGTAATCACTCCATGGCATCTTCAGAGACAGATTGACCCTTAAGGGTAAATAGAGAAGTAAAGAGTTAAGCACTTTCATTTCTGAAGACTTCTTGACAGTCATAAGTGCTGAAAAAACAAGGAAACTGGATTTGGTATGCAGTGAAAGGAGCAATCTGCAGGTTGTAAAATTTTAGGTTAATCATTTGTTAAATTACCATCTATTTTTTAAATTATTTCAAGTTCAAGTGGGATAAAAGATGAAGATAGACATAAATTAAGTACACTGCAGTTACCTGCAGCACTTCACAGTTCATTTCCAGAATATTTTGGGTCTTGTAGTCTGTGGCTCTTTTTTATAAATGGTTCGTACACTTGGCCAGCTCATCATGACAGTACTTCTCCACTATGAGGCAGGAGAAATCATAAAAGGCTTTTAAAAAGAAAGAAAAAGGAAAAAAAAAAAAAAGAAAAGAAAAAAAGAAAAGGTTTTCAAAACCATTGTCAAAATGAGGGTCCAGAAATCAATTTGTAATTATCTGCCAACACATATCTAAAGGCTTTTCTGTGATAAGGGTGGTAATACATAGGGCTGTAATGTGAATTATTTCAAAGAATAAAAGACTGATTGTCTTCATGACCTATATAGCTTTTAGTGAGCTTTAAAACAAAATTACATTTTATACTTCTCATGAATGGTTTTCTCCCTCCTCTTTCTCCCTTTAAAAATGCAGGGGTTTTGTCCCATCTAGGAGGCTTTCAGCTTTAAATAGGACTTGGCTTCTTCCAATGTTGATATATTTCGTTCCACTGAAAGTGAAGGCTCTGGATTTGCAAAAGAGCTGAAGCTTCCCCTGTACAAAGGCAATCCTTTCCAGTGTTTTAAAAGCAAATTAGAAACCATATGATCATTATTTTTACACAGATGCTCAGGGCTAAAAATCTTTTTTCTTTCCTAGAAAACTTTGAGCATGAAAAAATGATAAAATAAATATCTCACAAGGTGCAAAACCACCAGGAAATAGTTCCTTTTAGGTTAAAAAAAAAGGTCAAATGAATATGAGGGGAAAAAATACAGGCCTGAGTATTGGCACCAAATTGAAGAAAAAGACGAAGTGCAATATTTTCAGTCTGAGGGTCATATTCAGATCACTGTTCCTAATCACCTCTGCTCCTGGGCCCTGCTGTCTCAGAGTGATTCCAGCTGCAGTAGACTCCAGGGCTGGCTTTGGATGAGCAGCACTCAATGTGCAGTGCAGTCCTGCAGATCCAAACCCCTGAGAGTCTCTGCATGCATCACCAGTTACAACCTTCTGGTGCAAAGTTGCCCCCACATGGTTTTACTTGTGCCTATTGCCTGCTTGGAAACTGCTTTCCAGGAAGTTCCCATGGTAGTTTCAGTGATTCATTATATTAAGAAAATCAAACATCTTATACAATGCATTTTGCAGAGGGTCTATCTCTATTAAATAACCTCTTTTTTTGAAAGAATGTTTGGTTTTGTTTCATTGGCTTATCCAGAGATGCAAAAATTCGATTATTACATGGCTGTATCAGTCTGAAATTTTTTTCAATCTTAGGAAAGAAGAGCTCCCTGGGATGGATACCTACATCCTGCTCTCATTAACAGTAAGCCAGATTCTTAACTCAAGTACCTGCTGTTGTGTGTTGGGATTCCTTTGCACTAACAGCTAGGTTCTATTTTGAAAATGTGATTAATTTCTTTACCAGTCTACAATTTTTTAAACTGTGCCAAAATTTATAATTATGGATTTTCAACAACTGTTCCTAACAAAATAAAAAAAAAAAAATCCATTGCCTGTTTGGTTATTTTTTTCTGCTAATAGACCAACTTTGTATAGTAACTACCAGGGAATATTACAGAATCTTCTCTGCTTTGACTTCAGACAAGGAATTCTTTCCTTTTACCTAGTTTTAATCTTTAGGAAATCTTTTTCTAATCTATTAATGTGAGATCTTGTCATTACTGTATCTACTGATTTTTCCAGAGAGGATTTTTCACAATATCACTACTGTTCCATTTGTAATCTCTTCCTGTTTGTAACACAGCACATAATTTGTGCATTGACCCTCAATGCCTCGAATTTTAAGGCCATATTCAGAAGCCCTGCATGAGGCCTTTTAAATAATAAATAAAAACTACAGTGCCAAGGCATCCCTATCAGCTTTTCTGCAATTGGCAGGCACTGCTCATTTAATAACTTTACTTTTCACTAGAGAGGAAACCTGTCCCTATAAGCCATATGTCTTTTTCCAAAATTTTTTTCACTTGAGCCTAAATTCTAAAGGGACAGTAAAGTACATAATGTTACACCAACTTGCTGATATATTTTATAATGCTGCATGCAAAGTTATCCTGTCTTTTCTCAAGCTCCAAATAGTTTCTATTGGGTCAAAAAGGTGGAAAGAAAGCAAGGAGGAGATTAAAAAAGCTTGGTTCCTTCTTATTTCCTACCCTAGTGAATTAATGTTGGGTTAAAAACATAAAAGCACAGACAGGACAGTTCATTTAATCTGATTCAAACCTACCCAAGAGACTCCGACCATTTCTCTTCTGTGTTACAACTCTTCAGGAAATGTTATCTCCTGAACACAAACAGGGGCAGCTCAGAGGCTTTTCTAGGCTACACCACAGAGAAGGGAAGATGTATATAATCAGCTGGCACAAACAGAAGGACACAGAATTACCTTCAGCACTTTATCTTTCTCCCTGTTGTTTTACCTGACCATGGCATCTGGTCTGTGAACCAGCCAAATGGGGCTGAAGAGAGGAGACAAGTCTACAAAACTTCTCAAACAAACTTTGGAAACACAGAAGGAAAACTCACTGCACTGTTAATCAACTCTTATCTTTTAGGGAGAAAAAATGCAAATGTAACATCATTTAAAAAAATGAAAACTTTTAATGAAAACAAGAATTACTCATACTGTTCCACAGAGGATAAAAGATCTCTCTTTGGATTCCACTCTAATCTACTTTCAGGGTAATTGTTAAAATGTTTGAAATATCTTATCTCTCCCTCCTCTCTGTTTATATTCTCAACTTCTTTAACACACAGATTGCTTTTAATTTGCTTGCCTGGGATGTCAGTTCTGTATGAAGCTCTCATTTAAATTCCAGTTATATGAGCATTTCTCAAGAAATAACCTTCTGTTCCACTTTCTTTCCAAAGTCTTCAGCCCAAAATGTCCACTCCATTTCACATGGCAAAGGAAATTTTACTGTCTTCTCCTCATCCCATCTTGTAGGTTCCTTCCCACAGGTGTGCAAGGGAGTGGGTGCTGTTCTCAGAGCCCAATCCTCTGCTCATGGCATGATTCTGTTCAGAGGAGCCATCAGGCTCCAAACCATGGTGTTAGATCCTGGTTTACTTCTTCATATTCCTGATTCTCAAGGACATTTCTGTGCTAAGTAGTTCAGATTTTCTCCTGATTAGTAGTGTTTATCCTGCAGAGCAAATCATATGGCTTTTATGTAATTGTGGAGAATGTACACAGTAAACTTCATATCCTGTAAGGATTTATCACTATGAAATTTACTGTAGAGTCCTGTTCACTTCAGTTACTTTCCTGAAGTTGTTACCCTCTGTGCCTTTCAACAGTCCTGTATTATTGCATTATTCTTCTGACTGCCCTGAACCAGAGATCAGGGGAACTGAAACTTTCATGTCCCAGCAAGAGACCAGTGAAAGTTTCTCAACTTATCAACATTTTCCTCTAAGCAGTCACCCCAGTGCATAGGAGAAACAATACGGGCAGGGTAAACGACTTGAAAACATTCTTTCTTTTCTCTGGCTGTATCAACCTCAGTAGGAAATGATCCCAACAATACAGAACAGAAAAATGTGTTAGGCCTGACAAGGTATCTTGGAGTTTGGGGTCAAAGCCTTCCTGGCTTTCTTTTCCTTCAATGAGATGCTGGGCAGCATGTGGTAGCTCAGCATGTCTGTCACTAACTTCTCACCTCCAACTCTCCAGCTCATAGCAAGATGAGAGCTGAGGAGCACTAAGGAAGATTCTATCACAGGGATCATGGAGCAAGACCTGGTGGTCATGCCCTCTGTACACAAAAAAACCTTCTGGGTGCTGGCACTGCGCTCAGTTTCTCTTCCCTTTTTTCAGACCCTGAAGTATTGATTGGTAAAAGGGCTACAAAGAAGTTCATTCAGAAATGAAACTTTGAATGACAACCGAAGAAAACTGCTGATAATCATGAGAGAAGCTGCAATAATTACCAACATTTAACTGAGACTCAAGTATGCAGCAATACTTGAAGAATCCACTGACACCAACGTGGATTTTAAAACTATCCAACCTCTGCTGCACACTTAGAGGACAAAGCAATCCACATTATTCACATAAATTATAAACTCACAGTGATTCAACCCACCGTACCCCTAATTTTTTCCACTGAACAATTTAAAAGCAGTGTTTCTCTCCAAGTCCCATGTGAATGTAAGAAGTTTTATCCTCCTATGTGTTCGTTAATATTGATCCAAACCCAGTCATCCTCTCTCTCAGCAATCCAGCCTGGCTCTCCACTGCACTGAAGTCACCATTAGCACACAGCAACAGCTGAGAGTTCCAAGAGCAGAGGTCACTCTGTGCTAAGAGCATTCCCAGAATCCTTAGAAAGGAGAAAGTAGCAAACACCTTTACTCAAGTGTCCTCTCACTTCTAGCCTTCATCACCTCTCCCTTCTACACTAAAACAGGTGTCTTTATGTATGTATCATGGCCAGCACCACCTAATGATTATTTAAAGCTTTAAATTCTTCTTCCAACAATCCTAACAACATGTTTTGACAACTTGAACTCCATGACTATCACCCTTTGGGGAATCAAAAGAAGATCCTATCATTAGCTAGGAACATAACCTAGAAGTACAAAACCAGCACTGTCATCAGTGTTGGGGTTTTTTTTATGAAATGTCTGACTGAGATTCAAAGAGACACTAACAGGAGGGACACTGCTGTTTACTGAATAAGTGTTGGTGACCTGCTCTGGCAGCACCACTGAGCATCTGGGCTTTTGGAACCTCACTATTATGATGCCTCCCATGAGTTGTTACAGAGTCTTCTTCGATTCAGTGGGGGAGAAACAATCTCTCACGATGTATCTGGACCACCTTTGACACAAGGGGGTCCCATCTTCATGCTAAAGTTAACACTATTTACATCAGCAGGTAAACCACTGACAGAAAAGGGGCTATTGCTTCCTTCATCATCTAGTAAACACTTTTTTTTTTTTTTGCAAGGTTATGATTATCTTATCTGCTCCATCTCAGTAGGAAAATTGATCAAATTGGTAAGAAACACTACAAAACAAGAGCTGATTTTTCAATTCTTTGTATCTTAAGTGTCTTAGATTCTGAAAAATACTCTGGAATCACTGTTGCTTCAATGGGGATTGTGAAATCTTTTTACTGGTGAAACACATCACCATAAGATCATAGAATGGTTTGGTCTGGAAAGGACCTTAAACATCATCTAGTTCCAATCCCCTGCTGTAAGCAGGGACACCTTCCACTAGACCAGGTTGCCCAAAGCCCAATCCTTGAACATTGCCAGAGATGAGGCTAAAGTGCAAAATTGCAGGGAGAAATCTGAAAATTGTCACAGGAAGACATTCCTCCTGCTAAAAGACAGCTGAGTGGAACCCCAGTGGTTCACAGCACCAACATTACTGCTGTCAGAAACTGCCATCTAAGAGTAACTCAGATTATGCAAATAGCCCCCGGGACATGGCCCACACTCAGGTCACCGAAAATTTAACTGCACTGCATCAAATTTACCAGAAAATCACAAGGGCAATCACCAGATGATCACTGGCCATTAGTAGAGCATGATCATTCTTTCTAATGACATCCCCAAGCCATACAGGATGTTATCTGTTTTGGTCAATTGCCAGACAAAATAGTTTAACCAATATTAATGCAATTTAGAGTTTAATGCTCCTTCACCCAAATGCTTTCTCTCTCCACTCCAACAATCAACAATCTCTTCTTTCCATCTCATTTGAAGCAGTGATTTTCTATCAGAGAGGTACACACACCTGGGGTGATTCCTCAGCTCTGCTGAAGGATATTTCAGCTTTAGGTCTCTAAAATGCCTAATGAGACAATTCCATGTACTGAGAAAAAAATGTTGGAAAAGCAAAGCACAAAGCTTTATTGTATTGCTGTTGGTTTTGAACAGGTAACAGTGATTACTCAAAAGGAAGCATGATTCGAATGTTGTATTTAGCTTAGAAGTTTACAGAGACAGAGGTTCTGTTTAGAAAATGTTCTGGAAAATACCTCACAGCAATCTGCTTTGCTACCCTTTCACCTAGGAAGAAAAGCTGTGTAAGAAGTCCTGGGAGCTCCAGCCTGTCAGCTGAAGGACAGGAAATCCTGACAATTCTTCAATTCCCAGGAGCTGAAACTCCGAGGACTTGCAAGTAGATGGTGCTTCTCAAGCCTCTGAGAGTTCTAAAGTAATGACTTCTATGCAATTTATTTCAGAATTATCAAAGTTTCCCCCCAAGCATCAATCCATATCCCCCAAGACAATGTCTTTGAGATGTGAAGATTTCTCAGAGATTAAAATTTCCAATATTTGATTAGTTCTACTCTAAATCCATTGTCCTGCAATTTGCTCTGGCTCAATACTGCTACAATGACATTCCTGATTTCATTTATTCCAAGTTAGGATAAACAAGTGGCACATTTTTCCACATTACTCCAAATTTAAGAAAACAGACAACATAATGGAATTATAACTTCCTTTCCAGTGCATCTCATTGTAAATTCACAGGTTGCTTAAATATGACAGTTGCACAAAATGTTTGAGGGAAAATACTTTCAAAGACAATTTTAAACAATGACCAGTGTGAAGCTTAAACCTCTATCACACTCTCACATTTCTCTGGATTTCTTCCCATCGCCCTCAAAAATCTGTCAGATTTTAAGAAGTCAGCAGGAAACAGAACCACATACACTCATTTTTCTTAGAGAATAATTTCTGTTCTCAGCTTTTACCCTATCCCCATTTCTCAGAATGTCAATTCATTTTGGAACAAAGTTTTCTAGACTTGGGGTTCTAAGACTACTCCTTTTTCTTTCTTAAAAAGAATTTCAGTACCCTAATTGACATTTCAAGAGAAAGCCAAAATCCCACCATTACTTTTATATGTACACTTGGCTCATTGGAATGGCACTAAAAATGAAAGAATGAGGTCTGAAAATAGAAAATAAGCTAAAAAATGATCCATCATGCTATCTTGTACCGAAAGAAATTTGGTTTTAGATTTGATCTTGATAGTAATTCTTTGAAAAAAACAAAAAAACCAAAACTGGCATTGAGCAATTCTTTCATCTAACAATGCATCATCTTGCAGAAAAGTCTGTGGAATGTTTCAAAGAACTTGTTTAGATACATTTACTTTATTGCCATGCCCATGAGAGAAGAGAGCTTTCTTCCCTGACACAGATTTCTATAATTCAGTTTCAGGCACAGCATCTCCCTCCTGCAAAATGACAAGCAGTTTCTGCTGGGAGTTGATGCTCTCTGCTCAGGCTGGAGTTATCCTGTGCCTTTCAGAAACATGCTCTTGCTCAGCCCCACTCATCTTATTCGCCCATAACCTTTCAGGTGAGGAAATCAGTGTCTAGTTCTGAATTAAGACTGTAAAATAGTAAAATTTTAAATGTGTTCATGCAGTTAAAAACATTACTATGCAAGCATATGAACATGACATCCACACTGGCAGTGCAAGACTGAATGAATGTGATGTTTTACAGCTGATGTAATGTTGTGGTGGTGTGGTCCTTCCCCTCCCCTTCCTTTCCTGTTTATGCAAGAGCCACCAGTGGCAGCCATGCTGGCTGCATCTGGCTTGAGCTGGACTCTGGGAAGACAGAAAAAACCAAAACAGCTGAAGGCCAAACATCTTATTTGACAGCTTAGTTGAGCTCATGCCAGCTGAAACACATCCAGAATGAGAATATGACTGTAAATCAATCATCTTATCCCACCGACAGGGACAGCCCAGGGCCCACTGAGCCCTGCACAGCAGTGGGCTCCACGCCAGGATTTGCCCTTGAGTGGGGACACCTCTCAAGGCAGCACATTGAAACTGAGAGAATGCTTATCACACCAGGCACTCAGTAAGTGAATTGGAAATAAGAGGGCTGAGACTTTGGAGCCTTAGCTAAGTGATATAAAGGGTTAATGTGCACATAGAATCCTTTAGAATAAACCATTAACCAAGCCTATGACTACATCTTGGACTAGCCACACCTAAAGTCCCCTCAGAAAGCAGTTTAGAGGGGGGTTCTTTATATGCCTCCTTACTCAGTGGTAGGGTTCTCCTGGGAGTTTTGTCTGACCCTGTCCTCTATGCAGTAAGTAATCAAGTGTGCTTTGCCATTGAATCTTGTTAAACCACTGTAGCATTTACTATCAAACTTTGTTAAATCACTGGTTTATATCAATAAACATTATGCTACTTGTCCTACAAGTGAAGTGTGTCACTGCATCCATGACAATGTTCATTTGTTACTCTTTTTGTGAGGCCAATCATTTTTCCCATAATACATTCTTTTTCTTTAAAATGTATTTATAAATAACTGTGGAGAAATAATGTATATTGTACAATCATTTATCTGAGACTACTTCCACAAAATTCACTTGTGTCCCTTAAGGCAGATTAGATGAACTACCATTTAGTGGTATTGATGATGGATGCAGTAAACAGCTTTAGGCCTGGGAATATAATTTATGACTCCTAGAGAATGCTAGTGTAGCAAGGAGCTCATTTGCAGCATTTAGACAGCACTAACTATCAGTCTATGCCATGTAAATGGGAGGAAAAAGGTTGTGTTTTGGGATGCAGAACACTGTGAAAAGTAAAAGGGCTGTGACTCTAACCACAGCCTCTCCCTGGTGAGCACTTCCCAACCACCACGGGCAGGGCAAAGGCTTGGATCAATTAGATAGCAATAACATTATAATCCTTGGAGACATAGACAGAAGAACATCTATCACTGGCAAAAATTCTTTTTCATCACTCTTTAAAAAATAAAAACAAACAAAACCCCATCTTTATCTTTTCCTCTCAGTTTAATTTCTCCTAAGTCTACTAGGAAAAATCCCTGCTTGTGCACAGGGTGGTACAAGATAAATTTCCCCCTCATTTCTCATTTAAAGGCCATCCATGGGGAAGCACCCAATGATAGCCCAATTATTTATAGCTGGAATGGCAAAAATAGTTGTTTCAGAGGGCATCTAAACCTTGAATTATCTACTCACTAGAGATAGAAGAAGACGACTGTGTACTTCAACCAAAGCACTGGTTCACTAACTTTGAAAACAGTGAATTCAGCTGTTCATCATTCAGTCCTGGGCTTGTTCATACACCAGCTTCTCTACCAAAACCAGCTGCAAATATTTAGCTAAAGAGGCTTTTATAACTTAGACAGTCCATCTGGAACTGGATGACAAATTTTAAAGCCTAAAAAACTGCTAGTAAATAAAAGGCAAAAACCTCTCTTGTGTGTAATCTCACTATCACACTAACCAAAAAAAAAAATTTCCTTAGAGAAATACCAGACAAAATAAGCATATGGTGCATTTGAAGACACTGGTCTGGGTTCATTGTATGCAGACTAAAATTTATCATAAGAGGTTAGATTCCCATGGTAAATTAGCAATAAACTCAAAATATTTCCTCTGTGAAAAGAGAAGAAAACCAGCAAACTGGATAAGGCTTTCACATTGTAAGGTAGTTTAGAACAGGAAGTCAATAGGTGCAAGCCTGATTTAGAAATCTATTTAAGCAATACTCAACCCACTCTACTTCTAATGATCAATACAATGAAATCACTAGAAGTAAGCAAAGCTCCAGGAAATTAAAAAAAAAAAAAAAAATCATGATAAGCAGAAAGCTGATAACCTGAAAAATCAGATAGAATTTTAAGGTAAGGACTTAGCATTTGTAACACCAAGAGAGTTTAAAATTGACCATAAATAGCATATCTACTCAATAAATGTACTACCACAAAGAGATACTTAAGTTGGCACTGTCAAAGCTATAATGTGTACAAAACAAAGCACTGCAGAACTTAGCAGGGCTAATTAACCCAGGAACAGCACTATGCTGACACAGTTATACTGAATCCCATCCAATCCCATACATTGTTCAGTAGATAACCAGGATGCAAAGACAAAAAAGCATAGTCTACTTCTCTATCAAAGACAAGAACATCTTGGACATTTTAACTAATAACTTTAACATTAAAATTTCAACCTAGATTCACTCACTTGAAGTGGCTGAGCATATTAAAAGATGAACCTCATGACTTGTTAATAAAAATATTGGTGTACTCCTCTTTGTAGCAGTAAGAGGAAGAAAAATCAGGTATGAGATGGAAGAGAAGAATAGAGACTTCATTTAGAGAGCTCTGAGCTCATGCCATCAGCCTTGCAGCCTTATTGTAATCACAGTGAGATTTCCTACAGCTGCCTGCTGCTTCTCACCTTGTTCTTCTAAATCTTGTGCAGGTGAGTCTGCCAATTAAACCTAAACTGAGATCAGGTGAGGGGGATCAGGTGCTTTGCAGCTCTCATTTTATCATATTTCCCTTTCCCAGTTAAAAGCAGAGTATGGCAATCTCTTCCCTTTACATATCCCTGTTCTGCCAGTACCAGACTTGCATTTGTTTCTTCTCAAAGAACAAAACCTTTGCTAGAACTGCAACAGGATTTTTTTACAAAAGCCACCAATGAGGCCTTGGGAAGAAGCTTTGTTCATTAACTCCACCAACAATTCTAACTTCTTTGTAGAGCTCCACGATTGCCCCTTTGCCTGCAGTAACCAGGACAGTGCCCTCAGTCCCAAACCCCTGGGCCCCACCTAAAACCAGAAGCTGGTATAATGTAGCACCTCTCCTTAGAAAAGACAGGTTTTATTCTTTGTTTGAGATTTTGTTACTGTAACAGAATATTAAAGGACTTTAAAAGCAAAATCCATGTTGGGACTGTTCTGTAACAACCATGGTGATAGTATTAATTTTATTTCTAAAAATTATTCTATATTCAATATAAAAATTCACAGTTTTGTTTAAACATTTATAGACATGGTTCCCCCCCCAATTTTTCCATACAGCAACTTACACAGGCTTTTGCACAGATAGGTTTCTTTCAGAGCAGCACAATGCTCTTTACCACTTCCCTTTGGCAATGACAGGTCATTTTGAGCACTTGCCCATCCCTGCCTGGATCTGATGCTCTTGACACCAGACACACACATTTTAAGAGAATTTCTAAAAGGGCTGTTTGAAAGACAGGTAACCTGACAGTAAAAAAAAAAAAAGTTACTAAAAATCTTTCACAGTCCTTTTCACATGAAAATCTGTTGTGTAGTCACATCGAAGCTATGCATACTGTTGGAGCTTCAGTAAAAATGAAAAACAGAAGAGGGGAAAAAAAAAGAAAAATCACTTATGGGGGAAGCTTACAGAAGCCTGGAGGATAATATAACATTTATCTAAGAAAGCAATCACATTCTTTGGTATTGAATATGATATTGTACATAATGTAAAATAGTTTTCAGTGAAAATATTTTGAAATACAAATATGCTATTTTGTTTCACTTTAGATATATTTCAATGTTAAAAAAATGAAAGGAATAAAGCAATTTCTATGGATTATGTGGGAATGAAAAATAAGCTGTTAGCTGGACCTTCAAAATATTACTAAATCAAGCAGTATTAAGCATAAAAGAATTTTTATTACTGTTACCAACAACTTTTAGTATGAAAGCACTGGAAAATTATAGCATGCTTTTTTCTTCAGCTGAGATTAATATGTTGCCCTCTGAGGGCTGGAATACAGTGCTTGTCTGATAGCATAAAACAAACCTGAACAGCTGATAAGGGCAATGATTAAATAAATATAATGGATTTTACACGGGTGTGGGAAGAATTCGGTAAAGAAAATTGTCCAAATTAAGTTTGTGACAGTCACTGAAATTTATGTGCTGCTTCTTGCAAAAGGTGTCTATCATCTTCAAAATCCAGAGGGGATCAAGGCATTATGTTCTGCAGTGGCATCTGTGTCTGAAACAGCACATTCCTCTTTAGAGTCAGGCTGGATTATGAATTTAATGTTAAATAGACTCAGAAAGAAGAAAAAGGATAAAATGGAACAGCAGCAAGACAACTGCTTTGTATTTCATCTTCAGTTTATCACTGGTGGTCTCCATTCAAGAGTTGACTGAACTCACTTCAATAATTAACTCCTGCGTTTTGATTGGTCTGACCTATTCAGAATTATAGCAAAACTCCAACCCACCAGAATAATTATATTTTCTTTTCCAAATTGAAAAAAATAACAAGCAGAGCCATTGAATCTCTTCCTATCAGTACAGGTGATTTTTAATATTCCATACCATTTGGGGATTTCTCCTTTCCACCCCTTTATGAAACGATGACACTTTTTGGTTTTGACATATTGCTCAATACCTAACGAGAATCTCACCAGAAAATAAATCCATAGTTGTTTTCATGACAGCAAATTACATGCCATAGTGTGACATTTAAATGCTGAATTTTAATAGCTTGTCAGCAGAAGTGAAATGCATTTAAAAAAATTAATATGTGAGAGAACAATGTGTCTGTCTATAAAATAATTCTGTTCATAGTAGACATGAATGGTAAATATAGCGTCAAATGCATTCTATTTCTCAAAGAACATCTTCATTTAGTGAGAAAGGAGCTGTATGAATAGGGGTTAAATTCACCTCTCCTGCAGCTGCTCAGGATCTCTGCTGCAGTGATACAGGTCGGGAAACTCCTACCAGTATCCATTTCCAGGAATCTCCACATGCAGGATCATTTTAGCAGGAGCAGTGAATGATGAACTGGGCACCTCTGGTGAGGGAGGGATGCCCCCCCTCAGTTGTGACTGCCACACACGTGTTGCCTCTCTTTTTCTTTGGACTGAAAGAAATGATTGGCCAAATGTATTCTTATCATGTTTAGTCACATGCAACATTTCCTCCTTGCTATTTATTTTAAACATTTCCATCAATAATTTTTTTACTTGCTACCAACACTTGTGTTATGGAATATGTTGATATTTAACTTAAAAACAGCAGCAAGAAGAATTCCATTTTCATCCTGCATGTACAATTACATACATTTTGATTCCATTTCATTTCTCTTGCTTATATAAAAGAGTCTTTGGATTACTTAATATTGGTCTATATAGGAGCCATGACAGGTGGTATGGCCATCTTCACAGGTTGGTATATACCCTGAAATTAAAGAAAATCTGACAACATTGTGAAAAATCAGCTTCTTGATAACATGTGGGAATCTGAGAAAACAAAGTTAACTACTGAAAAATGGAAATTTGTATACATTGGACAAAATAATCTATAGCTATACTTTGCTGAGAACAAATTTAATTATCTTCTTTTTGGGGAAAATAAATGGAAAGCTTCACTATGCACAACTATAGAAAAAGGAGCACAGGAAGGCTGTTACTGGTCCTAAAATACTGAAACATCTGAATGCCCCCACTAAAAAACTCTGAGCAGTGCTGGCCTGCTTATCCAAAACCAAACAAGGAACAGATTCAACATCAGACAATGAGAATGGCTAAAGAAATAGAAAAAAGCTGGAGCCCTTATTCCTTAAGGTTCATATCCCACCTCCATGGAAATACCAACTTCCTCCAAGTATTCTCTGCTGCTTTCTCCTGCAATTGTCCCATTCTCCTTAAGACACTACAGGTGCTACACCAGAATCTGTATTTCTCACCTTTATTTACCCTTCTCATTCTTCTAAAATGTTGCCTTTCAGATGCTCCCCTGCACCTTGTGGAAGGTTTCAAAATATCTGCATCACCCAGCCAAACACATCAAGGAAACCCTCTGCAGGGGTATTCACCTGGGAGCTGTCCTTGAGCCAGCCACCAAATGTATACACTGAAGGTATTTCAGACCTTGGCTTTTTGTCAGAATTCAAAACTTAATGAAGCACTGAGCTGAATGAATGCAATGGGCAGCCAATGGTCACCCTTGCAATGCTACATTAAAAAAAACAAAGAGCAAAGTCACAGCAGGTAAATAAATGATTGAGGGGAATTCATTGATACCTGACTCAATGATTCTGGTAGGGGACTAACAAAGGGCATTTTTTTGAGTAAATACAAAGGTATTCAAGGTTTATCAAACAGGACAAGAGACTTCCTTTGCAAAGTAGGAGGCACCTGCCCTGCAGCACTTTTTCAGAGCCAGCTGCCACAGGAGGGAGAAATGCCCAAATTATAGAATCTACAGAACCTCCAAAGTCTCCTTCACATATCTTATCCTGACACTGTCAGAAATGAGGTACAGGCTTAGATAAAACAAGAAGGAAGAGGAGTTTTCTCATCCCCCTGATCAAAGTACACAAATTTAGGTGAACCAGTGCATTTATCTGATCATTTTGCAACTAGCATTTTTATTCCAGGTACAGAATTTCATGTAAAGAAAGTTGTGGGTTTTTTTTTCCTTAACACTTAAACAGAAATATTCCTTCTTCCCCAGAAAGATTCATATGATTTCTGCCAGACTGTCAACATTAGTGGCTAAAACCTCACCCACAAAACAATCAGTGCAGGGGAAATAGGAATGCACAGTTCCTTCAATGCCTTGACAGTATGTCCCCACCTAGGGGCACATCACACCAACTCCTGTGCCTGTTCCCCTTCCCTATTTATTTTAGAAGAAAGGCTGACATGTCAGAAACCTGGCTGGTTTTTATCAAGTATCTCAGCTAGGAAGGAGTACTATATTACCCCTTTCTCCAAAGCATACCTCACTTAAAGAGATCTTAACCATAACTTCCTTCATACTGCCCAAATTATATGACAACAAGGAAACCCAGATCCCCTGCAGTAAATCTAAGCCTGTTAACCCAGGAATAAAAGACTTGCATTCATACCTAGCATGACCCTAACACATTTGTTCTCCTGATGGATGTTGACACTCATGCTTTATGATAATAACTTCTTTTGAATTAGTTTTAAAGAAGAGTATTTTTAAAGAAGACAAAGACCAGTCTGTTTTATTCTTTATCTTTTCTATTTGTGGCTAATACACTGAAGTTTTGTACTCAGGCTGTATAATCCTGTCTCCATTCTGGTCTACAGGTGTCACTTGCACTGCTGGCATTGAAAGGCAGTTAAAAAAAAGGTGGCACTAAAATCATATCCATTGCATGGCAGTGAAATTAAATGTCTTTAATCAGTCAAGCTTCTTTAGAACAGATGAAATGAGATTTAAATTAGATTTAGGATTTGCAATTAAAAATATTTTGGTCTGTCAATCAAGCCTCAGCCAATTAGTTAGCAACATATATATTTTATTTCTAGAAAACATGTGCAAACATGTTTCAAAACCAGGCAAATCAAAACTCACCATACTGCCAGTTTTCTAACTGAAAAGAAGACTTTTTAAATCATTCTAAATATCTATACTCTGAATTTTCATAAATACTCAGGCTGGAGACCGTGTTACACAAGTCACAATGTGCACAGGTCCCTGGAAAAGCCTGGTATTTTCAGAGTACAACCATTGAGCAGGACTGTTGAAAGCAACATTGCCTAATTAAGCAGCAGAGATCTGACAGAAATGTCTTCACTATGGTTTCAGCCTCCAACATTTCAGAAGCTCATGTGGAATGGTAACATAAATACAGGCAGCTCCACAGCGAGGATGAAGGGTTGTCAATACAGTGACATTAGCATGCACTTTTGATTTTCTCCAACTAAACACTTAGTTTAATAAATTGAAACCATTTTACTGCTCTAAGTGGTAATATCAAGATATTGGATGAAAGGAATCCATAACAGAATGGTAATGAGGCTGCAGTATTGAATTTCCACCATTAAAATCCCCAGATAAGTTCTCAGTTTTCTGGACTTTTGATGGAAGGAAAAATCAGCCAGAAACCCCAGGTATAACCTACTGATTTCCTATCACCAATCACTTGGAAAGTACAGAACTGATTGAACTGAGAAAAATGCCTTTGTACGTAGCAGACTTGAGGTATCCAAAATCCTTGCCTAAAGCTGTTTGTTCAAGTTCTGACAGAACGAATTGTGCATGCAAAGACATACCACCCTTTCCTCATCCCTGTAGGACTCCTGCCATAGCAAAATTACTGTCCAGGTACTGACCCACGTTGTTCCAGAGTTTCCATGAGCTGCACTGATGCTCTTAAGGGTCTGGCTGTTGTCTCTGAAGTTGTAGGTTCTCCAGAACCTGCCTGTACTGAGCCTATTCTGTAGCAAACAACACAAAGTCTGCCAGAGGAGCTTCTAACGCTATGAAAATACTGCAGAATTTGGTTAAAAGAATTAAAATTATATTATTTGGAATGTATTAATTTTTCACTCACCACTTTTGATTTAAAAAAATAATAACAATCTGCCTAACTGAAACCAAAAATAGTCTGCTTTGCTTTTCACAACTGAGCTCACCACAGGAATCAAAGACCTATAAAAATATAGATGCCAAATAAGTAATTATAACCTTATCCTTCAAGATGAAAAGGACAACAAAAAGCTGTTCTTAGGACCAATCCAACCTCAATTTAAATCAGTAAGCCTGCATCATGTACTACCTTCTTGAACTCAGAGTTCTTAACATTTGATGGCAGGCAGCTTTTTTCTATAATTTTTCCCACTGTTTTTTCTACATTGTTTTTTAAACAGTCTTTCCTTTACTTTTCCTTTTTATACACAGAAAAGACAATTTTTTTTTTTTCATGCAGAAGAAAATACCCTTACTGTAACAGTCAATACAATTATCCTGTTATCCTACACTCTGGTATTTACATTACTCCCCAGAATTAATTCAAGTAACTTTTGTTGCCTTATCAACAGCTCTTACATAAAAGTGGAAGAAAGAGACCTTACTTATTTATTTTCAAATCAGATCTGTGTGTCCCCAGTGGTGAAACTGAAGAACAGAGTAAGTTCTTCATCACATTTTGGAAGGTGTTTTGACCTGCATGTTATTGCCAATGCTGTGAGTGTCAGTGCACAGGTGACAAAAATAGCAGCAATATCTTTTTTATTGATACTATATTCACTTTATCCCCCAATGTTAAATTTACAGCTCTCCCTAGGGAACTGATATCACATTCACATCCCCAGCATTCCAGCTGTATGAGGACCCCTCTAGAGCCAATATCAATCACACCATATGCTGGCCTGAAAAGCAGATAGTGCAGACAGGTCACCTTACCCTCTGACCTGGAGAATTAGAGTTTAATTATGAACACAGGCTCCACCTCCTCTGTTTTCAATTGTGGGACAGCACAAAAGAGGTTATAAATATTCAGAAATTGTCATTTTTACCTACTCTGCTTTCCCCTCACCCCTCCCCCTCCCTGCAGTTCTTCTGATACTGATTCTTTTAGCAGTACAGAGAGATTTTAGTTCTGTCCTGAAGCTGTATCTCCTCTAGCTTTTGATCCAACAGCAGTGCCCATCTCCCAGAAAGCACTAGGTCACTTGTAAATGCCTTTTTAAAGTCAATTCTGTTTTATAATGCCCAAGGCAAACAGCTATCAAAGCAGCTTTCTCTACCTCTGTCCCATTATGCTAAAACCAGCTTGGTGAGAATGGAAGGCTTAGACTTCACATAATCTCAGCAAGCACACAGCAAAAAAAGATGAACTCAAAGAACACTAAAGGGTTCAGATCCCTGTGTCACTACTGATTTCCTGTAAAATGTCAGCTAATCACCAAGGTCCGTGACCAAAAACATATTTAAGCATCTTATGTAGGTAGGAGACTTGCTACTGAAATCAATGGAAATATAAATATTTACATATCTCTGTGAACCTGACCCTTCAGTCCTTCCATGTCCCATCTGTGAAATGAGGATAACATTAATCCTTTATCTACCAGAGATAGAGAACACAAATACTGAAAATTAAAAGGTGCTCAGATTTTACTGTAACATTAAAAAAAGAAAACCAAAAACCAACCAACCAACAAAAAAATTTAAATGGTGGAAAGTCTTAAAATTGGGATAAATATGCTCAGTGATCTGTTAGCCTTCAGTGCAAACTTTCTAAATACAAAGGAAAGATTCTAACTTCACTTGTGCTTTTATCTTATTGCTGTTTTTCTGGATATGCTGCCCTGATTCCTCCTCAGAGCCTGGCAGTGTATGATACAGCAGATGCTGAACCTTTTAAGTTTTTGACAGTTAAGGTTTTTTTTCATAAATTGTAACATTAAGTCCAAACACTCTGCTTCATGTTTATGCTGCCTCATTTAGATGAACCTGCTTCTTCAACAAGAACACAGAAGCAAAATAGTCAAACTAATTCAGTTCTGCATTATTTGCCTGGCAACATGTTTTTATGAGATCCTGGAACATTTTTGACATCTCTGTGAATAAGGGAGAGAGACCCTTAACACCCCTCAGCACAAAGTGTCTCCCATCCAGATGTGCCTGCTCTGCTGTGGACAGCATCAAATGAACTGATGTCCCCTTCTCTATCACTTCTCCAAGCAGAAGGGAGGCACAGCACACCCCCAGCAAGTCTTGCTCCTATATGAGCTCTTCTTCAAAAATTCATTGGGCAAAAAACTGATGAAAACACTTTGAGAAGAGCACCTGTTACCAATTTATGTTTACTACAGGTGGCCAGCTTTATAGAGAGTTAGCGGGCGACCAAAAATGTTTCTTTAAAAGGCATCTTGTCCAAAATAACACCCCTTAGAAATGACCACAGAGAAAATTTAGGTAAGGGAGACACAGTTAGCTCAGATCCTGCTAAACCATTGTGGGACAGCATCTGGAGTACTCTGGCACACTTTTTCTGGCAAGTTCACAACACTGCCTTTCTTCTACCAAATGCTTCCAAAAAATTAATCCTAAACACCAGCCTTGTCATTGATTTCATAAAGAAAAAAAATATAGAAAATGAAAAACAATTCCATTTTTTTGGTGTGGTAAAAACTACTTTTTTTTTTCCTAGAGTAATGAAAATTCGCTACAGAACATTAAAAATGAAGCTCAGAACCAGAGACAGCAATGGAAAATGGGGCCAACAGCAGTGTTTCAATGCAGCCAGAATTTGATACTAATTAACAGCAATGTAAGAAATTAAAGGGTAAATGGACCTATTAGATTATCTACTAAGTATACTGTTCATAAAGAAACAGCTTTTCTAACATTCAAATGATATCATATGGCACAGTCACTCTGAATCCCAAAGCTGTCCATCCTTAGAGGCTGTAGAGTTTCTTTTTCTTAGTGAAAAATAAGCCAAGACACAGATTTCAAGGCAGATGGAACACAGCTTCCAGGAACTTAGTTTGCAAAAGATTAAGGGGCAAATAATTGGGTCCTTTCCACAGCTGGATCACTGTTAATCTTGAGCTGCCAAAACAGGATTTGGAATGGGTCCATGCCAGATTCCATTCTGCTCTTAACTTTCCTGTACTTTTCCACATTATCATCATCATCATTTCAGTGAAATCAATTCATCTGTTTCCCTGCCCAACACAGAGGGTGCTGGTGTTTTCCTTTTCCATTAAAAGCACAAACATAGGATGTATGAAAAATTCATAATGAGAATCAATGGTGATACAGCCAAAGGAAGGACCCAGAAGATACAGTGGATATAGCTATGTGATATCCCAAAAAGTGATGCTGAGACAGTGGCCCAATGGTCTATTCCTGCAAAAACCTAAAGCAAGTCTCCTATGAAACATGCTCCTACTGTGTGTATCACCACTTACAAACCTTCCAGAAACCAGTTAGTTTATTTTATTAAGAAAACCAATCTTTACTCCTGATAGGCATAAAAAACCCCTATTAGGATAAAAATGATAGATCCAGGTTTCATTTATGTCATCCTGCAGTAATCACAATTAAGGAGAAAGTGTCCTCGGGAGTAGAAGGTAGAGGCATAGCTCTCCCTGGGCTCTGGCACTAGTGCAGTTTGCCCTTGGAAATGCAGAACTTTTTCCTGCTGTCACTCTACTTTAGAATAATTTAGGCTTCTTTGAGAGGTGCCAAGAGGTTGTTCACAATGAACTCTGGGAGCCCTGGCCAAAAGAGGAGACTATTAACTATTTAATGAAAACAGAAAAGCTATCCCAAAATTGTGCAGAATCATTTTTTCAAGAGCACTCAATAATCTATATGAATAAAGGTATTTTCCTTGAGGAAAGACAGTATTCCAAAAAAATGTCACTAATATTCAGAGACTGAATTTTGGAGACTATCACTGCTCTATTAAGCACTTTTAAGGGAACCCTGTGCTGACAAGATGTAATTATTTCTCATCTTTCCTCCTATTTCATCACATCATGTCTTCTTTGCTTTAATGGCAGCTTTTAGTTGCTTCTATGTATTGCAAGTAGTTTTTCCTTAGTAAAATACAAGAATTGTGAAGTCCCTTAAAAATCTGAGTTTCAGAAGTGATACAAGGGAAAAGCTTATTCTATACTTGCTCAGTGTCTTACACTTCTGAAACCTATCACAAAGCATCTGCTACCAATCCCTGTCAGAGGAGGATGTTCAGCTGGATGAATCACCTGAGCGAGATAACACTGCACTTGATCATTTACCAGCCCAGAGCAATGGGGTTTTTACACTTATCCAGACTTGTTAGCTGGCTAAACCAGACAATTGCTTCTGGACCTTTTACTTCAGTCTGCAGAAATGTGTTAGCAGATCCAATGGCTTAACAGGGAAGGGCAGGACAAATGTAAATATTTGCTTACATGTTTACATTTGTTTACAAAACCTAATGGTGTTTTGTTGCCATAGGGTAATGTCAATAAAAGCTTATTTCAGACTCATCTGCAGCAAAAAGAAGCCAGCTACATGATGGGACTGTGCTTTTTACATCTTCCAGGTATCATCTGACAAAGTCTTTTCCCAGCTTGGCCAAGACATAAAAAAGTTTGATTCTTTCTGAGCCCAAACGGAAGGGAAGCCAAACAGAAATGAGTAACTCAAGGAACTCAAGGACTCCCTTTGAAGAACCCTATTGCAGGTCAAGTTCACAATGCTCAATATTAGAAATGCTGGATGCAATGATGGACAATTGAAGGAAATGGCCAAAGGTTCAAAGACCCTTCATCTTTAACTTGTAAACAATGCAAATAGATTCAGAGGTTAATGAAAAAGGTTGCTGAGGTTGAGAATGTAATTTTCACTATGACTTGCAAGCTAATTCCTGGCACAAAGGGCCATGTAACCTTAACTGGTGTTGTATGGCCAATCCTGATGGAATGAACACATGTAGCTCTCTCACTGTGCATGGCCCAGCTACAGCAAACCCACTGATCAAATGAAGCTTCCTCCCAACATACAGCAGCCTACAAACATACACACACTCTGCAATGATTGACTTTTTATTGCCTAACTAACTCAATAAAACAAAGCTGAGCAATTCCACAGCCTGGGAATGAAGGATGTACTGTAATTTGATCTAAAGTTCTTTAAATCTCATATTTATAGGAGCTGCAGTAGGCATTTCATAAGTTGTAAAGAATGTAAATATCACTTGTGCAACAACAGACCATGTTTAATATGAGAATAAATCTAGAAGTACTGAACTTAAATCCATTAATCAGCACCCTCGCAAAGCAGGTAAAGAGACTGATTGTTGATTATTCTGTTTATATCTGTGATTCAATTCCAGATGAGTAATTTTCTCTCAAAAATAGACACAGACACCTGATGAAGCCTAGACAAATTGAATGAGCACATGTAAAATATAAGATTCATCATTCAGAGTATAGAGTAACACAGCAAGTACCACCAGTAAGGAAATGCTAAGTCCACACTACAATTCATAAGAGGTATAATAGCCTCAGGATATTTTTTTCTTCATCTCAGAACTAGTGACACTACTCTCAGGGTTCCTGCATTTTGTTGAAATTCTGCTTTGTGGGATTCAAAGGCCTGCAGTGACAAAATCAATACGCATGCTCCACCTGCTGCTCACTCTCCACTGCACCACTGAAGTTGTAGCATCTATGCAGTGATGGATGTTTTGGAAACTCCTACAAAAGGTTATAAATGCTCTGACTCAAAAAGTTTCACCAGGTTTCTGGTGAATTTTCATATCTGAAATTACCTGTAAAAACATCTTACCAACTTACCTAAGTGCATTTTCATAGGACACAGCCAGACACAGCTAGCCAGGCATTTTAGTAAATACATTTGGGGAATTATTTATGCAGGAGAAAATTTTGAAAGGGAAATTATAAAGAAACCAAAACCAAAAACAAAAAACCCAAACCAACAAAAACCAACCAAACAAACAAAAACCCAAAAACAAAACCAAGAAAACCCTGTAAAATTGATAAAATAATACCTGTGAAAAATAAATTTCCACCTTGTTCTTGATGCCAACAGTGTCTACACCACCACTCATTGGAAGTATAATAGCAAAAAGCCATACTGACTTAATAATACTCTGCTTTTCAGGAAACAATTGTCACACTCCTTCAAGAAGTTAAATATTAAATGAAGAGCTTGTTGGTCTATTGCTCAGCCATCCAGGAAGGAACCAAGAGACTCAATTCTGGCCCTTCATTCCCTCAAGGCCTAGGTGGTCATAGTGTTGCAAAACTCAGTTTGGAACAGGCAGTTCACCCAATCTTTCCAATGTCCTGCCACAGATCAGCCAGAAAATAAGGACATTTTTTTCAGGCATATTTTGATTCCAGCATTCTCAACTTGAACTTCTGAGTATTTTTCTCTGTTTTGCTCGAATCCTTAAAAAAGAAAAATTAAAATAAAGAGGAACATCCCAAAATACTCCCATATGACAAAAGTAGAAAATCAATGTCGTTTCCTTCTTAGCATCACCCACCCTCAGCTGCATCTTGCTCAGTGAAACAGCAGGGAGGTGAAAGCATCTAAAATGTCAGGCTTTATTATAAAAATTGATGCTTTCCATAGCCTTAGCAAAGAATGACTAACATAGAAACAGAGATAGGTGCTATATTTTTAAATTAATGAAAGACTACTAAATAAAGACATTTCAGATCCACTTTCTTTTTAAGAGGGAAAATACTGTAGTTTGACTATTTCAACAGATCTGCTTTTACAGCAATTATGTGAAAATTATAAAGATAAAATAACTTTTTCTCCCCACAAAAAATAATATTACACAACTTAGTCACTAAAATATGAAAGACATGCAAACAGGTATCTTGTCCCTAGTTAAAAAAAAAAAAAAAAGTGGTGAAGTACAAAAAAGTAAGAGAAATTATAGGATCACAAGAATATTCTCAGGGCTAAAAGCAGAACTTCTTCCAGTGAAGATGAGTTCATACCAGCAGCTGTCAGGCAAGGACCTGTACCATGATCTGTCCAGCTGAAGTTCAAGCAAAAAACAGGATCTAGTCTATCACAAGTTGAACACAGAAGTTCATGCCAAAATAACACAGCAGGATTAGAGATTGCCTGAGCCCCTGCTATTCAACAAAGGTCAGAATTTGAGGGCTGATTAGTTTATGCTGCTACATGGATAACTGATGAGTGCCCAGAGGATTCCAGAAAAATAATTAAAATGTTGCAAGAGCAAGGGCCAAAGCAAACTGCAGCAAAGTTGGTTTTTTTTTTTTCTTTTTTCAGTGACCCTGGTACTGGGAATTTGAATTGTTTCTCGGGTTCTGTTCAGTCTGAAAAGGACTACTGAAGCTGTACCCAGAAGCTACTTATCCTTAGGGTGCAAGGGAATTCCTCTAAACACCTCTCCTCAGGGCCTGGAATATGGCTGAACTTAAACACTGCACTCTGAGACACAAAGGACCAAATTGAGGTGAATAAATGAAAGACAGAGGTAATCAGCCAGGGACTCCCCAGTCAATGGACAGCTAAACAATATCATCAGTGAAATCAAAGATATGATTCACTTCATCCTACAATTTTCTGAATTTACTCCCTTTTAGGCACCCTAAAAGTGCCTGCTTCTCTACTGTTTATAAAGAGCCCCAGGAGACAGAGGCTGCAGAGGCCTCTGTGTGTGAGCTGGGGCTGTCCACCCCACCAGAGCTCACAGTGTGGGCTCAGCAGCTGCAGGGTCAAGCCAGGGTGGCCAAGTGCTTCAAGAACAACCTTGAAAGTCACTGTCACTAAGAATGGGATGGGATGTGCCAGGGAAAATGGAATGGGATGTGATGGGAAGGGAAGAGGTGGAAGATTAACAGTTTTATAAATTTACAACCCCTTCGCTATTTATATTGAGTAAAGCTGCCCCCCATGGAGCAAATGTAAGCCTGCTTTCAACAGAGCTGCTAAGAGCAATTGAAAGAACATCTCCATCCATTTAACATCAGCTGCAATTACCAGAATGTGGATCACATTGAGAATGTGATCCAGAATGTCCACACATTGAGCAAGCTGGCATAAGGAACAAGATCTCCTTAACAGTTGTGCTACAGCTTTCTGGGACACTTCGCTGCTGGCCCTAAGAACAAGACATGAATGTCCTGTCTTCCCAAAGGAAAACAATTAGTCACAAGGAACCTGGGATGAGGTGAAGGATTACAGAAGAAAAGTGAAGACAAGACCAACAAAGAGAAGGGCAAAATCATGTGCAAGAAATAACAGAGAGACATCTGCACATCTCGATCAGTCACCATACCCTGGTGAGAAAAATAGAGTGGATTTTACAATGAACTATGAGCCTTAGATTTTTATATATTAATTTTCACACTGAAGGAATGTCTTTAAGGCCCCCCCAGAACAACGCCAGTAATGCTTTACTGCCAATGGTAGGCTGAGCCTTCAAATAGATCTTTAGCATAATGCAGGAAGGAAATCTCTTAGTTCCTAAAGGAGATGAATGCAATAGTAAAGATGAAACAATAAAATTATTCAGGAATATTTCAGCAGAACAGGTAAGTGACCAATTTCATCTAAAATCTTATCAAAACATGAAGTGGGATTGCTTATATACTAAGTGCTAAAGTTGAACACTTAATTAGACTGCCAAATCTGGGAGGACCAGAAGCAGATTAAACTTTGGATACTTAGACACAGCGATCAGACACTGCAGAGCAAAGGAGAGATTAGATGATCATAACTAATCTAAGTTTTAATTAAAATTTAAAAGCAGACAGGTTTTGCACTGCCCACAAGGGAGAAAGAGCAGAGCTACGACAAGATGGGTTCAAGAGTATTTTTCTCATTTCTGAATCAAATTTGGTATCCACTCTTTCTAAGGTTATTCTTAGCTAAAAGAAAATTCTCTCAGTTTAAGTAACTACCACTGAGGACTACATTCCATTTTCATTTATTGACTGGTGCAATTACCTCACAGGTTTATAAGATGGGTAGTTAGAAGCTTTCCGTGTTGATGAACATTTTAATTTTAAACTTACATTTAGTGTCTTGATTTCTGAGCATTGACTGCCCTCTGCTCAAGCCTGCAGGCAATGTCAGAACAAAGTTCACTTTGATGGAAGAAAAGGGAGGAATATTGTATCATTGTCTCTCCTACACATATGCAAAGATGTTAATGCCCAGTCTTGCAGTTTTCAATGAAGATTGTTGATGATGTCAGAGCCATCATAACCCAAAACATAAAAGAATGTATTTTCCTTCCCATGTAGGGCTGATTGACTTATTTATTATGGTTTAATTAGGTGGAGAGTTTAACCTCTCTTCTATTTAGAAATTATTTGAAATTAACTTCTGTAAAAGTATTTACTGCCCACAAATATTTTATGGGGTGTTAAGGTGAATGATTTTTAACTTAATGAATTTTTTATCACTATTTCTTTTTCTAGGAAAAAGCAGCCTGGCCTTACTTACATAGAACTGACCTTACCAAATACTTTCAGTGCATGATGATACTCTTTACAGTTAGGATACATAGAGAGCTTTTTCTGAAATGCTGATAAATATAATCAGTCTATCAGGTTAGAAATTTATGGGTGATGAGTAGCAAATACATTTGAAAACTCTAAATATTATCATTTAAAGAGCAATTGTCTAAACCTTTAGAACTTGCCTATTACACTGCAGATCAAATGGGCACCATGGAATTTTACAGAGAAGAGACTTTTATGATGGAGAGTTGTAAAGAGAAAAGGCATGTGAGTGAACAAAATAACTGACCTTTTGACCATGTAGAATTTTGAATTAGGTTTTACAATATTTTGCAGTATTGGCTGGTATTAAATCCTTCCAACACCTTGAATGTGACTATGAGCTGGATGCCTGCTGAAATCTAATAAGTATAAAAACAATGAAAAGCTCAATGTTTAACACTATAATGAGTGTCAGTAACTACAACATTATCAGAAGTGAACACAGTTCAGTTAGAATTTACCTGGAAAGATTTGAAACTCATCAGCAATTAGAAACAGCTGAGCTGGAATGCTGAAGTCTTTTCCTTTCATTAATCTCTCTACTGAAGAAGGGATGAAGGGACATCTGAAGACTCAACACAGCTTTCTAGGAATGTATCAAAGAACTAGAGGATGCTCAGGCAGGAATTTTAGCTCTTCAAAAGAGCCACATAAAAATAAAAGGAACAAAAAAGTTAAGTTTCTGAAACATCACAGACTCAGGAGCCTTACACCTTCTCTCCCAGTCAGAGGTTTTGCATCGTTGAGTAGCTCACAGATAAAATAAGGAAAAGAAAATCAATCATCTTACCATGTTAAAGAAATGTGAGAATACAGCACGTGAGGAGAACCTCCCAAATCTCAAAGTGGGGCAAAGAACAAAATGTAGTTTAATAGCTATATATATGACATATGCTAAGTCAAGCAGGAAGAACATTCAATGCCTTCCTAAAAGACTGGAAATCATTTAGCAAAAAATGTAGTGCAGGTCCATGCAATGTTTAATTAGAAACCAGACAAAAATAGGAAAAAGACTAAAAATGGGGGGAAACTCCTTTTTGCCATTTTAAGGCTGGGAGAAGCTGTAAAAGAAAAACTGAGCTATGGAATACTGGAGGGACACTACAATTTTATTCTCATGAATTGCTTTGTCTATCCATGCATAGGCAAAACAAAAGAGAAGGGGAAACCTGTAATGTAGTGAGTACATGCTAAGAATCAGCATGAAAAAAAGAAAATGTAGAATTTAAAAAGAAATTTAACATTACTCAGCCTTTTCAGGAAACTACTATGTTTGTCAGAAGCACTCTGACACAGCCATGAGGTAAGTAATGAAAACAGCTTAAGTGGAAAATAAAAAGCTACTAATATATTTTATGTGTATATATATTTTATAAGTAGATATATTTACTTTTTCTACAGAGAAGGGGAAAAAAGAACTTTTGTGGGAATTTTCACCTGTTACTAAAACAAAGTAAAGACTCAATCTTTTCATGATTGTTCAAGGGACAAAATCTACCCACTGAAGTTATGTATTAATAAATTAAATAATGACTTCGATAAATAAGCCTAAAAGTTTCAGAATTTAGAGTACCTATTCAAAAACTAAAAAAATATGTCAAACACTGTCATTAAGAGCTGACATCTTAAAAGAACATGAGGCCATGTAGATAGAGATTAGAACTGCAGATAAAGATATGCAATGCATATAGAAATAGAAAAGGAAAATATTCCCTAGTAATAAACAAGTTAAAAAAAAAGCATTGGTAGTGCAATGTTAAAAAAATAGTCTTATTTTGAATATGTAAATAGGCTATAATTACAGATTAATGGTAGAAAATGGCATAATTAGTCTGGATATGCTATATTGTTATTCACAGTTTCCAAAAGTGGTGTTATTAGAGAATATAGCACCTAAAGAAGTAATCTCATGCTTGAATTGAGACTTGGTGACATTCCAAGTGTGGGAACAACTGATAATGAAATGCAATTTGATTGATGCATTTTCAAGTGTGTTTTAAAAACATATTATACACCTATATCACTTCAAGCCTGGTGTTTGCCCAATGGTCCTGTGGAAGGGGTTAATTTTTTCAATTACCTAAGAGAGAAAGAATGAAGTTCAGAGCTCCCTGTGACATTATTAAGAGGGGAACACATTCATGAACATTCTAAATACAAAGACTTTCAGCAGTTGAGCTGCTGCTCAATCCAAGGCTGAGAACCATCCAGAGGATGCCTTGAGCTTGCTCAGGGAAGTCCAAAAGGAAAAAGAGGCATCTGCAGCTTCTTCCACAGGAGGAAGAAACAAAGACAGTCCTCAGTTTTCAAAGATCACAAAAAGAACAAATTGCAAAAGAGCCAGCACAGACATGGAAAAGACAAAACATTAATGCAAAGGTTAAAATCCATGAGGTGCCACACAGATCTTCTAAACAAAGTAAGCAAGGCAGGAATTGATCAGCAGCCTCAGATATCTGCATTATATTATCACTAATTCCTAAGATTCCTTTGGATGAATATCTGTGAAATTACCTGGCCACAAAGAATTTGATATAATTTAATATAATCACTGCTAGTTGGTGTAAATATGACACAAGGGAGGCATGCAGACCTTTTCTCCTCTAACCAAACATATTTGTTAATGCATTAGTTTATCAAAAGCACAAGTAAAAGCTCTGATTGGTCATTCTATTTAAACAAGATAATGTGGTGCTACCACAATGACATGTATGTCTTCCAAAAAAAATAAAATTATGCAAAATCAAAAAGCTTTACACACTAGAGTTGAGGATGCAGACAAAACACTATATACATTGCAAAAAAGCTTTCCTCTGTAATTTTTAATATCTTTCTCAGGATAGACAGAATCTGTTTCACTCCAATAATAATTTTCATAATTCTAATGCATTCTTCATAAACACCAATTTCCTGAAAAGATCATTTTTCACAATTATATTATATGGTATCTGACAAGTCAGTGCCATGTCAGATTCTGTCTGGTAAGCACAGCAGCCATACAAAGAACCAAACAGAAAAAAAAAATAAAATCTGTTTTGTTTGATTCTGTACTGTGTAACACATGGGTGTCCAAAACAGGATCTGCTGCTCTGCAAAGAAATCTTTTTGCTTTTTCTGAAACTCATTCTTTTCTGAACTTCCATTTATGTCTTTGAAGACTGAAAAATACCAGCGGTGCTTCAGCACTTAACAAAGGCAGGAATTTTTTAAAACCTTTTCAGCAGGTTTTTGTCCATTGAGCCAAAAAGTGAAGGCAGTGTGACAGTGATACCAGGAGAAGGTAAATATGTCCAGTCCCAGCTGAGTTCCTCTGGTGTAGCTCATCATGGGAGTTATGCTTCAATTCCTGGCTTCAGCAGCCGTCTAGGAGAAGAATTTGCTCCGTAGACAGATGTCTGGAGCAGGCTGATGCCCAGAAAATTAGATGTAAACACACTGCTCTCTGCCAAAGAAGAGTTTGCCCTCATTTATATCAATATTTCAATTTAAAGAAAAACCTGCTTTGTCCTACCTCTCAGGGTTTCAGGTTTCTGTATTCCTCCATAATGATGTGATAATCACCTCTCAAATACGTGCAAGAACTGCACCATTCCTTTTAAGTTTATTTCAAAACTGAGCTTATAAAGACTTACTTTCAACTCTTACCTTTCTTGGAGTAAAAAATTATACTTTTTCTTGAAAAACAGTCCTGAGTAAAAAAAATATTTAGCAACCCTTTTGTAATTCACAAGCTACATGTGACAGGTCACATTCATTTCAATTTTCAAGTTAACCGATTGTAAATCATTTCAATTTTTTAAACAAATTTGCTGTAAGAGCATAAAATTATTTCTAGCAAAGTTGTATTAATCACCTTACACTTAACTGGTTAGAATTAATTTAAGACAGACAATTTTTTTTTCCTGTCAAGAGCTTCCTGCATTGCTAAGAAAGCAAACAAGAGGGAAAAACACTATTTTTTTCAAATAGTCTGTAAAGATGTTGCCTATTTCCAGTCCATGAATCTCTCCAGAATTTTTTGCTCACCTAAGCTACATGAATTTAAAAGCACATCCTACTCTTTTTGGTTCTCTTAATATTGCTGTTGATATCTGAGTATCTTAAGCAGGACTTTCTTCCTACCAGAGTGAAATAAACTGCTTTCTTTTAAACTATTGTTTTGAACAAGGTGTTATTGCATAAATTAGGTGGCAGCAAGCATACTGAGGAATTATTTAGGAATGACTCCAGCTCACATAAAAAAAAAAAGCAGAATATACATTACTGATCTGTTTTTCAGTCACTCTACACATTTCCTGCAGAGAAGTGAAAATGGATGTAATTCAATTACATTTTGAGTAAAAAAGAAAACAGAAGCTGAAATACTGATTATTCGTCTAACACACTTTGTTTCCAGTACACAGCAAACTGTCAAGCTGTGCTAGAAACAGTGTCCACAGAGCAGGGAGTGAACACAGAACCTCAATTTCCAGCTCAGGAGACACCTTGGACACAGTGCTGAGAAGGTACAAATGCACAAAATGCTTCTCTGGGCTTGGAATCTTACTCCATTTTTTTCCCCTAAACATGCAGTGCCCTCTCTCAGAGGCAGATACCAAGTCAGCTGGGCATTTGTTTTGGCCCTGAGCAAATCCTCTTGTCCTGATGTTTTAAGGAAGTGCGTCCTTCAGCCTCCACCTCTGAGCTCCTCTCTCAGGGAATGCCCATTGCTGTGGCAGCTGCACACTCACAGAGTTGGCACCACATTACCATGGTGCTGTTTCTAACCCCTGGTTCTGGTTCTAATCCCATGAAACACACATAAATGCCTCTTGGAGCATGCAAGTTGAAAAATACTACTGTTCTCATTTATTATTGCTAATGGTGGTATTTCAAGTACTGTTTATGTTTCATGTTTGAGTTATGATGTCCCATGCTTAGCTCTCCTGTCTCATTTTTTCGTGACTCTGATGTACAGGTCAGTAATCAAAGTGGAGCTGTTTCCACAACCTTGTTAAGAATTTTAGTTTAGTGAATACTTTGTCTTTACAATACAAATGTCACTCTTGTAGGGACAAGAAGAAAACATAAACAAATTTAATAAGTTTAATGCACTTAGGTAAAAAAAAATAGGAAAAAGTGTTTTCTGCATCTTAGCTCAAACAAGGAAATGCACACATGATTTCTCATTCTTGTATACTCCATAAAATATCTTCTTCCAAGTTGGACAGAGGATGCAGAAGACCAATCACAGGGATAAGTATGTCCCTTTCCTTCAGGCACTACTGATTCTCCCTTCTACACTGATACTTCCTTCACTTCCTTTTTCAAATGATTCAGACCCATCTACATGGCATCCTTTTGACTGTCTTGTTTATCAGACAATGAAATATGTTTCAATTCCTCATAAATTATTGTGGATTATACTATAAAGTACCATCAGCTCCAGAAAGTGATTTGTCATGTTTCAGCAACAGTGAGAAGGGTTTTTACCCATATAGACAGACCCATTTATAAAAACTGAACCTTCAGAAAATCTTCACGAGGGTTTGAAGGACTCAAGGACAGTGTGAGTGAAAATGACATGAGCAAGGGTATTTGAATGCTAACAGATCATTTCTTTGTAGGGATCTGTCTAATATTCCAAGGCATTCATTTCTATCATCAATCTACCCAGTCAATAGTGTAGACAAAGATAGACTCAATGTGTAAAGAAGACATAAAATCTGTATTATTATGAAACCTGAATTCAATTTTAGTCAAAGTCCTTTATTAAATAGATTATCATCAGGTGTGTCACTCATCTAAGCCTCTGTCTTATTCTTCCCCATTGTAGTAAACATTTTGATTTGGCAGAGTCACAAATTCTATTTGCTATTCACATCACATTGTCCTTTGTTTTATAGATCTCACCACACACTCTTCCATTTGGACCATGATTCAAACATAGGCACCACTTACATACAAGCAATCAGCAAAGAGGAATGAAAAAGAATGTACATTTTACAAGGGCTTCTATTGCTTTTTTAAAAAAAATCCTATGGAAATAGATGTTAACACACTATTTTCAGAGTTGGGGACAAAAAGAAAGGTCTTAGTAATTCTGCAAGAAAACATCAGGAAGGAAATGAAATAGACAAACCAAGTCACATTAGAAAATTAAATAAATAAGAACCTAGAATACCACTCAAGTTAATTACTCTCAGAATATTTCATCCTTAACTTTATATACACCTAATAAAAATAGAAAGGGTTCAACATAGGCATTACTAAAATTTTTACTAATCACAAGACCAACTGTAATGTATTTCAAGGGAACATTGTCCTGCTGTTTACAGAAAGTAGAGAACAGATGCTGTCCCCTATCCATTCCGGGGAAGGTGAGCACCACCAAGCTGAGCTACACAGAAGTCTTTTTGGAGATGACAAGAATGGGGGATCACACAAATAAAGGAAATAAGACCTCTGAAAAAATTGGGTCCTTTCAGGTGGTTGCCTGAAATATTAGTGTAGTCCTAACAATGTTTTGTCTAGCTTTGCTACAGAAATGCTTATCCCATTTTGCACACCATGTGCAGGAGAGCAGCATTAACTATCAGAGTCACCATCACAGCCAGAAAACATGACCTGAGGGCTGGATGTTTTACATCTGACAGCACCAGTAAGCAGCAGAGTCTTTTCTGAGCAACCTTATGTCAGTAATCCATCAATTTGATAGTATTGATTCTGCTCCTTCTATCTACTTCTATATTTCTGTCCCCACTAAACAAAATTTGCAAGCTACTAAGAGTAGAAAAAGTTATTTTATGACATCCATGTTCTGAGCAAGAGCATTCCTGCATTCTCTTATGTTTCATAGATATATTTAAGATTCCCTTCATTGGGATACCTAGAGACCACAAAAACAGCTTGCAAAAGTTTTGTATCAGTTTGAATTCACACATTTGTGTATGCATCTCTGAAAGTAACTAGTAAAGCAGACAAAAGCAAAAGTCCTTTATTTCCAACATGATTTCAATCTGTGTTTTCCTTGTCATTTTCTTGCTATAAGAAACTGTGAGACAAGACCAAATTTCAATGTGCCAAAAGAAGCATTGAATGCTTTCCTGCAACAAAAAGTTAAATGCCGGAAGGTGGGTTGTGGATAAAAAAAGTCCTAGGAAGAGTGAGTTTATTGAACAGAGGACCACTTGGAAGGGGAGGCCACATCAATTCCATTTAACCAACCAAAATCTTATGGACAGCAGGGAGATGGAGGCAGCTGAGCATCCTTTGAGATGGCCTGGGATTATCCCATCCCCCTCTGAATGTTCCCTTCACAAGGACATCAGTCTCCTGCAGCTCTCTGACCTCTGCCATCCTCATAGAAGAAGCTTTACATAGGGCACCTGACCTATATTCAGGTGATGAAAAAAAACTGCTGCCTGTCCATGTGTGCATCATCACTTCAGGTATTTATTTAGGTGACCTAATGAGATGAATGTGTCCTCTCCTCCTTCCTCACTACATTCAAACAGAGCCCAGACACAAGTTTTTTCCCTCATACAATGTTGCCCTGACAACAGAGTATTTTCATAACTTTGGTTGCATTACTTGGCCTTTAGAAAATGACAAGTGAAAGAGCCACAAGTACTATTCACATGTAACTGTTAATCAGGCAGGATCTACTACAATCAAGTTTTGCTGAGTTTGTCTAATCTGGATGGGCTGCTGAACAGCAAATAAATCCCTGGAAAATTTTTTAATGCTCTAAATGAGTGTCCCAACTAGAAGTCCAGTCTCTAAGCAGGGTCCCAGACTTCTGCGAAACCAATTTTTTCTCATAATTAAACTATTATCATGCTAATGTAATATTACTACTTTGTCATTGAGATTGCAACTGGAAAATATTTAGGTACAAAACCCCACACAGATGATGCAAGGGCAAAGTTAAACATTCCAAAAATATTCTTGGAACAATTTGGATTACAAAAATATCTTGGTCCAGTGACTGTCTACAAGAGATGTTTATTTCATATTATCATTAGTATCTGAAAGGTTTGTTCACCTTACTGGCTTTCACTTTATTCAAGTTTTGATTTGTTAGTTCAAGTTATGCCATTCAAAAGCTAGAAAATCCTTTCTGGCTTTGGAAAGAGCAGAGAGATTAACATTGGAAAGGTGAACAAAAATTAAAAGAAACAGACCAGCTGCAGCTGGCAATGAAATCAGAGCAGCTTTTTATCTGAACTTATTAGAAAGTTCAGAACTGTTCCCAGCTAACTGGAAGTTCTGTGTTTTTCGCCCATACACCATAAAATATGCTGTGGTGCAGAAGGCAAACTTTTTTTCTTTCCTGCTGATTTATTTATGTGACACCAGCATTCATGGATGCTAACGTTTTCCAGTGCAGTGTCAGTTACAGACATGTGCTACACAGGGAGGAAACACCTCTCCTGGAATTGCCTCCCCAGGTCCTCCTGGCAGATTCAGTGAATCCAAAGGCTTTTTACTTTTAGAAAGTCTGCACCAGCAGGGCTGAAAACACAAATGCGTTCAAAAACTTCTGGAGACATCACCTCAGAGGGAGCACAAATAATTGTAACCCCCAGTGCATCTAACCCCAGTCTAGAGTTTTGACTGTACCTCTGTGTGAGAGCTGCTCCAGGATGAGCCTCAGGTGCTGCAGAACAGGGGCTGAAATGTCATATTTATAGAAGTCTATTACTGGCACTTGCTGACATCTCCCAAATATTCCATCTGCAGGAAAGAGAAAAAAGAAAAGGAAAAAGACACATTTGGTTTTCTGAGAGGAAGAAGGGCGTGATGAGATGCGCATTTCCAATGTATCCTAATTATATACTGAAGGAACCTTTTAAAAGACACTTTAAAAAGCTATCAAAGGACCACTGAAGTCATGAGACAGAATATTTTCTATCAAAATAAATAAATGCTGGGAAGAATATTAGTTGGAGGAATATCCTATTGTATGAGATAGGCACACAGTTTATTTTATGAAGTATTTTCAGACTTCTGCTTCCCAAGTCTTTAGATGTAAGACTTCTTTACTGACAATTCAGTGAGAGAAAATCTTAATGTTCAATGCCTACTATGATGTGGATAAAAAGTGCAGCATCCAGAAATATAAATATTAATTTGCAGAAACTATGTGGATTTGCTGAAACATTTTTAATGTGGGAGCTGTGTGTTAGGCATTGGTAAATGAGAACTGAATCCATAATGGCTAGTAAAGGCTCATTTCAAGAAGTACCCTCTAATGAATGCAATAAAAGAAAGCTCCTCACAGAACAATGAGATATTAATGTGGCCTAATTTATTTAGCTCCATTCCATTTGTCTGAAATGACAGACTCTTCTCATCAATGTCTTTTCAAATCACACCTTCTAATTAATTTAGCTTCTTATTAGTCTTTATTTAGAGAATTGTTCATTTTGAGGCAAGCTTCCTGTGTATGTGTGGGAGGAACAGGGAGTTCAAACATTCAAATTACCTTTCTCCCTTTCATACAAAAGCCTAATTCAGAGTCTAGGTGCTTCACATACAATCTGACCATCTGCAATTCTGGGTCTCTGAGAAAGAAAGTGGTTTCATTTATTGTTCAAAATAGTTCTCTTCTATATAGTGATCCAAAGGAAGCAATTTAAATGCAACAAGTTTAATTAGCAAAATATTCTACTGCAATCCTAGTTTTAACACAGTAATTACTTCTGCTCTGATACTACATCTACGCTCCAAAAGGAGAACTGCATCAGATGAGCAGAAAATAAGGGTAAGAATTAATTTGCAAACGTCCATTACTTTCTGTGCTACTTTACAGAGCTAAAAGACTACAAATGGGAACTACTGGCCCAGCTGTTCACTAAACACAAATAATGGCATAAAAGAAAATAAACCAAACCAGGATGCAGAAAAAGGGCATTATTAGCCCTCACTGTTAAACACAAATACCTCATTGAAATTAGCCAACTTTTTCTTTCTTCTCCTTTCCAATCCTCCTGTCACTTACAACTGTCAAATTAAGTTAATTCAAATTAAAACCCTACATCTGAATCTAATTTTGCTATTGGAAACTAGGTTTAATTTGGAAACCACATAGACAGATAGGGTTTGGTTTTCTGACATGTAATGTGAAAAGCAGCCTAACAGCAGATTAAAATATTCATCTCTGTTTAAAAACCTGCTGCAGTTGAAAATAAGGAAAGTATATAAATATCAGTCAATTTGTAAACTGATGGATAGCAGGAATAGGGTTTTGATTCAGAAAGAAACAGAAGAACATCTCAGTGTTTAGGAACAAGATTGTTCAAAATGAAACATAACCTAACACTGCCAAATGTATTTTGGAATACCACCATTACTGGCTACAAACAATTAGTACAAAATCTATGTTTGTAAAAACAACTAATATTCTATGCATTTTTTAGAGATAATGTACCTTAAAATTAATTCTAATCTTATTTTAGAGTCCAGAAAAGCAGACGCATTCAGTAAAAATGGAAGACTTTTGCATTAAGTATCATTTAAGGATATCTCCATGGATGCAAAAGCTAATTCACTCACAAACTCTAAGAGACCAAACCGTTTTCCTAAACTCAGAGTTTTCAGAAACCTTCAGCCTACTTCCTTTGAATAGAACAAAACCCATTTAAATTCTAAAATTAACAATTAGCACATGAGCCTGAGCTGCATTATACAATCTATCCAAAAACACTGGGACAGCTTAAGGAGAAACTGCAAGTTACTTTGGCTTTTGTACTTGAAATATGGGCATAATAAGCTTTGGAGGGGCTGCAACTACAAATAGCATTGGGCTCTGCTAAATGCAGCACAAGGAGAGAGGAGTGAGAGCAGAATGCCCCAAGGAGTGGTTGGCAAATACCAACTCTAAAATACAGAGGATCTTTGTGCCGGGGATTACAGTTGGACTGGAGTCGTACAAATAATACATTTCATAGTTCAGCTGCTTTTTCTAAAAAAGTAGGAATTTTCCCAGATTTTTCTGTTTGCTTGGGGCTTTCTTTTCTTGGTTGGTGTTGGTTTGTTCGGTTTTGGGTGTGTTTTGACTTTTTAAATTTTTTTTTTCTAAATTAATAAGGTTTCTGTTGCAAGATATGAGACCTAAAAAATTAAATTGAGGTTGGGCATTCAACTTTCAGGGTATCTTTTAAATAAACTTGCTTTCAATGACAGAAATTGCAAGGGAAGAAAAGGCAAGGGAGAGCCATTTTACCAAGAAAAATTTTCAAAAGTGCCTCTCTTTTACTTTCAAGAAACCTAAATGGTAGATGTGGCATCAGAAGTGGCTTAGATCCAGTACAAAGCTCATTTTTACTTAAAAAACAGATTAAATTAAATTACAGCTAATGTTTAAAATGTCCAGCTTAGTCTACCATGAACTCAGTCACTGTGGGATTTACAGAAAGTCAGTACATGGTGCATCTTTCTGGACCCTGCTGTGCAACCAGCTGGCCTCACATAGGGAGAGGAATGTCCAAAGCTGGGCATAAAGCAAAAGAGAAGGTGGAAAAGCTCCCAGATTTTACAGAAGATCTTCTATCAGGGCAGAGGAAGCTCAAAGAGTGAGTGATGTTTTAATAACACCATGCTCTGTATGCCCAGAGCTGCTGAGAGTGTGCTCATACTGAACTTCCATTGAAGCTGTGTTGGGAGAGGGAACGTACCACGCAAGGGACATCTGTACTTTACACAAGCCCAGAAGGAGGGAAGGGTGAGACTGAGCAATAGGGACACATGTTTGTCATTAAGGGGTTATCACTTGCTGTCAGCAAAAAGTAGAAACTTCCACAATAATATCTTAATAGTTATACTTAGACCAGGAAAAATCTGCATTAACAGCATGCTCACGTTGGCTCTTAGAGAGCTGCTAGATTTGTTTTCAAAGAGAATAAACCAGAAGAATAATACACCCATACACCCAAGGAAACAGTGAAATGCTTCTTTATCCATTTGGCTCTTTTGCTGATAGGCTGAATATTTGAGAAGAAACACAAACACAAAATTTTACAAGCTTTTGAATTTTGACAAATATTTATGTACTGAAGAGTTAGATGTTAAGATTAAAGGACAGAAATTTATTGTAACTCAAGTGCCCAATAAGATCTCAAATAGTGTCAGATGTCTTATTAAAAACAACCTCCTGGAGCATTGTAAACATATTTACACTGAATATTTATCAACTTCTAGTGAAAAAAATACAACAGATAGGTTAAACCATGAGGAAGTCAAGACACAGGTTCTGGAAGGCTGATGATTGAGAGATTTAAAAGAAAATAGAAAACACCCATCATTGTTCATTATTATTGCCCATTTGTCATGAATTAGTACTTATATATGACTTCCATTACCTCCTGAGGAACTACCACATTATATTCATTGCTGAAATCCAAGTACTGAATTACATAAAAGGAGACCACAAAACCTTTTTGAAACAGTTTTGAAGAGTTCATTGCACCAGTTTGTTCACTTTGTAAAGAATATGGGCATCAAGTGCTTAAGAGGTACTAAAAAATCTTTGGATACTTGTGCTGAGTTTCAACCTTCACCTTGAAGGCAACACTGTTCATTGGGCAGCTGATTCATGAAGTTCTTTATAGGTAGTCATTTCTCAAAAAAAAAAAAAACAAAAAAAATACAACAAAGCAAAACAAAAAAGTTTATGTAAAAAAAAAAAAAAAAGCTGTCCTTGGCAAGAGAAACATATCCCATCCTGGAACCACTATGTGTGTCTAATCTGGTGACTGAAACTAAGCTGTATCCAAGACATGGCTCAGTTTTGAATAATACCAGCAAAAAATTCTTGTTGAGTGTCTTTTGCTACTGAGCAAAGGTGTGAAGACTGATAGAGATACTGGAGTTTGTCTGCAGGAAGCTGAAAGCTTGATATATGTAAATTAAAAGACTATGCTGTGCAGTAATTAATTATTTAGATCTGCATGCAGTGAAACTTTCACACGGCACTGACAAGTGACCTTTGCAAAGGAGCCTTCAAGCAGATGCTTTGAAGCACCTGGTTCTTCTGCTCTTCCAACTCCTGCAGCAGCCAGAAAGGAGCAGCTCTCCAGACAGAGTCAGTAGTCACACTTCAGCTTCCTCGCACTAATTACCTGACAATTATTAACTAATTAAAGCAAAGCTCTGTATGAAATTCAAGTTTTGCCCCATACTGCAGTCATTATGCTCTGTTCCTGTAAAAAAGAAAGTCCACAGACCCAGTGGTGTGTGTCAAATGGTAACTTCTGCCACCCTGGCTTGCATCATTTGTGCTCTTGCAGTTAACGAGAGAACCTACTACGACGTTTTCAATGGGCATCATTCTCCAGCAACTTAACCTTCTGTGAGAAAAGAATCCTTTCTTCTCACTGAATATGGACATCACACTCCTTCCCTAGCTAGTAGTTTAAGGTGCTGTAAGGTCCAGGACTAATAAAAAGGTCAGTGTTACAACCCACAGTAAGAGTCTGAATTGCCTACTGGAGAGATTAAATCCTTTTCCAATGGGGAGCATAATATTTGCATCTCAAAAGTCTCAAGACACTGAACTTCAAGGTCACAGATGTTAAATGTTTAGGAAGTATGAAGGAGATTGTTACAGTATTTTATTCTTCTCTCCCTGCTGTTTCCCATAGTATGGAGTTCCTTTTCAAAATCCCTTTTCAAAAATTAAAAAGAAAAAAAATTTAACGTTACTGTTCCTTGAAGAGGACATTAAGTTGTATGCCTATGAAACAAAGAAGCTTATTTCAAAAGATACAGTCCACAAATCCACATTCAACATTTACAAGTAAAGTCTTCAGCAAACAACTTCTTTTAATATTCCATCTATTAAAAAAGATTTTTTCATAACTTATATCCCTACTTTTATATTCACTTTGCAAGTAAGGTAGAGATAATACAGATAGAGCAGTAGTGGCTTCTACAGTGTCATTTCTCATACAATGTTTTGGAAATGTGAGTCCAGTGCTTCCAACAGCAAATCCTGCAGTGGTTGAGCAGAAAAGCTGCTGGTTGTGATCAGGGGGAGAGCAGCCTTCCAAGGGACAACCTCCCCCTGCTCAATTTAAAACCTTTTTGTCATTTTATTTGGCTTATCTCCGTAGTCCCTGGTTGTTTTCCTCAGTGGCCCTTGGTCGTTCCCGTTTAGGAGCAGTAATAGTGGCATCTAGTGGACAGGGATCAGTCCTGGAGCACAGGCTGCTCCCCCCCCTGAATTCCCTGCTTCCAGATCCCAGTACAGAACTAAGCACTTCCAGCCCCTCTCCACCAACACTGTCCTTCCCTGTCCTAATGGCTGACAGGCAGGTGGAAGCCTTTAAGGCAGCTATTTAAAATTAACAGATTTTTAAATTAAAGACTACCATATTTGTTTCTAGAAATAAAGCATAATAAAGAAAAGTAAGGAAAGTGCATTGAAACTGTTTAACAAGTGTGTGTGGTGGCATCCTGCTTTTGCTACTGTGTGATGCACCAAAAATTATGCAATAAAAGCAAATCCTCAACTTCAAGGAAAACACAGCATATTTTTGTCAATTCATTTTGCAAATATAATAGAAACACCATAAAAATCAGAAAACAATGAAGTAGGACAGTCTAAACATGATTTTTTTAATCCAACAAAAAAATTGCCACGCAGTGGATAACTAAGAGTCCAGTAAATCCACTCTTCCCCAGCAACTAAATAAACTGCTGCCTGGAAGGCAAAGGCAACTTTAAAAAAATTCTGCTGCAATCTAGATCACAAAAGAACTGTAACAAGATTTAATGCCCCTTCTCACCTCTCTGGACCCAGATATTTAAGGAAAAAGGAGGATAGCTGGTCTACTTTGAAAAATTCCCCAAACCTAAAACCCCTGAATATTTCTGGTGATTAAAAGAATTGGGAAGGATGTTAGTGACTATGAAAGTGCTCATATTGAAAGATAAAAGCTAACATTAACAGCAGCATTAGTTAGCTGTTGTGCAAATACTGTGATAGGGCTGGGATTTGCAAAGCTCCAAATCATTCTGAAGTATGAATAGTTCCTCTGGGCATTATGGTCCCCTTCTCTCAAGGAGTAATTCTGACTAAAAGTTCTGGAGGACTCAGTCCTTCCTTAAAAAGAAAAAAAAAAAAAAAAGAGAAAAAATATATAATCTTCAACAGGAAAGAAATATAATTTTAGTAACTATTTGTGTTAACCTGCTAAAAGAAATTATGATAGGCTCTTGATTTAACTAATCCTTATTTTTTATGGAAAATAGATAAGATATACTTTATAGGAAAAAATTTTCCTAAAGATAGATATAGAGATATATATATATCCTGATTCTTCAGGTGAGGGGTGCTACTGCATGTATGTGAGGATGTGAGGTCTGACTTTGGTGTCAGAATGGTATTCTAAATTTTTGAAAGTTAAGTAAATGTATGTGTGTGCATGAATATATGTATTTATGTATACGTGTAGACCTCTTATAGTCATCACAGATGAAATCACTGACCTGTCATTTTGATTTCTATGTTCAGCTTTTATTAATTCAGATTCTGTCTTTTAGCTAGAGAAGGAATAGTGCTCTGTATTGGATAGTTTGCTTATAAACAAAGACTCCAGAGACTTTCCATCAGAGAGTATAAAACAAAGCAAGCTAGCAAATAAAACACCTGACATTAAGTGCTGGATTGTACAGTCTTAAAGCATTACACACACTTAGAGAATTTTTAAGTTACAACAGAAATATGTAAATTTTAGATAAAGTAACTAAAAAATCCTCAGTACAGCAAAAGGAGGGAAGGAAAGGCCTGTGAAAAACTGAGTTACAAGCTAACAAAGCAAGAGGAGAGCAGGCTTGCCATGAAGGAAGTGCTGCCTGCTTCCAAAAAGCCCCTAAGTTATTCAGCTAAGAGAATTAGCGGTCCAGATTTCAATGCCTACTTTATGTGATTCAGAGCACAGAAATGAAGCTTAACAGGTCATACTTAGGCCTTGAAAACTTTGAAATAATGGCCATGCCTTGGGAGGAGAGGGCAGGAGGGACTTTAGGGAAGGGAAAAAGTAGAGAGGAAAAGAAAGCAAGTCTTAACATTCTGCTGCTAGAGCAAATGTTCAAGCTGAATAATGCTTCAGTAACTTGGTACTTCTTAGAGAACCAAACCTGAACTTTCCACAGCTTAGGTAACTACATGGCATGAAAGTTATGTTTTGGCTCTGTGATGAGGATAATAAAGGATCAGAAAATGGTGACTGAATCAACATCTTCCACATCCAGATAACCACTACAGTCTGTAAGTCATGGAACCATCTGCCTCGAATTCTGATCAGAGGCAAATCCAGAACATCTTGAGGAAAAAAGCCCAAGAAATTCTAATTATAATATGTTGAGAGGGCTAAGCTATGCCTTCAGTATTAGCTGTGATGCTTCTAAGAAAAAAGAGCTTGCAATCAAAACCCCCTGTGCAGCAACTCCCTTTCTGGTCAATACTGGTAGTAAAGAGAAAAGGAAGCAATTATTTAAACATATAAATCCTCCTCCAAGAGGATAAATACTTTAAATTCAAGTATAAATCAAGAATTAGTAGGCTTTTAATAAAGCTATCTTTTCCTTTAGCATGTTTAGCCACTGGACTGCAAGATTAACATGCAGGTTTACCATACATTGCTATCCAATGCTGAGAAGTCTAAATCATGTGCCCTCTCCTTTTTAGAAAAAGCCTTTTTGACTACAAAAAAAAAGACAGAATTCGGCATCAAATCCTGACCATGTCATTATCAGAAAGACATGAATAAACTAGACAAGTTCAGAGGAAAATGAAAGAAAGGAGGTAGTCACATAGAGCCTTAAGCATTGAACTCTCTGATTCTTTACAAGAAGCACTAAACATTTATGCAACCTGGTTGATTAATTATTGATGAGATTATTGGGATAAATGGAGTGAAAAGACAAAACTGAACATTCTGAATCAGAACAAGTTTCAAGCAGGGAGAAACTATTCTGGAGCTGTTCCTCACCCTCCTGGAAGAGGAATAGAGCTCCTACTGCTTGCACTGTTTAAAATTAAGCCAGAGCAACAAGGAATGGTGAACAATTTATTTTTTTTTTTAATTTACCCAATATGCACTTATGAACAGAGGTTACTGGAGGGACTAAGAATTTATTTATGGAATCAATGAGATGCAAATATACTAATGCTTATTTATGTACACTAATTTTCCAAGTATCACTGAGATGTACTTCAGTCACTTCAAGGATCCCCATTACATTTTCGGTTGATGCCAAGAACCACTTTGGTTCTGGCAATGTCTTCACTGTGTGATCAGACTGTAGCTGCTCTTGCATCTGTATTCCCAAGGCAAAAATAACTCTGCAAGGAAACATGTTCAGCAAAATGCACTTCTGCATTAATTTTAATTTTGTATTAAAAACAAAGAAGCGAAAGTTTTAACTTGTCCTAAGTGCCAAGAGCTTGTATTTTAAGAGTTTGTTATTATGTGTTTGCAGGAGACTCTGCTCTTGTGAAAACATGACTAATGACCATTCCATTCATATTCACCAGCTGCAGTGTCTAATAGAGCAAACTAGGTTTATTTCTGTCCTTTGCCAAACTAGAAGCTTTCTAGATCTTTGAAGGACAATATTTATTGAGACAGCTGATTGCTTTTGTAAGCTGAGTTACTGAATTTATTCCTAAATGGAACTGACTTCAGACAGGCAAGGAATTATAGTAATAAAGATCTCCATCTTTTTCCCTAGCTACAAAATATTTTTTAAAATTATGGAAAATCGTGTTATGTGAACCTGAAAACATCAGCAGGAAAATGAAATGTGATCCTTTGGGGAGGGGAGGACAAATCTTTTTAAAGAAGGATGACTTCAGAGTGCTGCACCCTGGGGCCTGATTAAAACTGTTTGGAGCTATCTCAGAAATCTCTACACCTTGCTCAACTCTGAACTACACCTACAGAAGCCACAGCACATCAAGCTGCCTCTGGCAGCTTAGGCTTGGGCACTGGAATAGCCAAGTACCTCACTCAAACTTTGATATCAGGATGCCCACAGTTTCAACTGAGCAGTTTGAAGAACATGAAAAATCTGACAGTTTTCAAGAAAACTGTGCTTTGAAAAAGCTAAATGTGATGCTACATACCTCAGACCACCTATCAGAAGCTGCATCCAGAAAACTTATTTCTGTTACAACTAATTTGAGGTCCTGACACAACTTTTCCCCAGCTGTGGGAGTCACCAGAGCACTGCCTGCAGCTTTGCTGATGGCAACAGGTGAAGGGCAGCCCATGTCACAGTCCTCCTTGCCTGGGTCAAACCCCAGCGTTGAGCCTGAGACAATGTGAGGGCAAAAGCACAAAGAAGCTTTGGAGATATATGGAACATAACAGCAATAAGTGGGAACAAGGAGGTGACATCATTCAGTGTGCAGCATTGGTAAAGTCAGCATGGGAATGCAGAGTTCTGCAGTCCAAATCTGAAGATGAATGATAAATTTTGAAAAGGGCATTGAGAGAGGCAAAGGAGATTATTTATGGCCTGGGAAAAGCCCTATGGTGAAATGCCTTTTCCAGCACAGAAGTCCCCAGCACAGCAGATGATCTTTAGTCTCTCTAAGTAAGCCTGCAGACAGATGGAAGGATACAGGGATTGGGAACAAGGCTGGGAGCAGTGTCAGAAATTCTCCTCAGTTTTGTGTGCTGCTATTCAAAATAACTTTTAAGACCGGAAATATCTGAAATTATGATAAGAAAGGATCTGAAAAGCAAGATTTCTTTTGCTTTTGCAATGTGTACAAAGACCCCTCAATATATGTGATGTGTGCAACCCCAAAAAGCTTCCTGTTTTACTCACAGAATACATACAACTCACACAAAATAACTAACATTTGTGCATACTTGTAAGTTGTCATGGGCTTTTTAAAATACTGTATACAATTAAAACCCATTATTAACCTGGACTTTGGGGGCTGGATTTAAGCTGCTCACACCCTTAGAATATCCTGCAACTGGAGTAGTCAAGTACAGAAGTTGTACACTCAGCACATATACTTAAAAGTAGATAGAATAAATAAAAATTCTTTTGAACAAAATATTCATGCTACAAAAGGATGAAAAAAACCCATTCATCAAAGATACAAAATAAAAAACTTGAAAGCCAGGACTTTAGAATCAGCAAAATAACCCACTGAAATAATATTTTACTAGTGAGCATCCAACTGTATCTTTCTAAATATCTTCCTAATACTATATTGCTTATGATGTACCAGATTCTTGGAGCTCAAAACCACACAGAAAATATTAACTCTGTTTTTGCTTCCTCCATTCCAGCAGAATGTTCTTCCAGCAGAAGCCATCACTGTTTTTTAGGATGTTTTGACAGATCTAACAGAAAGGGGTTGCAATCCTACCTGAAGGAAAAAGCCTCTACCCAAAAATCTACTATTCTGAAGCTTCTGCTGCATTATTTACAACAACCACACACATTTAAATGATACTGCTGAACTTTGGAGATTTATTAGATGGATAAGTATTCACATTTATTAGATGGATAAGATCTCTGCACACAGATGACTTTTCTTAAGCATGTGTCAACCTAAGACAGCATGTCAACTCAAGAGTTTCACTCTTTTGGCTGTGCTTTGCCATTCCCCACTTATCTAACAACCAGCCCAGCCTATTCCTGGTCTGGCCAACAGAGAGGTTTGCAAAGGGCCAGCAGAGCCAGGGGGGTGGTGTGGGCATCACCAGAAACCTCCCCAAGGTCAGAAACACAAACAGAACTGCAGACTCACTTATGAAAGCAAAGGGATAAGCCAATATTCTTAAAATGGGAAAGAAGACAGAAATGCAAGTCTTGAGGAAGGAAAAAGTCACCAGCTTCCCTCCCTAGTCATATTTCAGCACTAATTTTCCAGTCAGCAGCAATGCTTCTGTCATTAAATGTAATATGGATGTATTGAAACCAGAGAGATTTGGAAATGTACAGACAGAAGCAGATTTGATGTATCCAATGTTTTTGTTTAGTATACAATAGCATTTTCTCTAAAGACATCAACCAAAATTGTCAATTTTTTATTTTTTAATCCAACTTCTGCATGCCTAGTAGCTGCAGTAATTTTACTTTATAGCTCATGTATTCTTTGAATGTCACTGAGAACAGCAGCAAGACAAAACTGTTACTAATATTTGCTACTGCCTTCAGTGTTTATGAATGTTCAGTGTAGCAATAGGATAACCCATTTCTCTCACATCTGGAGCACCACCCTTTCAAATAAAAATGTTCCTCCCTAAGCCAAGGAACTACAGTCCATAAAACAACCTGCAAAATTTTAATAAATTCAAGATTTTAACGTCAGCACCCTAAGTGTTTTGCACAAATTTCATTTGCTGCAAAGTTCACATTCTGCCCAAACCACTGGCTGCTGTCATATTTGGTGCAACTTGTTATGGGTGGAGAGATAAGCAGCAGGGCAGCAAAGAGAGGAGGTTTATCTGTGGCAGCTAATCTCCTCAATCAACAGCACTCAGCTCTGCTGAACAGCCGTTGCCAAGGAACGGGGACCAGCTTTTCTTATCGGCTTCATAATGTTTCATTGACTATTCAGACTAGAATAGAAAGCTGTGACACTCAGGGTTATAAGCAGCACAAAATGAAAATGGCATATTATGTGGTATGAAGAAGAGAAGTCTTTTAGCCCTCACCTTATCTGGACAGTGACTGTTACTCAAAAAAAAAACCAAAAACAAGCAACCAAAAAAAAAATCTATCATTTTCTGCTCTGCTTATTTTAATATCACAAAACAAACAGAAAAATATACCTCCATAAATAAGATTACTTTTTTAACATTGTTGGCAGGTCCTCAGCAATTCACTGACATGACTGATACCTCTTATACAGTAAGACAAGGGTTGTGTAGATCCCCTATTACATTACTGAAAAGCAAGTGCTGACTGCTTATTCTAAAGCTACTGCAGCAACTTCAATGCTTTGAGGGACTTCTCATCGGAGCAGGGATGTTCCTCAAACCTTGATAACCCCGACCAGAATGAGAAAATCCATGCAAAACCAACAACATTTCTTTTAGAGTATCACTGCTCTTCTCTCTTCATTTCTGCACAGATTTTGATTCCCAGGCTTAATATTGATACTCTTCATGCACTTGAACAGGAATAAAAAGGCCTTACTGCATCTTTTCTGATTATGAATTTTTAGTATAATAACCTTCCTGAGTATCCAGTTACTCAAATTTAAATCTGGGGCCATCCAGATTCATGATGAATTGTAACTGTCATTGTATTTGCATCTTATAATCAGCATATATAGAATATCATTATCCACCAAAGGAAAAAGTAGTAAATAAGTAAAAGATGATGTTTAGACACATTCACTGCATCAGGATGAATCACCTAATGAAGTATATCCAAAATTAGAAAATAAATGTGTTTACCTTTTTTCTACCCTAATAAATTACTAACCATCCTCAAGGCTACATATCCAGTGGGCTATGAGCCCTCATATTTATAGATGTCCAGAAACTGAAAGGAATATCCTGGAAAAAGTTTTACAGTCATGGAATTCTCTACTTTTCACACAAAGTTTAGGTATAGACTCAAGACAAATATTCATAAGCATTGAAGGCTGCAAGCACTTCTAAAGGATGTCAAGTTACCCAGCCTCTCTCTATACAAGCTTCAATGCACCCAGTTACTATTCAAGATATGCCTAAATTTCCATTTATTGCAAGCATCCCAGGGGCTACTGGGAACATTTTCATGCTTAAACATAACCACTTGCTTAAGCAGTTGTCTTTACTGAAGCTTCAGACTAGCACAGCTCTCTTGTTTTTTCACAGTTTTAGGAGAAAATGTAAAAAATTACAAGCATTTGCAAAATGCTTCTAGGATCATATCACACCCTTCAGGAAATGTTTGCTGTAACACAGAGCCTGTGGGATGAAGATGTACTGAGGTAGAAACACAATTATTTTGGCACTGAAGTTTCCTTTGCAGATGTGATTTCAAAGTACTGCCCATGTTTGGGCTGAGGTGATTTGTGTGGTCATGGTAGAGTGGGATGGGACTCTGGGCTCTTACATTCAGGCTAGGAGAGATTAATTCATTTCACAAAGGCATAATTGTGGTCCTTTCAGTGACAAATAACTTCTGAAATATCCTCCCAAAGCTCACCACACTCATACTAGTAAACCTGCAGTTTTATCTAGACAATGTCCTTAGATTATCTGGTGCAGGCTTTCCAACTTCTTTGCTTCATTTCCTTCCATTTTTTTATTATTAATGAGAAAACACAATTTTCAAATAAGTAAAAGTATTCTTTCTAAGAACAAACAAAGGCAGCATTTCTTTTCATAGTAAATGGCCTAATTTTAATAAAGAAATGTTTTTGAGTCTGACACATTTTACCAAACCTTCTATACAGGATTGGACAAGTAATTTAGGAGTGTATTTGTGACAGATTTACTCCAAAGATACCAAAGAAGCACATGCTGTAGGTGATTTGGCTAAATTAAAATCTAAGTCAATAAATTGAAGAGATAAATGCCTTGATATGAATAAAAGCATGAGGCTGAGATGACTGGATTAACCATAACAAAAGAACAAATTAAAAAAAAAAAACTTAATGGATTCAGCCTTAGCTGAGGTGCTTCTATCACTTTGCATCCAGTTTGGCTTTTTAGCTAATGAACACTAAGAGGAGGTGTTACATCTATTTCAACTTGCTTGACTACAATTATAAAGAGAAGATTCGAGTAGAGAGGTACTGGGTTTTCCTCTATAAGTCAAGTAAAAAGCTAAACTTGAATCTATTGTTTTGTTATTAATTGAATACAGTTTAAATTATTACTGTTTAAATAATTTAAGTTTATTTATGTTTAATTTTTGGTGTGAAAACACCAAAATATGTTTTCAAATAGTTTTGCTTCACAATACTTCCATAAAGATGTATAAACCATAGGGAAAAAAATGTCATATTGTAATTTTGGTTCTTCAGACTTTTGCTTTTTGCACTGAGGCAGGAAGGGACTGTAAAGACCTTGGTCATGGAGAGCTGACAAGTTTCATTGGAAGCAAATGATGGTACTGACTGAAAGAAGCAGGATGTGTTTCATCTCTTCAGCTCAGAAGCAAATGCAGCTTGAGAGAGGAGAGGCCTCTCCAGCCATGACCACACAGAGCCACACAAAAGCTCTGCAGGTGATTGCAAGACTCTGGTTTCAAGTCCTGCCAAAGAAGGGGTCCCATCTTGGGGCCAAGTGCTGCAATCTAATGATGGATACATTCTCATGTTGCTTTTTAAAATATTACTACCAGAAAACCAACTAATTCTCTGGCAGTTCATAAAGAGCATCCTATCTCAAAAATCCATTTAAATTTCTTTGAATAATGTATAATTGTTCCCTTACTCCTGCGCTATATCAGTAGTGACATTCCATTTGAACATTCACATTAGGATCCCTAAGGGCCAGGTCTTAAAAGCTGAGCACAGACACTTAAGGAGCAAAGGAATAAAACTATCAGATAAGCACAGACATGGAGATTCACAATTTTGTGTGTGCATAAAATCAGTCTCACAGGTTGTGTCAAGGGAAGTAAATACTAACTGCAAATGCAGATATGGAAAGCATTTCCATACTCTACCCATGGAAGATGGGTACACCAAAACCAGGGCAGAGATTACTGCTATTCTTTTGACTTCTGTCTGGTAGAGATTCTGTTCCAAAACTGTAATTTTAAAATTCCTGTTATGTTGTTTCTGTCCCTTTGTGGTTTTTGGTACCTGAAGTAGAAAAAAGGGGGAAGGAATTGGTTGTATAGAAACTAATAGTACTAAAAAGGGAGTGGAATAAAAAATTTTGCAAAATAACTTGGGAAAATACTTACTTCATCTCAAGTGTAAAATATTATACTCAAACCCAACAGTAATTACAGAGATGTACAGTTTTGACACAGATCCATCATTAGACATCATTCAAGCAGAAGCATTAGAAGTGCCCTCTTCTTACCCACAGGCAACACCTAGTGCTAAGCTGCCTCCCTACATTGAAGGAATTGATTTTAACAGCACTCTGGGTTTGTGTTTCTTTTTTTTTTTCCTTTTTTTTTTTTTTTTTTTTTTTTTATTGTGTGTAAGAAGGCTTCAGAATAATTTCTACAAAACCAACATGGATCATCTTTAATTACTGTATTGCAACCATGGCTATTTAAAAACCCAGTCTCAGCAAAGTAGATGACAAACATTAATGAGCAGTAATGCACACATGGTATTGTAAATGAAAGGATAATGAAAGCAATTTATTTGAAAATTAAAATATGATTAAGAATGGCAGTCTGTACTAGGACCCAGATGCCAACAGAAAGCAACCAATGTGCAAGCAGACTGTCATTAATTCAGGAACCATACGAAATTGCTTTCATTTCTTTGACAGTTTTTAATATTAAGTATCTTAACTAATAGGCAGCACATATACCCTGGAAGCCACAAGACCTATGGAGATTTTTAGAATCAAGAACAGCACAGGGAAAATCTCCAAGAGGAGACTCTCCAAGAGAGAGAGTGGAATACATTTGGAAGCAATTTCTGATTTTAGGAAGGATGAATTACACTCTGCATAAGTGCCTCTCTACATTGGCTGTGGACAGCCTGTCAGTTCTCAGCTCACACTCAGCAGAGCACCTGAAGTGAGGTCAGGTGAACTTGGAGCAGATGTCCAAAGCAGGTGCTCACATGAACAGGAACAGAACAGGGGTAAGCCCAAAAACCAGGTGCACTGACTTAGCTAAATGCATGCAGAGGAAGTCCAGAAGCAATTTGGCCACAATAATTTTCTCCCTCACACGCATTAAAAAGCCTTTCTGAGATTATGCATGTATGTTCAGGATCTAATTTGGTTCCACCTGCACATTGTGGAATGCTAGTTCAAGTGTCCATCACTTCAAGGACCTCTGAACTTTTCTCCAAATCCAAGCATAAAATACCTTGAACACATGAATTCCATATTAAAGTGAAAATACTCTTTTCTTTTTTGAAGTATGTGCCTACCACAAGCTGACACTGACACAACAGCAAACCACACTCAGAAGACTGCTATTAACTTGTCACCTATACTCATACTTAAATATTCAAGTTTGAAAATTTCAAATAAAATAACTTCCTCAGAGATAATGTGTTAGATGGGCTTGAGTTCACCAACCAAGTACTAGACTGTATGTCTCCAAGACCTACAAATATATCAGGATGCATGGAAAAAAATCATACAGAATGGTTTCTCTTTTATAAAAATTTGGAGCTCTGCTGAGCAAAGACAAAGGACTGCTCCATCTTGAGGGTTCTAAGCCCACTGGTTTTGTTCCAGATGCAGCAGGTCAGGTATGGAACATTTATCAGTCCAATTTCAGAAATTTAAGAGAGCTGTTTGGACAGCTGTTCTCAGGAAGATCAAGCTCCTGCTAAGACACACCCTGTTACAAAAATTCACTTCATAAATGTATTAACCTGGACCTAACACAGCCCAACCAGCTGCTCAAAACAGACAATTATACCTGGAGTGCTGTGTGCAGCTCTGGGCCCCACAACTTAACAAGGATGTGAAGGTCCTTGAATGCATCCAAAGGAGGACAACAAAGCTGGTGAAAGGGCTGGAAGGTGTTTCTTATGAGGAGCAGGGAAGGGCTTTGGGTGACCCCAAAGGGCAACCTTGTTGTTCTCCACAGCCTCCTGATAAGGGGAATTGGAAACGGGTGTGCTGAGTTTGTTTCCCTGGGATCCAGTGATGGGATGCATGGGAATGGTTCAAAACTGTGGACATTAGGAATAATTTCTTTGCTGAGAGGGTGGCCAAGCACTGGAACAGGCTCCCTAAAGAGATGGTTGATGCTCCAGGCCTGTCAGTGTTTGAGAGGCATTTGGACAATGCCCTTAACAACTTTTTTGGTTTTACTTCTGATCAGCCCTGAAGTGGTCAGAGAGCTGGACTGGATGATCCTGTAGGTCTCTTCCAATTGAAATACCCTATTCTAAGCTCCACAGCAGAACAGAATACTCTGCTGCTATGAACAGCATGTTGTTGTCTATCTAATGAAATGCTTGTACAGTATTTACAAGATATGTAGAGTAAGGAAAATCAAGGTAATCAGTCAATAGCTTCTTTCATTATCCTCTTTCTTGAAAATATTTCATTTTATGTATATAAATCATTTATTCCCCCAACAAAAGATACACCAGAAAAAATCAAATTTCATCAATATGGCTCCCAAGAAATTCTATTTTTCATTCTCTCTAAGGTATGAGGAGAACTTCTTATGCACAGTAAACACAAATCCTCCTATCAAGGATGTAGGCTATTGAACACTGCAGACATATTCCATCCATTTTTGTCCTGGATATTACATAATGTATGTATTTGTTATAACTGCAGAAGTAAATATTTAATTATCTAAAACAAAACTTGCAAGATTTTAGGGGTAAGAGTGGCACCCCAGCTGAGCTGCACTGGTATCTTCTCCACTAACAGCACGGAAAAGACAAAGAAAACAGTTTTATCTGCAGAACTCCTTGTATTAACAAAAGGCTACTCCCTGGCCAGAATAGATTTTCCCCCACACCTCTTTTTTTCTTCTTTCTCTACTATTGCATTGCCTTAGATATTACAAAATTTTTAAAAGATTCCTAGAATTTTCAGCTTCTAATGATTTCTTTTCTGTCAGTCAAGCCAATCACTCATATCTTCTTAAAAACTGCTTCGATCTCTGTTCGAACAATGCCACTTTTGGGTAGGTGACAAGGGCTAATCATCAATGAAAAAAATATAAATAGAACCAATGGCTGCTTAAAACTATATTTTAATCCTTAGGAAATCCACTGGGATATTAACAAAAGATGGTTTTGTCTGCAAAAAGGCATTAACATAGCCATTTATAAAACTAATAGGAAAGCGAGCAGTGCTCCAGTAATAATGAAAGTACACTGCAGAATAACATTATGGAAATAGGATACCAAATTGAAGAATTGACCTTGGGGCCCTGGCTTATCCTGGATGAAGATGACTTGTGAAATGAAAATTTGGCTGTAATTTGCTCTTGCTTTCCCTAAAAGGTTGAAGGCATTTCTATTTCAAATGAATAAAATGACTGTTAATTTCCTAGCATTAAGCAGGATATTCTTAAATATAGATATTTAAGGGTTTTGAAATACATTTTCAAGTCTTATTCTTAGAAAACTTGAACTGGTTTTCTTTGATTTCTACCATAGTCAATTTCCAACAGTTAATTTTTAAATCTCTTCAGGGAGAAATGTGTGCTACAGCTGAATCAGTTGGGTGCACTAAAGTATCAAGTGTTTATTCTTAACAGAACACATTGGTCTGAGCATTTGATACTAGAAGTGAACATGAAATACAGAACATGAGGATATTCCTTCAAATAATTATATCGCTTTCAAATAATGGTAAAAAAATATTATCTGTTAGAGAAGACAACAACAGCTGAAAATATGAGCTTGATAGCTTTGTTTAACAAGAGACATTAAATTTTGGACAACCCATTTCAGGGAATGGGAAAGTTCAGTCTCAATATGGTGGCTGAAGCCAGAGCTGAAATAATTCAAAACAAAGCAGAAGTTATGGGAGGATAATACCATATGCAAAGTCAAAATTTGCATAAAGGACTGTTTGTGAAAGGTAGCAGGCACCTATCAAATACCACCAAGAATCACAAAGGAGGGGAACACGTGTTGTAAGATCCACAAGTCTTAAAATGTGCCTTTTACATCATTAGTTTTAATTATTGGTATCATTGTGCTGCCTAGCATCCTCAACAAATTGTTCAGGGAATATGTTTAAAATACAAATATAAAACAAAAAAACACCACCCTCTGTATATAATGACACACAACTGTATGTGTATGTCTCTCTCTCTCTCTCTATATATATAAAGACATATAACATACATTTATAACATAAATATGTGATTTACATATTACATACCCAAATGAAATAAAATAGCAATCTAAAATACCCTCCCCCAAGGAGTATTTGTGGCATTCAGACACAGATCCATGAAGTAAGAACTGGGCAGAATGGCAAGTAAACTAAACACAGTCCAGTTCCCAGAGCATACTTTGTATGCTCCACAGAGGAGCATTTCAAGAAGGAATCTGAAGGACATCTTTAAGTCAGCTCATGAATGGTTACAAAAAGCATCTGTCAAACTTGGTGGGTATGAGAGAGAAGGGCAAAGGTGCTTATTTGAAAATGAATGCAAAGAAAATAAATCCTGAAGTAACTGGCAAATCAGAAAAAGGAATTAAAACCTGTATTACTTATTTTAAAAAAGAAACCTAATGCATTCAGAGTCTGTATTCAATATAAGAAAAAATTCTCAAATTACATGTCTAAACACAAAGAACTTAAAATTGTTATTATTTTAACAAATCTTAAATTAAAAAAACCACAACAAATTAGCAACCTCTTATGAGACCTTGCTATTCAGTATAATTTTCATTTGTTCACTAAAGTGGAATCAAGTGCAAACAGTGAAAACCTTTCAGAAAACCATGATTTCTGGGACAAGAATATTCAGCAGCAGCTTACCAAACTCTCTTAAAAATATATTTTTTCTTGTTTCATTCCGCAGTAGATTAATATTTTACCTATTGTTTTACACCAAAGATAACTAGATAGTTCATGGGCTGCAGCATTTCAAGGCACACCTGTAGGAGTCAGTGCACCTCTGGTTGGCTTTGACTGGAGATGGATCACTCTGCTGTGATCCATCACATCTGATGCAGCTCAGATACAGGGCCACACAGCGAGTCCCAGGCTTTTCTGCAGTCCCTATGGCCAGGTATTTTTAAGAAGACAGCATAAACAGCAGTGGATATTGATTCTCTCCAGAATGTTTTCCTTGAAACATGTAAGCCTCTCACAAGTACCTGACAGCATGAACAGAAGAGCAATTTTGTGTAAGAGGCAGCTTAGCAACTAAGTTTAAAGCACAGCATAGGATGAAAAAAGTGAAAGGAATTTCCTCTCTGAGGCATATAGCACATTTCCTCTGATATAAAAATATAGCAAGCTTCACCTTCTCCCTGTTTTGTTCAAAGTTCCTATCTGGATGGTGGCTCCATATGTCTTGGAAGCATCCTCTAAGTCTGGCTCTGAACCTGCTCATGAGTAATTAGCTCTCGTGCTAATGCTGGCCTTAAATAAACCTTTTATCTCTTTGGTCCTTTATCAGCCACAGACTGACAGATATCAGCTACATCACCCTGTATCACCTGCCTATCTGGCATCATCTCTCAAGGTGTAATGTGAAAGGCCAACTAGGATGCCCTCCCCTCCAGTTTCCTCATTGATTAGAGACTTCACTCTCCAACCTTATCAACAGCCTTTGTTTTCCCATCCTCCAGCTTCAACCAAATTTTCTTCAATACATTTAAAAGAAAATGTCCAAATGGGTATTACAGGGGACATTTTGTCAATGTTATGCACATTGTTACTTGTTTCTCTCTTCCTCCATGTCCCAGATAGATGCATTCTAAAAATGTTTATGGTCTTTCATAATAACATTGTAGTAAATAAATGAAAATTACATAAAAGCCCCTCTCTCCCACCATTTCCAACTGGGAATGTTCTAATAATAGTCAAATTTTTAGTCCCTGGCTGTATCAACTTTCATTCTGTACTATTCATATGAGTTTATCGTTCTCCTTCTCACAGGTGCACATTCTTTTCATTGTAATATTCTTCTTTTTTATCAAGAAAGAAGCACTGTTTCCAGATAATACTATATTAATATTGGCCCTAAAGCCAATAGTAAGAATATAAAGAGATCTTTTAGAAAATCAATTCTTCAGAAATTCTTTTATAAAGCTCAGTCCAAGTACTTCTCTCATTAATACTTCCCATTGACATATTCTATTAAGACATTGTATTCACTTTATACAATTCCTTCAATAGACTTTGTAGTCTGAAATTTAAATAAAAGTTTCTTACATAGACCAGCCAATGCTCTGCTGACTTCCAGTTGATGCCATTGCCTCCATTTCCTGTCTAGAAACTTAGTTCTCCTCCAAAAAATAAGAGGACAAAGCGAAGCAAAGTTTTTCAGATTATTGGCATGATTCATCTTGGGTAGATTTATACTATTGTCTTCCCCTTTAGCTCAGATCTGATTCCCCAGCTTGTGTTTGCCCTCAAACATAAGCACGACTAACTCTGTTCCACCTGTGCTGCTGACTCTACAACACCTGCTGCCAGAACCACCGGTCTGGAAAGTGGAATGGAGATTACACAGCATCAACTTCCTTACATGGGTTTTCCTTTACTTGGAGTAATTTCTGGTTTTGCCAGTGTTTATTCATCTCAGTTAATGTCAATCATTTAAAAAAAAAAAAAAAAGCATTAATAGAAACTTGGGATTTTATCCCTTGAACACCTTCACTGGCATGAAAGCAGTTCAGCTGGCAAATCTGTTGCTGTCTTATCACCTGGAATATTAACAGGCAATTGTAGGAACTGTAGCTTTGTACATCTCCTGTGCACTTATAAGGCCTTGTTTGGAATAACTACTTCCAGATGGATATTTTATTGACATGTCCACACAACCTCAGCCATTAACTGCACAACCAAATATATATATATATATATATATATATATATATATATAGTACATACATCTTTATTCTGATAGTACATTTCTTGACTAGTGTTTAGAGGATTAAACAGGAAAGCACTGAGGGAAGAATCAGAAGAGGTCTGATATGCTACCAATGATTCTTTCAGCAGATTTCAAATGCTAGAAGAGAAGCTTAATACATAGATGCCCTGAGGAGATTTTGTGCTTCAAACACAGGCTCTTTCTCATTCAATCGGCAAACATTTCTCATTCTTTTCCAAAATACAACAACTGAGCTGATGGCAAGAGGAGCTCACAGCTCTGCACACTCACAAGTTGACATCTCCTTTCCAATACTTGCACACCTATTGGTTTTTCAGGAAACCACTACAGCAAAGGATACTACAAGGGGGAACATGATTTCTGAGCCTCTCCTATATGGCTGCACTTAGCAATATGTTAATAATTTCTTCAGAAAACAGATGTAACTATTACAAAACAAGAGCATGCTTGTAGAGAGATATAAATACAGGTATTTCTCATATCAGTTTATGTAATTCACTACCAGATAATGGTATTATGTCAAAGAGTTCTTAAACAAACACTTCAGTTGTGATTCATGAAACTACAGAACATGCAAATTCCTAAATAGGATTAAGTATATGAAGTCAATCTATCATGTTTCATGATAAAGACCAGCAATGTGGTTAGGAAGAAATTTCTGCACTGAAATTAGCATGTGGACTGACAATTGTATTTGTTGAACCTCAAAGTGCTCCCATTTCATCCTATCAGGAGGAGAATTGTAAAAGATAAAAGAATACATCCATTTTTTGCTAGCTTGCAAGTTCAAAGATAACAAACAAATAAAGAAAAAATCCTGCAGTTTGTTAAAAGTCTGAGATATAGAATATTTACTTTCTACTTCAATGTAATAGCATTTTTATTACTAGACTTAAGCTGAAAGTCTAACTAAAACAAAAAAAAAAGAAAAACAGAACAGACAAAAATAAATGACAAAAAGCTCTCACTCTCTTCACTGTTCAGAAAAGTGAATTAACATATTTATTGAATTACATTGGCAATGAAGACAGCAATATATTGAAATTCATTGATTTTTTTTCTTGACTTAAAAGCAACACAGATGCTTATTACAAAACAGCAGTTCCTCTTCTCATTTTTATCAACCCTTTTTTAACAGCCACTGACATTGACAGTTTCAAGCTTAATTGTACATTCAGCATGTACTGTTAATGACATTAGATAAATGGATCACATCAGAATGCAGTATCGTCAAAAGAGACCACGTGCCAATCTTACAAATTTAAAATCAAACAAGCTACTCTGTAGACCCTGACTCTTCAAGTTGTTTATCAACTGAGTACTAGAGAATATTTTGAATGTCATTATACATCAAAAGATGAAAGATGTGCCTACTACAGCCCATGTTCCATTTATACAATGAAATTTAATTACATGTTATAACTATGCTCTCTTAGAACTACGGTAATTAAAGGGGTACAGTACATTGGTGTTTTATTCATTGTAAGCCCTTATTTTCAGAGGGCTTAACTCAGCCATGCAAATTTACTCCCTTATCAAACGGAGGAGTCTGTCACAAACACAGCAATGCTTGCTGCCACTATGCTAAAAATAGAGTTGAAACTTATTTGCAGCATCATTTGGGATGTTGTGAGAGTGAGCCTTAAAAATATTTTCCATTGAAATCTATAAGGCCTCAGAATAATACCTGCTTAAAATACCAGTTTTTTGTTGAAAGTTTGGTTTGTAGACATGTCTAATCAAATCTCTGAGCAAAACACTCTCAGCCTTATGCAAAATATTTCTGCAAGCCCATTATAAGCACAAGCAGTGAGCTTCCCAACTACTCTGGATGCAAAAAAATCTATGTCCTTAAGCAGCAGGATGTTTGGATAAAATTTTCACCTGTATAGGCAGTTGCAAATTGCAATCCTCTGCATCCACATGGGCATCCGAGCAAGACGGGGTGGCTGAGAGGAGGCAGCTTAATTGGCTGGCCGTGCTCCACAGGAGCAGTGGAGGCTGCCTTGGAGAGGTGCCGAATTAACACATCTCACAGATTTCCCAGTCCTCATTCCCTGCTCTATAAACCCAGCCCTGCCACCACAAGGCTCCCAGACACCCCAGATTATGCAGGCTGCCTCCACGTACGTGGGGTAGCACGGAATAGCCAGATCTATCTTCCATGGTGTGTGCAGATACACCATGAAATAAGCACTGTGCTTCCTTCCCAGACAAACTCTGTGGTCTCATTTCTTGGATTTCCAGTGAAAACGAAACAAATTCATAACATCAATTCCCCAAAAACTATTCAAGACTCACGTTACCTTCATTAGCCAAATCTAATATTTCACCTGTTCCTAATGCAAGGTTATGTGAAATGTGTGGGTGAGAAGCTTTCGGGGAATCTAATCTCACCAGGTTTCTTGCTTCCACTCAAGTTATGTAGTGTAAGGTGTGGGGCATTTCTTTGTGCATGTTGGGCAAATGCTTCTTTCTCCAAACATACATACAAAATATAGAAGCACAAAGCATCAATAAAAATCCCTTTATCCTCAATCCACTGAAGGAGGCATATGATTTCCAATAAGCAGTCATCCAGTGTAGCAAAATCCTGTGACAACCAACAAAAGGGGCAATTTAAGGATGGAGCATTGCCTTGCTTCTGCAGATCTAAGACTTATTTTAAGCTTTTTTTTTTTTGTGTGCGATCAAATCAGCATCAACCCAATTATGCCTAAGATCTATCTTCTTGTTAGATGGCAGGGTCAGTCACAAATGAGCAGCCTCTTGCAATTTTCCATCAAATCAGCTCTGTAATTTGAGAGCTAATGCGGACATCTCATGAAAACAAATCATCAGAGAGTGTCGGTTCTCCCCCTCCTTCCCAAAATGAAGCGTTCAGAGGGATTTGGGTTTCTCTTTAAAAGCCAATTCTCATCTCTGTGAAAGCCAAGGCAATCTATAGTAAACAAAAGTCAGTAGTCATTTTTAGACTTCCATGAATATTTCAAACCTCTGTGCACATCTTCTGCAAAAGCTTTCTCACTTTGTTCAGTAAAAGACAGATTATCAACTTTAAGTAAAAAATACACCCTGGAAATAAGGGTATTTTGCAAGAAAAAAGACATTTGCATGAAACTGCAAAATGCAAATCTGTTGTCATAAACTTACTTGGTGAGAGCTCAGCACCATTTAAATAAAAAGAGGAAAAATAACTCCAAACTTTTCTATGAAGTGTGCTTCATAATCCATAAATACTGCAAATCTTCAGAAAACCCTGCTTTCTAATGAGGGGAGGAAAATGCTGTGCATAATGAGCTGCAGACAAACCCAAACTTGAGCTGTTCCAGTCACCCAACCTCTGACATCTTTCTGACAAACTAAGCCACTGACTGTACATCTAAACTGCCAAGGTAAACAGTAGGATGATAAGAAAGACCCCTAAATTATTCAAAGTGGTTTCTGGGCTTCAAAAGACTCCTTCACTTTGTTCCTTTATATATCTACAGCTATTTAAGTTTGCCCGTGGCTCTGACACAGACAGCATTGTGCCTGTGATGTTGAAAGAGAGGAGCAATTCTGTAAGTTTGGGCAGACACTTACTTCTCTGCTGGAGCACAGGTAGAAAAAGATGGACACTTTGGCAGGTGTTGGGATACAAGGATTGTGACTCTAAAGAAGTCATTCCCTTCTGTCTGCTTTTTTATTTACAGTTTTTCACACACTACAGCGCTTCTATGTATGACTCGCTAATCTCTAAGGATCATAAAGCAAGGTGGAATCATGTTTTGTTAGAAAAAACCTCTCAGATCCTTGAACCCATCCAGTAACCCAGCACTGCCAAGCCCAAGGCCTCACCTGTGCTGAGAACAGGGGGACAATCATTGTCCTGATCCTGCTGGCCAAACCATTTCTGATCCAAGCCAGCATGTCATTGGCCTTCTTGACCACCTGGCTCGTGTTCAGCTGCTGTCAACCAGCACCCCCAGGTCCTTTTGCACAGGGTCACTTTCAGCTCTGTCCTCAGCTTGTAGCACTGCCTGGGGTTGTTGTGATACAAGTGCAGGGCCCAGAATTTTGATTTGCTGAGCTTCATACAATAGTCTTCAGTCTATCAATCCAGCCTGTCCAGACCCTTCTGCAGAACCTTCCCACCCTCCAGAAGATAACACATCCACTCAACAGGGTATCATTTGCAAACTGAATGAGGGTGTGTGTACTCAACCCCCTCATCCAGATCATTGATACCAATATTAAACAGCACTGAGCCCTGGGACACACTTGTGACGAGCCACCAGCTGGATACAACTCCATTCCCCACCACTTTCTAGCCCTGATCACCCAGCCAGTTTTTTACCCAACAAAGACTACACCCCAGAGCAGTCAGCTTCTGCTGGAGAATGCTGTGGGAAACTGCCAAAGGCTTTACTGAAGTCTGGGCAGACACATCTACAGCCTTTCCCTCATCCATTAAATGGGTCACACTGTCAGAGAAGGAGATCAGGTTGGTCAAGCAGGACCTGCCTTTCACGAACTCATGTGAGCTGCTTGCCCCTTCTCCAAAAGGTCATAAACTCTCCCTTTTTTTTGCTGAGTTCCAGTAAAACCTCCCTGTTCAGCCAGGCTGGTGTTCCTTACCACCAGCAAAGATCATCTTATGGCACACTGGATAGCCTGCTCCTGCAACTTTAGGATTTCCTTCCTGGACCCCTTTGCATTTGAGGACAGTCTTCCAAGGGACACTGTCAGCTCCTCTCACAAAGAGGACAAAGTCAGCCCTCTGGAAGTCCAACAGGCAGCAATTCTGCTGACCCCCTCCTTACTTTTCTGAGAATCAAAAACCAATCAGTGCTATTAACATGCCTAATAGCATATAGACAGCACTTCCAAAGGGTGACTGAGGCTTCTAAGGAGGAAAAGAAAGAAGATATCAGAGTCAACATCCTGCCCTAATTCACAGGTCTACTGCTGGTAGAGCCCACAAGTGTTGTTCTGCTTTTTTATGCTTCTCTAATGTCAGCAGCCCCATTCTTAACAGCAGAACAATAGGCTGACACTGAGCTTAGGCAGGTTTCTAGCACATTGCCTCTTGGATAAAGACATCTTTTTACTCTCATATCTGCAGAAAAGGAAATATCCTTCTAAGGCCTGCCAGCAGCTGGCAAAAGGCTCCAGAGCATACAGCCTTTCATACAGTCTCCCACTGAAGTCAATGGGATCACTCACATGAATGCAAAGCTGCTAAACCAGGCACTCCAGAGGAATTGAAAAGCCATCTGCTAATTAATTTAAAAATCTATTTTCATGAGATATGGAATATACTTTATGTGCTTCCCTGTGTTCTCCTCAAATTTAGATCCCAAAATGCAGAAAAGGACCAGGACCTGAAAACTGACAGTCAGGGTGAGGACTGGGACCTCATACCAAGACAGAAAAATGTTAATGCAGAAGCTCATAAAAACTTTATTTGCAGCTAACCACTCACAATGCAATGTCACCAGTGTAGTCTAGTTTAATAAGAAGTTTCCAGTTTGACCCTAAATTCATTATGTGCACAGTATTGCTGACACAGGAATAGCAAAAGTGGAATGGCAGCACTGTGGAGAATTTTGATGTCATTGCATTTGGAAAGATCTTGGAAAATCAGTCATGACTCAAGGTCAAATCACGAGTCAAGCAAAGGATATGGTGCCTTGGAAAGCAACACACACACTCCCCCCAACTACCATCTATTCCCAATTTCCATATCTACAAAAACAAAAAGGCAAGGGGCAACAAGAGAAAGAAAAAAACCTCCCCCAGCCCTCTGGAGGATAAGTATTTTATTTTCTTCCAGTTAGAGCCCTTTAAAGCTGTTTTTCAACAGTGGTCTGGCTCTGTCTCTGCTTCCACTAGCTCACATCAGTGAGCTAAGACTTAAAAGAAGTGAAGGTTGCTTTCTCAGATAAAAGGGATTTTCTAATGCCTGGCCTTCTGGATATTTCTTGTGTAGTTGTTTGGCATTCAGAAATATTGCCTGGTTATTTCTATTCCAGAAATCTTCTACACCTTAGCAAAGATACTGCCATGCTCCATACACTCACTGGATCCTGTATGCTCTCCCTATAACTCTGTGATATATTGAGAATAAAAATATTTCTCTGCAAGCCTTATAGCCTTATAAGCAGGCTTAACTTTTCCAACACATCTGCCACAGTAAAATTCACATGTAATACCTTAGGTAGATATTAATGTGATATGATATTGTCTATACAAACACAGATTATGTATTGCATAATAGCATAGCTAGAGATACTATGTGCCTTTAGCATAATGCAGGCTAACACCCAAATAAATCAGTTTTGGAAATATCAGTTCAGCATCAACAACTACTAGCTATATGTAAAAGTCAAAAGCTTTTAAAAATCAGCTTCTTGGTGGGTCTGCTAAGCTGGACACTGCAGATGTCCACCATCCAAAGGGGATTTTGACATATATAGATGAAAGCCATCATACCTTCATGCTGTTTATTTTTAAACATAGATTTGAGGTCCTTTCAAAGATTTTAAAGGTTCTGAGTCTGTGAATGTAGAGAGTATAGTAACTAAATATTTATATTAACTTCTAATAACTTTAATGCCCATGAAAGGGAATTCTTTAGTAATATTTTACAACACACATTTTTCTGAGTTTGTGGCGTTACACATAGGTTAGTGACATCCATTTGTGATGGTCTTTCTGTCTGCATCCCAGAATTACTCAGTAGCAGCCAAAAGAGGACAAATCACCCAAGTGAAGATGTAGCTGCGGTGCAATTTCCATCATGACTTTATTCATGTGAAATAGGGGCAGGAGGAGAAAAAAAGCAGCAGGAGTTGATATAGCATTTACAGCCAGGGCTGTGCCTGTGCCTGCATTAAAAGTCATGTCTCTATTTCTAGTGCCCTGGATCAAAGCAGTTGCTGTCTGACTTGCCATTTATTTATTCACACTGGGTTTCAATCTACAAGGTGCAGCAGGAGCAGAGTACTGGAGGGTTATTTAATGTGGGAGCTGACAAGGCTTCCAGAAAAAAAAGAAAAAGTTTCTTATTCAGTAACTAAATCAGTAAGAAGTGTGCTTAAAATTACCCCAAACACACTTCCTTCTCTTGGGTATTTTCATTCTATGCCAGACATCTGACTTTTCTTCTTACATCCAAAATCTTTGAATCAGAATGTGCTGATAAAATCCTGCTATTCTGCAAAAGCCCTTTAAAACCAACAAAGCATCACAGAGATTCCTTCTTGCAGGGGCTGAACCAAGGCTCTCATAGAGGCCCCGGCTAATTCCAAATTGCTGAGCAGCAAACCATAACTAAGGGATGACAATAAGGAATATTGCTACATGGGGCAGCAAATGCCAAGGTCCTGCCACAAAATCCATTTATTGTACACCTCTCACAGCAAGAGCTGCACCTCAGGAAGACACTAACTTTGACTGCATACTGCAAACCACCAAGTAATTGCCATTAAAACAACCTGTGCATTTCATTACACAAATGTGTGATTCTCAGCACACAAAGATGTAGAATGAGAAATTATCTGTATTGTCCAAATGACAAAGGTGCAGGACTGAGGTGTTTTGATATTATGTTTGAAATGGAGAGAAATACTTTCATGAAAATTCAAAGTTCTCACCAAATGAAATGCAGAGTAAATTATTCTTTTCTTGCATGTTCTTTTTCTATCTTCTAGGAAGATGATGAGATCAAATCTCTAAATATAATAGTCATATATGGGATCCAGAATGTACTCAAGTTATAGGGTAAAGAAATCCGAAATAGCAGCACTTACATGCACTACAAAAATATATTTTCAGTTGTTCTGAAAGCACCTTATAGAAAATTTGCAAAGATACACACTTTATAGCTCGTAATGACAACTGAAAGAAAAATAACATTCATCTAGGAAAAAACCCCAACCCTGCCATTGTCAGAGCCATGATACAACTGTAATTCAAGCAGGTTAGGATGAAGATATAATACAAAGCAAAGCACTAATATTATTTGCTTTTTCTCAGGTCCTTTTTTTCTTCTCAGTGGCTCATGCCACTACAGTTGCAATATCAGTTATTTTCCAATCTTCTGCAAATGGAGAAGGGGGAAGGGGAAATAAAACATCTCTTATTCACTCATGTTTGGATTTTCAATATTTTTTTCCCTTGATAGATTCTCCTTTGAGCAGTAGCAGTGTGAATTCCCCAAGGGCAGAATTCAGGTCTCAGAAATATGTACACAGCATACAAATCTTCCCTAATGCTCTTTCTAATAGTTTGTTAAACTCTGAGAAACGTTATCTGTGGAAATACATATATGCATTTCATAAGCCCAAAGCCAGGTACTGATGCCATCTGCATTGAGCTATAACAACCATTTATTCGCTTTATAGAAAATGCTCATCGTTTATACAAATAACTAAGTTTGAATGGCTCCTGCCAAGATGAATACAGCATCTATCAACACACAGACTTCTCTGTGCAGTCCCCAGGAACTGTCTTCCAAGTCCACATGGAAGTGTTCACAGACTGCAACTTTGTGAAATGTTTCAGAATTTACGGGGCAGGCCTGACTTCAAACTTCCAGCTTTCTACCCAGCTGAAGAAAGCCCTTTTTGTACAGCTACCCACCAGCCTGCCTCAAGCCTGAATCTATTCCCAGTGTCACTGAAGGGCAGTTCTGCTTCCATAAACTGTGAGGCTCTGAATCATTTTGCCTATTAGGACAAAAGGTTGTGCTGAATTTGTAGTGTGTGGTATGAGAAAAGAGTAGTAACCACAGTCACAGTGGTGAAAAAACACCTCAACCAGAAAGAACTTCTAAGTATTCCTGATTACAGATTAATCTGCTGATGCACAAGCAATAGATTGAGGTAATGAAATTCATCACAGCAGACTTTTACATAGTCCATGCCTCTGTTACACTGTACAGAGTGAAGATGATTTACTGGGCAGACCGCTATTAAATCAAGTCTGAAGGTTTGTTGTAACAAAAGCATCCTGCTGACAAGAATTTCACCTGCATGTATTGTTCTCAATTTTCAAAATCACCTGCAGATAGCTACCATGAGCAAAAATGCAAACATTAAGCAAAATGACAGCATCTACATTGGTAAAATTCCAGCTTAGCTCTGAGTAATATTTCAACTCTAAATGTTTTGTTCTATAAAACTGTCTCAACAACCATCCCAAGGCCTGAATATCTTTTTTTTTTCTCCACATATACTTCTAACAAGCATTGAACTCTGCTTCTTCTTCTAAACCTTGCCCTTCTAGTTTATTAGTTTAGTTTGAAGTCACAGCCTGCAGATGAGCCAACATGAGTCTTTCATCAACCAAATATTATTCTGGTATTTTCTGAGAGAGGTTTTACAAAGTTGAAACACCTTATTGAAATTATTTAATGGGTATCATTTATCATTAGCAATGAATTTAGAATTTCCATATTCTCAGCCTTTACAAGTCATTAGCTAGAGATAGCAACACACACATGTCAATGCCTTTAGCTTTGCTCACCTGCAGGAGCAGTCCTTATGAACTACATCTCTGAAAGCATTTTCTTACTGAAGAATGGAATTCATTTTCAAGGCACTCATTTAGAGCCAGGACTGACAAATATAATGAAGCAGTTCTCTCTGCAATGCTGTCTCAGAGGGATCTCTGAATACCACCTCACTGCAGAAACAAAGTCCACAGCATGAATTAGTGTTACGTAGCTGAAATATAAAACCACAATGCCACTAACAGCAGTAAAAGTTCAAAATAGCCATTAATTCTGTAATTGTAAGTCTGGGTACCTGAAAATAGCATATATATCCAGAGAGTGAATGCTTTTTGAATGAATTCCTCATTCTTTGGCCTTTATATATATCCCTGACTGACAAAACCCTTCTAAATTTTATTAACATATGATATGCAAACTAGATACAGAGACAGATACCATGGGTGTGCTGCACAATAATTCATCTGATAAAAGTGCAAAGTCTATCACCAGTTTCTAAAAATACCTATAGGATCATTTCATTTATTTTTTAATTAGCCACATTCAGACAAAGCCTAGACAGTGATTGCCAGAGCTAGGCTTAGACTGAGGTGGCAGAAAGTGATTATGGCTATAAGCACAGAGTGAGCAGAATAGCACGTTCCCAGATGTGCTTTCCAACTCAAAGAGGCACTTGAACTTTTCATAGAAGTTTGGTTGAAGCCCAAGATAAAAAATGCTGAAATACTAGAAAAGATTATACTGTTGATTAAAGATCAAAAATTACAAACAAAAATAAAGACTACAGTTATTTTATATGGGGTTTATGAAAATAGCCACACTGAAGGAGTTACTGGAGCCAGCCACACGTCCCATAACAACAGGATCAGTAGAGGAACAAAGCCCATGTTGCTGTCAAAACATGCTAGCCTAAGCTATCATGCCAAAAACCATTATCTAAACTGCTGTGCTAAATAAAGCAGGCACTCATAAACTTTCTAGATAAATTATCTTCCTTTACCTTAATTTTACATCCAGTGCTGTCACAAGTAAAAATTGGCCAAGTCGCATGGTTTAAATGAAATCAGAGTTGAAGCAGTTTATTGATTTATTAATGGGACGTAATTAACTGGCAATCAGTGAGCTATACATTCAGGATCAATATCAACAAAAGAACAGATAAACCACAATACCAGGCACTTAAACAGCAAATGCTCACAGTTTTCTAAACAGTATTCTACTGCTAGACCCCCAAAATATCTAATGCCCATGGCCATAGTCACAGTTCCCTGCACACACACAGCCCACCCACAGGCAGTGTACAAGGATCTCCCTCTTTTGGGGTACAGATTCCTATTTACAGGCACCTCCTTGAGATGTGGGGGTTCCAGCTCAGCACAAACCCATCCTGCTTTCTTCAGCTGCATAACTTGCAGGCAGGGAGCAGAACCTCCCAGAGCCAGGTGGGAATGCCCAGGGAATGTCCCAGCAGTGGCAGATACCCACAGCCTCAGCAGGGAGGAAGCACCATCCAGGACAGCACAGGCTGTGACAGGCTGGGGCAGCCTCCAGCAGGGCAAACACCATTTTGATGCTGCTCTCTTCTCACTTCTGTCTCCCTCCTATAGCAGGTTTTCATGCTTCTTTTATGCTTCTTTTCAAGCTACCCTTCTTGTTTGTTTGTTTTGAAGCTCCCAAAAGTCTCTAGGTAACTCCCTAGTTACCATTTCAGGCAGCTAATATTCCCGTTAAGCAAATTTTCTTCTTTTTAATTTCTGCTGTAGCACTACAAGGTTCTGGGCAAACATCCTCTGAGCAGTTTTGGGTGTTCCATTCACACAAGCTGTTTACTCTTACATTCCTCTTTGCATTTCTGCAGGCCATGTTACTAAGAGAAGGAGCCACGCTGACTGATTCCATGTTACCAATAGGTGATTATAATTAATAAAACTATTTTTGCTGGGCATAGAACAGGAGATGTGATAAATGAGACAGAGTTTAATGGTTGAATTCAGCCAAACTGCAGCAATGTTTATGGCTAGACCTGTTAGCCCTCAAAAACAAATAAGTAAGAATTAATATGAGAGCAGCCCTGGGAAGAAGGATGTGGGTGGATGAGGAGCTCAGCGTCATCTGGCAATGTGCACTCACAGCCCGGAAAGCCAAATGTGTGCTGGGCTTCATCAACAGCAGTGTGGGCAGCAGGGCAGGAAAAGGATTCTGCCCCTCTGCTCTGGTTTCCTGAGACCCCACCTCTAGGACTGGGTCCAGCTCAGGGGCCTCCAAGGTAAGAAAACCATGGAACTGTCGGAGCACGTCCAGAGGGCACAAAGATGATCAGAGCGTTGGAGCTTGGCATTGTTGTGTCTGGAGGCTCTGGGGAAACCTTGCAACACTTTCCAGTACGTAAAATGGGCTTAGAGGAAAGCTGGAGAGGGACATTTTGCAAGGGCACAGACTGAAAGAACAAGGGAAATGGCTTCAAACTGGCAGAAGGCAGGTTTAGATTAGATGCTAGAAAGAAATTCTTTATTGTGAGGGTGTTGAGGCACTGGAACAGGCTGCCCAAAGAAGTTGTGGATGCCCCAGCCCTGGCAGTGTTCAAGGATGTGGCTTGGAAGAGGATCTTTAAGAACTCTTCCATCCTATTACATGATTTCATTAATTTGTGATTCCAAGTGATGTTTTTGTGGAAATCCCCTCTCATGTAATGTACCCACAACCCGCGGGGATAAAAAAAAAATATCTGTACATACTCAGTATTGACAGTTTCAGCCTTATTCTCCCTAGTCCCCATTTCCCTATTGGTGACATCACTTTTTCCCATTCAGTAAACTAATTAATCATATTGAAAAATGTAAATAGTACTGTAGTGATTGATATTGCAACATGTGACAGTTAAATAATATTTAGGGACTTAGCACAGGGTTTGGATATGCTGTGCAGCATACAGTGGCTGATGGAAAAAAAATAAATATAGCTATGAAATACAGCATAGGTACTATTTATTCTGCACAGAGAGGCACCCTCAGATGCTTAAATTCAAATAGCTGCTTCAATGTGGACTTGCATAAGCAGAGGTCTGGTACCATGCATGAGTACTTTTGGGGACTTGGTCCACTGATTCTCAGCCCCTTCCAAGTATGAAGCCACAGGTCAGAAAGCTGCAATTCTCTCTCCCACTTATGCCCAAAATAAATCAATTCAGAATGTTAGATAATAAATATCACTTGTGACATCATCCTAAAGGGTAAGAAGCGATTTATATTTATATGAGTAGACATGGAGGACAAATATGACCTATGGGAATATGTTAAATGTCTTCATGTGAAAATCAGAACTCTAATATTAACAGAAAAGTTGTCTCTCTGAAAGATATCTTCTTGCATCCCAACCAATATCAATATACACATCTGCTAACATTTGTGTTGAGTAACTAGATTCACACACCTGATCATCTCTCAAAAGGGCAAATGCCTTGGTTTCATCAACGATATACAAATACTTGAGAGGAAAAAAAATAAATTTAATATTATAGATCTACTAAACTGGTTTGGAAGCCAGCAATATAAAAATTCAATTTCTAAATTTCTTTGTGGTTTTGAAACAAAGAAATATCATTGTTGTTACCTATTTAAATAGACTTTTCAGCTTTATTCATGTTGGCAGGGAAACGGATTCGGACCGTGACGCGTGCCTGGTCAGTAAACATCTCTGAGGAAAAAAGCAGGTCACCAGTGCCTAAAGTAGTTTTGGGAACTGTTTAACTACATTTCTTCTCGATATTCATTACAGCAAAGCACCCAGGGCATCTCTTTGACTTTACATTGTTTATTGCAATTTCCTCTCCTCAGAGCTTTAGGCTTGACGAGTGAAGTCCCAGCCCCAGTCCTCAAACCAGAGCCCCTCACAGAAGAGCAGTGTCCACATTCAATGTGACTGAGGGATCCCACTGAGCCTCACAATGCTCAGTCCTGAAATGCTTCTGGGTTTTGTTCTTGACACTCAGTGGTCACAGCAGCACAGCAGACAGAAATCTCTTTGATAGAGAATGATTTTCAGTGAGTTTAATAAAGAAACAGTTCTGCTTATCCCAAACTATACCATGCCAGGTGATTGACTTTCATGACATTGTATATGGGTTTGACATAGAATAATTTTGGTAATTCTAGATTTTGTACTTTTATCAATAGAATATTCAGTTGCTTTTTTTTTCCTTTTCTCTATTTTATTTTGTTTCTTTAATGAGTTTGACCTTAATTATCAGAATGAAGCTCTGCTAATTGGGAGACTTCTCTGATGAATAATAATTCTCTTAAATTCAAAGCCCTCTTAATGAAAGGCATGGTAGCCAGGAAAAAAAGTGTCAGTATTGTAACTCAACAGAAACAAATTAAAACACTACTGAACTCTTTTTTTTCCTGTATATTCATCTCACTCAGGAAGGATTTACTGTATTGTCAGTGAATGAGCTGCTTCACTTTCCACTAGGCAATGTTGGGCAACTGTTCATTTCCAATAATTAAATAATTTCATAACTAGAAAACAAAAAAGTGCACAGGGTTTTGTAATTGCTTTTTCCCCAGAGCAGAGAGGGCAAGAAAAAGGAATAGTAAGACTAACAGAACAAAAAGTTAACGAGTAAGAAATGGTATACACAGATACTGTAAGATTATTATGCACAAAATAAATGAAATATTTCCAACAAGAAGCAGCACTTCTCATCACACCAGCATAACTAGCTGGAAAAAGGACAACTCAGGAATCTCAGCAAGGGTGAAAAATACAGGTTTCAGTGATCTAAAAACTTTTCTAAGGTAGGAAAGAAAATTAAAGTGGTAAGAGAAAAGCTCTGAGCATAAGTTTTGTACTTTGACCTTGGCTTTTCTTGCCCATGAAGTTACATCATGCTTTTGACTTTACTGATAGTAAACTGATGTCATAGTACTCAGATTTTATTCCCCTGCTCACACCTGAAAATAACCCTGTATTTTCTGCAGTCATAGATATGAATGGTCACCTCAATTAATTCTCCTGATGCCCTCTGACTAGTCTTTAAATTGTTTTTTGGAGAGTGTATTCAGACTGGGGGCTTCTAAGCTATTAATGGTTTCATGGAGCAGCTGGGATGGCTCATCTTGTGTTTCTTCAGCCACTCAGGGCAGACAAAATGGGGAAGGCAACCCCATGCAGCCTTTTACTGGCAGAGCGTTTCCACAGAGGGAAGAGAGAGGAAATGTGAGAAGAACTGGGCAGGATATGTTCCTAAAACTCTAAATCTGTATTAAGATTCAGGAGGAAATTCAGGATGCTGTAACTCATTCCTCTGCAGACACAACAAAATATTCAGGAAAAATCCTAGTTTTTTGAAAACAAATACAGCCGTACAGCCATGGAATTCCATGATTAAGTTTTCACTAAGAATTCAGCATACACTTAAATACTTTTGCTGAATTTTTAATATATTTCCATTACTTTCCTTCCATTCCCCTCCATCCCAAATAAAATACTCAGTGTAACTTAATTTCACATAACGTCATAAAAACACTCTAGCTGAAGGACACAAGCACAAAATCTACTTTCTTTCTTGCAGAATTTAAATTTGCCCTTCCACAACTTAAATTCAAGCAGGAAGAGATCTTCAGGCAGATACAAAGACATCAGCAGTGGAACAACATAATTTTTGAATCATAAATGGAATTTTTTGACTGCTGGCATTAGAAGGACTTTGGCACAAAAGCACCATATTTTATATTCAAAATGCAGCAATTAATTCCACACAAAGCAAACAGCTCACTAGTGATACAGTTCTCTCTAAATTTTCTTCAGAATCTTCATGGTAAGAAAACAAGCTGGTTTCATTCAGTAGCTGCAAACACTTCTACACAACGACACAGTGTTAGTCAAACTGACAACAACTGACTCAAGTATGGCTAGCAGTTTGCAACACCTGCTATTCTCAGAAGAGGAAAAATCCAAACCAACAATCCACTGATCATGTCTGCCTGGGATGCTTTATTTACAAACATGTCTAAGCTTTACAGGTAAAAAGAATTTCCTGAGAGAGAAAAAAAAAAAGGATTAAATAAACCCCCAAAGTTTGCATATTTGTTGTGAATATATATATTAAATACCATTAGCAGAAAGAAGGAAATTGATTCTTGTTGAAATTTTACCAGCCAACAATTCTGCTCAAGATTTTCTCTCCTGCCTTGAATTTTTTATGTGCTGTACAAGGAGCAAAGTTTGGCATGGCAAAGGTATCCTTGTGATCTACACATATAGAAGAAGCTATAGGAAAAATACTGACTTCAAAAGAACTGGCTGCAGCAGAATATTAGTGAATTCACTGCCAAGATAACGTCAAACCTAACTTGAATTAAAAGTGCCTACAGCTTTTGGTCTAAATTTCAGACATGTAAGTTCATTAGAAAATGATTTATAATGCTTTCTTCATACCTTGTCAGTTCAATTAATTCCTTGGCTGAAAAATTGAGAACACCAGACTGTGGAACTTTTTAAATTTTTTAAGATATTAAGTAATGCGACAGGTCACAAAATTGAGTTGACTTATGAGACATTCCTTCATCCCACCATTAGACCACCCTTCTGGCTATACATTTTATTAAATTATCTATTTCTATATATGTGAAATAAATATATTATTTATGAAATTATTCCTGTAGATCAAATCTATATACAACTGAAGTGTTCCTGCTAGAATCTGTGCTAGTTTTCTTCCATTTCTTTAGCTGAAGCTTAAGACTAAATACCAAAGATGCTGGGGATCTGAAAGACTGACTTGGATTACCATTTGAAATTTCATTACTAAAAATATTGCAACTGGGACTGACTGAAATGAGGAACAGGCTTTCTCCATATGATTATTCTTTTGGGTTTACTACTTATTTACAGAAATTTCCTGATTAAAAATAAGATTAATCATTAACTCCGTTCAAAAACCAAAGGGTAAGAGTCAAAAGATATGGCTAGTAGGTTTTTTCCTAGTCTTCTGAAGTTTTTTTACTATGTCCAGAATAGAACACATTGACAACATTTAGCAAGATGCAAATATTGCATCCCTGCTTCCCACTACTTCCCTTCAGCTGGCTGGGATACCAACATTGCAGGAATTTGACCCATTTCCTTTGAGTCTGCTCTAATAGCAAAAGACACAAGTGAAACAGGAAAAGACAAAGGCTACAGAAGGGGAGATTGAACGATGGCAATGAATTCCAACTCCCAAATTCATATGTGATCTTTTAAGTAGAGCTTTCATTCTAGGGCTGACCTCAGAGCTACATCCAATTCAGTCTTAGCTTGATCCAAGTATCCATAATGCACATCCCATCCAGCTCATACCCACTGCAGCTCTGCCCCAGCTGGCCAATATGCAAAGGAGTTCATGTATTATCCCAAGACTGCTGGCACCAGCTGCATAACCCAGTCAGCTACTGCAAATCTTGTTTCATCTTCACTACAATTCCAATTTTCCCCCTCAATTCAGTTAACTACTTCCACCTTAAAATATTCTAGAAACTGTGTTTCTCAGAGCTGAATTTTAGGTTTTCATCAAGAATTATGACCTTTTCCAGACCTGGATGTTAGCACAAGCATCCCCTTTGGGACAGGGCTGCTCTAGGGCTGAACACAAGGAGACCATGGCAGTAACACACCCCCTCCCTCTCTGGGTAGGGAATAGTGTGTATTGCTAAGGATAACCCATGTCTTGCTGAGGATAAACCATGGGGCTTTGGTGGATTGGACTTGTAAAAGAATAGCCTGAAAGTTTTGGAGAATGACCACAAATGCCCAGTGTCTGCAGTGGATGGAGAGGTTTTGTGCAATCAAAGGGACCCATAAGTATTTGTATGAGGATCCTGTCCCTAATTCTTAGGACAGAATTACAGATAAGCACAATCGTGCATTCCATCATTATTTACAATAATTTGCTTTTATATTTTTATCTGCAACTTGCTTACCTCAGATTTCTACAGCTCAGTAGGTCCTTGTTTAAGCAGACAATGTTTTGCATGGCTTTCATTGGGATAAATTTCTTCTCCCAATTCAGTGATGCACACTCACAGCGCTCCCAGTTACTGTCCTCACTGAGTTCTCAAGGAAACCCAGCACCAAACTTTTCATCATCTGGTAGGTTACCAAAATTATTTGCAACATTTCTAATGAGGTGCTGGAAGATACAGTGGGAACACAGTTACTTACATACTCACTGCATGCTGTGTGCTGCAATCTAATCCATTTACCAGCCCTGAGAACACTGACCTGCATCACCCCAACAACATTAAATGTTAAATTTTAAAAAGCCTTCCAACTCAATATAGATGTTTTCAGACTTGGACAATGAACATGCTGGGGCACTTGGTGAATGCAGGTCCATGGTCCATATTAACCTTGCAATGCTGTTGCAGAGATACCTTGGATCAATTAGGTTGCTTTTATTTAAAAAGCAAATGTGTTTGTTCCATAGCAAAGTAAAGCCATAGTCTTCAGTTCTGTATTCTGCTTAGAACTATTTGCAGAGTTGTTTTGTTTCTGTTACAAGTCAAGGCATCAACAACACTCGAAACAGCCAAAATGCCATGACAAAAATGTCTGAAGTCTTTGAAACAGATCAAAAGTACAGTGATTTGTTTGATCTAATTTGCTTTAAAAGTGAATATTGAAATATTTAACATGCTTAGCTCTCACATAAGAAAATTACTGTGCTATTTCACTCTTTCCTCTCGCTTTAGTTTTTTTTTCCTGTAAAAACATTACTTCTAGATCTAAATATGGTAATCAACAGGAAGAAACAAAATTAGAATTGTGCAGCTATATTCCATTCCACAGTAGCTGAATTCACTTAACCTGATGATCAAGATGTATAGTACATCTCACTATTTGCTCTCATGTTTGTAGGAAATTAATATTCTAGCTAGGTGCACTCAGTGTGTGACTGAATTCACAAATTATGTTATCAACAATAAAATAAATAAATCATGTTTCATACAAAGACATCATGGCTATTTTTTAGATGAAAATTATCCTTGAAAACAGACATAAAGCATAATCAAATAGACCAAGAAAAGAATGAAAGAAAATCTCAGAAGGGTTTGAGTATTTGAGATAAAAGACATGTAAAGCAACTTTTCATGTAGGGGGAAAAAAGCCCACTTGAATAAGAATTGAGAGAAATACGAAACAGGAGCAATACTTTAGTGCTTCAGAGTCTCTTCTTCCTTTCAGTGATCCCAGTGAAACCAGTAAGAATTTATACAAATATGTACTGGAAGTGTGACAACAAAGTACACAATAAACATAATAGGAGAAACCCAAAGATTTCAAGAACACTCTGTGATAAGTTAGTTCATTAAAGACTGTAATTTATACTGGTATTTTATAAAATTCTGTCAACAGTAAAGCAAGAGTTACAGTGGAGAACACTGAATCAATTTTTCTTACAAATATGCAAACATTTTCATAAACCACCAAAGAAATCCTACCATTCATTTTTCATACTACTAGTGATATTGGATCACTACTATACTAATATATTCTTTAAAAAACTTTAGCACTGTGTAAACCCCTTCAGTACTTTTATCTCAGCCATGGAAGATGCATTCACAGTGAGATTCCATTTTACTGCCGAAAAATTTAGTTTATAAAATTCTTCACAGTCACTAGTGGGGTTCAGCAGGGCTCCATTTTAGGGCCAGTGCTCTTCAACATCTTCATAAACAATTTGGATGCAAAACTTAAAGGCATACATAACAAAAAATCAGCCCCACATCTCAGGCACTGCCATAATCTTTTCTTAGTGACCTTAACAGCCCTCCCCATGTAATACCCAAGTTCAACACCTGACAAACTTCTGCTCAGTGCATATGCAAAAGGTGATATTTTTTACAGATGTCAAAAAAGTCCCTCAGTTCTCTTAGGGCTGGGACCAGTAGCAATGTCATTTCCACACTGATGAGAGACAAGGACTGGACTGGCCCAGTGAAATCAGCACTTCAGTGGACATGACAAGTGCTATGATCTTGTCCATGAACTGGATTCAGAGCCTGGCACAGGTATGGGAAAGTATTGCCTTCCTTCCTACCCTTCTGAAATAATTTTGCTGTCATTACTCTCAGAGTCAGTTATCCAAGTGAACCCACAGCCTGGACAATGCCCAGCACCTAAGCTGGTGCCCTGCCTGTGCTGTTCCCTGTTCAGGAAGAGTTTGGCCTTAGGGCAGAGTGGCATTCCAACACCAAATGTTTCCCTTTGTCTGAATAAAGCTTTAGAAATTAATTCACAAAGCAAACAACTATGGATTACTTGGGTCATCCCATCTCTCAGGGCACTTCATTTTACATGCTTCGGGACTAGTTTTAAATATTTTAGAAAAACATTCCAGCAACAGCAGGAAAAAATACAAAATCCAAGTTGAAGCTAAATCATCCTCAACAATCAGCCTTTTGAAACAGAAGCACAAATTAATCCAATAATCAATAGGCACTGGAGCAGGCATTTTTCTAGAAGTCTCTGCCAGAGAGTTATGGAGAACAGAAGGACTCTACAGGTCTAAAAAGTGGGAGCAATGATGAAAGACAGGCTGCACTCAGACTAAGTCATCAACCATGCCTTTCAACAGGGCACAAGAAAAATTAGTGGAAGTTTCCTAATTGGCTAAACCACATCTGTCTAACATTTTGACAGAATTAAAAGGAAGCCTGTTGCTGTCACTGTGGCATGTTAATAGAGATCAGATAACTTGCCTGATTATAAGACAGTCATTTTTATATATGTTTCTATGAGAAGCAGCATTTTCATCAGTCTAAAACTCTAAGACCTTGAATGACACAGCTCTTTCCTGAATGAATTATAAGTAATGGCTCCAGAGATTTATTTTACCAGGATATTCCTAGTGAGCTGGGATGACAAAATAGTACCCCACAGAAAGAAATAAATATTCCTGCATATGATAAAAAAACAAACAAAAACCAAACAAACCAAATAAAATCCCCAAACAAACTAAGAAAAAAAAAAAGGTAAAATGTTCTTCCTGGACCCTTATTTTCCCCTTCAAATGCATATTTACTCAGTGCAATGCAATATCATGTCAGAGCCAAGCTCAGCCAAAGCAGTACATTTATACAGCACCATGCAGGGATATTAGCTGAGGTCTCAGAGAGAATATAACCTCGTTAGAGCAACATTGTGCATGGGCTAATTAGGCCTGCCTCTCAAGCAAAGCTAATTATTCCCTGTACAGCACCATAGTGATACTGCTCTGCTGCTTCTGGGTTCTGGAGCTCAATTTTTCAGCAGTAGCTCAGGGATCAACACCCCACACTGTATTCAAAATTATAAACAAAATCATGAGAAATGGATGTATCCTTCTGAGATAGCAGCATGATGCACTGCACTGTCTCAATTAATCTATCAAGGACATCAAAATGAAGGATTATCATGTTTGTGCACTGAGATCTTCACTTTGTAGGAAATTCCAACACTAGACCAACAACTGTAGCACAGTGAAAAGTTGGGAACAAATATCCAGGACTGGAGTCCAGAGTGGACACAGTCATCTCATCAGGCACATGCCACACTCAGTAGGCCCTAAGAAACAAACAAAAATTGGTAAGCAAGGCTAAAGAGAAGCTCCAAACTTCCATTCTTCTTAGAAGACCAGCTTTGAGTAAAAGCTAGTGCAAAACAAAAGGTTTCTTACTCTGCTGGCAAGGCAGGTCTCACACTCTAACAGTGCCAACAGAGCTCCTGTGCTGTGGTGAAGCACTGAGCACAGTTAACCTGGGCAACCTCAGGACATCTCACCCAAATTTCAAGGCTAAGGAGAGTTCACCTTTGCTGCTTCAGATGCTAAAGCTGAGAGCAAATCTGTGTCAGCATGAGACCTCACAGAGCCCAAACTAAAAAACAACAAGAGGGCTGGGACCAGAGCCAGCTGCCCTGGAAACATGCCAGGTCCCAAGTCTGGATGCAGCTGCAGATGGGACTTTGTGCATCAGGTGGATTCAACAAAGAACAAAGTGATCTGCACCAAACAGGGAAGGATGTACCATCTGACACGCTGTATAAAAGGAAATTCCAGGCTTTTACATAATACACCGAGAGGAATCAGCACACTTTTTGGCATAAGTTGGAAGTCCAGTATTTGCCCAGTGGATAAGTTTTCTTTATACCTTAATTCAGCTATCTTCCTTTATTAAAAATAATCTTTGAAATCAAAAGGCAAGGTGAGGTCTGTCATACCACCATAGAACTGCACACATGTTGTTCTCACAGATTTCTAAGAAGCAGGCTCAGGAACAAGAATGAAGACTTAAACTCCTCCAGGATTTGAGCCCTGCATTGATGACACACACTTCTGTGATGAGACAGAATTGCCATGAGCCTGCTGGAAAGACAGGGGTTTTGTTCAGCTCTTGTTGTGATGCCAGGTAGCAGCAAATCCAGTGCTTAAAAAAAACTCTAACAGGAAATGTGAAATAATAGAAATGTGATGCCAGTATCAAGATTTGAAAGTACAAGTAATATCTCCTAATGAAAATGGAAAAAAAAAATGGAAAAAAAAAGAAACAGAGCTGAAAATCCAGCTTGGTCTCTAGCATTCCAATAGAATAAAACAATCAGTTTTGATGAGGGGAGCACAGGGACAAGGCAGAAAGGCACCATCAATTTAAAGTCAATTTACTTTTGTGGTTATTGGGCTGTAAATGAACACCTCTAACAGCATAAACAAAGAGTTCATCTGGGTTTTTTACTTAATACTTGCTTTTTATAAAAGATAGTAGGCAGAAATTTGAAATCTTGGCCAATTTGTAATAAAATAAGTCACAGAATACCAGGATTAATTTGGTACCACCCCCTCTTTCTATTCGACCTGTTCATTGCAAATCTTTTTTATCTTTTTTTTTGTTTTACCCATGAATGGAAGACCATGCATCACATTGCCCACATCTCTCATGGCACAGTTTAGCCCCCTACCAGTGCCCAACACAGCATTTCAACTGCAGCAGAAGAGTGGCAAATGCCTTCAAGACCAGTAGGGATTGGACTATTGCAAATTAACACACACAGAGGCATGAAATAAAGAGAAGAAAACCTTAGACATTAGAGTCACTGATTTAGGGAAGAGAAAGAGGAGAAAACTTGTTTAAAAATAAGTATAGCATAAGGAACAATTTAAAACCCCAGCCTCTAGAAAGGTTAATATTGATAACAACAGAACATTTAAATTTTAACATGCATATTCATTTTCCACCACATTTTCAGCAATGCTGATATCTGTTCTGCATCAGGTGACAAAATGCGAGGGGGTTTAGTAACTCAAAGCTTATCCCATCCAACCTCTGCACTTTTATCCTGTTTAACCTGCTAGTGCCTGATTGTTCCTGATAAAAAGATATCCTATAGCTTGCTAGAGCTGGTGATGTGCCAGATACTCAGTGACACAGTGACAAATTGCCTTCTCTATTCCTGACAAAATACTCCCTCTGCTGTACAATGCACACTGTTACATAAAGCCCAATGCACAGCTATACATATTTAAACTATGAGCATGTCATGGGTATAGATAGGATTCATAAACCAGAGAAACAATTTACTCTTCCAGAAGTGTCTTGCTGAAAATAGAAACAACATTTGTATCCATAGAAATGGAAATTTATTTGTGGCTTAGCAAACAAACAGGATGAATTTACTCCAATATAAACTATATGGGTGCCTGGGCCATAAAGACTATAACAACCCTAAGTTACTTAATTTTGTAGTGAATGTCAGAAAATAAAAGGTCAGATGTCCTGTTAAGACATACATAACTCAAAATATAAGTATTTAATATATGGAATGCAGAATGAGGGAATTAATTCAGCCACTTTTTTTTTCTTTCCTTGTATTTTACTGCTTATATTATATATCCAGAATTTGCCTTGATTCCAAGTGCTCTGTGTCTACAGTTTCATTGTGCTTCTATATGAAAGAGTACAAGGCCAACAAGACTGGAAAGCTTAACAATTCTTATGGGCTGGAACAAACCTTTTGAGATAAATTTCCCATTTGGAAATGATGACTTGGAAAACCCAAGGCTTTCAGGACACCTCACCTGGAACAAATTGAATCAGCTGTGTCAAGGGCAGCCCAATGAAAACCTGCTTGTGTCATGTAAAGCCCAGCCTACAGAACTCCTGGAGTGGCATCAACATGCCATCCATGTCATGGAGTCACTGTGCCAAAAAGCATGGAATGACCCCTCCAAGATTGTATCTCAAATCTGTTTTAATATTCAGCAGACACAATCTCTCCTCTCCCTCAGGAGCTGAACATTTCTAGGGGAGCACCACAGTACATACATAGCCACAGAATAGAACATCATTATCCATAAACAGAGGTATAATCTTCAGCTTTTAAACAAGTTAAAAGTAGTTTTTAAGGGGGATTTTGCATTCAGAGAGTCTACTAATCTCTTCCCATTTATAATAGTAGTGCCTGACACAAACACTTTCTCTCTGCTCCAGACTTTACCACTCATACAATTTAAACTCCTAGAAAGGTATATAAGAAAACAGTAATTGGGGAACAAAATCATCTGCATTCTCTTGTTCTCATTAGGTATGTTTTAGGCTTATTCCACAGAAGTGGTAAGAAATTTAAGTTCTGAGGTCTATGTTAAGGCATATTTTCATTAAAAATTCAAATTTTTATCTGTCATGAAGACAACTTAAAGAAATTAACCATTCCAGAGTAGAAAGATTAATAAATCTGCAATAAAAAGAATGCTGCCTTATCTAGGAATATAAAACCAAAGAGAATTTCTTCCCAGAAATTCCATTAAGAGGATTTTTTTAAAGTAAAAGCTAAAGAGAAAATACTTTTACGCGTATTATGTAGAACTCAATTGTATCAGGTTTTTAAAATTCAACATTAATAGTTAATATAACTTTTTTATTTCAGAAATGCATCAAGTATACAGAATTATCCAAAGAGCTGTAGTCAGAATAAATTCACTTCACATTTTCCTCCCAGGAAGCACAATAAACATTTTCTCACAAATAAGAAACAATTGCAGCTAGCTGCAGTGTGTGCTAAATTGCACATACAAGGGGAAAAAATCTATATGCTCCATACCACAAGTTTGAGTACTTGTGTCATGGATACACACCAGGAAAAACAACTCCGTGCAAAAGAAGGACCAGGGTGTGATTGATTACAGAATCACTCTATTGTCCATGTTTAAGCAAGCCAGGACAGGCCCTTTGCAGTGTATGAGGATTGCCACGGGATGGCAGAAAGCACATCTGATAATTCACTGCTTTTGTGAATTCCCAAGATGCTGCTGAAAACCTGTAACCAGCTGAATCCTCTGTTGCACGGCACAACAAGTGCCCTTCCATGCAGGGTCTCACAGCAGCAGCTCACACAGCAGTGTGAAAAGCCAGAAACACTGTAAAAATTATCAGTGGTTTTAAGGCTACTCATTTCCATCTTATAATCACTTCAGAGCTACAAAAAACCTGTGGCAGTTCAGACCTTGTTAGGAAAGAGGAATCAGCTGAATTTTCAAACATTATCAGTCAGTTGGTGTCAAGTGGGACACCCCCTTTGTGCCGTTCTTGCAGCAAAATTGCCCTGTGATGCCCCTCTGAGCACACAGTCCCACTGATGGAAAACTTTGTCAGGTAAATCTTCAGGCCTCCTGTTCAAGGGATGTGTTGTGTGAGCACAACACAAAGGAAAAGCAGGATGCTGTGGAGAACAAACCACCAGCACACTCACATCTGAGTGCTTCTTGGCCTCAGGCACAAAGTCATCTCAGGAGGTATTTTACTTTTCCTTTTCAAGCAGTTTATTATCACTAACGGGTGTTTAAGAGATGTAGAGCAACTTGGGGACAGCCACTTGATAGGAGCCTGAACAAGGGGGACATGTGCCCTAAAAGAAGAGCTGGCTTGCATGGGACATCATTGCTCCCACAGTTTGTATGTTCTGCCTGTGCTCACAAAATTAGCAAGAGCCTCAGGATGAGCAGAAGAGGCTCTTTACCCTGCTCCTTACTTACAGCACTGGGACAGGGGGCCTCCAGGATGCTGCAATGTGTCTCCATCCACAGCAACCTGATGCTCTACAGGGGTAAGTTTGGGGGAAAAAAACCAAAAAACTGTGGGAAACTTCTGAAGTTCAGGAAAAAGAACCACAACTTTGTTTCTTTAAGCAGGGATTATTGGATCATACTTTCATCTTTCCAGTGTAGCAAGCCAAGGAGAGAAAATTTTCATCACAGACCCCATGGGAGATTTTAGAGAGTTTTTCCCCCTTGGAAAGTAATATTACAAGATTTCATCTCAGTGCTTTTGATCCTCACTGAAATTATGAAGGGATTTGTTTTTTAGGATGGATGGATAAAGTTTGTTGTAACAACAGTTGAGACTCACTTCTTTCCTGCTGCATCAAGTAATAGCCTGAATTTCATTTAATGTCTATCTTTTCCCCTTGTTCTCTACCTACAAAATCAAAGACTTTTCACATTTAAATTGCTGTATCTCTTTCCTTCTGAAAGAAAAAGACAAGGAAGTAACTGATATTGCAGACAAGATCTCTGCTTTGGCTGAGAAGAAAACTGCTTTGCTGAAAGAAAGAAATTTTATTAGTTTCAGAATACTGATAAGAACAAAGAATAGCTTTTTTTCCTGCATTTTGGACAAGGACTCGGCAATTTCAGTCAAATGAACAATTCTTCCATTTTAGCTAATCCAAAGGAACCAAAGTGCTGTTTCTACTACTGAACTTGAGAAAAATGTGAACCATAGCCCCAGTCCACTCCTTCCTGCACTATTTAGAGTGCAACATGTTTCCAGTTGTTTTCCAACAGACTTGCTAATTATCTTCAGCTGGTTCTAAAAGTCTTTTTCCCCAGCAGAAAATCCATTTTAGTATTTAAACAAATGGAATTAATGAAAGCCTCTGGAGCAGCTTTTATTTTTCCAGACTCTACTTGTTTCCTCTGGCTTCTTCCTTGGAAAGTACTGCACTCTGCTTTCTACTTTAATAAGGCACTGACTTAACCAATGTGAAGCAACCCAAGAGCAGTCTGAAATTAATTCCAGTGTCATCCATCCCCTCCCCTGGCATCTGAAGATGACACCTTGTGGCAGGTTCTCCTTTAGCAATGTCTTCTAAGAGTGATACATGATTGCAATTTCCTTCCATTTTCTGGGACTGCCAGCATAACAGCAAGCCTGGGGGCTTCTTGGGTTTGCTGATACTTTTGATGATGACAGATATACACCTTTAACACTTATGGTAATATCAGACAGTGTGGTGGAAAAGTACCCAATTCTGACCCATTCTGCAATTCTGTGTAGAACTGTGTCCTCATTTTAGGCTGCACCACTGGCAAAGCTACTGGTTTTTTCATCAGTGCAAGCCCTGGTTTTGCTATCTAACTAGGCTTGAAACTTGCTACATTTGGTTAAAAAAACACTTCCTAAACACTTCCTGGATTCCAGCTGGCCCATTTGGGATCTGCAGCCACACAGTGACATGCAGACCTCTGAGGGTGCAGCCATTTCTAGAACACAAACCATGTGGGACATTCATTTCTCCCTCTTCGTTTTGGTTTTTTTTTTTTTTTTCTCCAATAAAAGAGAGTGCATTACACTTGAAATTTTCAAAAAATTCTTTTTTGATTTGCTAGGTCAGGGAAGTACACAAATGGGCACTGCAAATTGCTTTTTCCTTCTTTCCTTCAGCAAAGCTTTGCAATTGCACAGATTCCCCTAAAAGCAGCAGTGGAGTCTATACACTGGCTCTGGAAACAGAATCCCTGGTAACTGCTTTTTAACCATGTTTTATTCATAATTCAGTGAGGGTTGAGATTTGCATTTGAGCAGTCTCACATGCTTCCTAGTGGTTTCACAATCGAAATGTCTTGCTTTTCTGTTACCTGCCATTGATTGCTTCAAGGGGGTTTAATTTATTGACTATGAAGACAGCCCATAACATTAAATAAGTTTTCATGTTCAGCCCAACATAAATTTGTGCTAAAAATAAACATGAAAGAAAGAGCATCACAAAAGTACATCATACACTGGAAGAGCTCTCTTAAAACAAAAACTGTATCATGAGCATGGATGAATCAAGAACAATTGTAACACCTCTCCACTGAACGTGTCACATACACTTTCTTTTTCCACTCATACATGAATCAAGAATAATTCAGTCCTTACATCTTGACAGGTAGTGAAAAAATATCACTTTGAAGTGAATTTCCAAATATCACTTTGAGTTTCATTTCAGAAAGATTGGTGGTAGATATTTCAGCAAGGTTCTGTTTAACTCGCTCTGTCAAGAGACTGGGAGTGTTGTAAAAAAGCACAAGGCAAATCAATTCTGATGTCTGAAAAATACCCAAAACCTTCATGTTCCCATTAACTTTCAAAAATCTTGCTCTAGCTTTTTGTCTGTATGAGACATTGAAAACTTTCCTAAGCATTTTCTGTGATGTTAGCACTTTTCAGAATGTAACTCACTTCGTGCTATAAATTAAAGATAATGCTCTGTACCTTTACCACCAAAAGGCAGTAGACCCAAATCTGCTGGATTCTTACATTTGAGGCCTCATTATGGGTCCCCCCTGACCCTCAAATCTTTAAAATATACTAATTTAACAATCTACCAGTAAACATGAGATAACCTTTGCATTTGCTCGTTCAACTTTTCACACAAGAAAATATCCCAGAAGACAAACTAAGCCTAAAGCTAGAAGCATGAATAAAACAATAAAATAGAATAAATTAGACCCTTCTTCATACAAATGAATCTTCATTTGAATTTTCACTTTTCATTTTAAATTTTTTGAAGAAAATTTCATGGAGCAAGTTGGAAGAGGCACTCCAAAACCACATTTTTTAATATCAAATTGTGCCTACCTCACACTTCCATTATCTCAAAATAAGAACTTTACAAGAAAAATATTGGTAGTGATCTCACATAAATCTACAAGAAAATGATCTTTCAGCATTAAATCCCACAGTCTGTTGCAAAGTTCTTCATATCAGTTGTCTTTTCAATGACCAGCAATGGGTTTCAGAATAAACATCCTTCAAAGATTATTGGAATCATATTGTTTCAAGCAAACCATTGACTATATGTGAGTTTATCTACCATCTACTCATTACAGTAAATACCACTGCATTTATCCCCACTGTGTTCACAATCTAATACCCATTTCCATAACTACAGTGGTTGAGAGAGGCAAGACATGGAAATGGAAATTTTGATTTCAGAACACAAGATGGCAGCCTCCAAAAGGGAATAGGAAGCCATCCCACACCACTTCCAATAATTATGGCCCACAGTGACTGCAAGAGTCCAAGCTTTACCATCTCCTTCATATGCACTCATCACTGAAATCATTAAAAGCCAGGAAGTAAATATGAAGCTGATATGTATTCATTAGGAGAAATGCATATTAAAAGTACCTTATAGTAAATATTTTGCACATTCCCATCTATGACTTCTCAAAAGGCTTTGCTTCCAAAGGCAAAAAATGCCTATCAGTATTCCACAAGCAAAACTGGCAGGTAAAATGTATTAATACATATGTGTAAGATCATCCAAGAATGATTCCCAGATTTGCCGTGTAAAAAAATAATTCAATAAATGCTTCTTCCCATAAACAGTCCAATTTTATATGTGTATGACTATATAATGATTTACAGGGAAGCAGCTAAAAGCCAGATTTCAGTTACAAAGCTGGATAAAACTAATCCCCAGTAAACTTCATTGACACTGCTGATTAGCTGAGACTATGCCAAGTAAACTAGCACAGTTTACTTTCCTCCCTAAGCAATATGCAAACTATTTGTATGCAAACTCCATGGATGGGCTTCATCTTCTGAAACTTCTACTTACCAAAGTCAGACAAATTCTTTCAGAGCCTCATGTACCAGAGAAGTAGATTAAATTACTGGTGTTATAAGGCAACCTGGGGGAAGGGAAGCTAAACAGCCATTTTTTTGCTTTGTTAAACTTCCATCCTGCTTATTTGCAAAGTTCTGCTCAGTCATAGGTTGTATATGTGATCCCACAACAAAGTTCAACTAACTATCAATGCTGTTCCATTTGAATTCATATCACAGCAATAATAATGACTTAATTCTGTCCTAATAAGTCAAAATATCTTTAAAATACATATATGACCAAGTCATAGCATAATTATATTATAAAAGCTGCTTAGCTGTTTTTCATCTTCTTAAACAATGCATATTAAAACTAACAAACCTATACAGCACAAAATTAATTACCCTAACGGCTAATTAATAAAGAATAGACACTTTCCACATCAAATACAAATGACACTTTCCCATTCGTGTATAACCAAAGCTTTTACTCTCAGAAAGGATTCTGTCCAGAAGAAAAGCCCTTTCCTTCAAAATTAACCCCAAACTTCTCATCCAAGCACCAATTGCCATCCACTGCCTGAAGGAGAAACCTAGAGCTGTTTAGGCTAAATACCTAAGCCTCTGAGTTACTAAAACTATTTAAAATTGTCCCATATTCAAAGCTGAAGCATCCAACCGGATAGGTCCTGTGGTAACAATACAGAATATAAATATCAGTGACTAGAAAATTAGATTTACTGTATGTCTTTAAGACAACAGTTTAGAACACACAAGGAAGCAGTCAGAACAACAGGAGCCCTACAAGAACCACTTTACCTGGAAGATTTCTATACTTCCCCCACAAGCCACATGACACCTCAAATGAATTGCAATGTAAAAGACCAAAGACACTGGAAACATCCTGCTGAAGTTTAAAGACAATTTAAAGCTCGAGGCTGGGCTACAAGAGCAGTGTGTGGGCAGGCAAACCCTTTGCAAGAGCAAGCCCTGCCTTGCTGCAGGGAGGCTGGGCACTAATGTGACAGATGGCAGAGCACAGCACACACCCGTGTTCTGGCACACTGCAGGCACTGCCTATCATTTGGTTGCACCTGTGTCTTTCTCTACTCAAAGATTAAAGTCCTGGGAAGCTGAACATATTTTGCTTCCATTTTTTGTCTCTTCCACACGGTTCCGAGTTGGCTCTCAATTCTCTGAGGTCTCCACCCAGGCCAGCTGGCAGCTCAGGAAAAATAGGATGTACATTCAGACCTGGTGAGAGCAGACAGCCCATCACCCACCTCCAGGCAGATGCAAAAATCCCTAATCATTCCTATAGGCTGTGTCTCACCAGGAATCTATTTACATACTCACTGTCTTAAGCTTTGGACATTTATCCTGGTGCCTCCTCTTGATATCCCATGATGTAGCCTAAACTCCAAGATTTTATTCTCACTACAGGGAGACCCTTTTTCTTCCCTATCAGGCATTTCTTTTTCATATCACTGATTCTTTCACTGGTATTTCTTCACATCATTTCTTCATTGCCCAAGCAGATCCCTTCCAGCACCAAAACAGCATTAGAAATAAAAGAAAAAGGCTCTCTAAAAAGTCTCTAGAAAAAGCCTCCCTAAAGTGCTGACTGAAGTGGAAGTATTAGCTCCCATATATTCACCATAACATTCCCTGCTAAACATACCTTTGGGATGCTTAATATTGTGCAAAAAGATGACAAGACTGACTCCAGCACAGTCAGCAATGCATTTTACATCCCAGAGTGTTTCCTCCTCCTTGCTTAGTCTTGCCCCTTCCTTTGGGCTATTCCTTCAAATATTTTCTAAGTCATTTTGGATTTCAAGTGCCTCCTTTCCCATGTTGCCAGGCCCACCTGTACCTCACCAGCAGATTCCATAAGCACATTCTGAGGTGCATCATGCAACTCATTTCCAAATGCTGAAAAGCACCAGGTAAGCATCTCCAACCAAGCAGAAGCTGCTAGTCAGTGACTGCCCCCAGGAAGAGATTTGCTCAAGTCACAGCATGAAAGGACTCACTGCCAGCAAAACCAGGGGATCCTGCTGCCCATGGGGTCTCCAAAAGTAGCAGTTCCCCTCCTGGAGTGGTTTTGATGCATGCACCAGGTTAAGGACTTCCACACAGACAATATCTGTACAATTCCCTTTTGAGAATCCAAGTCTCAAAAACCACAAACTCGTGATTTAATCAAGCTTAATGTGTGTGCTTAGCCCAGTCAAAGGATAAAATTAGTTCATATGAAATCTTTTTGGGTCTTTTTTTGGACAAATGAATCTTATCTGTTTGTTGCTATCCTTTTATCTTTTTTCTTTTATTTTTTTAATCCGGTAAAGACTTATAAGCAGGCAGATGAAGTACACATGCTTTAGCTTTTCCCCAGAAATTAAGGTTATTTTTCTCTGGAGCCTTTCTATAACTGCTCAAAAATTGCTGCTCTAAGACTGTATTGAATAAATTTCACTGCAAAGCACCTGGAAATAAAGCAAGGCAATCTCAAATTATCTCACATAAATAGTTTCTGGCTTTTGCTGCTACCCAGCTCCAGCAGTGTTGTCACTCCTCTGCTGCATACATCAACTATGCAGAGCTAATCTTTTTTGCAGACATAGTATTGAAGGTGGGAGAACAAACCATTTTTGTCTTTACAATAAACTTCCATTTTTATTTCTACACTGGGTAGCAAAACAACTTTGCATTAGTCCATGCAGCAATGGATGAAGTAAGATATGTATGAAGTTTGATCTCATTTTTTCTCAACTCTTCACAATTTTATTGCATTGAAAGGTGTTATTTGTTTGTTTAGCTTTGCTTTTATTCCTAATGAGAAAGAGTACCCTTAAATGGATTGGAAAAAAATAGATAGAAAAGCCCTGGATGATCTGCCAGAATCTCAGATCTCTGCAACTGCAGAGGCTGTCCACAACAGAAGATAAAGGTTAAAGTGAAATCAGATGGAGGTACAAACCTGCACAAAGAAAACAGGCAGAAACTGAAGAGAGTGTTGTGGGAAGTAGCTCAGCCATGATTGTGGGAAACAATCAATAACTCTGACAAGGAGGAATACTGCTGAAAAATATAAGAGTAAAAACAACAACAACAAAGCACCTCAGGAACCAAGGATGCAGCAGTGAGTGTCAACAATAACTTGGTTTTGAAAGCACCTCTGCATTTGCTCTGTTTTAGAGGATATTGTCAGCACTGATTAAAAAACGCTGACAACATGTCAGCATGATTTAAAAAAATATCCAAACAAACAAACTAGCCTTCACCTCTTCTGCCCTCCTTTTCTACAAAATGGTCGCATGTATTTCAGGGTTTGCTAAGCATTTCAGTAACAGAAGATGGTGTTAGTAGAGCACTGCCACCTTCATTGCTTTTCTGTCAGGAAATTTCTTTGATTTCATACTAGGAACCGTGTTTCAGACAAACCCTAAGTTTGGATGGGGTTTCCATAAGAAATTTCATATTGTAAGTTTGGATGGAGTTTCCATAAGAACCTTCACATTTCAAACACAATCTTTGGCACAAAGACTTAGAAAAATGGAAGGAGGAAGGTGCACAGTACTGTTGCAATACTGCTTTACTTCACAAGACATATGTTTTTGCAGCAAATCTCTGGTTCACCCTCACTGAACACACTTTGGTTTCCATAGAGGAGTGCACACACTCATGTTTTTCTTGGAAATAAGACCTAGTGGCTTTCAAGTCTTGGCATTGGATCAGAGGTCTTCCAAGGGAAAGCAGCTCCTGAAATGTGTAAGCCTGGATGTCAGGTTTGCAAATCAAGTGTTTTGCTTGGTAGGTCTGCTCCAATTGCACCACATTATGTGCAAACATAAACACAGCCAGAATCTAGCCGAGAAACATTTTGTCTTCCTTCAAAATCTATAACCACATTTCCACAGACTCTTTCTCTTTCCTTTGCAAGAAAACATTCTGTCATACCAAATGTTCCCACACTATTGATATTTACTCGTTCTGTGAGTTTTGTTCTCTCCAGAATAGTGAAGTTCCTTCCTAATTAGGATCTCCTCATACCAAATACTTTCTTCCTTAAATTCAACCACACTTTCTGTCTCCCTCTTGTGGGTGAAGGACTGAAGTTACACAGGAGAGTGCAGGACAATATCTGAACCAAATGGTCCTTTTCACACTGTGTGGTTTGAGGGCAGCAATCCTGTTTGTTCACATTTCAGCACAAGAGCTATCAGCAGGGTAGCACCAAGCTGTACCACACACAGCTCTGTCCCACACCAGGCCCCAGGCTAAGGTCAAGGCACAGGTAGGATAAATAGAAGAGCCCAGCAGGGCTGTTACAAACACTGTTTGCACAAGAGTCACTCCAGCCCGCACAGACATATCCTCAGGGGCTGTGGCACGGACCAGATGGCTTTCCATTCACATTTCCTGCTGTTCCCATCACATGGCTATTCTTAAAAGGATTTATTGCCCAGTAACAAATGCACCTTTTTTCCTGAATAAACTCACAAACAAGCATGTTTTAATATTCCTGCTAAACACAGCCCTACATCACAAATGTAAGGCTTTGTTCTTGCAAAGAAACAGAGCAAGAGGTGAAAGTGAGAATAACAAGGTATTAGAGAGATGCTAAGAGATTTCCTGCCATTAGGGCAAACCGTGCATGACAACAGGGATAGAACTACTCTTGACCTACTTTTGTCAGAAAATAAGAATGGAATTCTGTCACATACTTTACTGTACAGAGATCAGGTGCTGGAACAAACACGTAGGATGAGAAGCAATAAGGCATAAACCTGGTAACATCATCATCAGAACCAGGATTCAAAAAGACAATTATGCTTGAGGTGTCACAGGCAGGCAGGACAGGGTGAGAGAGATGGCAGGTGATATTTTGACATTGCTGAAATCAGTAGGATTTATGCATCAATCTGATTGAAGTTGTTGTGTTTCAGCATTGCCACGGAGTAAATCTCATGGACTAAAATGTATTGTTTGCTATTTTTATGACAGATCACCAACTTAACTTAGTATGGGAGACTTAAATACTTTGTATTGTAAAGCTTCTGTGCTAGTATTCAAAAGCTTATTTTGCAAATAAATTGAGGTCAGGCCCCTACAAACCATAAAATGTTGTACATGTTAAAACCTGAATATCATAGCATCTCTTATGCCTCATACATATGCCTTGTAGAGTGAATTACAAATATTTTCAGAAATTACATATCTGCTCTAAAAATGTCAGATCTTGCTGACACTAGGAAAAGCACAGAAGAGTTATGTGAGCAATATGCCACAGATGAAAATTCTCCAATGAGTATGTTTTGATTAATGCTGCTGCTGCATTCACTAATGAATGACAGGCAAGGTCACAAGTAATTTCAGTAGTCCTGTATACTTCAACTTCTGTATAAAGCAAGTTCCATACATTCCAGGAGCTTTTCCCTGAGATTTACTAAAATACTTCAGAAACCAATAATATCTATAAAGCTGTAGAATTTACCTCAGATATTTGGTTATATAAAGTCATAAGAAATCATATTTCATATGAAAGATCAAGAAATCTGAAAAGTCTCAGTTATTAAACTCATTTTTCTTTCTACAGTACATTGTCTTACTTGCACAATCTTAAGAGCTAAAATGAAATGTTCAGCTTTAAACTAATGAAGCAAAAGTGTGAGGACAGGGACTACCTGGCTAAGCTGGATCATTATGTTACTTTGCCTACTGAGACAAGCTTAATTAAAATGTGTCTTCAAAAATTCTCCATTACTTTTTATTTGAAAAGTAAATTATAAAACACCAGTAATCCACAAGTTACTTGTACCTTCCTGCCACTCAGACAAACCCATTTACACAAGACTTAACTCTGGATATTAGGTGAGATGAGCAGTGAGGAGTTTTTCGTTTATTTGCATTTCACAAAGTTAAGTTCCCAGAAGGGAATACCAATTTCATGCCATAGCTTTAGCAAGTCCACAACAGCATGGTTAACTATTTGAACTCCCTACACATTCTTCACTCTCATGCTAAAATTCACCTCAATTCACGAACAGCCAATAATGATTTCTGTCCCATCAGCTCTGAACCACTCCAGCTTGTTTGTAACAGATGTTATAACTAGCTAAAAAAGAGCTCTACCTCCAAATTGCCCTCTCCCAGCAGTCAGCATGAAACACACAATAAATAAATATTATCTCTTCAGCCAACAGTTTTATTGACCACTACTCTAAGCAGCTTAAGAATGCCAAAAGTTGCTTACTTTTCAGACATATTCAATGCCACCTGATTTTATTGGGGTCTATATCAGCTGCAACTCCTGCTTTTAATCTCAACTACTCCTATTTGCATAGCTAAACAGAAACAGACTGCTGCAGAGGAGGGAAGAAGGAAATAATACATTTTATGCATTCAGTACCTGACCATCTGGTACCTCAGAAACGTGTTCAACTTCAAAACAGCAAGAAAATAAAATGAGGGAGCCAAAAGAGGCTTTGCTGAAGCAAAAATGCATTTATTTATATAAACAGCAATTGGCAGCTGATGCAGAGGATACATAAATCCAGTTGCTAATGCTCAGGGACTGTATGAATAGAAATGCCATAGGTAGGCAGTAGCAATGGAAATTAGAATGAAGTTTTTGTCCATGCCATCCCTACTGAAATTATTTTCCCCCAAACACAATTTTCTCTTCTGTGTGTCACTGGAAGAGGGGCAAGAAAACTGAGCCATTAAGGTGGCTTCTGTCTTCACCTAAGGAAGAAAATACAAGAAATGCAGTCATGTTTGACAACTTCAGTGTCCTCACATTTGGTGGATGTCTCAGGAGAAACAGAGAGAGGTGGTGACATTCTCTTTAGCAGACTACATGGCTGCAGTACTGAAGAGAGAGGGAGTCATTCATTCCACTCGGACCAAAACCATAAGTCAGGTACAGATAAATGGGTTAATCTACAGAGAAAGGTGGTGGTTTAAACACAGAAAGAACTCAGATTGGAGAAGGTCCTTTACAGCTTTCATCAAACTCCTGAACTTCTCTGAAGCTCTCTCTTTCTTGCTCCCTGAATAATGCATGGGAGAAAAATGTACCAAGCTGTGTTTGCTATGAAGCCATAAGTTTCCTGATAGCTGCAAGGGAGCTATAATTATCCAATTTCCCTATATTAATGATTCTTAAATAAATTTAATTAATTATTTTTAAATTTGAATGTTTTTCAGCTGCCATCTGCACTTGTCAGAAACCAAAGTTCTGTGATTCTTGCCACACACAAAAAACAGTAAAAGATGTCAAAATGGCAGAAATAGAGTGGTGCTACTATACCTGGTTGGGACAGAAATTATGAAGTAATACAGGCTGATTCTGGAGATAAAGGCAAAATCTGTATTATTTAATCTGGATTAGATACTGGTCTTAATAAAAAAATACTATTTGTTATGTGAGTTCACCTAGATTAGGAAGCTGTTTGAAATTTACAGTTTTTACCAGACATGCCAAAATATTTTGCTACTCTCAAACCCAAATCTTGTGACATTTCAAGATGAGAATCCCAGTTTTTACTGTCAAATAAGTTCATACCTTATTCAGCTGTTCAGAAATTGTATGGAAAATGAAAAGGCTCAGAGGAAGGCAAAGCATCAGCATACATCTTTTCTACCACAAAAAATTTTATTAAAAGGCAAATAATATTTATTAAAATTGCCTTAGTGTTTAACTCAAGTTTATTGCAAATGGTAAAATTTGACCAGATATAATGAAATTACAGTCTTCAAGTAACACCATTAGACTGCAAAACAGGTACTAACCTTTGCCAATTCTGAGTGCAAAACAAAGCTAAATCAAAGCTGTTCTTGCAGTTTGTTTGCACTTTGTAGGTATACACAATTCTCTCAGCACATTTTTGTATGTATACCTACACCAGCAAACAGCATTTTTTAGATTTTTAATGCTTTATAATCAATTACACCAAAAAAAGGAAAAAAGTCAAGAACACTAAGTACAAAGTAAAAAAGAACTACAAATGCTTGCTGGAAGCAAAATGCAGCAGGACACTTTGGGCTGGTTATTTATATAAAAGCATGTGACAGCAATAGAGAAATAGAGCTTCTTCTGAGAGAAAATAAGAGCTTTTCAAGACCTGTCATGGGAGTTATGGGTCTAAAGATGGCAAAATGGCCAAAGCCCTAAATTCTTCTTAAGAGAAATCCAGTGAAGACTGGATTCTGGAAAGTCTCATTTCATTGTGCCTAGAGATGTGGCAGGTTGATAAATCACAAGGTCTTCAAAATAAACCACTTTAGAAGCCAAGTAATAAGTAGGAATATAAAAGTAGCAAGAATAAAATGGCACAAAAATCAGAAAGATGAAAGTGTAGCATGAAACATAAAGGAGCAGATAAAAGGACATGCTATAAAGACCCAGGAATGGTATGAAAACAGTCATGAAACAGATGGTTCAACCCTTCCCAGTTTCTCCTTCTATGGTTGCTAGATCACCCAGAGTTCCCTCAGAAAACAGTCCACACACAACAGCAGTGAAAAGTGACAGGGGTTAATGGTTCTAAACTACAGGAGGGTAGATTTAGACTAGGTGTAACATAGAAATTTTTTACAATGAGGGTGGTGAAACACCAGCACAGGTTGCCCAGAGGTGGATGCCCCATCCCTGGAAAAACTCAAGGTCAGGTTGGATGGGGCTCTGAGGAATCTCATCTGGTTGAAGATGTCCCTGCTCATTGCAGGGGGGCTGGACAAGACAAGTTTTAAAGGTCCCTTCCAGCCCAAATCATTACACAATGAAAATTACCCATGTAGCCTTGGAAAATATTTGAACGATTTTCTGGCTAAAAAAAAAATGGAAAAAGAAAAAAAATCCTGTAGTTGGTTCAAAAATAAGAGCCATCATAGTTATACCACAAGAAAAATGTATTGATTGGTTTAAAAAGATTAGGCAATGCATGGATTTCTCTGGGACCTTTTTTATATGAGAATGAGAATTGCACTTTACTCAAGAAAATTACAAATAGATGACCATGAGAAAACACTCAAACTGCTTCAGCTTCATTTTACATTAGAAAGAAACCTGTAATCAGGCAATTAATTACTATGCACTAGGAAAATGAAAGCTAAGAAGGAAGTAAGTGAGCATTTAACCATATTCTACATTTTCAAATCCCAGGCCTGATGAAATTAATTTTTAGAAAGCACACTAAAGGAAATTTAGAGCACTTAAGAGGACTTGTGGGAAAGAAATGTAGCTCAAGGAGGTTGGAAAAAGCAAATCAAAATACTTCTCTTCAGAATAAGAGAAAATTGAAAGTTTTGGGAAATATAAACTACTCAGTTTAAGCTGAAGTCTCAGAAAAACACTGCAGCAAATAAAAAGCACCCAGAAGATAGGAGAAGTTACATAAGTAATTTGAATTTTTAAATAACAGATTGCTAAATCAAGCTGATTTTCTCCATGACAGATAAGAGCCCTTGTGCAAAGGAACAAGTCAGTAGATGTCTTATTTTCACCTTAGCAGGGCTTCTGGTACCATCTCACACGACACTCTCATTAGCAAGTCTAAATGAACCCTCTAAAATGGGTAAAACTATTTTGAAAAACATATTTAGCCCTAGCAATGGATAAATGTCAAAACAGGATGGCAGAAAAGGCAATATCAAGGCAGATTGTGAAGTGAGTCTGCCCTGGTCTAGTAGTACTTATTGAGTAATTTCATTAATCATTTAGATGATGGAACCTAGTGAATGCTTATCAAATGTGACATTTCTCTGCACACAACACAGGGCCTGCAGCTTCTTTCAAGCCCCTAGAAAACAAGATTAGGATCAAAATAATCTTTTCAAATTGGAAAAATGGCATAATATAAAGGACATGATTCAGTAGGGAGAAATTTGAGATGCTATGCCTGTACCTAGGTAGTCATAAGCAGATGTATAAGATACAGAATGGTCATCTTGAATCTTCTGATGAGAAATTTAGGAATTTTAATGGACTACTTACATGAGACATCATAATCACACCTTTATAAAGCATAAAGTTTAGTAAAATAGTACTTGTCTTCTCAGAAAAGAGACATTGCTACGCGCCCTAATGTATTTAAATTTTCAAAATATTTAGAAATCCTTGGATGGAAAATAAAATGCAAGTTTATAATAATTCTGTATATTTTTTCGTGAAATACTTTTTTCTTCCACAACACAAAAATATCAGGTTCATGCAAGGCAGACTCATATAATTATGTAAAACTATCAGTCAGGGATGAATCATCACCAAAACAAGGTCTGACAATCTCTTTTCACAAGTAGATGGATGAGCAGCTAGTAGCCATCTGGAAGCAGCAATTTCAGATGCTCACTTGATAACTCAAATGAAGTACAAGACTCACTTTCCCACCTTTGGAGCAGCAATGCCATCCTCAGATCCATATTACCAACAGAGCACAAGCATACTTGCTAATCACAAGAAATGCTTCCAGTTGGATAGCTGTAGCTTTAAAAATTTGAGCAAAACTCAAGAGATCAAAGATTTAAATAACCTTCCTCAAAACAAATGAAGCAAAGTGGATCCCTCCTGTTGTTAGAATTATGCTTATAAATATATATCTATGGCTTCCATGAAATGTCCCTTACCTGATTTATTTTATCTGCAGTGAATTTTTATTCTGTAAAGTACTTAATTCTTACAATTTTCAGATACCTGTGAATTAACAGTTTGGTTTTTACTTAGACCAAGGGGTAAGGCAAAAGTGGCAAAACTAGTCCTCCTCACACCTTTAGTTTCTACAGCCAGTGTACCTAACATTATAATGCCCAGGATTCTTTAAGAGAGAAAGGTTTTTGCAGAGAAAATATTTAGTCCTGGGGATAAAAGATGACAAAATCTTTATAAATGTGCTCAGCTTTTTAACACATCAAAATAACATATGTAAGGTTATATATAGAATTTTAAAAACTCCTTTGGATTATTTAATGATCATACATGCACACTACATCCCTAAACCTGTTCTAATTCCTGGTCTTTGCTAAGTTTTAATCCCACACACAGATAGATTAGTGCACACACACAGAGCAACCTGAAGCAAAGGCAAATGATGGATGAGCTGTGAGGCCACATGGATTCCCTCTGCTGTAGTGCAAGTCAGGAGTGAGTACAGCATCCTTATTAGAGATGCTGTCCATTAACTTTTCCCTGCTCTACAAGTCCTTAGTTACAGCATATTAGCAGTGTATGCCTGAGTGAGCACTGCTCCAATTTGAAACTGAAACAATGCTTGCATCCCACCGTGAGCAATATTAATTAACATCTTTCTCCTGTTTTCCCTGAACTCTCCTCCTGACATTTCCAGGTAAAGTTAAATAAAAATGTATGTCAATATGTAAAAGCTGGCTATTGGCAAATGTGTCATGTAATTGAAGTACTGGATGTTGAATGTCAATTAAAATAGTTTCCCTTTGGAAACTGACTGTGTTTATCCATAATGTATCACGTTATGGTCTTTGTTAATAACAGTGATCATAGCAGGCAGTCTTTGCACATTTGACAAGTTGATAATATCACACAAGATATATGTTTGCTCAAGGAAGCTCTTAAGTAAGGTGAGAACTCATTTGTCCATTTATTGATAAACCAGCTAAGTCCAGAAAAGAAATACATAATTAAAAAATTGCAAATTGAGGTGATCCATTACTGTTCTGATGACAACCAGATTAAGCAAAGTCTGACTGTGAGATGCAAAATTCAAATGATGCCAAATTAAATGTTTTCTGGAAGTGCCTCGTATTTGACAGAACATATCAGTTGGTCATGAAGATTTTTGTTCTTTTTTTCATGAATGTAGAAAGGCCATACTGAAACACCTTCTAAAAATACACCTTCTTTTTCCATCAGAAGTATTATATTCCTATATAGCATATAAAAAAATACAAGCATATCAATCAACAGCAGTAGCCACTTCTGGCTTCTTTTTTCCTGCTGTCTGAAAACCAAGCCAGTAGGTTGTTTTAATGGAGCACCCTTCTTAGAAAACATGTTCTTTGGAATATAATTATCTAGTTAAAAATATGGGGGGAGTGCCAAAAAATAGGTTCTGATCACCTTTAACAAGAGGAACTCAATTTGTAATTTAACTGCCCCCCACATAACTTAATATAACTTGGCAATACATTTTCAATTAACATGTAAGTACATTAAGCTCATGTAAAATTCAAAGAGCAAGAAAGTGAATTAATACATAAATATAGTTCAAGATCTGGGAGACATTCCCATGGCATGCAGAAACAGAGCCTTGTTCATCAGCTGCTATTGAGCACATATTCAATTCCTTACTATAATTTAGTAAAGTAACAGATTTCCCTCATTTCTTGGGAAAGGTATGTGCAAAAGGATGCAAAAGTATTACAGCCAGTCACACACATGGCTTGTCACTGCCAGCTGTGGGGTGCCACACGAGCAGCTCCCAGTTCCAGTGCTGGCTGAGATGACATCACCAGACTGCAGGAGGTCAATGTCCATTGATCTGCCATGACCAGGTGAATGTCACACAGCACTACTTACACTCAGCTTCCAAAGGGGCAAAGGGATTTGATCACCTGCAAGCCCTGAGATTCAAGAGCTGGTTCTATCTGTCTCCAGGCACAATCCCAGCTTTGGTGGCTTCACCTGTTTCACAAGTCCCAGCTGTAACACTGTGGGTTTGTGTCCAGTGGCTTCAAAGAAGCCACATCCTCAGGTGGTTTACAAGCCAAACATTTATCAACTACAGCAAATGAAAGAAGAAATGCAATGCCTAAATATTGACTGGAGGTAATATTTTAAAAACATGAGGTGACAGAGGTTTCTGAGCAGATACTGATGCAGTGCCAACCAAGTTTTAATGGAACAGTTCCAGCAAATGTTCAAGTTTTTCTCATTGTGAGGGCTATTTCTGATTTACTTCTCTGTTTCAGAAGCAAGATAGTTGTGTTTATGTGGCAGAGAAGCAGATTCTCTAGAAGACAAGTGGCAGAGCTCACATTTCTTCTGCTTGGACTTAAATTTTTAGGACTTCTAGGGGAGGGGCTGCAGGGATTCATGTAACACAGTTTCTTAGGTGTTTTCTGACAGTTGGTGAATGACTACTGCTAATTTACAAAGTACTGTGATTTAAAAAAACCAAAACTAAAACTAAAATCACACCTTAAAATAAAAAGTAGACCTCATACACTTAAATCAATAAACCAAGAACTACACAAAGTCTGACATTCTATTAATTAGTGGTGCTAGAACAAAGGGAAATGTTTTATAAAGTAGCATCGTTTGAACCATGGCAACAGTACTTGTTATATGTAAAAAAATAGTATTTTATAGGCTTTGAAAAAGAGTGTGAGAAGGTGGTTGAAGGAAGGAAAATATTGAAAACAAACAGAAACTTTGGTTAGTGTTGTGGTAAACACGAATGGAGAGTTATGACATCAAGTTCTACAGATAATTGCAGCAGTATGTAAGGTTAAATCCAGCCACCTTCAAAACAAGAAATGATTCAAGCTAGTCAGAAATATCAAACAGCTTTCCACAAAACACTTCAGTATTTGCACAACAAATTTTCAACAAGCCCACTTACAAGTAGGTGCAATTCCCACAATACTGATGTCCATGTATTTAGTATAAAGCCCAATGATTCATAAACAAATGTATTACTAGGTATCTTAATTGCTGCCCTTTATCTGAAACTAATAAAGGACTTTTTAATCAGATATAAACATTCACCAAAATGTTTAAATCTGATTCATCCAAAGCAGTCTGCTGTGCAACCCCAAAATAAGGTACTACTCTACTCAGGAATTTCAACATGCTATGTGGAGCACTCCTTGAACCATCCTTAAATGTCCTCAGACTTAATCATTTTAAAAATCAGCTGGGAACAAGTCAAACATAAAACTCACTGTGTTTTGTCACTAAAAGGAAAATATATTTCTTTTTCCAGCTTTCCATAGTTATGTAAAGAATATCACCTGCTGCACTGTATACCTGTGTGTGAGGCAGAACAAAAAATAGCAGGAAAAAAATCTAGTTGTATTTATGTTAAAATTTAAAATGCACCACAAAAAGATACTGATAACCTCAGGGTAAAAGCCCAGAACCACACAGTCCAAGCCATTCATTCCTACACAGGCTATTTACTTTTTTAATTGTTCCAACCTACATTCAGTACAAAAAGCAGTATTAAAAGTCAGATAAATTACTTTATTTACAATATTCTCACCATAGATCTGGAATCATGCCCTCCAGTCCAAATCTGTGATATAAAAGCAAACCTTTTGAAAGACTACAGAATGCTTAACATCCAAAATTACCACAGTGACTTGCAGAGTACCAGCAATGCCCAAGCCAGTCACATCCCATGGGCATGTTCAGAAAAAGGCATCAGATTCCTTTTCTGGATCTTGTCAGGGCAGAAATTGCAGCATCCCCCAGTGGGAATAACCAGGCAATTAAAACCACAGCACACATTTTTACACAGATTCAGCACAAGTATCACTCTCATTTACCTGAAGACTATAAGTGCTGTGTGCCAGTCCAAATCCCCAGTATGAAGTCAATGGGAGCCAGAGTGCAACTGAAAATCCACTCCATGCCCAGAAAGATCAGCAAAGCTCCGTATTTTTCTGCTTTGAAAAAACAGGATCCCCACTACCACCATTCTTGGTGGCAAACAGGAAAGGCCTCTGAGCAAGGGCAAGGCAGGAGTCCAGTTCACTGAGTGTGCTGAGAGCACCAGCTGGACCCACATGCACAGAGGAAGGGTCTTCTCAGTATCTTTCTTAAAAGCAGCTCTTGGCTGGTAGGAACTGAGAGGAAGTTACACTTAGGCATAAATACATATTTTTTTAATAAATATATTTTCATAGATAGAGAGAGACTACTGACTAGCACTTGTACTCAGAAAATCTATGTTCTTCAGTCTGAAGGTGGTTCACTCCCTGATTTGCCATGTGACAGGATAGTCCCAGGCCATTAGATTTTAAGAGGGGTTGGGACAACTTTCCTTTTATGCTGAAGCCATGTCAATGAATAGAAAAGCTGCATAGAGCCAGAAAGGGAGCAAAAGAAAAAGTATGACTCTGCACCCTAATAGGATATTCAGCTGGAGAGAATGCAATTATTATTTCCAGCTCCTTCCCCCAGGATTGCTAATGTATTGTACATTGAGTAGCTATTCAGTGAAAATGTGACATAATTTTGGGAATGGGACTCAATCACAGCATAACCACAAGGGTACAATCCTATTCCCTTGTCTTCTTCCCCAGCTCTGAAAATCTTGTCTTTCCCATACAATGGCTTTAGCAAAAGGCAAAGTCTGGCTTTGCTCCGTACAGTCTGGAGCTTAGCAATTACTGTGCTGCCCCAGGAGTTAATAAGATCTTAGGCTGTACTTGTGGGTGTTCCTGCTGACACTTTTTAGACTGCTGGCATGTCTAATCAAGCATGGTTTGAGAGGGGAAGGGTGCAAGGCAACAGCTCCCAGTGCCAGCAAAGGTCTGTCCTCCCTGTTTGCTTGTGGTGCCAGACTGTGGCCAAGGTTATGCTGTGTTTTGCTGCTCACTTGCCCAACACGACTGGTACTTGCTCTACCTAATTAGAGCAAGTTTCCTTCACAGGGGGTAGGTTTTCCATTTCCCTTCAGACAATCAAAGGAAGGAGACAGGAGTTATCCTGGGGAGTGCTGACTGCATTAGGCACTTTGTACCTGCCAGATCTTTTGTTTTGCCTGCCAGTACCAGGAACTGGCCTTTGTCCAAGACAGCATGGATGGGATTCACAAGGTTAAAAACAGGTCTCAACAGCAGACCCAGTCATCCTATCCACTGTGTTTGCAGAGCTGCAGTCAAGGGAACAATTTATCTTCTCTCACTGAAACGCTCTAAAGCATGTTATATCAGCTATCACCTAAAACCTGCCTGTTTTACTCTCAGCCATATGGCAACATCTGGGCAACCAGCTCAGAGCTTGATATGCAAACTGTAAAACTCTAAGGTTAAGGCTGATTAATCCTCCTCCACATGAACCTTTCTCCTCCTATCTGCTGACATGAACATACTAACCACAGTCCTTCTTTGGGCCAAAGCAGAAGACAAACCAGTCCCTGAAACACACTGGTTATTTTGTAGCCCTTTGGGTAGATTTCAGCTTCAGTAAGCACTGGATCAAATCTTATTAAGAGGTTCTCTTCCAGCATCTCACTCACTACTCAGCTCTCACTAATTTAAATAGCAAACTGAAGTAACCCTCATCATCAGAAAGTCCAAGTACTCGTCACAAATTTGCAGTTCAGCCATAAACTTAAATCTGCATGGTGTACCCAAAGGGAAAAATGAGATCACAGTTCACCCATTAGATCTAATGAAAAACTTCAAAAGCCCATCACTAGTTTTGCAAAGGAAATTAAACATACATATCTACTTTTTAAACTGTTAAAGATGTTTTTCAAACTGGAATGTCAGACTGCAACTTGCCTCTACCATTGATGTTCTGGAATCACATTCTCATCAGTTTTTGACAAAGTATAATTGAATGGACTAGGCTGGGAATGGCTATCACACACAACCCAGACTTTTTAACATGGTAAGAAAGCTGAAATAAACCCATACATTATTCTGAGACAAAATCCATGCAGAAAAGATTAGGAAACCTGACTAGAATGCCTTCAAAAGTGAGGCACCAGACTTGACCAGCAAAAAAAGAGTTTGCTCCAAAGAGCGAACAGAGGATTAATTTAGAAAGTGACCCAGGACTGAAATCTCCTGGTCTTTCCCAAACCTTCTCTGCTCAGGATATTTTAATAAAAATCCTCCTCCATCCTCATTATTGTAAAGTGCAGCTCTGCTGTTAATGGCAAGGCTATGATGAATGCAGCAGCACTCCTCTAGGAATTGGGTTATTTAGATCTGAGGTGGTCAGACCTGATGAGGGCCATGTTAAAAATGACAGCGATGGCTCAAATCCATGTCACCCACAGTAGTATGCAGCTCAGAAGCAGCCCAGAAACAGTGCACAACATGGTTTGTCTTGTTCCAAAATTATATTCCAAATGTCCTTTAGAGCAGTTACAGAAACCTTTATTCCTGAATTGCCGTCTGTGTGCTCCTATGCACTGATACAGCAAGTGACCCAAACTGCTCCTTTGCTTTGTAAAAATTGAACTGTCAGAGTTCAGGTCAGAAGGGATGATTTGGCCATTTAACCAAACTTCTCATGCCTTTCAGATTCCAGCTTTTCTCCTCTCTTCTTATCAACTGCCCAAAATTGCAGAAAATACACATTCAACTCAAATGTATTAAAAAAAAAAAAAAAGACAAATTAATGATACTTATTTGAGGACAAATTATAAATAATCTATTTACCTATTCTCAGTCTTTTCCCACTAGTTCATATTTAGACTCCTCTTTCTTCGAAGAGCTACTAATGTGTGGTATCTGCTGAGCATTAAAATATTATCACACAATAGTCATGCAATATACCCTACACACATTACCACAATATTCTTTAAAAACATGAACTGAATTTTATGTACTTTGTTGTTTTCTTTAGCTTAAAATAATTTCAGCTACTCTTGTCTGTCTCCATTCCAATTTTTGACAGCAATTTAAAATGTTGGCATGACAGTTTTATGCAGCATTCTCATAGTGGCCTTATCATTAGACTTGATGAAAGTTAAATCAAAGCTAAACCCCAAGTCCCCAAAGTATTCTCTATTCTCACACCTTGAATTATGGTAAAGGTTTTTTTGCCATAATGCCAAAGAAAAACCTGTATCAAGCTCTTTGTAATCTCTATCCATTACCAAGGACCTGCCTGGGAGGCTGTCCTCACCCGCTTTGCAGTGTGCCCCTTCCCCTTTGAGAAGCACCTCTTTCCATTTGGGTGCTTCACAAAACCAACCATGCCCTCATCAAAAACCATTCTGACCATGACCTAGGTCATTCACAATTATTAAATTTTAGGAAAATAATTATATATTTTTTCTAATCATTTTCTAAATAGAATAAAGCTGAATCTTATGTTAAAATCTAGTTCATGACTACTTTGACATTGGCCAACTCTAGCTCAGAACAAGGCCAAATCAACCAAGCCATATTCCTAGAATTTTTTTTTCCTAGCTACTACTTCAAAATATTTTTGTGGTGTAGTTTAAAAAACCAGATATCTATCTGTTAAATTAACTTAAACCTTGGTTAGATTTTTTACCCCCAATGTTTCTACTAGAGTCATGTTCCTCAAGCTCTTTGAGAATTTTTATTCCCTTAATAATTATAACAGTGAGATTACAGTGACATTACAGGTGAGTTTTGTTCACTAGAGATCTTGGAAGGCAAGGGAGAGCACAGAACATGAAAAGATAATTACGTTGTGCATAACTCAAAAAATATATTTACCTTCATTAGCAGATTTAAATAAAATAATTGATATTTTAATTTAATTAACATATAAAGTATTAAAAAGTATTAAAGAAGCAGAATTTAAGAAAAATCAACAAAAGCTTCATAACCCACATTCTGGCTTAAACAATTGTATTCTCAAAGTACACTGGATGATTACTGCTCAGCCTTGTTTATGCTTTCCACATCCTCAGAATCCCTGCCTGTCTCTTTTTGTTTCCTATGTCCATTGGAAGGAGGCAAGAAAGCTCCTTTCCCTTCTGCCTGTGTTGTATTTAATGCATGACTGGAGCTGGGCAAACAGTGAAAACACAGAAGTGTGCAAGATGTGAATATGTTGATTATTCACTTATATAAACAAACCATACCCTCAAATTCACATGTTTACAATGGCTTACTCTTGATTTTTTTTTAAAACAGACAAAAAAAACAAAAATCCCCAAGTCCAGCTCTGTGTTCACTACAATCTCTGTTGCAATTACAGATCCAGTCACCTCCTAATTTGCTTTCTGAGAACTTAAACTACTGCTTAACATGAATTTAGGTGTCAATTTCATTGCAGATGTTCAGCTTGCTGCTTGGCTAAAGGATTTGCAGTTACATTCTGTAGATTTGTTCTTAGCTGTCAGCTCTACTATCAATAAAGCAGAACTAAGTTCTGGCTCAGTGTCATCCCTGCCTTCTTGAGTTATGCATGAACCTGAGCTTTTATCTCTGTTTGGGAAGAAAAGCAGCTGCATTATGGGAGCTTAATTTATTGAATATGAAAGAAAAAAATTAAGAAGTTAAGATTTTTTTTTTTAAATTTGAGCTTCTATACCTTAATAAAAAATTATTCATTTTTATATAAACCATATGTGTTTATACATGTATTTGTTGGGGGATTTTAAGGTGTTCGGATTTTTTTTTTTTTTTTTTGCTTGCAGCACCTGGTCATTTAATATGCAAACCTTGCTAAATTTAATTATGATACTGTACACCTGCACTTCTTTCTGCTGCCAGAAGGTATCCCTCCCTGAAAACAAAAATAATAAAATAAAGGAGAGAAAAAGCTGACCCTGCACTCCAGAAGGTTTTTGCTTTGGATACCCCTTACATTACCAGCAAGATTTTTTTCATTTATTAAATTATTACAGGTTTATTTTCAGAAAAAATCAAGTAAAAAAGTCAATCTTCTTCCAAAGAAGACTAATGATAACCAGCTTGCCAACACTTGTAAAGGTTTAAGATTTAATTTTTGGCACTATAATGAAGCAATCCAGAGCCTACCAAATGTATCAGGAGTTAAAGGCAGGGCACAGTTGGCACTTCCCAGCCTGGGACAGTGGATTTTGGGTTTTTCATTACATCACTGTTCTGGGGCTTAACAACCTTCAACAGGAAGGCTACTGCTTTATAGAAAAGTGATCTGATGAGTCCTGTCCAGCCTTTAGGGGACAAAAACAATCTGCCCTATATATGACATGTGACAACCCCAGCTAGAGTTCTGAGTAGCAGTGAGATCAGCAAATGCCTGGACAGAGACTGATTTATCTTTTCATTTCCAGAATGAGGCACCCCAGCTGAACCCAGCCCTAAGTAGCCTGAATCCTCTCTGAAAACCTCTCCCTAAAATTTCCTCAAAATTCAAATGAAACCATAAAATCCAATGTAAAAATATATATTTACCTATCCCAATACTACGGAAATTTCATTGAAGCTTGGCCAAAGTTTCAGGCCTATTTCATTGCCCAAGCTCTGATACACAGGAATTTCAATTATGCACTAGACTTACACCTTTATAAGCCTTATTCACTGCAAGATAAAAGAGGCCAGCTAAGTAGCTGCATCCTCCTACACCACACACCTTACAGTGAGTCAAGCACACCAAAATGGTTATGTAATTTAATTACACTCTTGGATAATCTCTTTAAAAGCAGGTTGCACTTTTAGAGATTGGAAGCCACATCAAGCCTTCAGAGAAGTGCCATGAGTCCAACACTCATTGCACAGACAGCACACATTGGTTCTGTCTCCTGCTAAGACCAAATTGACCTGTGAGGTGAAGAATTTCAGTTATCATCCATGTTGCATACTTAATTTAAACAAAAACAACAAAAAAAATCTATTTCTAGCAAATATTAAGCCTCCATATATTCTCAAAGCAGAGTATGTTTAATACAGTACCGTGATTGTAAACAAAAAAAGCTTAACTCTTGCATAGAAGTTCCAGTTTATTTTTATGCAGGCTGTTTCCATTTTAGAAAAAGGCTCCTCTTTTGGGGAATTACTTGATTTTTTTAAGAGTACAACTATTTATTCCCTAATGATATCATTAAAAGGAGTCATTTACTCTGTGAAGAATGCAGTCCAACCAAATTGTTGTTATTACAGACAATGGTGAGCTTTTCCATGTTCCCAACTGTGTTTCAGGTTGCTGACTCAGACACATTAAATAAAAGATAGTAAAGACTTGATTTATTGTTCAAGTCTCTTCTAATTACTTCCTCTGGAAAAAAAAAACCCAACAAAACAGAATTAATTTGATTTTGGCCTTCTATTCATTTATACTATTTAGTTTTTAATGTGGAAAAATTGAGCATTTCATACCCCACACTTCCCGTAGCAGCACATGAACCACAACGCAGACAACAAGTTCATTAAACTCCATTATTTCAAATGAGGTTGCAGAACAGAAGGAGCAGGGGCCATGGCTCAGACCTCTGCAGTGAGAGCCAAACTGAAATGCCCACAAAGCATGGAAAAATAATTCTAGGTCTGGAGCTCAGCTAATAAGGAAGATGCTCAGCCTCACAGGCAAGGCAAAACGGCAGGTAGCACACACAGGGTTTGTCTCCTGTTCCCCAAAGAGCCTTTTGAGGGTGCCTTTTGAGGTTCCCTCACAGAACTATGCAGGCATGGTCCTTATCTAGGCAAACTTACTGAATCCCAAAGGACCCTAAAACCAGAGAAGAAAGTTATGACCCAAGAAGACCACAGGTGCTCATGGGTGGGGAGGAAGAGACAGGAGACAGGGAGTGACCCCAGATGGGAATTGCACCCCAAAATTCCCCTCTAAGGAGAGCTGCTTATGGCAAGTCCAACAACAGCACCATGCAGCTGCACAGGATCCAGTTTCAAGCCCTGTATGGTCACCTTCATTTGCTAGAAAACAAATCAAAACAAAAGTTTTTGTAGGCTGCTGACATAACTTGGTGTGCTTACCTTGCAAAGGTATATAGTAAATGTAAAGGAAAGTCTGAAATTAGTGAATGTAGCACAGTATTCACAGAATTCTGGCAAAGTGCTTCATTTTGTGAAATTTCTGTCACAGAAGACCTTCCCCCTCAGACTGCACTGGGCATGGTTTCCTCAGCTCAGTTTTGGTGCCATTTACAAAGTAAAATGGACAGGGAATTAATAATTTACATGCTTATGTTGAAATCATTACTCTAGCTTTCCAGCTGAGAAAAAAAATCACAAAACAAAACAAATGAACACCTGAATTTGTCAAAAAAATAGCTGAATGTTTGGCACAACTGATTTTCTCATTTTAAATTAAGATGAATGGTTTCAGGTGGATTGATCCAAGATATTTTTCTTTGTTTAAGGTATTTACCAGACTTCATAAAGATACATTATACATGTCAGAAGTACAACCCACCTCCTCACTTCTGCTCTACAGTTTTCTTCTTCATAAGCAATACAATAATCCCAATAATCCATGAGAACTGGGAAGGTGGAAATGCCCCAGGAGGCATTTACATTTACTTCAAGTGTCTTACTAACAGAGCAAACATTGCAAATTAAAGCATTTACTATTCAGAAGGTAATATAACTGCTGTTGCTCTTCAAAGTATCTCTCAAACACAAAATTGCACCTAAATATTTGAGATTCTATGTCAAACACTAAAAAAGAAGTAAAATTTATGTATGCTATACTCCTTAAGCCAGTGCTTTGTACCTATGTGTTATGAAACAGTATTTTATCCCCTAAAACTATTTCCTCATTCATTTTCCCCCCATTCATCTCAGTGTAGCTGTAGAGGGTGGGAACTGATTTCTTGCTGAATAAAACTTTTGTGAATTCCAAAGTAGTATTTCCTTGTGGATTTCCACTATAGGATCTAAGATAGAGTACAAGATACAGCCATAAATGAACATGTATAAGCAGGGGATGCAATTCCAATAGCCTTAGCAGTAAATATTCTCCTGTGTGGTTTGAGTTGGGTCTCTAATGGTTGTTACACACTCTATTTCTGCTGATTTATATGACACATACTTGGTATAACTTTGTGCTGACACACACCTGAACAAGTTTTTGATAAACACATCTGGAACTGCAGAACACAACCCCAGCTGTAGAACCTGTCCCATTTCACCCTTGTGCTAATATGAATTAAACTACTCATTTCTATATTCTGTTTGTGCTCTCCTACCACCTGGCTGCTAGTTAGAGAGTGGCATTTTGATCTCTGGAATTTTACACCACCAACAAAAAACACCAACTGGAATCCTCACCTCAAAACCTGAAAATCCAGTTACCACATCAGGGCACCAAGAAGAACAAAGCTTCCCCACTCTCACCCCTGGCTTTCTCAAACACAATTAAATAAAGACAAAAGGAAAGCAGAGGTTAAAAAGGACAAGCCCAAAATGACCCTTCTGAATCCACCATTCCGTTGTCACTTGTGGCTGATGGGGTGTTAATTTACAGCCTTCTCACACCAGTACAAATCAGCCAGAGCTCACTGTCACTTTTCCAACCCTTTTGGAAAGGCAGTTCCTTGCCTGCAAGCCGGTGCCTTGTGCAAGATTTGCTGCTCCTGAGGAAAGGTGCTGCAGAGCCATGATGCCTGGGCTGCTCTCCAGTCAGCTCATCCAGAGATGTTCCCAGTGAGCTCATCATGCCCAAGCCTCTCAGCCCAAGGTTTACTTTTCAGTCTCGCTGCCTTTCTCTGGCACAGGTACAAAATGTTTTCCATACCATCTGCTCATCTATGATATAAGCAGGGTCAGCAAAATGTTACATCAAAGTAATTTACACCTATTGGTGCTGAATTCTCAATAAGTAACACATCAGTACTAAGATGAAGCTGTCTACAGCCTTCCTAAGGTGGATAAGCCTTTCTGAGAGACTTCACTTACTGCACACAATAAAAAGATTTACCAGGTATCATTTGCTCCAGCTATCTTTGAACACTTAAAGTGCAGTTACACTGCTCTTATGCTGTGACAATCTTAAGAACTCAGCTCCACAGCCTTCTAGTAAGTTGCTTTTCTATTAAAAACAAAACCAAAACCCAAATGAATAAACAAAAAAACCAAATCCTACCCCTCTCCCCCAAACAACAGAAGTCATCAAGTCTTTCTTAAAAAACAGAACCAAGATGGGTTGTGGAGAAACGTGGCTGCTTTGTTGTGGTTTTAAAACTAGAGTTTCAGAATTCCCTTTCTTTGTGCATTTTCAGGATTTACCAGAATGGCCCAGACTACCAATTCTGCCATTGGATCATCCCTCCCCTGCCACCCTTCAATAACATTCACAGGGCACATTTGGATCCTGAGCTGTGGCTCCTGTGTTCTCCAGACTTGCATTGCTGCAGAGGGATGCCTGCCTCAGCAGGCTACAAGAGGGAGAGGCTGATGAGGAGCCAAGAGACAGAGCTGCATTAATGCAGAAAGTGAAAGGTCAGTGCTCAAGGAGGGACTAATGAAAGGGAACAGGAGGAGAGAACAGTTCCTTCTGGGGGAGAACATACTGTTTGCTATTTTAAATTTCATGTGAAGAATTTTCTCTTAAAATAAATTATTGGAGTTTTTTTTTCAAAACAACAGTACTGCTGCACAAATTCCTCTTCAGTAAAAGTAGTCCTCTTATAATGAAAAACTGTGAACAAGAACCCCACTAAATAATTATAATGCAAAACATCACATTTTGCTGAAACATGTCATTTCCCCTCTACTAATACCCAGAAAAATATTAAAACCTGTAAAATTATTGATGAATTTCAGCAGTTTTCAGTTCTCCCTACTTTTATTTGCAACTATTTCTCATATAAAATACCAAATAAAACATACACTTTTGATCATACAAGGCTTTATTCTGCCTAGTACTGACTAAGGATGACTAACTACTTAAAATACAGTTTGCATATATTTGTAACACCTTGAAAAGAAAAGTGCTGACAGACCCTTAACAACAGCAGGCCCCCTAAACACCTCTCATCTAAATTCATCTGTTTAATAAGAATGTCCTCTAATAAGCAGGTCAGAGAACTGCAAAGCAAACAGGGCAGCTCTGCTGCTGCTCCCCAGACAATCCTCCCATCTCACACATGATAACCATTATACTATATACACAATTATGAGAAAACAAGTCATTTTAGATGTACCTTTTCTGGATGCTGAATGCTGATGTATTTTCTCCTCTAGAAATCAATTAGTTTGTTAAAGCCACACTCTTGGAGGTGAGCACTGCATCTCCCTAGATGCTCTGAAAACAGATCATTAATTCTGCATCTGTGATTATTACAGCAAAACAAACTTGTGTTTGTATGGGAGAGGGAAAGAAGGGTCAGAACTGTCCCCCAAAAGGAACAGAAATATTGACTGACTATCAACAAGGTAAAGTTATGGTCCAAATTATGCTCCCAAAGTACCTTCAGCAAAAGTCTATTTGATGGTTTTCAGTTTGGTGATGGGAAAAAAAAAAAAAAAAAAGAAAAGTACCCCCTCTGCTCAGTTCTTAACATGGCTACAGCAGCCTCATGCTGTGGGCACATCTCCAGCCACAAGAGGATTTCTCAAAGCCCCATCACCAGCCTGGCAGGATCACCTGCAGCCAGGAGATGCACCAGCAGCATAGCACCAGGCACAACCCAGAGGAACTTCATTAGCCAGTTCCAGGCCTCCATAACACAAATTCTGGCTCACCTGGCAATCACACTCCTGTAGCCTGAGATTGGCTGCAAATCTGGACTTTGTTGGGTCAGGAGAGGGAAAGGGCATTCCCCACAGCAAAAATGGGATTTGTGCTCCTGCTCATGGATTTTCTGATCATCTGGATCATCTTGGGGTATGGAGCTGTGTGAAGGGCAGGACACTCTCTTTAAGCTGGGTTTAAATCCCAGTATCACCTGAGCTCTGTGCTCAGGGGTTTCTGAGGTCAGCACACAGGACTCCATAACAACAGACCTCTGGCTGACCACTTCAGATTGGCACAAAGATCACAGGCAAGCTACAAATGGACATATTAACCTGCCTCTGGTCAAGCAGAAGACCCAACCCAGCTCAATAATCAATCCCAGTCCACTTTTTTTCAATGAAAAGCAAAATCTGAAAGCTTGGGCTATTCCTGGGATGAAAGCAAGAGGCACACAGCAATGGCCAGACAGGTTTTCACAAGGTGTGTCAAACCCAACAGGCAACCCTCTTCATCCTAATGCCCACTGGACTGCACAGCCCACACAGGACATGACCCTTACAGGGTACAAGGTAAAAAGGTGACCCCCCATGCTGCCTGCCAGCATCAGTCACAGACACTGAGATGGACAATCCAGCCACAACAGTCAGGGAACAGAAAGAAACAAGTGCTGCTCTCACATTAGCAATATTTCTGACCAGAGAGGGGGAAAACCAAAAGGCAGAGACTCATGAGAACAGCCAGGCTGCCTGCTTTTGCTCATGAAGATGCCAGGGAGGATGAGGAAGGAGGTTGGAGAGAGCAGCCAGGAGTCCCAAACAAAGCTTAGGATTTAGAAGGGGCATCCTGGCCACAATAGCACAAATAAGGTGATTTGAAAGAATCCTATCTGCTGAGGCCATGCCCAAGACCTCAATATCTTGCCCAGGTAACAACTTCTTTTAAATATATGAATTTTCAAAACCTGTAGTAATTATATCACAGACAGGGATAACACAAACCTAACAGTAACTTCTCTTTTGAGTAGTCAGAACATCTCAATGCTGACTTTCTTTGACTTTTTGCACATCACATTTTTCCATGTTTATTTTGCTTGCAAGTACACATAAACATTCTTGTAATACTGATAAGATGACATACACCAAAAAATAATAAAAATCACACTTCAATACGTTATTTCTAAGACATTAAAAAACTTAGAAATTTTTCCTGATGTACCAATGACCTTACACCCTGCAAAGAGAACCCAAACACTTTTGAATAAAGTATCAGTCACTGCTCTCCCTTGCAGCTGTTGCTGAATCATCCTAAACAGCAAAGATTTGCAGAGTTGTAGGTGTCCACACAAATACTGTAAAACTTTGCCATCTTGAATTGCCTTTCTAAGTACTTGTGATTTTGTTCTTTCTTCTCTTTTTTATCTGCCAGCTCTATCAAATTCTCTTAATATTCTGCAGCTATTAAATTCTTTGCTACCTTTACTGCCTATTACCAAAACCACACCTGAATCCATCAGATTTCCACAGTCCATTATGTCATTACACCTTACTATTGAACACTAATTTCACCCATTCACTTCCATTCTCTGACAACTAATTTAAATGGGAAAGGTACATGGCTGAATATATGACAGATTAACCAGTATTTCTAGCTCTCAGGGTAATCTTAAGCATAAAAATTTCTTTGGATTTCCTTTCTATCACACATAACGCCACTACATCTGCTAATACAGTTATGTCACAGGAACAAAAAGAGAACACACATCAAGGATTAGAAATTCAGTACTAAAAGATACTTTTGAAGATCAAGCTGATCTTAAAGCAAGCATTTTTAAGGGAGTAAAACTTTTTGGAATAGTGAATTCACCTTTGCAACTTTCTTTCTTACCAGTTCCACATTGTCTGCCACTGAAATAATGATGGACATGCCAAGAAGGCCATTAGAAGTAGAACTTGGAGTAGAACTTGGCATCTGGCTGTATCCATTCATCCAGGATTTCCCACAGTATCAATGGAGCTGCCTTTATGGCACCCCTCCACCACTCCACATTGGCACCAACCCCTGACAGAATACATTGCTGCTTAAGTAATGGGGTTTTTCTGCAGACTCACAGGTTATGTTGCTCTGGTTTTGCTTCTCTGTGCAGTAATTTCTGTCCTGACCCCATCATGGTGGGGCTGTCACTGGAGCCTCTCCTGCTCCCAGCTGTACCCTTCAGCCTAACCTGGCAACCTAACACAGGCATAAGGCAAGAGATGCTGATGGGATGGAGAGGTTACCTTATTCTGCCAGTTGCTGTTGAACCATTGCCAAAGCAAGGCAATGAGAACTAAACCTGTCTGAACAGGAGTGGTGATTGACAGAGGCAGGCAGAAAATGAACCCACTGTGCCTGCTACTGCCTTTCCACAGCGCCGGTGACAAACAGACTCTCAACTCCCACAAATCAGGTAAAAGTCATCAAAAAACAAACAACCACATCAGCTCATCACATCATTTTTTGGTTTTTTGACTGAGTAGGAAAACAAACAAGCAAAAAAACCAAACTGACCTCCCACAACACCCACAGGACAAGAGGGATGTCATTTTTTTACAGTTTTTTTCTTGAGAATTGCTGGTGAGTTATAGTTGTACCAAACATTATTTATCTTTCAGGTCCATATAAGCTTTTAGAAATGCCTAAGCTACTCCTATACCCTGACACCTGGCTCGGAAGTCAAGACCTAATAGAGTAAGATGTGTGGAGGGCTTCTCTGAACTTAAGGAACAAATATCTGAAATTAATATTAGTTTGGGTTAGCAATCATGCCCACAGATTTCAGAGTGGAAGCAGAGTATAGGGGAGTGTCAATGGAAACAGTGTCCAAAGTTTACCTGTAGAGATCTGGTATGCTAAATGATTTCTGTGCTTTTGACCCACCTGGCTGCTGCAGAAGACAGCAGGTGGATTTATCTGAGAACCCAACAGAAACAGCTTCTTTATCAGTCGTGATGAAGCAAAAATAAAAGTTACACCCCCCCCCCCCCCCCCGCCTGCTTCACCATCAGGCTTTCTCCTCAGGTGTCCTTTTCACATCTCCTCACCCAACTCTGAGCTCCTTTCAGTGCTTCAGAGTTCCTCAGCTATGGAGGCAAAACTAAATTTCACTGTTGGTGACACCCTTGGAAGGAAGGGTGAAGATGAGCATGGGAAGGAGGCTTGGAGGAAGCCAAGGTTTCTCCAGTCTTTTAAGACCTCTGTGATTCCCTCATCTCTTCCTCCATCCTGTGCATGCCTCCAGGCTCCCTCCACAATCCTAAAGAATTTCTTCTCCCCCATTCAGGATCTTTTTAGCATCCCCACACTTGATTTGTCTTGACAAAATAAATTGTCTTCTCTTTCCTCAAGTAGCAAGTGCTGCTCACAGAGAGGATCCCAGGCTCTGGCAAGGAGAAAAGGTGTCAGGTCACAGTCAGACTCTGCTCTGATAAGGCAAGGACAGCATGGTCAGATGCAGAACAACAGGGCTGAGGAGCTCTGGGGGACAGAGCTCACTGTGACCCAGGTGAAAGAAGAGCAAACCACAACTTCTGCTGTCCCTGTCCCCAGTGCCAGTTCTGCTGCAAGGATAACTGAAGTCAGAACACCTCATCACCCCCTTCTCACCTTGAGAGAATGAGCTGTATTCCTCAGTTGAGTCTAAAGTTGATTCAGATATTGCCAACAGCAAAAGACGTAATTTTAAGTTAAGTCTCACCCAGATTCTTTTCCACCTTCCATAAAAACAACCACTAATCAATATTTTCAGAGTTACTTCAAGTGCAGCAGTGTAAGATGGGGGGAGAGTCAGCTCTGGGCACACAAAGCCCAGACCTGTGCAGAGCACAGATCCAGCCCTGCCAGACAGCACGGCTCACGGGCACAGGCAGTAAACAAGCAGAAATAAATCAGTCTGTTCCCCCATAAAATTGCTGCCACTTGAGTTGCAGCATCTCACACACTGATACTGTAGATAATTCGGTTTCATTTTGATTATGACCTGTATTAACACCCAAAGTAATAAAATCCTTCACATTCTCATTTTACTGAAGCCAAAGGACAAACCTTCTGCAGTGACATATGGCTCTGCTCCTCTGCAAGTATGTAAGACTGCTTACAAAATCTCCTTGTCTAGCAAAGGATAATGCTTTTTAAAATAAATTACCTGCATTAATTTGTGTTTTCCACCAAGAAAACCTCACATATCATCATAATCGTCTACCTATACAGATATATGAGTTTCTCACATTGTTTGCACTTTTTTTCTCCTTTAATGGGGTGATTTTGGACTATGTCATTGATTATATAGCTGTAACATGCAATTTTTTCCAGCACAAGAGTCAGCTTGGGGCTCTCAGACTGCAGAGCAATTCCTGCATAGCTCAAACAACATTAAGAACAGTCTAGGGGACATGAATTGAGATGAGACCAAGTTTTGCAGAACTTTGAAAACAAGAGGTATTTCATAGCTGATTCTGAAGTGCAACTTTCAACCCCAGAGGATTTGATATTACATACAGATTTATTTTTTTTTAATCCAAAAGCTTTCTGTGTGATGTGTGTATTGATACACTGTTGCATAAACTTTGGGATACTCACTTTGATTAAAGACTCTCCTGCTCTTTTCCAGGCTGCATAAATTCCTCTCAATAGCCCTGCAAGATGACCAGCTGCTATGGGGAGAGCAGAGATTACTCTAGATCTCTGTTCTAGGAGCAAGAACTGACACTTCCACCTCTGTGAGGCAGAGACACAAAACCATGGTCCCCAACATCCTGCAGGAGATTTCTATAAACGGCTCCTTGTAGGATTTCTGTGTGGCTAGGACCATATTTTCTTTTTGTGTGATGAGAAAGTATTTCCCTGCTTAAAGAAGCAGGTTCAAATTAAAAAAATAGGCAAGAAAAGGTGAGAATAAAACTATTTATGCCTCCACTTGTTTTTCCATCTAAAAACTATACTTCTGAAAATAGCCAATTTCAGGTGAAGAAAATTCTGTTGATTCATTCTTTTTAATAAATCTTCTACCTGTGCCAACAACTTCTAAATAGCAAACAGGATGTGAACTGCATGACATACAGGAGTGGCTTTTGTTTAGCAAATGCTTAATGTCATTGTCATGGCTCCTAAGAAGGCAGCTTGCAGTGGCACTGAAATTTGCAATTAGTGCAGCTTAATTAGCAAAAGCCCATTTCCCATTTACATCTACTATGGAGACATTCAAGTTAAAAAAAGGAAATATTTATTCCTGTACTACTGTACACGAATGAAATGCGTGATGAAAACCCCTTAGCCCTAGAATTTTGAACTATCATTTCCTTTGGTCTGTGATGAACTAATGAAGTCATTTTCCCCATAACTGGGGAGAAATCATGAGGTATTATTTGAGCCAGCTGATTTGCATCATTTGTGGGAATCTTGTCTAAGCAAAGCAGGAAGGAACCACAACATTAACTTCACAAGCCATTGCAGCCCTGTGAAACCATGCCATGTTCTAACCCAGCCAGAACTTAAGCACCAAACAGCTGCTTGTCACTGCCCCCCCAGCAAGATGGGGAGGAAGAGAATCAGTAGGGTAGAAGCAAGAAAACTCCTGAGTGGAGATAAGAACATCTAAATAATTGAAATAAAATAATAATAATAAATTGTAATGAAAAGAAAAAGAACAAAACAAGAGAATTTAACCCAAGGAAGACCAATGATGCAAATGGAAACGCTCTCCCACCACCAACCACCTGATGTCCAGCCAGTCCCTGAGCAGCAGCTCTCAGGTTATGACACTGTGGATGTGGGACATGCCCGGGGCCAGCTGGGTCCCCTCCCAGACTCCTCCCTGTGGGGTCACATGAGGAGCAGAAGAGGCATTGATACTGTGCAAGCCCTGCTCACCAGCACTGAGAACATCCCTGAATTACCAACACTGATTCCAGCAGAGCCCCGTACCAGCTACTGGGATGAAATTTAACTCCAGCCCAGCCCAAGCCATCACAGTATGGCCTCTCAGAATTCAAGAATTAGTTACTGTGTTGACAAAGAGATACTTGGGGATAGAAAAATAAATCTTTCTGTCAGACTGATTCTTCCCACAGATTTTTGAGATGAAATAGCATTTTTTAAGCCCCAACTTTCTTGCCTTCTACAATATGCCATTAACCTCTATGCCAGTCATAACTTATTTTCAATTACTATGCCAACAAAATACATTGAGACAAGTAAATCTTTTTTTGCATCATATGTGAAGGGTAATATTTCACAGAACAAAATAATTTTAATCAATGATCTTATTTCTGGGAGGGGAATAACCAAAATGTTGGGGCTAGTATAAATCTCTTGAGATATTTGAAACAAAGCTGAGAGAGAAGGCCTGACTTCTAATTGGGAACACAGTGGATCCAGAGACATGAAATGGGCACTAAATGCCTGATTACCATTTTAGTGAACATGCATTTATAATTTGTACTGCAACATTAAGCACATCCATCAATCCTTTGCCACTGAGAAAAACAGTGGTGAAAGAGGGATCCTTTTCTGCCCAAACTTCTTTCAGAGCTCTCCATTTTCTTCAGTTATAACAATTTCTGCCTCAGGTGTTTGGGTGGAGAGCTCTAACTGCAGGAGCAGAAAGACAATGGAGAAAAGAAATCTCAGACAACTTTAAACATTTGTAACAAAAACGCTGTGTGGAAGTTTGACATATAAAGTTAGATTTACCATAAAAAACTGAAATTAATAAAAAAGAATTTGAGACATGGAATAGGACTGGTATTTCTTAACTGTGTATTGATCCATTTTTGCCCAACTAGTATTCTAAGAAATTTTAAGTAAGAAAAAAAATAAGTCAAAGAGTTTAAAAGTCAAATATTTCTAAAGCAATCATTCACCAAATGCATCAATCAAAATTACAGGTCAAAATTGAAAGGAAACTCTTCTAACAGGTACTGTCAGTGAAAGAACAGTTTGTTCCATTAAATTACTCAGCTTAAGTCATCACCAAAATTCCCCTAATATGAATGCAAGTTGTCAGCAGAGTAGGAGGTCTTAATTATTGTAAAAATCTAGTAAAGCCACACATCTCTAACTTGGAAGTGAAACAACATCTTAGAAAGAGAGATCAGAAGACTAACAGGAGATTTATAATCCCCAAGAGTTTTGAGGATTTTTTAAGTCACAATAAACACGAAGTTGTCAAGTTTCTACTTAAAGCTTGAAACTTAATTAAAATTTAAAATTTAAAAACAAAAACACTACCATTTTGAAAGCCACTCCTCATCCAAAGAAAACAAATTGATTTAATTTTGGAAATACAAAAGCCATTTAAACTGCTTCCACTGTGAACGGGTATTGCAGATTGCTCTCTTTAAGTGTTCAATAAACTATGAAACTATTAGCAGTCTTGCCACCCAAAAATTCATTCATCAAATTGTCCCCCAATACCTTTCCTATCTTAACCTCACAGAAATAGAGATGCAGCAGCATAATGTGGAGTAAAGAGAGAGGACTACAGGACAGAGACAAAAATCTGAAGCAAAGTCTCAGTAGTTTTCAATTCCCCTAAATCTATTTTTCCCTACCAGTACATTATAGCTTCTGGTTGGGTAATACACCTCTTTCCCATCTACTGTAGATTTTATGATAGAGAAAACATCAATTGCAGCTCAATAACAGAACCAAAAATAGACATTTTTGCCACTGAAAAATTGCACAGTGTGCAGATGCACACAATCATACCTAACCTGTTGCTTCCAGGAAAAAACTGATACAGCCTTATCTCTGGAAGACTCAGTGAGATTATACAGTCGAAAGTCTAAATACAATCTTAAGAGAGTTATCATTAAATAGAATAAATTAGGTACACATTTTAAACCTTTTCATAGTACTGCACATTCATTACTAACACAAATGTTTAGTGCATTACATTAAAAGCATTTTCCATTGTACCTTGAAGAGTTACGAGTCCAAACATGAAATGTTGTATTCCCTTAGTCAGCCTCAACATCCACTGCAGTTACCAGCCTTAAATCACACTGATCCTACCACAGGGCACTAGAGGAACATGCTGACACAGCAGCAAAAGCTACCAAATATTCTCAACTTGTGCAGAGCAGCAGCCAAAGCTATTTCAGTAAAGACCAAATTACAATAAATAGTTTGGGACCATAAAATATATTTATTGTTCTGTCTACCTCTAGAGCAACTTTTGTTGCTGTTGCCATGGGGTTGGAGGGAATGAAGGAAAACTCTGGTTAAATTAAAGGCTTGGAATGTCATATAATGCAGGATGACTTTTCATTAACAGGTCTTTACCTGTTAATCAACAGCTCCATAATTAGTTCACTTTCAGATTGTTCTTGTTTATTGAATGAGGACATATAACAATAAAAGCCTCTCACAGTTCTTTATTACAAAGCATTTGTTCTAAACACTAGAATAAAGAGAGGATATATTTTTTCATTCCCTTTGGAAGAATCAATCTAAATCAGGAACTCTAACAGTAGGTACACAACCTGGGAAAAAACTTCTACATTATTTATTTTAAAAATTTTTTTTTAAAAGAAAATGTTGAACCTCTTTAGTACATCTATTCAAAACAATCATGGTAATTAAAAGGCATTTTTGTATATTATGCATTTATGGTTTCTATGTGCATAAACTTGAAGCTCCTTTAGAATATTTTAAAGTAATACCTTCTTCCTTGGCTTCTAACTTGACAAATGGGATGTCAATAATTACTGCATATATTTTTCATACACAAGCAGTCTTGAGACAAAACAAATCCCTAATTCATGCAGACTCATCACTTTTGCTCTGCTGCAGTGGATACACTTTCACGTGAACCATGTAGCAAAGTTTTCTACTCATTTCTCCTATAGTCTCTGAGAAGCTACTTAGCCAGGACCACAACATCCTCCCCCTGAAAACCATAAAATTTTTTTCCTATTATGTTTACTGAGTAAAGGCAGGTTGAGAGTCAAAAACTATTACTGCTTGTCAAATGCTATGAAGTCAGAAACAAAATGATTTTTATTAAATGATTATTGCAATGCAACAGCAGTCAGGTGATGCAGAGTTTGTGCAGCAAATAGGGGGAAGAATTTTAAAAGAACATTTGAAGAAAAAATGACAGAAAAACATGAAAAAAAATAAAAGGGATCTTCTGAACAGAAAAGCTTGTTACTGTGAAGAATCATCCAAAAGAATGTTATACAGAATATACTTAAGAAATCTACAGCTTTGCCTCCTACACACTCAAGAAAATGCAGAGAGTGAATAGTCATTCATTAATGTCCTTGCAAAATTGGTAAATTTGGAAATTTATTTGATTTGTGACCTCATGACTTCAGCTTATGTACCATAAGACAGGATTATTGAAGTTTTCAAAAAGAAAGAGAGAAGCAGTATGAATATTTTAAGAAGCACAATTTTCCCAAGCAGCAGATGGGTTCAAACTTTTCTAGCCTGCCTTCTTTTAGACACTCCTCTCAATGTCTCAGTTATATACCAAAGTTCCTCAGTAATTAATCTGATTGACCCAACTAACCACTGCTACTGTAGTCACTGATATTTTGGAGGACAAAGGCAAACACCTTCTGACAGAGAATAGATGAAGCCCAAAATAAGCAAGTAGCTTTTAAGCACTTCATTTTTGGAATGACATATTTTTAATCCATTGGAATGCTAAGTAGAAGGTATCCTTTTACACCAGGAGAAAAGGTCCTGTCTCACTCAAATCTGAGGCTGCCCAAAAACCACATTATGGTGGTGTAGCCATCACTGCCAACTCATTTCACTTCTCTTTTCTTTTGACAGTTTATAACACTACCTTTTGTTCATAAAAAAATTTATGCTTTTTCTTTGTTTGGGTTTGTTTTTCTCTTAGTGAAGTTAAAGAACTAAAGAAAAAACTGTTATTCTATTTTTTCATAAGCTATAACCAAACATCTTAATCATGAAGTGAGCCACGCTTGTGAATGTTCCTTGACACAAGAAGAGGACAAACTATGATGGATTTGGAGCAGAGGCACACTGCTGCAGTGTCCCTCCAAACCAGGATTCATTTGCTTTCCACCTCATTGCCAGAACATTATCCCTTGGTGTTCTCGTCTTCTCTCCAGACCACACTGTCCTTTTCAGGCTCTCGTGTTTCATCATTCATCAGACTCAAACCTTACTGAGACTCCCTAATGCCTTTATCAGACAGGCTGTACTTTTCCATGACCTCTCAAATGTTAAAATATTTTTTTTAGTGTCATACAATAGTGAAATAGGGAGCATCTCTGAACATGCCCAAAGAACATGCTGCTATGTAGCTTACCCTAAAGGTGCTAACAAAAAGGTCCACCACACACCGGTATCTACATGATAAAAACAATATCTCTAATACACAAATATATTTTCATGGAACATTTAGCATGCTAGTTTAGCATACATGTTCAGAGTTACCCCAAATTGTATATATAATGCCTACATGTCCAAAAAAGCAGCAGGAAAAAAGATTTGATTGTATTTTTTTAATTAACACATCTTGTAAGGCTGAAGACTTCATATCACCTCAAATACTTCAGGGATAAATACTGAATATTAAAAAAAAGAAAAAAGGCAACTCCAAATTTCAGAATTTTAATCCTACTTAATATCACACCATTACATTAGACTTTAGAGAGTCATCCATCTTATCACAACAAATGCATAATTTTGCATAGAGAGATACCAGATAACTATGGCTATTCTCCAGTGATGTCAAACCTTCCACCACACACACCCCACATTCCCCCCATCAGCAGGGGGGGAGGTGGAATCGTATCATCAAAATTCTGGAATTGAACACCAAAATGCCCCCAAAATCACTCAAAAACCATTTTCTTACAGTGCTTGCCCTGGTTCTACAAAAGCCAAGAAAATGCATTACCACAAGTTACAACACTAAGATAGAACTAAAGCTTCCTTGTGACAACACAGCAGAATTCTTGCCTGAGCTCTGAGCAAAAGCAGGTCCGTCCACATGAAATAGCACTGTGCAGCACTCAGCAGCTCCAAAACTTATTTACTAGCACAGAACACAGGAATATAAAGGATTATCTATGGCTGGTGGGAGATTTATGGCTGCCTCTCACACCTGGTGCTGCGCAGCACACTGCCAGTGAAGTCTCAGCAATGCTTTTCTGCCCTGCAGGAGCTGCACCTTGAGATTCTCCACAAAAAGAACCCCCCACAAAGAAGATTTTACAGACAGCTGGGGCAGTGGATAATCACAGTTGCATTATCACACTAAACATCTTTTCCTGAGAGGAGTAACTTCACCTTTGAGCACTACTCCAATTCTAAAGCCAGTTGTGCTGGGCATTTCTGTCCCACCATCACACAATGTGGTGCTAAAACAGCTGCCTGAGACAAACACAAGACACAAATACACAGTCTGAAAGATAGATGGGGCTTTTCTCAGTGAGGAAAAAACCCTCACCACACTGTTTCAAAGTAAAGGAGATGAAGTCACCACTGCATTGACATTTTGACCTTAAGACTTAAATGTTAATTCTTCACCTCCAGTACCTCAAATAGCTCAGGGGAAGCAAGAGATAACACACAAGAGAACACAGACTAATGGGAAATTGGAAGTCTTCCTCCCAAACCATCTCCATTTCATGTAGCTGTTCCTATTACACAACTGTCACACAATCTGATAAAGAACAAGTGTGGGGAATATAAAAAATTGAGCCAATTTCAATCCTGGTGTTTAGTTCCACAAACTTGTTTCAAAAGGTGCGTGCATTTCCTTAAAAATTATAAAATACTCCTAACAACTGAGACACCATCTTCACATCCACGGATTCTCAGGAATATTCAGGTGTTATTTTGTTAAACTGTTTGATTTCAGTCGAATTAAGTGTGTAAATACTTCTGAAGATGTGGATTTTCAGAATACCATTATACAATGACAGATTTTAAGCTTACTCCTTCTTGAGTACCACACAAGATTGTGACTTCTTCTGACATTTCTTATTCAAAGCATATTTTAAAAAATTAAGTGTCAGACTAAAAAAGTCCCATTATTTTGTTGAACTGGTACAGAAGAACCACTAGAAGTAAATCCTAATATTTAAATAATTGGTCAGGTTTTTGCGACAACAAACATCCATGTGCAAACATCCACACACACTCATTTAGTTCAGAATTCAGGTAAGAAATGACATCAGGTGGCATTTGAACTTCAGTTATTTGTGAAGAATCCCCCCATCCTTGAAAAGCACATAAATTCTCTACAGACAATACAGCAAGTGCATGCAGAGGTACCAGTTAGTGTTACTCCTCAGAAGTCTGAATTTAGTTGTAACAAGCACTGATGCTCACTGAAAGGGCTCAGAAAGCTTAGGCCCAGATTTATAGCATCATTTGACAAAAATTCAATAGCTTTTGGAGAGCAGTGCCTTGCCAACGCAGATGTTGCCGCAGACATCTGTTAGCTCAACAATGCCGAGGTGCATCTCCCTCCGCAATCCCACCCTACCAGGCAATGGTCTGGAAAACCTCAAAGCATGACACATTAAGTTCAAGAAACCATTTCAGGGATCCTGACTTCTCTCCCTTATCATCTGTAGCACATGTTTACCGTTTATGGCTCATCACCAGCACACGCAATCACTTATACTCCAAATGTTCAAGGAGCTCTGTAGCTGAGGAAGAAAATGCATTAATATTCTGAACTACCTGCAGAGATCCGGGCTTGGAAAGGTTCATGATTTTGTACTGCAATGCCTGGGTGCCTCTGCCACACCGTGCTAACCTAAGTCCCTCCTAACAAGTGCAACTTGCATACATAAAGCAATATTGATTCAGCTGTGCAGTGCTGTTTGCCCAGCCTTTCAGAAGCACAGCTTCTCCAAACACTGCTGCAGACATCAGAGCTGTCTTCCGAGGAGAGGGGAGGTGTTTGTCAGCCAGGCTTGGCTTAACGACACACTCTGCACCAACGACTGCATTTAATTAACTTCCCTTGCTTGGCCTCACAGAGTTGTTTTCTACTATCTGATCTTGTCTGCATGAACCCCGTTCTGATTTCATGCAGGAAGGAGGATTGCAGCCACAGCCTCCTTCGTAAATAAAACTGCCCTGACTTATAAAGGATCTGTTGATAGGAGCAAAGATATCATGGTAGCCATGCCCGCATAAAGCACAGCACAAAACTGCTTTCTGAAGCAAAATACTTGGAGATTAAAGCTGAAGAAAAGAATGGCACCCTTCTAAATGAGCAGTTCAAACAGTTTAATAAAGAGAGGACATAAGGGATGGTTATTTTGAAATGAACACTTTTATCTGTACCACATGGTGTCTTTCCCAGTGGCACTGCTAGAATTCAATAGCACAATTTCATGAGAAAGAATAAGAACTTGTCTTTGTTTTCCTGTTCACAGGAGCCAGTTTGTTTAAACCTTCCAACAAGGAAGATAAACAAGCTGATGTTTTACATGAACTGCTTTATCTGTCACTTAAAATGCAAAACAAAACATGACATATTCCTGCTTATCCCACTGTACTAAATTTAGTATATAAATACAAGGACTCTTCAAGGGTAAGCAAAGGATTTCTGTCGCAGAGATCCTTTAAAAATTCCTTCTTGATGCTTTTTTCTTTCCTTTGCATACAAACACATTCTAGGCAGAGCTGTTAAGGAAAAAAATACACTCACAGGCAAACTCTTTTGCTTGAACTTCTAACCCAGGCAGCAAAGTGTATGTGAAGGTGTGAAAGCCATATCCCTTCTTTACCCTCAGCTGTGTCACTACACATACCATCACTGCAAATACTAATCCTCATATTATTTTCCTTCTATATATCTTCTTTAATTAAGATGTTATTTGCTTCCTTTTTTATCTGTAACAGCTTTTCACAATTCACTGGGGGGGGAGGCAAGCATTTCCAAGCTTATAGGATGCCAGGTTACTTTCTATCAGAGACTGCAGCTCACAGGCATATTCACCTTTCCCACCACCCTTTTTAGCTGCAGGCTTTCAAGCTTCAAGCATTTTAGATGGATGAAAATGTCAGTCCCTCCACCTCTAAGAAAGAAGCGATGATGTACAAGATAAATAAATGACATCTAAGTCACTGTAGCTCTCGAAGTTCTGGCTTTGCAAAGAAAGAGTCCAGGAAAACTAACTCAGTCTTTTTGCTTGGCTTATCCTTATGCCATTAAAATTAACATGAAACAATATGTTCTGTTTTAACCACTTGATGAGTCAGTGCAGCTCAGAAAACTGATAAAAGGTTTGTGGAAATAAATTAATATTGCATGAATGCTGCTGGAGCTATTAAACAAGCATAAGCAAGAACCCATCACTGAAGCCAAAAGAGACCTTTATACAATGAGAGAAAGTGGCAGAAAAGTCAACAATCATTATTACAGCAGGTCCTTTGCCCCGCAAAAATGGCATGTGACCCAAACAGATGTAAGCAGCCCTTATCTCTGATATAAACAGCTGTGCTGCTTATCTCAGATCTTACAATTCTATGACATTGCTTTTAACAATACAAAACCCATTCTTTTAACAGCATTTTTTTTTTCTTCAGGGAAAGGAAAATTTATCAAGATCTTTCAGTAAAAATCTCTCTTCAGAAGAAACGAGAAGGGAAGAAGAGTAGGGGATTTTTTAAGCTATGAAATAGCTCAGTTATTCGCGTTTTGTCTATGCTTTCACAAGTGATGTATGAAATACACTTGAAATCTACAGATGATGACAGATATGAGACAGCAAACACTGTGACTTGTGTCTTCAGTAGGCAATCCTAGCTTTATTTCTGCAAATGTGGCCAGTTTCCTCTGCCTCTGCTGGAAGCAAAAATCAGAATTATCAGCCTTCCTGCAGGAGTCAGAAGCAGATCTGCAGATCACATGCTACCAAAAAGCAGCTGCTGTTTCTTACCCACTTTCACACTGTACTTCAGAAATACCCACTTGTGTGACAAGAAAGGAGGCAAAGCTTTTCAAATTAAGCTCTGCTTCTGAGCACAGTGACCTCCACAAACTTCAGTTCCTGAAATCTCAGCCCAGCAAAGCACTCCAATTTTAATATATCAAAATTTCTGAAAAAATTCAGAGCTACAAGTGAATCAGCAGCACTTTGGGCAGGAAAAAATTTGAAGGATTGCTCAGAAGCAACTTCCTTTCTGCTACATATAAAAAAATTCTGGTAGTTTTTTAGTACTTCAATGTACGATCTCCCAAAGATCCTGTTGATTTTCTCAAGAATGGTTTATCTTCACTTGCATCAAGGAAAGCATTTAAAATACATGCTAGATAACAAACATTTGCCCAGGGGGACAAAAAAGAACGAAATATTTTACAGTTACTGACACTGTAGACACTTTGACAGAACCCCTGCAAGTATTTTTTTAAAACAAGATCAGACATTAGAAAATATTATTGATCATCTGTCTTACTCAATACTGACATTTCTTTAAGTTAGTTATGCCAAAACATGAGTAGTTCTACAGAAAAAGTCCATTCAAATTCAAAGATACAAATTCCATAATTTAATTCTGCATGCTAAAGAGTGTCACAGGGACATTTGACAAACTGCACCTTCATTTAAGAAAACAAGAAGAGCAAGAAGTTAGGAAGCTACATTTATAGAAACAGCAAAGTCTTCAAAAGAGAGATCCCTTAAAGTACAGAAATTTCTATCATCTGTTGCATAAATTGCCCACTATGCATTGTCTGCTGGATATAACAGTTGCCTATGATTAAACCTGATTAAATCTGCTTGCACTGGGGAAAACTCCAGCCTAGGCACTGGAAAATATTGATAGTGAGCAAAATTCAACCTGTACAAATCTGACACTGCCCTTCCTGGTGTCAATCATGGGAATTACCAATACAAAAGTCTTACAAATTTACATTTATCTAATGTTAAACAATACTGGAAATTTAATCTTATTTCACCGTAAATGTTCATTAGCTAAACTTTATTAATATCTTAATTTATTAATAGACCCATACTACTGTTTCTGTGTTTGATGGAAAACAAAACTTCTCCTTTATAATATGATGTCACAAATAATAATTTCATATACAAGACTTAATTTAAATATTAACCCCCATATTACAGATATACATATTGCCATATATTTCTATGCCAAAACACACTATTAAAACTACTCCCTTCCTCCTTTAATCACATATACACATTTTATAACTGTTATTGTTTCCAACACCTCTCTCAAAACATCCTCTGTTCTTCACTGGGAATTAAGTCATTTCATATAGCACATTTCCAATCTTCAACTATTATTAGAAAACATCTTTTGTACTATTCCATTAGCCTCATTCATATGTTGTGTTGGCTGTTTGGACTTACTGAAAATAAATTATCCTGGACCGCAGAAGAAAGCTGTTTCTGCATAATTCAAGAAAAATCATAGAAAAAGGAAGCAGTATAATCAACAACTGCAGTGTTCATTTGAGACTTTCTTTCTTATTGTATAAAATAATCTTTTGAAGAAGAGGACACTGATAATTACTCAACATCATCCTCTTAAAAGAGGAATATACTGAAGGCAACAAAATAGTTATTTTCACCCATATTAAGACAAACTAAATGCTGGCATATTTCAGTGCACTTCATTAAATTTAATTCTATTTCACATAAAAGTAAACGGTTTTGCTCAGGGTTGAGAGAATTTTTTTTTAATCTATTAAATTTTTCCTAACTGCTGACCAGAATAGTCATACCTGGTACTTTTCTTTTCCCCTCCTTTTCGCTCACATACATTTTTGGTTTACTGAATCAAACATACAGCAATTACAGAGGAGAGCACAGATCAAGCAGCAAAGAAAACCTGGAAGACTTACCATTTACACAGACTTCAAAAGACTTGCAAAGGTCATCCTCAAACAGGCAGCCTAAAAACACAAAAAAAAAGGTAAAAATTAATACAGGTTTCAAACTGTGGACAATTAGTACATATTGAAGACTTGTTAAATCCTCTGAAAAGTCAGACATTTGGTTGGCCTTGGGAGTTCATACTGGGCAGCAGAGGAAGTCCAGAACAGGTCTGATTAGACAGCACATCTTACAAACTGGCCATATCCAGAATAACCATTGATGTTTCTCCTCCCCTCATTCCTCTACTGAAGGCTTCCATGCATGTCTCTCTCATTAAGTAATTTATGTTCTCTTAATTTTGAGCACGCTATCACACCATAGTGCAGTAATGCTGCAATACATTGCAAGAATATACACCAAGAAACCAAGAGCATCCTGACAGTATTGCCACAGCAATGAGACAAGACTATAAATCAGCCTATAAATTGCTCAGATTAAGCTTGGGTTTAGTAACTGCAACCACTGACCATGCCTAAGACTTCAGGAGTCCTAAATCCTTGGAGAAAGGCTTCCAAATTAAGCCATCCCTACCAACACCCTAATACCTCACAGACAGCTGACAAATCAATATAGGTCCATGAAAAATATCCTTGGATTTTTTTTGATTTAAAATGGGAAATTTGATCCTGAAGTTGCTGCTTGATGAGCCCCTACAGCACAAGCTCCACCAGAATCACCCAGGCTGGTAATCCCAGCTCTTTCACTTGTACACATCTTCATGGATAAAGTATTCTGTTCCCTTGTCACCAAACTGTTCTGCTCCCTTGGTGTCACCCAACCAGCTATTGAGACAATAGTGAGTCCTGCTTTTATCCTCAACCAAAATTAGTCCCTGCTGATAATTGTGAAAGCAGCAGGAAAGTGGGCAAGATGTGTCTCTGCTCTGGTCACTCCACACTGGGGCACAGGGACAGGTTCAAAGGCTCATGTGAAATACCCTGCTACTGCTAAGGGTGCTCACTTTGTTTACCCAACCAATAGTTTCTTTATTTTCTGACAAAGCTAAAGGGCTAGGACTGGAGCAAATCTGAGGAATGAAGCTCTATGTTGGACACAAACACTGTGAACACATTTTCACAATTAACACTTTTCATTTTCCTGGAAAATATCCTATTTATAACTGGCCACACAGAGTAATGATATTAAAAAATATTGAACTTTTCCACACCTTGCATCAAGAAACCAGCCAGGAGCTACACCAGATCCAAACAAATGAGCAAATCCTCTCTCCCCAGCCATGCCTATCTCCATGAAAGCACAAAGTACAGCACCTCTAATCACCAGGGAGTCCAGTGGATTATGTAAGATGTCCTTAGAAAAAGAACTGAAAGGCTCAGAACTCTCTGACCATGAATTACCTGGCTCCTCATCCTGCTAAAAGAAAAGTTTTGGTGAGATAGAGTGACTTAGGAATTTCTAAAAAGCCTTTCAGCAGACAACTGTATTAGCACATCATTAAGCCTGAACTAATATGCTGTGTGTCTCAGCAGGATTTAGCAGCACATGCTAGGTCTGAGCTAGACAAGCACAGCTATGTGAATTCAAGACATGTTGGAGAACCAAGAGAGACCTTCAGATCCATCCCACAGCTGCCTGCAAAGACCACATACACATAACCTTACACAGATCTACAATACGCACACAAATAAAAGACTTCTCTCATCTTTTACCCATGCCCCAGTAAACTGTGGATATACATTTGGTACCTTTTGAAAGGGAAGTTTCAGAGCAGGAAAGCTTCTTCACAACAGAGTATGGCAGAGTGGCATGTGCCCACACAGTACACAAAGTGTGGTTTGTAACATATTCTCGAGATGTGGATGATTTTGCTCCAGACAAGTCTGCTCTAAGAACCATTTGACCTGAAACAGAAACTCACTGAAGACACCTGACTGCAGCCCTGCTACTGACCCAGCCAAGCAGGAGGATGCCTGAGCTGTACATTGACTCATAAAGGGCATCAGACAAGAACAATGAGAACACATCCACACAGAGCTCACAGCACAAGAGTCTAATTAAAAGAATAACAATACTCACTTTAGAAAGGCATTCTTGCAGAAAAAAAAAAAAAAAAAAGACTTCAAGCACCAATATAAACAAGACTTGGAAATGTATACTTCAGTGTTCCTGTTTCCAGAAATCTGAACTTAACTCTTCTAAAAAAAAAAGGTTTTATGGCTAGGAAAAATCAGTATTCCTTTTTTTCCTCACAGATTAAAAAAAGAATTAAAACCAGAAACCTGAAATATCTGTGTCCAGCAAAATGCTGCTGAATTTTTCCTGTGATGGAAGGAAGACAGGCAGTTTTGTAGTTATTTCTCATCCTGCAGTGCTGTAGAGCCAAAAGGTGTCAGATGAGAAGTTGCAGCCAGGAATATTTCTAGTGGAGTGGCACGTTAGAACAGTGACAGGTTCACCTGACTCTACTGATTTGAAGCACCTGGGAGCTGGGATTACAACCACCTGCTGTCTTTAGCCACCTGTCAGAGACAGGCCATCCTATAATAATACTGATATTCTCAGAAGCTGAAAAATACAGATACAAAATGAACAAAACAAGCCTGATTAGGTACAAAGAAATCAACAGTCACACTACTTCTATACAGAATTCTGATTTTGCTTTATTGACTAATAAATTTTCCATGAAAAGCACAAAACAAAACTGGCATTATCATGTTTTAGCTTCTCTTTTTATAACTGTTGTTTATGTGATGTTCACTGCAGCAAGGAATGTGATGCAATCAGACTTGTAAACCCATGTCTTGAAGAGCAAATTAAAAAAGTCAATGCATAGCAAACTATATCCGTGTAGGATTACTCTAAAATAGACAAGGAACTCCAAAATGCCTTGAAAAATATTTTGTTTCAAGTTATTTATTGCTAGAGCTGATGGTTATGCATATTTCACCCAACCAGTCAATATGCTAATTTAGCTACTAATTTATCTCCTGCTATTTGCTGGAACACTAAGTATCATATTTCATTTTAAATACCATCTACCCACCATTAGTAATGGTGGTAATAAGTCAACTCTGAAGAGTGAAGTGGTATCATCTCCAAAATATATTTAATTCAGGCCTTATGGGAGCAAAATCACATTGCATTTTCTATCAAAAAAAAAAAAAAAATCTCCCAACACAAAAAACCTCCCAGTACAGATAAACAGTTGATGCATTACTTTCAAACACCAAACCTAAAGCCCCAATCTCACTTCACATAGCAGCTCTGAAATGACAAAGTCTCCACATAATTATCCAGCATACCTTGCCTTGCTAAATGCAGAATTTAAAGAGTTTTCTTACCTAACTTGCATTGAAATTCAACCCTTTATTAACACTTGCATGGTCTCCACATCTCAGTAGTGACAAATCAGGTTTATATACTGTATATAATGTACACTACAGTACATTTTCATAGTGCGTTATTAAATAGCCACAAAAAGAGATTCCATAGGGCCTTGAAAATTTTTCTGCCTCCCTTTCCTCCCCCCTCTATATCTCCAGTGCTGTTTCTCAGAAAGGCAGGAAAACATAATCACAAAATACTGCTGCAAGTACAGGACCTAAAAGTTTATGTTTCGCTTTTTCAACTTATTCTTCTCATGAGACACCAATAAAACTAATAAAACTATCTCCTTCTCTTCATCATACAGCAGTTCTGCTTTCCTAAAGAAAAAAACAGAAAAGTTTAAATTGCACTGGAACATATTGTTTGTTTTGACTTATACAAGGAGCCTCTGAAGGTTAGGACAGTCAAGGCAGCAGATGAAGTCACTTGAACTTCTTCTAGGAGAAACTGTAAAAATTCTCTTACAAGGAAAATATTTTTTTAAAAACTGACATTGACTGATGATTCAAATAGATCATATTATGTTTATTTCTCTGTCCTTTCCCCCTGTTAACCAATTCATGATAATCCTAAACTAAACCTCTCTCCCAAGAATGCCATCAATCCTGTAAGCATTTTTCTAAATTAAAATTTAAAAGTAGGTCATAGACCCTGTTTATCAAAAATTGTCTTATAATGATCAAAACAAAAAGCCAAATAACAGACAAAACCAGCTACATTTCTTCTGAAACTGGGAAAATACATACCTTTTAAGTCTTTTGTATTATTGAAGGATCTCTACCTTTTCCTTTCACTCTCTTACTGCAACTTTCATGGAAGAACTTAATGTCTCTTTACATCTACAGACCTTAACAACCCCTGGCCCATCACAACATTTCAGCCAGTGTAAGTTCCCTTAATCAAAATATGCCAAGTCTTCAACATTTTAATAGTCCAGAATAAAAGTGCAACCCACATTTGGCTGTTTATTTCACATTTGGCTGCAAGATGTGGTCAGGAGACCTTGCAGGGTGAGCTCATCACTGCTGGTGAGGGTAAGAAACAAGAAACATCTGGGCAGGACAATGCCTCCTTGGGTCTTTAGCCCCAGCAGTGGAAGAGTCTAAATTGTGAGTCACATGCTTATTTTCCTATAGTAGGATTAATAAATATGGTCCAATAATTTCATTTTAGAAGTGCTCAACTCACACGACTGTGATAGCTTTAACTGAAAAAACCAAGATGATGCCCAGCAATAATGAATGATAAGAATGAAACACGGTTTCTTGCAGAAAACTGATAGAAGTCATCTGTTTGAGAGAGAAATATTCTGCTCACTAATAGAGGTGAGAGATAAATTTGCCCAGTCTGCTAAAGCTGTGATCTATTCAACACATTCTCATCTGTGTGCCATACATGTGTGTTTAACAAGTCTAGAATTACCAAAAATTGCAAGAATGTCTGGGGAAAATGTACTTTAAACTGATCACAGGCTTTAAGCAAATTTCATCCCAGTTTCCTAAACCCTAGGGTTACATAGGTATGGGCACATGCAATGTAAGTCTATACTCATTACTCAAAACTTACCAATTGCCTGTGAAAAATCAACTGATTAACTGCCTTCCTTACTTTAGTTTCATTTTGGCATTCACTACGATAAAACCCCAGGATATTCCTTGGCCCTACCTTTTAAATTTTCATTCTTATCCCCTTTCTCCCTTGCTTGTTTTTCTGTTCCAAACTCCTCCATTCTCTTCCTGAGAAGTGTTTCTTTTTTAAATCCTCCTCTCCAAGAAAACATCGTCCCACCACCAGGATGCAGCTGCCCCTCCCTGGCCCCTCCCAAACACGTGCATGCCATTCCCAGGCACTGCCTCCATTATACTGTGCCCTCTCCTTTCACTCCTGCAGGTGAGCAGCTCTGTCTCCTGATCAGTGTTGATTGCTGGCAATTTCTGGCAGTCCAGTCCATCCATGCCCACAGGGGCCCTCTGTTAGTTCTAAAGTCAGGGTGCCCTGATGAAGGAAGGAAAATGATACATCCGACTCCATGTTCTCAAAGGGCTAATTTATTACTTTATTATACTATATTATATTAAAGAATACTATACTATACTAAAGAATACAGAAAGGATACTTACTAAATGCTAAAAAGATAATAATGAAAACTTGTGACTCTTTCCAGAGTCTCGACACAGCTTGGCCCCAGTTGGTCAAAGAGTCCAAACAACTCACACCAGAGTCCAATGAAACAATCACCTGTGGGTAAACCATCTCCAAACACATTCCGGACAAGCACAACACAGGAGAAGCAAATGAGATAAGAATTGTTTTCCTTTTCTCTGAGGCCTCTCAGCTTCCCAGGAGAAAAATCCTGGGTGAAGGAATTTTTTCAGAGAATGCGAATGCCACAGTCATCCACGTCCCTTCCAGCACATTCAGCCATTCCCCATCTATCTTCCTTCCAGTGTGTGACTGGGAGAGAGCTAAGGGACAGGAGGTAAAAGAAGGGCAGAATTTGCTCTGTCTTGCTACCTCAATTCAGAGCTCTTCAGAGCAGGTGTAGGTTCAGTTACATTCTGGTGTCTCCTCAAGTTCTCAGAATATCCAGAATGTTCTACACTGAAAAAGATATTTTATCAAGCCCTCGGAGCCTGTGGTGGTTCATCAACAACTGCCTGGATAATAGTTAAGTGATGAAACAACAGTAAATCAATGTGGTCAAGAATAATATTAAAGTGGCACATAATACTAAAGGGGTTCTTTTTCCCAAGAGGGAAAGTGAGAAAAATATTGTCAGCATAAAATATACTGATCTTTGATCTTCTTTCTTCACTCCACCTTTTATGAGTTTAATATGTGCCTGATGTTTTTGTAATACTGCAAACTCTTGAGAGAACCGTTTTTCCTTTTCTTTTTTAATTATGTGCATGTACAAAGCTTCATACAAAGGAGCACTCATCCCTGGTGAAGACACCAGGCTTTACTCTAATCCAAATTAACAGACATAAAGATGACAAAAGAAATCCCTGCAGTGGTTAACTGCAGGACTGTGCAATCTTTTACATGAAAAGTTTCCAAAGTAAAGTAAGGAAAGATTTCCCATAAGTGTTACCATATGGTGCTAACACTTCCTCATCTCAGATTTACCCCTTCTTTCAATCATTTTTCATACACACTGATTTTTATATTGAAATATGACTCTAGCCAGAATAATTCATCACGGAATAGAGTTTTCATTCATTTAGGAAAAATTTCAGTACTAAACCTACAGCCAAGACTTGCCCCTGAAGCCTCAATGACATTACATAGCAGCACTCAGTTACCTCCTTTATATCACTTGCCCTTCACCATGTATGGATTGGTGCATCAAATAGGCAACATAGTAAAAGACATGCTGTGTTTATTATTATTATTATTACTTCTCACTGTGTAAATCAGTACTTTGTCCTTTCCGCATTTAGAGGAAAAAAATAGATCTTTTCCTTTGCACAGAAGTAGCCTGAGCATGTTCACCACTAAAGAAAGGAATTGTTTTGTAGAGAGACTACTATTAGCTTAGCTGATTACTAATGCCATGATTGCAATGATGTAGGGCTTTTCTTCTGGGGAGCACTGAGAAAAGGTCACTACCAGGAATAATTGAAGATGTGAGCAGTAATACCAGGTCACGAAGAGAAGAGACATTGAAAAGTCCATCACTAAGAAAGCTTTAGAACAGCATTTGCATTTGCCCAGCACTCAGAAAGTGGCTCATTCACCATCTGATGAGCCATTTTGTCATTTTTTCACAGTAAACATTAAAAGAACTTGCATTACCTCCTCTGAAAAATTCCAATTCTCCCACTGCTACATTGTCTGTTTCTTTAGCAAGACCACCATTCACTCAAAGGAAAATGGGGAGCACAGATATAATCTGCCAAAAAAGTAGCTCCACTAATACTTAAGTATACTGAACACTAACATGCTCTCTATTTATATTGTTAAAAAAGGAGATGAATCCATTATTGTAGAATAAATAGATGATCATTTAAAAACATTGCAAATATTACCGCTTGCAATCATGACTGAAATCTTTTACCTTTAATTGTTGCAGAAGGGGTCAAATGTGATTTACCTGAGCAACCCAGCCCCAAACAAAAGATTTTTGCCACTTTGGTGTCCCATATTGGGAAAAAAATAGCATCTTTACAACATCAAATGTAGGATCTTTTCCTTCAAAATTAAAAATTGTTAATTGGAGTACTCACAAACTGTAGACATAATATCATAAAGGTCAGAGCAGGCCTTCAGTAAATGCAATTAAACACCTTCTGCTCACCTGTTGTTAAAACTGAATTCATTTCTGGGCAGGAACTTAAATCATCTAATGCCCACTGAAATCCCAACAGCAGCTAAGCAAAACTTTCTTTTGTGCCTGGCAGAGATTCTGAAGGCTGAACACCATTGAGTCTAAATTCCACTTCACTGTTTAAATACATCAAGCAGCCTGATTTTTTTTACCTGCAATTGCCTGTACAATATCCTTGGCCCACAAAATCTGCTGGCAGCAAAACCTTCTGGTATTCATAGCCAAAAGATATAACACTGAAGCTTACATCCAGCAGAGTGTGACATTACCAGCACTGCCTTCTTCAGTATCATTGCACACAAGCCAGCAAGCATTGCACTGCAGAGGACTCTGTGATATTTATTCTGTGAAAGAACTGCTGCCATCATTATATCTGTCAACCTCATTTTGCCCATCACTAACTGCCAGTCTATTCCAGCATACTTGTTTTACAAAATTGCAGTACAGGAGTGAATTCTAAATCCTAATTATAACACAATTCTAGATGTCTTCCACAGTGAGGGTTAAGACAAGCTGGGTCAAAGAAGTAATGAACCATTAGCTAGAGGAAACAGGACCTCTGTCTGGAGGTTATGTGCTTTGAAAGATAACTCTCTCAGGAAAAATATCCAAAACACTTACATGGTTAAGGAACTTATGTCCTATTCTCTGAAAGTACTCAGTCTTCAAGAGCCGATTCAGTGACAGAAGGGGTTTTTTAAAATGGTTCTTTAAAGTCGTGTCTTCTGTTTTGGGAAAGCTCCCATTATTTCCATAATCAAAGGAAGGAAAGGAGACATGTTTATCATTTCCCTCTAACTAGTGCCAAAATTTTCTTTTCATTACTTGGCAGACATTCTTAATTAGTATCATCTTGGTGCTTAAAAAAACATAACCAGAATTTACAGCAATTCTCATCCACTTATATTGCCTCTAAAACCAAGCAATTACCCAACATTTAGGGGAAATATTCCTCTCCCAACAATATCTTAAGCAGACTTCAAAGGCAGAAACCATTTTTTGCAGAGGACCTCTCTGCTGTTATTGGCTTTTATGTTCTGTTTTACTTAGAAAACGGCACAGCATCTTTCAATCAAAGATGCCTGTACTAAGAGCTGCAGTAAGAGCAAGTGTGTGTCACATAGGATCCCCTCTATTTTCCTTCCTCAGACTTTTTAAAAAATCCCTCTCCTTTTTGCTTCATCTCTACTTCACAGTTAATTTGAGCTGGGTTACAATATTTGGTTAAAATTGCAATGCAGACATGATGAAAGCAGCTTGGAAGGAAAAAAGAAACATGTAACTCCAAGAAGTCTGAAGTGCAAGGGGCTAGTTCAGAATCATTTAATGCAGCGAAGTAATTCTAATCTGCACCCATGGATGTGAGAGCTATCCTTAGAGAAGAGCTCCAAAAAAGGAAGGCAGGACTCAAACACTGGTCTAAATCTGTCTATTTCTCTGTATCCATCTGGAGGTCTGACAGATGTAGAAAACAGCAAAAATCGCTGTTTGGAAAAACAGCTTCATGCCTTTATCATGTGTTTCTGAATCCCAATATAATGTTAATTTAGAGTGTTGAAGTCACCTGTGTTCATCTAATGGAAGAGACACTATTATATACACTTGATAATTTCTTTAATAAAGAGTTTAAACAGTCCAGAGTCATCCACATTAATTATTCATGCACTGGAGAAACATAATGGAAGTCAATGAAGAAAGTCATAGTCTCTTGGAGTTCTTGAGCAAAAAATAATAATATTAGGTATAATTCAATGGACTGTGACATCAAGATTTATCTATACAATTTGTCCTGGGAATTTGAACTGTGAATGAAGCTGCAGCCTCCTCTAGGATGGAGCAGAGTTATGAGAAACAGGTCACACAGGGATATTGGTAGCACATCAAAGTTAACACTTCTTACTAAGATGCCCAAAACTCCCTTTCCACCAGGGAAAAAAAAAATCCCAAAGAATTGTAAAAGTGTTTCTCTACTAGATATTTTTTAAAAGCTACCAAGAACTCAGCTGTCCCTATCAATACAAATTATCTCTTGACAAACAATCCATGTGCAGCACCTTGTGGCTTTGTTCAAGTCGTGTTGGGCTGTTGTGTTTGCAACATGGGCATCACACTGACAAGGGACAGAATTAGGACAATGCTTTACTATGCTGATAAAGAATTAAATCTATTCTGTATTGATTCAAAACCCATTGCAGACAGATGTTTAAATTTATCACAGAGTAAAATGATCTGCTTCCACTTACTTTTGTAAAATTACACCTATTTAAAAGAACTGAGAGTGAATGGTCTTGATTTTGACCAGTAATTGAGCTCTAATTACTCCTGACTCACCCTGATGTTTCTGAGGCTGGCAGTAGAGCCAGCTGTCCTAGAATACATCCTGCTGTTGTGTCTGTGAAGCAGCTCTGCCTACTCTGTGAGACCAGTGAGATGTTTTTTTTCCCTAGGCTAGTTGTTGAGAGGCAGCCACAATAATGACACACATCAGAGATGTAGTTAAGAAAAAGCCTAATGATTAAAGCAATTTGGGGAGGAAGCCAAGAAAATTAGAGATGATTCTGAAATATGACAAATAGTGTTCATGCTGAGTAGCACCAGAATTCATCTTGTTTCCTTCCTAAAAAGTACACAAAAGACTGTTTTTCTCTGTCTGGAAAAAAAGAAAAAAATATCATTAGAAGACTAAACCTCTCAGATTCTAGAAGTCCATCTGTTGCACTCCTTTAACCACCAAGGAGAAACTGCACTTAAGCAAATCCATTTATGAAGAAAAAACATCTGAAGGCTGGATGCTGTCAGGAGTTTATATAGGTGCTTTTCCCCATTAAGAGTAGGCAAAAGCCTTTGCTACACTGTAGCCATAGAGACACCAGCTCTCATTACCTTAGCCTCCAATGCCCGTTGATTTTGATGGAATTGAAGTATCTGAGTAGGGAATTAGGGCCCAAATGCCTATTTTTTCTCTAAGTTTTTTTTTTTTTGTCTTTGCTCTTTTTTATTTTGTAAACTTTATTTCCATATTACAGACTTCTCTGTGCTCATTCTCTATCCTCTCCTGGATATTCTTTGCTTCTGAGAGTTACCAGGTAGGAGGCACATAATGGAAAAGAGAAAGGAAGGGGGATTTTCACATCTCTGTTCACCAATCAGGAACTTCCTCCCAGCTTCCTCCACTGCTCCACCAAGCTGCTCTGAACTCCAGAGCTGGTTCTGTCTCCTGAATCCAGCCTCTCCCTAGTAACAATAATTAGCCGAGAGCATACACAATGAAAAAAAGAATGAGACTGATTAATTCATAAAGGAATTAACAAAATTTACTTCAGAGGGTTTTGTTGGGTTTTTTGGGGGTTTTTTTTTAATTTGTTTTTTGGGGGTTTTTTTCCCCTGTATGGAAATATAGAGAATCAAGGAAACTTAGAAAAATGGAAACAGTAAAAGGTACAAACTCAGAAGAAAATACTGGAGGGAGAACAGAAGTAATAGTGAACACTTCACTGTGCAACAACTGAAGAAGAAAAATCTACAAGAAAAGAGGAAATGGGAGAAAATAAGAGGGTCTGAGAAAGGAAGTGCAGGAGAATAATCTCCACAGAAATGTCTGTAATGCACGATGTGTTAAAAGTGATAAAAAGTCCAAGGTGCAGAGATAAGCCAGTGGCAGAGATAAGAACAGCCCTGCATTTCCCTGCTAGCATCTTACACTGACTTTACAGGACTCTGTCTTGGGATTTCTGAGAATTTAGAAGAAAGGGACTCTCTCATTTCTTGGAGGCATTCTGAGAACCAAAGATGTTTTACAATAATCCCATTGATAGTTTTGCAAGTTGATTCCAAAGATTCATTAATTAAAGACTTGATTTTATTTTTTCCTCCAAAAAATTCTTGATGTTAATATTTCATGAAGTTCCACACATGAGTCTTCAGTCTGCAGTTGACCAGCATTTGCATAATTCTCTGAGACATGACATTCAGCAAGGTTTAGAATCAGTCTGGCACCTCATATGGGAGCCCTCTTAAAAATTCTTAAATTATTCTAATGAACCAGTATTATTCAAAAAAATATTTTTCTTCCTTCAGGATTTGAATTTCAGCCAAAACATTATAACAATGTTTAAAACTATACTTGGAGACTTTCTATTTGATGAATATATTACAAATCTAATTTTGTGTTGTTTCTGAATCCAATACTCTACAGAAAGCAAGGAACAATGTGTATACAATCCTTTTTACATCAATGAAGTGTTTACAAAATATCCTAATTATAAGACCTTAAAAAAAACCAGACACCAAAAAAAGCAACAAATAAATCACCCTAAAAATCCAAAGCTTTGTTACCTTTATTCTCTATTCTACAACCTATATATCATGCACCAGAAGTAAAGGCACAAGAATATTAAAATTATGCCCAGATGAGTAAATGAATTTTTTTTTAATGTGCAACCTCATTTGATGTATTCTTTCAAACCAACATGGGACTGTGACAAGAATTCCTGAAAGACCTGAAATTGTTTTGTTAATGGTATGTCAAAAAAAGCAAAATGTGATGTGCTATTACACACTACTTTGTACAAGGAAGCAGTACTCATCTACTTCTCTTCATTGAGCTTTGTTAAAAATAAAACTTAACTATCAGATTCACATCAAGCACTGGCCTGTTTTGAGAAGGTGGCTTCAGTTTTCTGCAAGCAGTTGGAGAGTATCAGGTCAAGGACCAGAACAAGAATCTCCGTATCTACAGTTCTCTTCCTTTGGTACAACTTCCTGGAACATTTTTACAGAGGGTACATGGGGAGGAAATCGTGCTCATGCAATATGAGCTGCATTGTTATTCTGCTGCTCAAAAATGTGCATTGGCAGACACTTGGCTAAAATTTGGTTCAGGAGAGACTGGGTTTTCACAGCTAAGACTTTCTGGCTATCAATTTAACTTGCCTTTGGCTATTCATGTGATGGCAGAACAACAAAATCAAAAAACCTTTTGTGCCATTTCTTGAGTATGCCACAATTTTTAGCAATTTTTAGCAATTTTACATAATTAAAAATATTAAGTTAACACGTAGGCTCAATGTAAAAACAGCCCTCAAGTGGCCCAAGTCTGCTGGAGTCTTACATCAGAGTAACCCAGCTATTCAACTTCCCAATTTAAACAAGATATGAGGACAGGGAGCAACTGTGAGGAAGGGGGAGAAAGCTGCTCATGGCTGACAGTATGTGGACATACCTGTATCCTCCCCACCTCTCAGAAAAACCTCACTTTCCTAACACTCAGCAGCTCTGCCCATTGACATCTGTTGATGTAATAACACACAATTCATGTCATTCTGGGTTAAAGGTAGAACAGATAAAAAATATAATCACTGCTCAGTTTAGTGCTGCTTTTAGTTGTAATACTTTAATTCTATAATGGATATGAAAGTGTTCACAAGCTTCCAAATCACAGCTGGGTACTGGAGACTTTTATAATTCCAGATCTTCCAAGCCTTTACCTACACTTTTGGTAAAACCTTCTCTAAGGATGCAATTCCCTTGTTGCCGCTTTTTGACAACACTATGACTTTATTCTAACCCATTCTCTATCTCCACCACACCTGCCTAAACCCAGACCCTACAGTTGCCAAAAAAGTCCTTAAGGGCAGGACAGTGACCTTAGGCCATGGATTATCCCACCAGCCCCTACTTTCCCAGAGGTGTGAACACCTTTATTGCTGCTACTGATAGTCTAGTGTAGAACTACAGAATGCCACAGCCAACCTCAGAAAAGATTACCCAGTCTTTTTTCCTCTCACAATCCACATGGCTCACTTCACAACATTTGCCTTCCCAGGTGGATAACTGATTCTGTATCCTGAGGAAGTTAAAAAGAAACATTAAACTGAAATATGAAATATGTCGCACAAAAAAACTTACGAGTTCATTACTTCATAGAAGCTTTTTTAATATAATTTTTACTAAAATATCCTAAGAGATTTAGGGTGACTCACAAATGCCTAAAAATATGGAAGCTATTTTCCTGCTGTGTTCTTTTTTTCCTTTATGATGAAGGGAAGCTAAAAGTACTTTGCTTTTGTTTCTTGTTATTTTTTGCTTGGTTTCTCCCTCCCCTTTCTGGAGAATAATAAAGTACATTATGTTTTCCCTTGCAAAGCTCCTGAGTGTGCAGTGCCTGCCCCAGCGGGAGGCACGGCACACAAAAGCACGAAGCACACAGCTGCAATTAGACATCAAAGAGGATTGCTAATCTCACTAACTGCTGCACCTCTGTTCTCCCACCTCCAGTCAGCACCAAGCACTCCACAAAACTCAGTATCAGGGCTTGTCTTTGCAAACTACAGGTATATAAAGCTGTATTATATCTGTATAGATACAAATACATTAAGCATGTCTATAGGATAGATGTATTTAAAACATATTCATGTTTATTGTTATTACTGCTATCACTGCTGGAATTTGTTGTCAAAACATTTTCTTCTACCGCCATCTGAGATACCACAGACTGAGACATCCACACAGCACTGAGAGATCTGGTAGGAGACTCAGTCCTTTCTGGAGTGTCAGAGACATTAGGCAGAATACCCACAGCACCTGAAACAAGGTGCCCTTTGTCAGACAACTGAACCCAGACTTCTTTTCTAAAATAATCTAAGTGAGCCATGCCATACAATTTCTATTTTTTTCAACTTGTCTTGCAGGTTTCTCGTAGTGATCTTGCAGTTACCTGAGACGAGGCCTCTCTACTGTGTTCCTTAACATGTCAGAAAACCAAAAGTCTACCTCTTCAAAACTGGTAATTTTGTCAAGACTCAATCATTTGAATACTTTTGAAAAATACAGATTCAGGCAATACAATGATTCAAGAGGAAGGAAGAACTAAAAAAGGAGGCCCTGTACATTGCACTGAACTGCTTCATGAGGTTTCCAGGTTTGCTGAATGTCTCTGCCTGATAGCAGTTCTGTGGGCATTGTAACCTTGGCTTGCCTGCTCCTCTGTGCCTCGTTTTCCAGTGTTGCAGCTGGTCATATTTCCACAATAGAGAGGGGAACAGTCACCAAGGGAGTATCTTGTTCCTGGTATAGGCACTGACAGGACTTCACTGATTTTTGAAATAAGAAGTTTGGTTCCTAAATGTTCAGGACAGGAACAGGACTTAAAGCAGTCTGGGAAAATGCTTCTGCTACATTATAGACGAGATGCTGTTCCTCAGCTAAATTAGGAATATAAAAGTGAATTAACCTATCCTTCTACTTGAAAAAGGAGAAATATGCTTCCCCCCCCCCCCCAGTATTTTAGTCTAGTCACAGAGAATGCCTTCTGTTATTAAATGAGCAATTCTGTGAATCAGAAATAACTCCAAGCTGGAAAGCAGACAGTTTATCCTGGAAGTATGAGGGTAGGGATGGGGGCCTAGGACAAGAGAAAGTAGCCCCACATGGGCTTTTAAAGGAGAAGGTATAAAACAGCTAAATAACTTTGTATTATATTTTTGGGATCCATTCCTCAAAATACTTGACATTATCTACATATTGTTGAATATTAAAAAAAAAAAAATCTAACATATGAAGATTTTCCATGGAGACTTAAGGTTCAGAGATGCAGTCACCATGCCAGGTCACTGGCACATATTGAAAGACAAGTTGTGTGATACAAACAAAACTAATGGGTTTATTTTTAAATACAAGCATTTCATAATGAATATTCAGCAAGACAGCTGCAGCCTAAAAATCATCCTGGATACAGAAAAGAATGGTTTCAAATAATTATTGAACACATGAAAAAATCCAGAACATTCCTCACAGGTTTACCTCTAGCCTAGGCATTTGAGATTATATTTTTTGTTATGTGTGATATCTATACCTAAACAGTATTTAAAGACAATTTAGAAAAATTAAAAAATGACACATCAGGAAGTAAGGTTCTTGATTCCAGAAATAATCATCTGCCACTTGAAAATGATCATCTGTGGGAGTAAGATGATGATTTTGAAAGCTTAGCTTGGGGGCTTTTCTTCTTTCAACTCAATGAGAAGGTAGAATCTCATTCTGTACTTATGCAGTTAATATTAGAACCAAAATTATTTTAGTAGTGTTCACTCTACCTATGCTGGCCTCTTAAAGAATAGGAGAACAAAAGAAAATTAACATTTTAATCTTCCTTGAATCACTACTTACCCCATGATTTTACAATGACTAAGAAGTGAGTCTGTGGAGAAGACTCTCATCAAGCACACATACACACACACAACAGGAAAAGTAATTAACCTGCAAAATTCAAGCAGGACAGCACCCACCACTCTCAAATCAGGATGGATGGCTTCATAATTGTGTATGATAAGGCACTGATGTTCAATACTTCTCCCATCTATAAAGTTGTTTTAACTGTACACAGAAGAATGAAATTCAGCCACCTTAAAATTAATGGCAAATTCCTACTTGTTGCAACTGGAACCAAGAATGTTATTTTGCAGATATATACTGCTGATCAAAACATGAAATTTCCATGTTGGCTACACTGAATAGGTATGAACAATAGTTAGCATATTTTTAGACCATAATCTATGGTGGTAGCAATCAAGCTTAAAAAATGACAAAGATCTATGCTGGTAGCAATCAGGCTTAAAAAATGATAAATATCTATGCTGGTAGCAATCAGACTTAAGAAATGACAAAGATCTCATTCATAGAAAATGTCCAGACATTTCTCTTTTCAAATTATAAACTTGGGTATCACTTATTGAATTATTCATTGTGCACTGTGTAACACAAAAAGTAGGCATGAAACTGGGGATTCTAGTTATCTAAAGCCATCTTAGTTCAGAAGGTTAATTTTCATTTCAACAAGTGAGAGATTCATTCTCTATTTCTGTGCCCCACTGCATCTGAATCCCTGAATGATCCCTACAGAAAAAGTGTAAAGGAGCAAAACTGGAAGGCTATTTCAAGTCTATTTCAAGTACTGTAGGAGTTTGACAGTGTTTCATTTTTCAGCATATGCTAAAACACCGTGGGATGACTTTTAGCTTCTGCAGCTTCATGCAGATAAATATGGCTAGATAGGATCTGGATGTTTCCTGCAGTCAGAGAGATGTAAGCACAGCACCAGCAGGTTCCTTTCTGCAGTGAGGTCCTAATAGAGAACAGCCACACAGGAGCCCTCCATACCCAGTCACAGCAGCTGGAATCCAAGCACAAAGAAACAGAGACCACATCCAAACTCATTTGCCATGTTCACAAAGAAAGGCTACACAGGAGCTGAATTATACTTTACTAGACCAGCCTAGTTCACTTGGGGCCAATACCTCAAACACTGGTGGATGACTAATTTATGATGACTAACTGAAGAGGTCTCATTTTTAAAAGAAATGGTTCAAAGCCAGAAGAAATAATGAGAAAGGGGGGGAAAAAAAGAATAAATTCCTGTTATGTGACCCAGTTCAAGCTTAACTCTGTATATGCTATTCCTGCACAGTGAACTTTTAGGTCCCATTTTATTTCCTGTTCTCCTGTTCTGTTGGAGGCAATGCTGTCAACCATTTCCAGCTGAGACCTTTTCAATTCTGATACTCCAAGGGCTCTTTTATATCTCCCCAGTTCAGTAGAAGGAAACACAGGCAACAGAAGATAAAATGTTTTTCTTCCCCTTTTATGACTGTTGCCATTCAGTCAACTGAGGTGGCACTGATGGCACAATAAAACCACCACCATGAAACTTAACGGGTCCCACGGCAGTGTGCAAATTTTAAGAACATCAGGCTGGCCATTTGCAACAGGGGAGTTCTGTCTGGCCCTGGATTCTGGCTATCAAAGTGGCCATCAACAGATGTTCAGGGAGAGAGCATCAGAAAATTGTTCCAGTGAGAGGCAAGACACTGCTTAAAAACCTAGAGTTAGAGGCTGTGTCTGGACTGCAGTGTCTGAAAAGTTTCAATTCACCTCCAGGGCTCATTTATTCCTTTGGTTTCCATAAGACTCTTCAAAGCCCTAGTGACAGGCAGGTAAATAAATATTATCTGCTTTTAACAGGCAGAAGAAAATGTGTTATATAATGTGTGGCAGATGTTGTGAAAATGAAGCAATTAACAGTACTAGCAGTGGTCCATGTGCCACTTGTGTATCTCATTTTGCCTTAAAGATCTTACTGTCTAGACAGATGGCATAAAATACTCCAACAGAACAGAAAACTGTGTAGCGTGACACTTGGAAAAGTTTTTAGTTTTGGTTGTTTGCTGGTTTGTTTTTTTTTTAATATAGGAGTACTGACTGCTTTTTTACTCTATTTTAATGCATTAGGCCTCTGGTTCCCAATATCTGATACAACCCCATTAGATCAAAATGCTTCCCTGTTTTTCTCTTACTTTCTCAGTACATTCCCTTTCCACCATAAAATAGAAGTTTTTTCAAACCATGACCAGAAGATGAACTATTTTACACACCAGAAGGCATGCCCATCTTCACTACACTCCAATTACTTCATCAGTAAAGTGAATTTATTATTTTCTTACTCTTCAGTCATAAGTAAGTTCTAAGGTCTAAAAGAGCCAAATACTAGAATTTTGGCTAGGCTGGAAATCAGGTTTCAGTGTATTTATCTTTCTAACTTTGAACAACAATTTTTACTTTCAGTTAATTGAAAGGAAGACTTCTGGGATTTAAATGCCAAGGAGCTTTAGGTAGGGTAGGGTATTTTGTGCTCAAATGAGGAAAGTAATGCAAACACATATAGGTTATAGCCAACCAGCAGCATTTTTCATGCTTCTGATATTTTCTTACTTTACACACAAACAATATTTTCAAGTTGAGTATGTAAAAAAAAAAACCACAAAGTTTTACTTTTCTTTGAATGACTGTAAAATTTCTGGCTTTTCCTTTCCAGTGGGCAAACATATCATACTTCCAATTTAAGCATATCAAAGAACTTGCCAGTTCATTTTTTTCCAAGAAGATGAATTTTCTTGAAAGAACAAAACTTTTAGTTTAAGTTCTAGAGATGAAACCTTTGGAAATGTTTAGCACATGACAAAAGAGATCAAGAACTCACTTTCAAACTCCCCAAATAACCTGTGTCATTAGCTCTCCCATAAAAGTGCTCACTTTTCTCAAGTTTTAGGTGTGTAGAATCTTTTGAATACACCTGAGGATTAATTAATACTGCCAGTGGAGTATAACTTCTAATGTTCATAACATAACTTCTAGTGTTTATAATTGTGCACTACAGGTCTATCACTTTGTGGAAAGACAATTTATTCTTGATAAATTTATCCTTGATATTTATCCTTGATACAAGAGCACAGAGCACCCAACTGTAGCAATACTGATGAAAAATGTCAAGGGGCATGAGAGTTACCTGAAGTTGCTTGTATTCAGCTTTCCATGTGACAATAACAACCATAATTAAACTTTATTGCCAGAATAATTACAACTTACATACAGATTGAGAGGAAAAAAACACCAAAGTATCTGAAGGTGTATTTCCAGCTAAGCAATAAAATAATGACTGGCATCTTCATTACACCCATGATTGCTATATAGATTTCAGAATTTCAAATTCAAGCAAAACCTTTTATATTCAGTTAAACAAGGACACAAGACTCCCACTTTGAAAAGGGATAAAAGATATTTGTCACATGCTCTTCACAACACTCTCAACAGCCTCCCTCAGCAGAAGCCTCTCATCCATGGCAAAAAAAATAGCTGTAGATAACATTTAAGCTGATTAACATGCTTGTGCCTTCTGTTTTGCTCGAAAGAAGTTTCCATTCTGCAGAGGATGACTTAAAAAAAATGACACATCAGTTCCTTCATTTTGTGAGCAGTAGTGGCTATTCTGTCACCTGATTAGAATCACATTTGAGAGCCTTGGATAAAAGGCAGAACATTTTATTATCGGCAAACGTCTCCTGCTTGAACTCCATCTATTCTTAGCCCCTTGTGCTATTAATCAGCAGCATGGATCCCCACCAGGGTAACAAGCCCAAGCTCCTGACACTGGCCAAACAAGAAATGGAACAGAAAGCACAGCATGAGCAAACTGAAGGTGACAGCCATAACACAGGAAAGAAAACAGACCATGAGAGAGCCCTGCTCTACAGAACAAGCAGGACTCAAACCCTTCACGTTTACCTTCCCTGTAATAACTCTGCACAGGTGACCAGAAGCAAAGCAGAAAACTTTGTACAAAAGTAGAAATTAGCCAATCCAAAAAGAGTAGTCTGGAGAGTGCTAAATCAAAGCAGGAGTATTATTCACTGCTTTGGGAGAAAGGATAAGCACCCAGGAATTTGAAACCAAGAATCAAATTGCCAATCTGTAGGAAGCCTATGTACTACAGCAGATCTTTATGATTTTTAAGAAATGCTTAAAAAGTTACTTTGCTTTTATTTCTTACTGACTGAAAAAAAAAAATTCAAAACTCATTTTAATATCAGATGAAAAACTTCATTGAAGATCTTGTCTCCATCTTGCACCTCTGTTACCTCCAGACTTTCCTGAACAATGCATGCATTTCAAGGCACACATCATCTGTGCAAACTGAAATAAACACACAACAGGAAAATAGAAGATTTTTACCTGAACTCTTATTTCTAGTAATTATTTTCTTCATTAATATATAGCCAAAATGCAAAGAATTTTGTACTGGTATTGCTCACACCTTACAATTTGCCTCATGAACTTCTAAAATAAAAGAAATTTTCATTGCCTTGTACAGTTTGCTCCTAACCAGTCCTCACAGTCAATATACTGCTTGAATGAAGCAAAGCCACATGCTAAGAATAGCAGGAACAGAACACTGAGGATGATAAATAATACACATAGTATAAGTACAAGTCAGGAAGAGTCCTACCAGAGGCTTCTATCTTAAACTGGATTTCCACTATACATTTCTCCGTCATCCTGACATGAAAGGAGACTTTTGAAAGAAAAAGTTGCAATGTAAATTTCTTTGTAAACAACATGTTTAAAGCTCATCTTGATTCAATTAATCCATATAATTTTCTAGTGTGCAAGAAACCAGGTACCAGAGATTCAACTACTTTTTCATGCCAAGAGGAAAAATTACTTTATAAATATGTAAAGAGATAAGTTCTCTGCTCTGCCAGAGAAAGAAATGCTTAATGAATCCAAGGCTACTTAAAATATTTACACCCTAAGTAAAACTTCACCAGTCACCCTAGCAAGTTCTTAAATTACCAGGTGGCAATGCCTCTGGCTGCACACATCTTTTCCTCTAGAAAAAAAGTATGTAGGGGCATGTTTGCCATGTGTCATTCAACAGCACCATCATACTTTGTTAGGAATGTCTTTATAGGTTCTTTGTGTACTGGAATTCTGATAAATTACCCCAGCTTGTGCACTTTGTTAGCATGTAGTCGTACTGTTCCAAAATCTCAAGCTGGGCAGTAATATCTGCATTTGATGATAACAGTTTTTATCTATAAGAAGGAGAGTCAATGTGCTATCTGAGAGAGATAACAGCATATCCAAGACTGCGAGGCCTCCTGGGTCCATGGCTACTGTATTACTGAGCACCAGTCTGGGAAAGACAGAGAGGTAAATTGCACTGAATTATCAGCAGTGCAGGTAACTGCAATAGCTTCAGTTCTCCTGTTCTCACAACCTGGCTCAAGTCAGCACTGGACCAAAGACCAGATGACTAATCCCAAAGCCAGAAAAGATGAAGGAAGTATTGTGAAAAACATGGCATAATTTCCATTAATGTGTAGAAATTCCAGTACAGAGAAGGACACACTAACAGTGAGCCCCTTCCTAGAATGTCTCAGAGGATATATGTATCAATTTTACATTAGCATAAATGTATAAATGTGTAAATTTAATTTCCAGGTATTTATTAAATCAAACTTTTAAAAGCTAGAGTGATAGATGTGACCATATATGATCCTAAATGACCATATATAAATAAAGTCTTTTGTCACTGAAGAGACATTGAGAGAGAGAGATGTGGGAAAATGGGCTTAAAGTACATAATTAAAAACCTATCCCAGTGTATGAGTCAAAGGGAGCAATTTAAAAAGAGATGTTTTCCATACTTAAGTGCCAAAGGCTGCCATGAAAGATTTGGTCCATATGACAAAGGAGGCTCATGTTGTCCTGTGCTACATTGGAGGAGTGTTTCAGGGCAGTGATTCAAGGGGTGATCCTTCCCCTCTGCTCAGCACTGGTGAGACCACACCCAGACTGCTGCACATGGACAGAGCCCAAGGAAGGGCCACAAGGATGATGAAGGGACTGGAGAATCTCTCCTGTGAGGAAAACTGACGCAGCTGAGACTGGTGAGCCTGGAGAAGACCTGGGGGAGATCTTATGCAGAAATATCTGAAGGGAGAGTGCAAAGATGGAGCCAGGCTCTTCTCAGTGGTGCCCAGTGATGGACCAGAGGCAAAGGGGACAAACAGAAACACAGGAGGTTCCCCCTGAACATCAGGAAACACTTTCACCATAAGGACAGCAGCACCAGCACAGGTGGCACAGAGAGACTGGGACATCTCCTCTGTCAGAAGTACTCAAAAGCCAACTGGACACAATCCTGGGCTTGAGGAGGCCCTGCCTGAGCCTCTGGGTTGGACATGAGGACATCCAGAGCTCCCTGCCAACCTCAAGCATACTGTGAAGAAAAGGCTAAGTCAGCAGTTAAGCTGAACTCAAAGAACATCACTTTACTTCTGGGTGCCCACACAGACTGTGGGTGTTTAACAAATGTGGCACAACAAATCCTTTTTAAATTCACACTTTTGATTCAGGTTATCTTGTTTATGTAGGCACATGCAGAAAAACCCTAAGCAGCAATATTTTCATATTTGGGGAATGTGTTTTCTTTACTTTTTTTTTTAAGGAAAAGAAATCAAATTATCTGCAACTGCTGCAGATCCTGTGCATCAGCAGCTGAAGAGACCCTTACCACTTAATCTATAGGACTATACCCTTTGCTAGGAGAAGTAGAAGATTGAGAGCCTGGCACTGCTTCAAGGTGACTTTGAGCTGGGAATTATTTTTAAGAATCCCTTCTTTTCTCTCATTGTTCTTTAAAAAATTTTAAGCTTTACTTCTTCAAGGATTGTTATTGCAAAGCTGGTGTGCAGTTACACTTGGTGGTTCATTGTGTTATTCCATATTGGAGATAAAAGTGCAAAGAACACTTCCTGAACAAAACATCTGTGTAAGTTTAATTAGATTTCTAACTGCATCAGAATAATTATTCCACAAATTGGAGGACCAGAGCAGTTCTGTACTTTCATTTTAAAAATACCAAATAACACATGATTGCATACATTACTTAAAAGGAGTTTCTAGCTGAAGCTATAACTTACAAAAAATTAACTAAAGCAAAATGAAAGCCATGTGCCAGCTAGTGCAAGAGATCATCAGCAAAGACATTAAGCAGGTAAATGTTGCAAGAATAAAACAAAATCACAATAAATACTCCTTATTTGCTAATCTATTTTATTTTAAATGGGTATACATGTCAATAAAAGACCTTCATTATTTATAAATGGAAACAATTTTCCAAGTGAAAGCAATTCTTCAGCTTTTCTTTATATCAATTAATATAAATTTTCCCAACTTCCTTTCAATACTGAGAAGGCAGATGTACATAGCTAAAAGCCTGTCACTACTTCAATTTTAAGACTGCTGAAGGAGAAGGGACATCACACTTAGGGGGATTCCAAGTTGTCAGCAGTGCCTTTTTTCACAGCTAGGTCCTTGCCAAGCCATTTAAAGGCAAGCTTGCTATTTTGCACATCACTAACACCCACCCATCCTTCCCGTTTCCCTCCTCTACTGCCCTTTTGTATTATACATCAAAGCACAAACCTTTTAAGTAGCATGATTGGGAAAAAAAAAAAAAAAGAGAGACACTAATGTTACTTACATTCCATCACACTGTTACTCCTTGCTCTTACTTGTCATTCCCTTTGAATTCCCTATTGATGTGACACATTGGGACGTGGATGTACTACAGATGCAGCATGATTCATCAGGAGTGCATGGCTCTACTTGCAACACAAAAATGTTTTTAGGAGGTACCCGAGCTCATTGACTCCGTGTTTCTCACTAGGAGACCATTTTAACAATTGTTTCTTTGGCTTTCTCAGGCCACTTTCCCTGCATCCCTGCTCTGCAGTGAAGGACTATGTTCTTAAAGAGGTGTGGACAGTGGGCTGAAGTAATGCATGCAGGATTGTCCCCCTCATTCTGCCTTCAAATACCCTGAGCTGGAAGGGACACACAAGAATCACAGAAGTCCAGTTCCTCACCCTGCACATGAATCACACTGTGTGCCTGAGAGCATTATCCAAATAACTGAAACCAGCCTTCTAGGTGGGAGAAACCAGAGCAACTTAACCAGGACAATGCAGTAACAAAAAATAAAAGGACAGAGGGCAAAATAAAATAATCCTTATCGTTTGAGACAATGATAATACATAATTAAAGATTTTAAAAACACACTGTTGGCAGAAAATGTTCAGTGGAAACTGTGATCTGACGATCTCCAGAACTCCTGACACCTGACAAGTTAATAGAGTCATTTGTGCCCCTTTACCACCTCCAGCTACTTTCAATTTCTAAGACAAAAATACCTGTCCTGGATCAAATCTTTCTATGACACAAGAATATAATATCTCCTTGAAGATGAGCAGCCTTGAGGAGCTTATACTGTGGCTCTGTCTCAGGGAAAAAGAGGATATCATTATCTACAGAGATAGAGACAAGGAAAAAAAAACCACTGGAAAATAACAACTTCATGAGCATTTAATACTGGCATAGAATGGCATGGTCACAGCCCTGACTGTTCATTCCTTCCCCTTTCACCTCTGGCTGGTTTTAGGTGGGTTTAGTTCTCCCAGCCTGCAGAGGACAGGGCAGCATGAGGGCAGCACAGGAGCAGAACTAATTGCCAGCTCAGGAGAAGGCAGATCCATGAGGCAGCTATTTTGGCATCAGGGGAACTTTGTGCTACCTTAAAGTGTGCATTACACTGCACTGTTAATACTTGTGTTGCCAGAACTGAAGAGTACTATTTTGTTCTGTATTCCATTTCCCATAAAACCTTGGGATTTCACAGGATGGGTACTCAGATGCACTATTCCAAGTACCTGACTGCAGGTTGTGGCCAAACTAAAACTGAAGCTGTATTCCCTGCAAATTACCCTCTCCACTGAAAGCCCCGTGCCTTCCTGCTGCTTTGCAATTTCATTACTCTCTGTGGTTCTGTCAAGTTTGCTACTGCATATAAAGAATATAGGCATTCATGTTAAAGGAAACAGACATATACTCTGTAATGTTGTATGAATAACTGAGCACAAATCTGGCTTCCAGTTTCTTTAAAAAGTTTGTCTAACATTCCCTGCAAACTCCTCAAACAGTAACTAGTCGAAAGTTTCCCAACTGAAAACTTTTTGAGAAATAAAAATCTTTTAAGCTGCACTACACAGGCAAAAATTCACAGTTATCAAAGGAGGCTTTGGGACAAACCAGAAGATGGAGAGAGACTTCTTACAAGACCATATAGTGACAAGACAAGAAGGAATGACTTCAAACTGGAAGGGCAGGTTAAGACTAGATATTACAAAGAAATTCTGTACTGTGAGGGTGGTGAGACACAGGATCAGAGTGCCCAGAGGAGCTGTGGATGCCCCATCCCTGGAAGTGTTCAAGGTCAGGCTGGATGAGGCTTTGAGCAAGCTGGACAAGTTAAAGATGTTTCTCCCCATGGCAGGGGGGTAGGAACTACCTGATCCTCAAGGTCCCCTCCAATACAAACCATTCCACAACTCTAGCACAATAACTAGTGCAGCCAACTCATCAAACTTAATTGCCAGCAATGAAATACAACATAAATAACACAGTATTAGTTTCCAACAATAAGCTTCCACTGCTCAAAATTATGGAAGAAATCTGTAAAATGTGATTTAGATTACATTACAAGATTGATCCTGACTTAGGAAGCATCTCATAATATTTCCAATTTTTGCAATACTGAGTCTATAATATTTGCAATCCTATTTAAATATTTTAACATGTTACCTCATTTTACTTCCATTTTTATTTGAATGAAATTTATAAATTCCTAACATATTAGAGCATGTGTCTATCCCATTTCTGTTTGAAATTTGTGATTAAAAATTATTTCACTAAAAAGTAGGTTATAATGTAAAGAATGTATTTGAATGGCATTCTAAAATGTAAAAACTAAAAGTTGTATGAACAATGGGAAAAGTAACAGGACCTGAACTAACTACAGCAACATAAAAAGAATTCAAGTTTAGAGTGACAAGCATTGAATGAAATGGAATGACAGAATTAATTACAGCCTAGGCCTCAGTTTTTACTAAAATGTTTAATTTTGACATTAGTGGGATGATTTTAAAATTTGATTTAACACTACTCCAATTTTAGAAACCTAAGTAAACAAATGAGAGTAGCAGTACTACCACATTTATAAACCTCAAAAATTCCAGGGTGCAGACAGGAAAAATTACTTTTTGTCCCCTCTGATTCACCTCAGAGTCTGGAGCAGTTTGCTTTAAAAGCTGCTCAGTAACCAAATGTGACAGTCCCAAACTGCAAGATGAATGATAGCTGCTTCCTGCAGGAGGTCAGTGGTTTAACTCATCCCTGTATTTCCAGTAAATTCAACAACTAAATATCACACATCCACGGGACAGATTTAAAGGAAAGAGAAACATGTCACCTGATTTGAGATACAGCCAAACAGAAGACAGAGATGGCTTAAAGCTGTGATTCTGAGAGATACTAAATAGCACTGTGTCATAATACCTTCGGTAAGTGATGATACAAGACACAGAAAGTATGTTCAGAGAATGAAGAATACATTTTTCTCCTGGGATGCTTGTAAATATTTAAAGTTGGGGAAAAGACACAGTAATTTATTGGTGATTGTCAGAGGAACAGAGGAAGAAATTTTCTCACCAGTAAATCACTGCTCTTTCTGCCAAGAACTAATCAGTTATTCCACACTACTACATCTCAGCTGCTCTTACTTGTCACTGTGATGTATCTCCACTTTGAAAAAAAGTTACTAAATACAAAATTTATAATCTTTTGTAATTAGTGCAGTTTATTCCTTAAGCTCTCATGCAGAGTTACTATTGTAGCTCAGTGGAAAAGAATATAATTGGCCAAGTTCAATCCCAACACACTTTATGCAGAATGCAAATCAAAGCAGTCACTGGACCTGTGATGATGAAAGGGAACAGTGCAAACCACAAAACTGAATCCTTTGGGATGGAACAGGTAAGGAGGACTGAAAGCATCTGGTATCCTGAGCTTCATCCAGAGCTCAAAATGAGAGGTGAGAAATCCCAGATGACCTCACTTCAGAAGCAACTGGTATATATCATCTTAGTTAAAACCTCTGTTTTCAAAGCTGGCAGCTCTGCTCCAGGCTATATGCAAAAATGAAAAAAAAAAAATCCCAAAAAGAAAAAATAACATGAATTAAACCTAACATCCCATCATGAAAAGACAAGTAAAATATCCTGGCAAAGCAATCAAAAAGAAAGAATTTACATGTTTGGTCTAAAACTTTTCTAGATTTTTTTACATTTTTAAGTAGAAAAATAAAACTATAATTGAGTTTCACTTTAGAATTATTCATATTAATAATAAATTTTCATTAATCTTATCATAAGCATGACAAAACAAAAGAATTATCATTTTCAAAGGAAAATTTCCCTTCAAGATGACAGTGTTTCCTTACACTTAAAACCCCAGGTTTTTTAATTTCAAACTTTTGCCAGAGTTATACTCCAACTCGCTTCCATTCAAAAGCCTCACAGATTATATAAGCCTTTTTTTATCTCCACAATTTTGTCTGTACTAAGATTTTCCAACCTTTCCAACCTACATCAATTAATATAATTCTACTCAAATAACAGACACTTACTGTTTCCTACTTTTTGCAGTTATCAGTAATTTTGGAGACTTAGAACAACACTAGTTCAGGGCAGAGCATCATCTCATTAATTTAAAATGTAATTTTTCTATGTTCTATTCATCGCTCTTTAGTTACCATTAATATCTAAGTGTAATCTCATGAAAAACTGATCTTGTTATTACTATAATGCAGTAATTAAAAAAAAACAGACTAACATGCTCAATTTGTACAATTTGTATAAATGGTCTTAAAAAGTCTTCCTAGTGTTGAAATGAGTTTAAATTTTCCACTTCTCTTGATGCCTATGAAATTGGATTTGGGTAAAACTGCCCTCCAAACTCAGGAAGTTAATCAATGCCCTCTGCCCCACAGCACTACTTATTCTAGAGCTGATTTACTTAAGCATTATAAACAAGATAATAAAGAAGCTTAAATGCAGGAGTTTTCATGGGAATCACATCTGTTTCCTATTGATTTAGAAAACCTCTGTTACCCTTAATTTTCTTCCCCTCAGAAAAAGTAGAATCACAAAATATTTCTTAACATCATTAAAGTCCAAAAGGTAGAATTATCACTATTGTGAAAAATTGCTTTTATTAACATGCTTTTTATGTAGTTTATTTGCCATTAGTGGCAAACCTAGATTAGAATAACAAAATTTAGGATGTAAATGGTATTTGCCAAAACAGCGGTTAGACAAACAAAAATTCACCTCTCCTTTTAGAATTATTACTAGGGAACAAAATCTTAGATTTGTGCTGCTAGGTTCCAAAAAAACATGTTATGGACAAATAAGTAAATCCAGAAAAAACAGTGAAAGAATGCAGCTTGCTCTCCAGCTGGAAGAGGGAGTGTGTAAAAAAGAATTAAAAATTCCTGAGTAGCATGGAAAACATAAACATGAAGAGATAAGTTCACCATCCTGTCAACACACAAGAACAGTTTTTTAAAAAAGGAACTCAAAAAATTCTAGAAATAAATAAACAAGACTGTGATATCATTTTTGATTTAGCACTTCCTGAGCTGAAAATTTCTGAAGGCTGGAAAAGTAAACTAGAGAAATGTGAATATGTGCTTGCCCTATTCTTTTGTACTCCTTTAGGTAAATGCTACAGGCCTCTAATGCCACAGGTAAATGCTAAATGCAAGAGAGAATGTATGGTTGGTGTGGGTCCTGCTTTTATCAGGTTCACTGGTAAGCACTGATGTTCCACAGTTAAAAATAGAACCAAGGTTAAACCAAATAAATATAAACCAAAAATAGCTATATGAGTTCCATGGGATATTCAATTCCAAGTCCTACTTCTACAGAGCACATGGATATAGATGATCAGCTGGCTACAGATCTTGTAGTGAAGGGATTTGTATTTTAATTAGAAGAAATAGTCAATAGAGGAACCAAGGCATGCTGGAGATCATTCTAAACCCTTTGCTTGAAATCCAAGTGTTGCAAAAGTTTCTTGTGATGAATTTGACAAAAAAGGGCATATTCTGACAACGAATGGAGCAGCTGTGCTGGGTGACCAGCAGACACAGTAGTCACCAAAGTCCACAGCTATCCAGCTCACTCTGAGTGAGCTCCCCACATCTGATCAGCTGAAAAGGCCTCTGGCCTTGACAGACCATATTGACTACAATGGGAGCTTAGGTAACTCATTTATTATAGGCACCTACACAGACACATCTAAACATGGGTGTCATAATCTGAAGCTGCAACTAGCCACACTTAATTCAAATGTGCCTTGACTATTCACATTTAAGTAATGCATATTATGATGCTTTTATGATTTTATTATCTTCCAGCCAGACTTGAATTGCTGACCCCATTTAGCTTTCCAGTTAATAGCTGTTTGATGATTTGCCAAAACCAAAATCATGTGTACAGATTGTTCTTTGCTGAATTGATTGATTCAGGACTTATTTTCAATATCATGTTCACCCCATTTGCAGATGTTCTGTTCTCCTTAAGAAGGACAAGAAAACTGACAAGACTTGTTAGAAAATTCATATCACTTCTCTTCTGTTATTCCAGTTTGCAGCTTGTCTGAAAACTTGCTGCTGCCTTTTTTTTTTTTTTTTTTTTGTCAGAACCAATAAATCCTACACTTCATCCCATTTTTATTTTCAGGTAGGATTTTCAAAGAGACCTAAGGGATTCTCAGGTCTTATTAAAAGTCCCTGGGAACTGGGCTTTTAACTTTTTGAAACTTCTTATCTTGCTCCTATAAGCTTTCACATTCTGCAGCCCTGAGTCAATACAGACAGAAGTTACTCACTGACACGAAGCAAGGTTTAAAGGACAGGTTTTAAATCAAGGAGCTACTTACCTGACCACAACCAAAGCTGGTGCCTGTACCATTGCAATCTTGCTATCAAGCCTTATGATTTCTCAATACATAACTTCAAATGTCAAGATAACTCTGGGATGCTGTTACCTGTCCTTTCAGGCTGCTCCTAAAAATAAATGAAATGGGCCAGCAACAATTCTCTGACCCCGGTATTTATCAGCACAGCATGGCTCACATGCATTTGGCTGACTTCTCTCACTCTATCTCCTTTTTCTCCAAAATAAAAGAGCTGCATCCTACCTCCCTGGATCCTTGGACTATAATATATTCCCAGACTTTGCCTGGGCATTGTCTGCCAATGTGCTTATTTAACACTCCAAACTGCACCATGGACATGACCATGCTGGCAGTTCAGGAGTTTGGATGATCTTGTATCCATGCTCAGGCCCAAAGTGTTTCCAGGATTAGTTTATTAACAAAGACATAACCTCATTCTCCTAGAGGATGGTGCAGTTTAGTTAGATTTTTTTTTTTTTTTTTTGCCTGGAACTGTAAGGAGAAGTAGACTTCTTGATGGGTGCATTTCACTGAAGTTTGGGGATTTTTTTATAAAGCAATTATATTCTTCCCTGGGGAAGTAGCTTTCTCTGTCCTTTCTTAGCCTGAAGACACAATGACATTCTCTGAAAATGGAGAAATGACTCAAAAATTACTTAGCTGTCTCTTCAGTGTGGTGGGCTCTCTCTGCCAAGGGCTGGCAGTGTGAGTTCCACAAAACAGCCTTAACAAACCCCTTAACAAAAATATTTTGAGAGATGTCTGTTTCATTCACCATCACAGTGTAAGTGTCGAAGTTAAAGGTGAAGGCTTGCAGTCTCAACATGGAAGTTGAACCACAACTGAGACAGGTGTCAAATCCAGATGAGAGAGTTTAGAGTGCTGCTTCATTTCAGCCCCCAATTACTGATGTGTATTTCCATTCCTAAGAACCCCATTTATATCACTTAACTCCTGTTCCTTGCTTGGAAAACTCTGTTGCCTAAACTGAAATTGCTTAGCCAAACAATTTGTATGCATGTCTTGGAACAGGTGGTCCTAACGGTGACCAAATTCTTTGGATCTGGACCTCAACATTTTTGCTGCCTTTTCTTGCCTAATCCTGATACCACTTTCCACTTTTCCTGTGCTATTGTCATTCTCAGCCTCTTCTTATTTCTCTGGTTTTAGTTCTCTCATTTTGAAACCATCAATCATTCCTTAAACAACATACAGTGTTAGTCCACACCCTTCCTTTCCCCTCTTCCTTCTACAACTTTTCTGGGAGAAAGATGTTCCTTATCTCAGGTCTGTTATCTGTCTCTCCTGCCATACAGTAAAAAAAAAGTTATCTGTTGCCTTATTATATTCTGATTTTATCCTTCACTCAATCTTCTTCTAGAAATCCAAATCATATCTTTTATATGTGAGTTCATCCTTATGCAAACCACCATTTTACAGGGCTGAGTTCCCTCCCCTCCTAGAAACAGCTCAAGGCCAGTTCACTGCTTTCAGCTGTTATGGAAAAAAAAGCTGGAACTGGGGACTCCCCACTCCATCTCTTGGGAGCAGCTGTTGAGCTGAGACCTTTTCCCCTGGTCTGAACTTCACTGGAGTTCTTCTGCCACCACATCAGTGCCTTGGCATGCCCCTCTTGATCCAGACCTTCAGATTTAATATCTCAGCCTGATCTCAGGCCTTCCTCATCACCACAGGCTCGCTGTGGCCCAGAGCCTCAGCTAAACCTGGGTGGGGTCAGCAGTCTGTCTTGCTTGCCTTGCTCAGCTGTGGTGGGACTGGCTCCCTGTGCTGTGCCAGCCCTGTTCCCATCCTCAGCTGCCCAGGGAGCAGACTGCCTCTGCTGGTGCCTGGCAGATTCTTCTGGGTCATTTTTCATTCAGACATTTACTTCTGCTGAAATAGCTCTTGGCTTCTACCATGTGAGAGATAAATACGTACAAAAATCTCTTGCTTCTTTCATTATTCTTGATTTAAATACTTTATTTAGATAGTGTACTTTGGTGACAGAAGGTTTGCTTTTTCTCTTTAAGTAATCCTTCAGGAAATATGGAGATTATTCCCTTTTTAATAGACATCTCCCCTGAGTCTAACAATTTCCTTTTTAGCACCTTCTAGTGCTTTCCTTCTTTCACATGCCTTTCCTAAAGTGGCTTTCCTCCTCAATGTTACAGCTTCTATTCTTAAATCAAAAAACATGCCTTTCCAGTTTTTTGATACTATCTTTATTACTACTTCCTTGCTTACTGGTATCAACTCCCTGGAGAGAAATAGTTGAATACAAACATAAACTAGGAAAGTCTAGTTTTCTTCAGTTGTCACCTGTATTTACAACTACTTAAAAGGTACTTTGTATACACCTACACTCATATAATTCAAATGTGAAGATGTACTATAAGGCCTGGTCTTGCAAGGAAACTTCAGTTATTTAATATTGTTATAGATACTTTTCTATCTCTTGGTTTTTTACTTTTTTTTCATATTTTTACCATTTTGATTCTCCTTCAAAAACCTCTACTCCCTTTAATATCCATACAAAAGACTATATGTTCAACAACTTACTTTGTTGAAAAAGCTATTTCATTGTCACACCCTCCTATTGTTCTTATCTAATTTTTAATTTGAAAAATGAAACATCAGATTAGGGAATCATAGAATCACAGAATGGTTTGGGTTGGAAGGGACCTTAAAGATCATCTAATTCCAATCCCCCTGCCATGGGCAGGGATACCTTGCACTAGACCAGGTTGCTCAAAGACTCATCCAATCTGACTTTGAAGCCTTCCAGGGATGGAGCACCCACAGCTTCTCTGGGAACCTTTTGCCAGTGCCTCACCACCCTTACTGTGAACTCACAGTAAGGAATTTCTTCCTAGTACCTAATGCAAGCCTGACCCCCCTCATCTTAAGACCATTCCCCCTTGTCCTACCACTCCATACCCTTGAAAAAGATCCTCTCCAGGTTTCTAGCAGCTCCTTTAGGTACTGGAAGGTGCTATAAAGTCACCCCAGAGCCTTCTCCAGGCTGAACAGCCTCAACCCTCTCAGTTTGTCCTCACAGCAGAAGTGCTCCAGCCCTCTGAACATCTTTGTGGCCTCCTCTGGACTCATTCCAGCAGGTCCATGTCTCTCTTATGCCCTAGAGCTGGATGCAATATTCCAGGTGGGGCCCCACCAGAGCAGAGGGGCAGAATCCTCTCCCTCACCTGCTGCCCGTGGAGCTGGTAATGCAGCCCAGGAGGTGGTTGGCAATCAGGTACCAATATCTCCCTGTTTACTCCACATGAAAGCCTCAATGGTTCTCTAAAGGCTCTCCTGTTCTTTCATGTCCAGGAACACATTATTCTCCTTCTCACCACAAGTTTATTATGTAGAATGCAGGATACCTATGCAAAACATGAGACTAAATTACAAAGTACATGTGATTTTAGTTTTCTTAAAACAAGTTCTTTTTTTATGCAACCTTTGTGTTGCAAAACAAAGACTGTGTTAATTGGGCCCTCAGAGCACATCTTTATTAAGAACATTTACTGTCAATGATTCAATCTTTTTATGAAAGAATTTATATCGTCATAATCTGCATTTGTGTAAAACCCTTTGCTCTGAGTCATTCAGTTGATGGCTACTTTCCAAAATGCTGAAATTACTCACCACAAATCTACTGCAGTAACAGAAATGTAAGTTTTGAATAATAGATTTAAGAAGCCTATATTACATTTTGGCTCATAATCTGTATTACCATAAAAGAGACATTAAATGTGTGCAGTACAGCAAGCTCCCAAAACTCATCAATAGGGTGACAAATGACATGAGAAATTTAAGGGTTTAAGTTTGAGAAGTCAGTTGGGACCCAGTTTAGAAACTGTTAGTCTTATGATCACAAAATGATTATTATATTCAAAGGGGATGTTATTTGAAAGTCTTGATCTACTTTTCAGAGCAATGAATAAACCTGGTGACAAATTTGAAGTTTTCTTGATGAGCAAAACTAACAGAGAACACAGTACCTTCTTTCCATTTTCTACCCTTCTTCTGCCTCCTTATTCTGATATTCCAACCTTCTACCATGTTCTGCCTATTAAATACAGGCCAAGGGAACACAAAGGAGGACAACCCTAAATAAAACCAAACAGGTTTCCTCCCCTTTCTGAGCTCCAAACAGGGATTATATATTATTTTCTGAGTACAAGAAGGGGAGAAGGAACTGGGAGAAATTCTAACATGAGCAGCAAAATGTTGGAGGTCTTCTGTGCAGGGGGAGGGGAACAGGGTTACTCTTAATGTTCTTATTGCTTTTGGCATTCAGAATGAAGCTGGGCATTAGTAGGCAGGACTCCTGAGTTTACTTAATTCTGTCAATAATTCACAGCAAGCACAGAGAAATGTTCATCATGAGAATTAGTGGCCTCACCACAATGATGACTCAGCCTCTCAAATGTTTTAATATGTACTGACATAGGGGTGGTGGGGGCTGGGGGGAAGCACAGAGAGTGGAAAAACAAAACAATGAGTAATTTTTTTTCCCCCCAAGGGTGAAGAAAGCTATAAAACCTATTGGCAACATATTCATCTTTTTAATAAGCCTTAAATAAGTAGCCATGGACCTCACCTGCAAAATAATATGGTGAGAATAATGAAGAGAATCATGGCCCTGGCTGCCAACTTCACAGCAGTTTTTTTTTTAATCAGCATAAGTGTACATACATGTTTCTGGCAACATAAGTAGTGAAATATATTCTGAACCAGAACAGTACTGCCAGTCTGACTAGTATAATTAGTATTATGTCCTGGTTTTATTGTGCTTTTTGTATTTAGGCAGTAAAAAAACCTAGAAACTTATTATAATGCTAGACTCTCCATTCTAGAATGAGATTAAAATATCCTAGATGTGTTGGGAAGGGTAGGCTCTTCTGCCTGTATTGGGGTGTTCTGGACACTTTGGTGAAGTTTTCAATGAAACACTTCTTCTCAATCCACATATGCCAATAACAATAAGAAAACACCTGGAATGCCATTGGTCTTAGCCAAAGATTATGATAAAATCAGGAAAAAACCATAATGTTGTAAGAAAGGGGTTTGGCATTTTTTTATTTAAAAAAGTAATTTCCAGCATTTGAGGTCATGAATAGTCTCTCACTATACACTGAAGAACCTGTCTACACTGCAGAAATAAGACAAATATAAACTCATTACTCTTTTCTGGCCTTTGGAGCACTTATGCATTTGAGAAGTTTTTTTAATATAGGCTTACAAGCACTGTCATAAATTATTCAGAGTTTGATTTTATATTGGATTTGTTCCACAATGCAGTGATCAATCTGGGCTACTTTCAGAAATGAGAATGGCAGTTTCTGTGAAATACAGAAGTTAATAAATCCTATTTTATTGTCTATAGTGTGTCACTGTGGGTCAGACAATGGGTCAGACAGTTGGTTTATTAGTGCAGACTCTGATCACTGTGTTTTGCCACATAATCAAGAACGAGTTTCTCAGTTCACTTCTAGTTTTTCACTTAATGAGATAGAGAAGAGACCTTTCCTGAGTGTTGGCTTTTCTATAACTCCACAGGCTTGCAGGTTTTGCACAGGATTTCATCATTAGCAGATAATTACCATTAGCACTTTCTGCAGTATTGCTCTCCTATTCTCACTGGGGTCATAGAAAGGCACTTCATTTGACACCAACTTCACTTCCACAACTATTTTAATAACAAAAACTTTGCTAATTTTCAGTGATTAGGAATAATCTATTTTGCTCAGGAGATAGCTTGCCTACAGAGTAATATGGTCAAAGAAAAATTACTGTGCCTTCCAGCTAAGAATAGATGGTATCTCATCTATCTGAAGGAAATGTGTCAGTAATACATTACTGCTAAAATAGGCAACACATAGGCAAAAATATTCCTTATCCATTTCGATGAGATGTGACAAAATACATCAACATTTCTCTTCTTAAATACTTTCAGATTTTCCTATATGTTTCTAGTATTGTCATAATGTTAATTTTTTAGTAAATTATTATCAGTCTATTTTTCCCCTATCCTCACACTCCTCTTCTTACTATTGGTGATCTGGGCTTGCCCTCTCTCATGATTTCCTCATCAATCTTTTCAAAACTTGCTTTACTTAACGTTTATGTGATAACATTCTCAAAAAAATACATTCAGCAGTTTATAATAGAATATTTCAGTTTGTAGGGACCAACAAAAATCATCTAGTCCAACTGGATGACATGCAGAGAGTTGCCAGTTAACCTTCTAAAATCTCAAAATACGGAGATTAAATCACAGTCAATATCCACAGCAACAACTGCAAGTAAAAAATTCTTCTTTCCTTCACTCTAAATTAAATTTTTAATGGAAATAGAGCAACATAAGAGAACCATATCATTTTCAGATTCAGGAACAGATACAGCCCATCTGAATGAGGAAGCTGCCCATCTGGATGGATGTGACATAGAAGTGTCTGGATTTAATAGCAGGTATAGATTCCCTCATCCCTTCAAGGAAACTGTACCTGATAGCTGTGCCAAAATCCTGAACAGAAAAACATATGTAATATAATTGAAACAACCGAACAAAAGCATGAAGAAAAGAAGCAAAAATCTTCTTAAAAATAATAAAGCTGGGTAAAACCAAATGAAACTCCAAAGCAGTCCAGTTTTACTGGGGAGATGCGGTTCCTTTTACCCATGTTGAACCATATATAAGTTAGATCAGCAGTATATGATCTCCCTGTGCTACACAAACACTTCAGAGAAATATTCATCAACACAAGCAGCAACAAAATTGTGTTTATGAGCTGCCTTCCATCCAGCATTCATACATAACCATTTTGCACAATGAGTTGCACATCACCATGACTTGTGCAACTTTACAGCATATAAAGCTATGAATCTCATCTTTTCTTCCAAGTCTCCATGCATTCCAGGCTGCCTGGAAAAGGTATGGGATTCCTAAGATTTTCATATGAGTTTTGCAGTTTGTTTTTTGGGGTTTTTTTTATTCAAGTGGAAAATCACTGACAAAACCTCCAGCCACTCACACTTGACTATGGATACAACATTTACCTGCCTTATCCTCAAACCCTATTTGCTTTGAACTATAAGAAAAATGTTGACCAAGCTGGGGATATGTCTGTGGTATATTTCTCTTTTAGGTATATTTGCAATTGATTTTTATACAGCCATGCAAACATACTTAAGAGCTGCCATCTGATTTTAAAGTATAAAGATACAGATGTGGACCAATCCCCTGCTGTTTTATTCCAAAAGAAGTCAGACCCTCTCAGAAAAAATAAAATCTCTCAGAAGAAGGCTGCTTCTATCAGATGCTCTAGCCTTTTGCTCAAGTCCTGGTATATAAGATAAGCTTTTCATTAATGCTCCAATTTTCCAGAAAGCTTCCTTATACTCCTGAGCCAACAGGACTCTGGTCTTCTGCCTTGGATGTCATCCAAAGTATTAACAATGATTGCTGAAGTTTGCTTAATACCTCAGTAAATAAACGAGTTTTATGTTCCACCTCCCATGGCTGTCAGCCATTGCTTGTGTTCCCAGACACTGCTGCAGCAATGGGCCAGCAGTAGGATTCAGCTGATGCCTTGGAAGAAATGGATCTGTGAATATCTTCAGCAAAACAGTTCATCAGGCTGTCCTCACTTGTTTGGCATCTTAACACTGGTTTCACTCTGGTGTTTCACTGTGAACTCTATTTTCAGAATAAAATAGATTATACTAATTCTAATAAATGATTTTATCTTCTGTTCTCTTACTAAGCCATATATTAACTCCATGAGTTAATATAAATTAACTCATGAGCAGCATTTTTTCAAATTAGCAGTAGTGGGTAAGAAAGACAAACTGTTTTGGATTCCAAAGGAGAACTGCAGGATGATTTATTCACACTGATTAAATTAAACCCTGAATCTTGAATATCTTTTATAATTAACTATGTGATTTATCCACACTGGTCTATTGGGCTGTTTTTACTGCATTCATTTTTTTCACTTGTATACACTTTAGGTCCAACACAATATGTACATTTTAATGGATCAGACAAGCCTAATGGCTCTTTGTAGTTTAGCTTTTCTTTCTCACTTTAAATTGTGTGTTTTTTCTCAGTTGCTATGTGATGTTTGAAAATCAATTCATTAAAATGCACACTTTTCTCATGCAACTGCTGCTTCATATTTGAGTGGACATATTTGAAGGGCTTTTTCAGCTGAATAGTGCTGTGCTTCCCCAGCAAAAAAGCTAGAAATGGTTTCCAGCTTGGGATCACAGACACATCACGTATGTCAATGTTGATCTTTTCAACCCACTGCAAATAAAGCCTGAAACAAAAAAACATGTAAAGATAAGAGATGGAAAAACCTACATCTGTGGAAAAATAAACCTTTTCTATCTGCCCAGCCAGATCTGCATCTTCATTACTACTGCATCACTGAGAACAGACATTAATTCATAAACTGGCTCTAGTAAGATGCTCAGCACTTTCTCCAAAGATAAAAGTAATTTCCCAGTAATTTTAGAGAGGGTGGGAATTGCGAGAGTACTAAGATCTAGTTGGACAAGGAGAAATAGAGCAGGATGAAGCAGAGACAGTCTTGCTGTTTCTCATATAATCACTAACGACATATTTTTCATTAAAATCCCCAATAAGGATGGACATTTAACTCTCTTACATTCCTTAGAGAACCAGTCCAATCTTACTGTTCTCCTAATCCATTTTACAGGTAATAAAGGAAGACTGACAAATCCCGTATTACAGGGATTATAAACACTCAGTCTGCTACATATTTACTATGGAATAGCAACAAAGACAGCTCCTGAGATCATTCAACATCTGCCAGCTATTTAAAACTAAATCATGGGAGACTTTCTGGGTATTTTAGCCTTTCAAGTGGGAATCTAAATTCTATGCAAAGAAGTCTGTCTCACATTGCTTTTGTATTAGGTCTCACACCTCAACAAGCTGTATTTCACACCTTTTTTCTATTTTTAAAAGAAAAAATCAACACAAAGCTGCATCAAAATCCATCTAAAGATTTCCTTCCTTAGGCAAGAGAGAATGGATAGTCCAAACTGCCAGTTCTGGCTTTCCACATTTTATCAGTGTCCTTCACTCCAAGATGAAAGGAAATACTTGAATTACAAGTGTTTCCTGTAGGAAGAGGAAGGCAGGGGAAACCAACCTGTACATGGCCACTTACAGTTTAAACAAATCAGAACAATTGACAAGTACACACTGCCTGAACAAAGATGTGCAGCAGAAATGAAACATAGCCTGTCATTGACATCTGTTACAACACTTTCAGATGGTCAGAAACACCATGTTCAGTCCTCAGCCAGTAAGGTGTTTCTGGCCACGTGTCATCTCTCACAAATCACTGATTCAGACTGCCACATATTAAATTTTTTCAGCATATGTTCACAAATCAGTCAACCTGATATAACTGCTCCAGCCATGCTCTGTACATATATTTGTCTCCTTCATATGTGTCTCCTGAGCTGCTTACACTCGGAAAACTGACTTCTGTTGGAACCAGGGATGGCAAATCACTATTAACATTGCAGCTAAGCATGAGTGTGGATTTGTAAGACTAGCAAAATCTTGCTTGTCTTACAAATCCTTGGAGAAAAATGTATATACTACTCTCATACAATTAAATTCTTGCTTCATATTAAATCTATTATAAACCAACTATACTTAATCTTAGACATCACACTCAAATTGAGATGTCCACATTACAGCTCAAAGAATTGCATGTACCTACAGAAGGTGGAATTTGTTCTGTAAGGCCACCTAAAATAAACCTTTATTGAGTTACTCCCTTTATCACAAAAAGCTTCGGAAAAAGAAAAGAAACTCAAACTAAAGCCTCAGACATTTACTATTCCAGCCTGTAAAATAAATAGATACAGGGTTTTCATCTAAGTATAAAAATCTCATTCCGTTTTTTTCTTACTGTCCTAGAGATCACCCAGTAGAGCTCAATGTCTCTTTTAATCTTCTCTTTCTTCATCCTGTTCTGCAGGTAGGTTCCTCCTCATTATATAAACTCAACAATAGTCTGTGAAAAATTATATTTGACAGCTCGTTCCAATCTGTGCCTCTAGGACTGCATAAAGCAGCAATTCTTAAACTTTTTGGAAATGCAGCCCTCCTTTGGTAGCCTGTCTTGGGTATGATAGCTCCCCTCCTTGACAGCTACTTAGGTTTAACCTAATATGCAGCCTGATCCAGGAGTGCCAGATTTCATAATTGCTAGCAGAGGACAGGATCCTCCAGGACTGAAGGGTGAGAAGAGGCTGCAATTACTAGCTATAGGTTTTTTTCCTTTTCCCATGGAGTTGGTAACTATCAGCAATTAAAAATAGGTACTGCTTCTACTGTGAAAAAAAAAATGGAAATATCTGCTTCTAGTAATGATAGCTGCTTGTAGTTCTCTTTCCTGGAAAAAAAAAAAATGGGCTGCTCCTGTCTTACATGAGTAGTACTCCTATGCCACACTCCTAGAATCTCATCATAGTGCTGCATGGCAGAATTATTGCCTGAATGAAAAGCATGGATTTATTCCTCAATTTAAAATTTAAAAAATGTTAAAAAACCAAGACCAAATTAACAATCTCCACCTTGTTTTAAATACTAGATCCAGCTAATTGCTTCACTGAATATTGATTCACCAAAGATATTATTTCAAGCCAATCTCAGCTCCATGAGACCAGCTCCAGTTCAGTAATTTCAGAACATTACAAAGAGCCCTGACAGAGAAATCACAATGTGCTTGGGGCTTTCTGCTATGCTGCACCTTACCAGTGAGGTCTACAAAGAAAATGTCAGGATTTTGAGAAAATGTCCTTGCAGCCTCACTGAGACAAAAGACCTGCACCCCAGTTTCCACTGAGAACCCAAACCCACAGCAGTTCCACTGGTTAACCCCTGGTTGGTTCATGGGAACAGACTCAGGAGGACCAGCTCAGCTTTGAGTATCTTTAGACCTCAGAATGAAATAGATCAGCTGAAGAGTCTGGTGAGAGAAGCAGAAAGCAGCACCTTTACTATCTTTACTCTTTTGGAAATTATGCCTAAAGCCTCTCGATAGTCAAGCTCTTAATTTCTTTTTGTTCTTACTTGTAAAATGTTTGCATTTTTTCCTCAAAGTGCATCTAACAAAGCAGGTTTAAAAATCAAAGCATTTGATTTCAGGGTGACATAAATTTGTCACAATTCAGTCCCCGGCAATTTATGTTGTTCTAGTCACACTGCCTTTTACTATGCTTCAGCTAAAGCAATTTTATATCTCAAATTTATGGATTCTACTCTATCAGTGTCCCACCCTCACATTTTACTTTGTATCTCCAGTGATCTCATGTTCTAAACAAAGTGATAACTTTAAATGGTATTAAGTCACTCAAATTTTGACTACCAGAAGCAGAAATGTCTCCTCTGGAAAAAAGTGGCACCTCTGTCAGAACGTAGGCTTTCCATCACAGGTGGTTGCACCACAAGGGTCATTCTACTCTGGAAGTAGGTAAACAAATCTTGTAAGAACTTGGATTTCATTCACTAGTGTTTACTAAACCAATAGACATGGAAAGTTTTCAAATGTCCATAATTATGTAGATAGAACCACACATACGTGCTTTATAATTTAGGTTTTCCATAATTCATTTTTTTTAAAAAAAATCCTTTTCTCTCTTTTCCTACACCAAACTGCCCTCCATAATGTTTTTAGCCTTCATTTGGTGAGCTCTGCATCACAGCCAAGATTTCAGTAAAACTACTCCATGATTCTGAGGGGAAATCTCCCAACTCCTGAATCATCTCACTCCCACCAAGGCAATTCCCTGACTCTTTTCAGTAACTCTCAGACCCAGAATCAACACACACTGCCAGTAAATCTGGCTTCACGAGCCTGTGTTGCACCAAGTGCTCTGAGATACGTGATAGTTTCTAAAACATAAGACCTTCTAAAAGGCATGCAATCATTCCTAAATATCGGCATTTCTAATGTTGCTGGGAAAATTTTATAAAATAAGTATTATAAAATAAACTAAAGAAGCAGTCTTACTAGGTGAAATAAAAATCTTCCCCATAAAACAACCAGCAAGTTGTCTGATCAAGAGTAGCAGAGGCAGGTCAGTATTTGGGTGACATGGGGCCATCACCAAGAGCTGTCCTCCATGTCACCAGCCACACAACAGCATTCTCTGCAGCTCCAGTCATGCACTTATCAGCAACAGCCTTCCTTAGTGATCACTGAATATATTCTCTTTGCTGCCTTCACCATCCAAACATTCTCTGGCTCTCTTTTGTTTCCTGTCATTTGGCAAAGCAGCTGTGACCCGTTTGCACCATGAGCTCACCCCAGCTGGAGCTGCCCATACATTAAGACTGGCTCTGAAGGACATGCCTTTCTTTAGGACACTGTGCTAGCACAGCACATTATTTGGAAGCACCTCCTAACTATGACACTTATCTCTAAGAATCTTAAAAGGACAGAAATGTATCAGTAGCTTCATTACTTCAACAGCTATAACATAAAAATTTCAATAGCTAAAAAATTATGTGCAAGAATATGGAATCAAAGAAACCTCCGCTGCTTCAAAATAATTGTTCTTGCCTTACTTTTGAACAGATAAGTGCTGTAGCTTTTGGCATAAGAAAATAATACTATTACTTTTTCACAATGAAAGCCAGCAATTTATCTCCTTATTGACATTTTAAGTTACACAAATTTCTACACCACAAAATGGAAGCAAAGTACAATGAAATCATTTTATATCTTCAGTTTTATTATCCAAGCCAATTGCTACTGCTCTCAACAAGAAAATTTTAAGTTTAGTGCTAGTGAAAAGTGTATAATTTATTTTTGCAAAACACAACATGAGCTGAGTGTCAATCAAACCTCAACTCCTAATGACTCACATTCCATTTGTCTCTACAACACCTGTATTTTCAAGGAAAATGTTTTTAATAACACAGTTTATTTTTTTCCAAGTATGCTTTTGTTGTTACATCTAAGATTCTACTTCAAACAAGCTAAGGCAGGTGATCCCTCCATGCTTCTGTGGTCATGGCCATTTTTTTTTCTGTTACTGTATTGCCTACCAGTTATTTATGTAATTTGTAGGAAACTTAAAGCCAGCAGTAGGGGGTGAGTCATGAGGAGTAATTTTTAAAAATAATAAAATTTTATTGTCTAATCATAAAAAAAAAGAGGACAAAGTACTATCTGAAAGACTTTCTGTTCATTTCTGAAAGATGACTGTATTTCAGCCTCTTCTTGCTCCCCAGAAACCTCTGCAGCAGTTGCAGAATGTGAACAGACAGAAGCTCAGATACTTTCCCCCCCGTGCAATATGGGGAACAACTGCTGCCTTCCTTCTCTTTGATGTAGAGTTTGGCAGTGAGTAAGGAGACTGAAGCTCTGTATGAGCCAGTGATACAGTACCCACTGGGGCACAATCCTGTACTGACCTGAAGTCACAGGACTCATTCTCTCATTCTCTTTCTTCAGTGAGAAACACCACAGAAAAAGCTGAAGAAGGCATAGAAAGCTGCACTGCAGCAAAATATCAGGCCAAAACCAATAACAACCCCTTTTCCATCAAAAGAATAAAAATTCATATAGTGCTTTGGGGTCAAAAGCTATTATTGCTATATTTTAAATTCAGATTAGTCAGATTTTTCTCTGTGTAACCTCCTTCATAGTGACCATAAAATCAGCTGGGCTCATTTGGACTGTCTGACCTCAAACACTGCAGAGGGAACAGAAAAGTGCAGAAGAATCCAGAGGTAGCTCTGATGCTTTGTAATGCTGGCGGTGATTTGCAACCAGAACTCTGAAGAAGAATTCAGTGTGGAGGTGTCTGTAAAGCAGTATCTAAGGACAGTGATTAGCAGTGAGCCCTGCTCAACCACAACATGAAAGCATGAGAACTCTGGGCTTGATTTGATATTAATAATGTATACAGGTACATGCACACGTATCTATGGAAAACTGCCACACGTTGAGGATTGCACTAGCCAAAAATATATCAGCTTAGACTGAGCACTACAAGTGACATGTGATAGGGGGCTACAAGGTGATGCTCATTCATTCTGAATTTCAACATAAAACAACTCAATGCTCTCACTTGAGTACTATCTTGAGAGTAAATAACTCAGACTAATTTTACTCTGTTGAAACTCCACTAGAAATGCCACCACGTTACTAAGACAGAACAACAATAAAAGAGTTAGTAACCTCAAAGTTCTGGTGGCGCTGAAAACCACTGTTCTCAAGGGCGAAGTTGTCCTTGGAAAAATGAACTCTTTTCCAAGATTTGCCCAGATGAAGAGCAAGAGCTAGAAAAATGTCTTATGTCTTATGGCAGTTTATTTAAGAAATCATTTCTCTGGTTTACTATTCAGGGATTTGATTTTGTTCTTTGAATACTTCAGTGTTTCACAAGCAAGTCTTCAAAATCAATTTTAAAATAGTACAAAAGGTAAAAAAAATATTTTCCACTTCACTTTTGTTATTATATATAAGAACCTCCATCCTTTCCTTCTACAGTTGGTACAAAAATAATAAGAAACATTTAGCTATGCTTTCTTATATGACTACAAGCCATAAATGACAAAAAGATGAACACAAAATTACCATCCACATCAACTTCTATAGTCAACCCATTACAAAATGCATTCAATAAAACAACACTTTGCAATCAAATGAGATTTTTAAGTTAAACAGATAAGCATTTTTGTCTTTGTATTCTGGTAAGATGGGCAAGATTTTCTTAGACCTTATAATTTAACATAATTAAAAATGGCTTTCTTTTAATAATAAAATCACCATAAAACCATTTTACTCCAGAATTAATAGGTACTACCATTCACACTGTGTGAACAGTAGAGGAACACTGAGGCAGAAAAAAAATCTGTACAGCATACATTTCACAGTAATGCACTCTGTCATATGAGGGTGATTGATAGATTTCAAGGTCAGAAAACACCATGGTGAGCACATTCTACATTGAAAACATCAGAGAATGTCATCACCATCATCAGGTGGTCACTGCAATTAGTCCAAAATTTCTGTTTGAATTAAAGTATTATATGCCTTATTTGAATAATTTTGATGGCTTATCCCAGTGATTAAAAAACCCTCATCTTTTAGCAATAATTTTTTCAGTTTCAGGTTAATTTGCCACCGCTTATTACAACTTTTTTCTTGACAAATTTAGTGAAGTTTTTCCTTTACCAGAACTACAGCTGTCAAGTAAACTCTCCAAAGTCTTGTCAGTACAAATCTCTGTGTTTCAAAATCAACTTTTTGTGTAAGTAGAGATTTTATTACACTGGACATTATAAATATGTTTTGGGTCATAGAATAAGAGAATAATTGAATGGTTTGGGTGGGAAGGGACCTTAAAGATCACCCAGTTTCAACCTCCCTGCTGTGGACAGGGACACCTTTCCCTAAATCAGCTTTGCTCAAAGCACTATCCAGCCTGGCTTTGAACACTTCCAGGGATGGGACATCAACTTCTCTGGACAACCTGATCCTTGTCTCACCACCATGATAGCAAAGAATTTTTTCCTATTATCTAATCTCAACCCACCCTTCATCTTAAAGCCATTCCCCCTTCTGCTCTCACTATATGACCTTGTAAAAAGTCTCTCTCCGGTTTCCTTACAGGCCCTGCTTCAGGTACAGGAAGGCCACTATAAAGTCACCCCAAAGCTGAACACGTCCAACTTTTTCAGCCTTTCCTCATAGGAGAGCTGGTTCAGCCCTCTGAAGATCTTTCTGGTTCTCTAGACTCCCTCCAACAGCTCCACTTTCTTCTTATTCTGGGGACCCCAAAGCTGGGTGCAGCACTGCAGGTGGGGTCTCATCAGAGCAGAGTAGAGGGACAGAACCTCTCCCTGCCCTGCTGCCCATGGGGCTTTGGATGCAGCCCAGGACACATCTGTGTTTCTGGGCTGTGAGTGCCATGGCTGGGTCATGCCCAGCCTCTCACCCACCAGCACCCCCAAATCCTTCTGGGCAGGGCTGCTCTCAATCTGCTCATCCCAGGTGCAGCACCTTGCCCTTGATCTTATTAAACCTCATGAGATTCCCATGGGCCACTTCTTGAGCTTGTTCTGATGCCTCTGGATGGATCCCATCCCTCAGGCACATCAAGCACACCACTCAGCTTGGTGCCATCTGTAAACGTGCTGAGGGTGCACTTAGTCTCACTGTCTGTGGCATTGGTGAAGACATCAAATAACACTGGCCCAGTAGAGACTCCTGAGGGCACAACTTGTTGCTGATGTCCATCAGGATCTCAACCACTGACCACTACCTTCTGGATGCAACCATCCAACTAACTCCCTATTCACTGGACAGTCCACACATCATTGGAGAGAGAAATCCTTTTCTCTACAATTTAGAGGGAAAGGGTGTTGTGAGGGACTTCGTCAAAGGCTTTAAGGAAGTCCAAATAAGTGACATCTGCAGCCCTTCCCTTGCCCACTGATGGAGTCACCCCATCATTAAAGGCCACTAGACTGGTCATGCAGGACTTGCCCTTGGCAAAGCTATGCTGGTTATGTCAAATCACCTCCCTGTCCCCCATGTGCCTTAGCATATCTGCCAGGAGGATCTGCTCCATGATCTCCCCAGGCACAGGTTGAGAGTTCCCAGGGTCCACCTTTTTATCCTTTTTTAACCTGAGTGCAACATTTCCCTTTTTCCAGTCACCTGGGACTTCACCTGACTGCCATGATTCTTCAAATATCATGGGGGGTGGCTTGGCAAATGCATCACCCAAATCCCTCAGGACTCAAGGATGCATCTCATCAGATCCCATCAAGTTATGCATGTTCGGATTCCCTAGGTGGTCTTAACCTACAGTGGGAAGCACTTTGCTCCCCCAGTCATAATCAAAAGTATAATTTCAATAAAAATACAAGTGATATTAGCAGCAAATTGTTTACTTACTGCATATGAGGGAAATATCCAAATACCAACAGAAAGAAAAACTGTTTTCATTTACCTAAGCCACCAACTGACTCAACAACCCACAACCTATGTCTGAATGAGTCATTTTTTCTCCAGATCTCTCAATCATTCTGCATAAAATGTTAACTTCAGAAAAGATAAGTTCTCCAATGTCAATAAAATTATTACCATCTTCAAAAGTAAGCTCCATGGTATTTTTGTAAAGAATTTCTTGTCATTATGTGGTTTTGGATTGCTGTCATATCCAACTGTTTTCCAGTGCAGTGACACGTGCAATTGACACGACTAATATGTAACTTTATGAAGTTTTCTCTCTATTGCTCTCTTTCTGTGTGAATTTCTCTTAGTCTTGCCCATTCAGTTCCAGTGGTATTCTTACACACAAGGGTGTAGGCTTTGACCCTGATCTGTAGGAAACCAGTGTTCAAAACAGAATCCAACTCACTTCTGCCTGTGCTGCTGAACTCTCCCAGTGCCCTTTTCTGGATTAGCAACCCTTTACTAAAGAAGGGTAACTTTAAACCACAGTGTATTATCCTACTGAAATCCAGATGAGAGGCAGTGAAAGGATGTAAAATCCAGCCTTGGTCATCATCTACCAGCATGAGACATGGTATTAGAGCCAGCTGGACATGGAACACAGGAATTCTTAGAGATAATATTGTGTGAGATCATCATGGATATAACAACAATTCTTGAACTTCAAACAGATTCAATTCTTAGTATTTTTTTTAACCTTCAAGAAAAGGAATACCTGTGTAAAACCAAGCATTCCCACCAGACCATTGTAGTTTCTCCGCAGTACTGTATTTTGCTTTTACAAACTGTACCACTCTGAGCATATCTTATGTGGTAAGTTCTTATTTAGAAAATAAAATCAATACATGCACAGATTGCTTCTGCAGCTGGCAATGGTATTGCACTTTTTTCTCCTATGTAATGAAAAGGGACACTAAATTTAACAGTTTAATCTGCTATCTACGTATTTTAAAAAAATTCTTAGGATCATGAAGTACAAAGATAAGGACACTTCCTCTTTAGCTATTCAATGTGGCTACAGATTTAGAAAGAAAAATCACCTGGTAGAAACTTGCTTTCCATAAATAAAAAGCTTTGTATACAGAAATCAAGCTCTGCCAAAGTCTTGATTACAGAAAAACATGTTAATGAGTACTACAAAAAGTAAGTTCAAGGAAAGTGTGAATCTAATGCTTTTACATCACCATGTTCATTTAGGAATTTTTAAAATTAGTAAATTAAATATCTCATTTACATTGCACCAAGATCAGAGCTACCACCATAGTTCACTACTTGGTATGCAAGCATTACCCACCTTCTTGACTCAAAAACCAGAGAAATGTCATGATTTGCCTAATGTCACATAGCAGGAAACAGGAATCAAACCCTGTTGTATGGCCACTTGACATTCAAAGCCCTTCATAATCTGCTTCCTAATATTTCTCTCTTCTCCCAGCATCCCCACCTCTCCAGTTAAACAGCTTGAGTCCTCCAACTCATTTTACTCTCATTTGCTGTTGCCTTCCTGATAATACATTTGGAGTTCCCTATCTGAACCAAGTTACAGCTTCTCCTCTATTCATTAATGCTCATCTTAAAACCCAGTCCCTCAGGGCTGTCATGGGCCAGCACAGAAAATGTTCCTGTGTGTGACCAGTTCTCAATCCTTCCTTACCCATATCCCTGGACTTTTCAGCCCCTCAGGCCTGGTGAAGGTGAGTTTTCAGCCCACAGCGACTACAATATTGCTCTTTCTTCAATGAGTTAAATATTTTTCTTCTTACTACAGTACAGAAAAGTATTCACTGTCAAATTAAGTTAATATAACCTGCATATTGTTAATCATCTTGACACTACTATTAATTTATGCAACCTCTAAATCCTTGAATTAATTATACATACTACCTAATTTTTCAACCCCTTCAGGCTGGAAGTGCATCTTTTCAAAGAGCTTTAAAATTTTCAACACATTAGGAGGCAACATAAAATAAGTACTATATAGTTTACTATAGATATTTGGAAAAACTTCAGTATTTCTAAATAAATGTGATGTAGACTGCTTTTTAAGAAAGGACTATTTTCTAATAAGAACAGGTGAAAGAAAAATTCCTAAAACTTATCTCAACTTTTTTCAGTAACCCAAGACAAGTTAGTACTGGGGGGAAAAAAAACAAATCAAACTATGGCGAACATGAGCAAAGCATGATAAAGTAAATAACCATCAAAAATCATGAAACTTGTTATACTGTAGAAGAAGGAAGGAATGTATTTGCAGCCAAGTGTATTTGTGCTGGTGCATTTGCATGATTATATACCATGGCCTAAAAATTTTGAGCTTAGAAACAAACTGGAATTTAACTGCATCTTTTCAGTTTAAAGTTCATGATTGCTTATAGCTTATTATATTTTCATTGCTTATTTCAAACTAAGAATTTATTTACAAACATTACTTTTTTTAAAAGTCACAATAATTGACTGTTCAAAAATATCATTTAATCCCAAGTCATAAGATATTCCATTACTGTAGAGTCAAAATGTGCTTTAAGAGAAGGAAGACAGTGCCATCCTTCTACAGAGTTCCTGTGGTTCTTTTGGTTTTAAAAACTTTGCATGAGAACGTATTTACCTCCAATGTGATATCTTTTTAAGTGCAACAAAGGCACCACTAAATATTATAAACCTTAGCACTACAAAGTACTCATAAGACAGAGGATTTGGAAACTATCCCATTTGAAGTTAAGATGCAGATCTGAAGTTTAAAAAATTCATGGAGATATTTCATAAAGCTGGGATGAGAGCTCATACTCCTCTACATTTCTCTAATACAGCCTTTGCTCACACTTTGCTGCTTCTGCAGTTGAAGGAAATTTAGCCAGTTTGCCAAATGTTCCTGGAGTTCCACTCATCTCCTCCTGACTCGCACACGTAAAATAGGTCAGATCAAATACGCCCCATGAGCACCTCTTCCCCTTCAGTGACTATAAATGGGACAGAGTGACTGACTCAGCTGCAGAGATCTGATGTGAGATGAATCCCACAACACACAACTAACAATCCTGCAAGTTTTCTCAAAAGAAAAAAGTTGAAATGTTTCTTATCAAAAGCAACTTAAGAAAAAGAACTCAGATTTTTTAAATATCTAATATAACACAGTCTTATTTCTGAGAGAATACTAAATTGCTAGAGTTGAAAAGGAATTTGGTACACGTTGCTATTTCTAATGAGGTTTGTCAACAGGTGTAGCTTCCAGTCTGTCTGGGATTAGAAAATAATTGAAAAATTGTGCAGAACCTATTTTGCTGTAATTCTCACTAGAGGAGAGATATCTACACATTTTGTGATACTTTGTAAAAGCTGGAACTTTTGAAAGCATGTAAAAAGCACACAATGTTTTTAGTGAAATCAACATATTCTTTGAAGACAGTGGAGAAACAGGATTTTTTTTCCTAGTGTTAAAAAGAACTAGACCAGGTGGCAGACACCTCAAGAAGCAGAAGTAAAAAAACCCCACAATTTTCATGAAAATTTCAGTCACATTCTGTTCTTGTGTAAGACAAATTAGAAGATTGCTTTATTTTGGCTTGTTTGGGTTTTTTAACAAAACCAATTGACTTCTCTGAACATTCTGATCCTTATATAAACCAAAGCTGATGGAGACTGTCAGCAGATTTTTCAAAGTAAAAGGTAGTTTTCAGAAAATTGAGGTTCTACAAGATAGTTCTAACAGAAAAAAAAATAGAATCAAAATATTTAATTTGAGGTAAATTTAAGACTACAATGCATCAGAGCCAGATATGAATGGTGGGACTTTAGATAAAGGAAAGAAGTTGGGCAGGACTCTGAGCAACCTGATATGGTTAAAGATGTCCCTTGTCATTGCAAGGGGGATTGGACCAAGTGACCTTTAAAAATGTCTCTTTCAACCCAAACCATTCTGTGATTCTATTCTGATTTTATGACTTTTGGGTATTTCAAATGCCCCTTCCAGAGCATGGCCTCCTGGATCAGGTAAGCAGGGAAGCCTGGCCCAGTGACAAGATTGGCTTCTCCTGCCCATCACGGACACATGAGATCTGAGGATCCAGCTTCCAGGATGAGGACTGGCAAATCCTTCACTCTGCCCTTGGGCTGACAAACCTTGCAGTTCAGGCTGAAAAAGTTCAGTGTTAACATAAAACCCCCACATTTTAAAATATTTCAGTATTTTACCTTCTGCAAAAGTAATATTTTAAAGTGGTTTACTCCATTAATACACTTTAAATTTTTTATTTTATTTTTGCCCCAAGATGGAGCAAAAACAAATGTTCAAACATGGGAGGCTCCTATAAAGAAAAAATTCCACATGTTGAGCAGATAAAACTAAAACCTCTTCAAGGAATACTCTCTGCTGCAATTAAGAAGTGAAAGCAAAAAACCACAAAAACTATCCAGGCAAAACCTTTCCAAAACATAATATATTTCCTTGTTCTGTTGGGTCACGTAAAACAAAACGTTAGCATCTGTACTACACTGAAGAGTTTTAATCTAATGATCACACAAAACCACTGGCTCAAGAAGTTAAATACAGCAGCTCTACACAGCCACACTGCACATGGGAGCAATTTGAGATCCCCTGCTCTTCAAGCAAAAACTCACAATCATTGTTCAAATAAACCTATATACAACAGCCAGAGATTTAGAGGAACTGCCATTTTATGTCACTGTAGTAATTTTTGAGGAAGAGTCAAATGTTTCCTTCACTATTTTAATTTTAAAGAAACTGATAAACACATTCCTATAAGATTGTTTTACAACAAACCTGTTCTGATAGCTGGAAAATTCAAGGAAGTGGTTTTTTTAAACTGCATATTCAACTAAGTAGAAGTTATTAAAAGAAGCAAAGCAGTCTTATTTTTAAAAAAAAATCTTTCACATTCCTCCTTTAAAGAAGCCTTCAAAAGTTATGCTTCTTTAAACTCTGTGACTTGAAGGCTACAAAATCATACAAGATCTTGAATCTGAACTGCCTTTCTCATTAATATTATCACCCTTGGTTTGTTTGTCCCCACACATATTTTTTAAGACTTTGTTCATTTGTGAAAGTAAACCAGGGCTATGAAAAAAAACTGGTTCAGCTGTGGTTATAATATCCACCAATTTGATATAAAATCATGATAAATCAGCACACTTACTGTACCTCTTCCTACTGTATTCAATTACTTATTTTTCTGAGTGCCCTATTGAGCTATTTTCTCTTAAAATTCAGCACACTTGCTATTCAATCTTCCCTCTCACACAGATGTCATACACAAAGATGCACTTTTATTATTTCACACCCAAGAAGTAAAACAAATCCTAGTTCTGTTCCTTCCCATCACCTAGAGCACATAAATTAGCTGAAGGCCACACTGAAATCCTACTTGCACACTCCGAAGTCCATGTTTTTCACCAGTTCTCACACACTGGTGAATACAGAGCTGCTACCCAGTCTGAAAGCAGAGGCAGAAGGATGCAGGGGAGGCCTGGCTCAGCTGGGTAGAATGATCCAGCTCAGCAGACCATAATAGTCTATGTGTTCTGCCTTGATGTGACATTTTTCGAGTCACACCCTCTCACCTGGACTGACACCCAACTTACAGTGCAAACATATGGCTTTTCCTCTCACCAAAGTCAGTTACATACTTTCCATGGCTACAGGAACCCAGTGGGAGCACTTTAATATAGAGACTTCTGGCCAGAACACAGTTATATAAACTCATTTAACTACTGTATTTTCTGCCCACACTTAGCACTGCATTAGCAGCTCAGTAGCAAAAATCCATTGAATTTTGTTTCTCATTGTTGTCATCTTATTGCAAAAGTCCCATACCTTCTTAGTGATTTCTCATGTGCAGCTCCTCACAGCACTGCCTCCTCCTTCTTCTTCACAGTACAGCCAGCAAACTCCAACTCTCTTCACAGCACAACCAAAAAACCCCAAGTTTCTCCTCAACCAGCTAACCCACTCTTTTGTAGCACTCTTCTTACTGGGCAGAGCTGTGGCCTGTTAAGGGCAGGCCTGTTCCTAATCTTTGGTGATTAGTACAGCTGCAACTCCTCAGGTGTGAGACTCCCTTCTGCACTACATTTATTTTCTTACATTCTATCCTTCCACATCTCATGAAATATTTCTTATTCATGGCTTGATGAGCAAATCCTAGCATAAATTTTGACTCACTATTACTGTGAATATATCTATTTCTTTTTCTTCTAAGGAAATTTTCTGAATTCCTACACCTAGAATCTTTGTCCACATGAGAATTGTTCTATCATTCTTCAGAGTGCCCTCAGCACTGCAGCCTCCTGGCCCCATCAGTCTGTAAGGGGACCCAAGCGTTATTCAGGGCTGCTATTTGTGCTTACTCAGTTTGCTCTTGTCAAAAGGGGCAAACAATACAAAGAATCAAATCAGATTAAACCAAAATCATTCTCTGACAGAAATCAGTAGCATTTGCTGAGGGGAAGAAGGCAAGAAAGGGGCAATAGATCATAACACTCACAGTGGTGTGACCTTCCCAGTTGCCAGCCATCCATCACTGTGGAATCTCCTCAGATCTGCCAGGCTCAATAGCAACCTGGAGAGCTGATCCACTAACAGAGGGTCCCTCAACAGATCCATGAAAAAACAGGAATCATCACTTTATTAGTATTTTAAAGCCTCATATAATGGAATGGCAACATATTACTGGAGGTAAGATTATTTTTAAAAATCACTATCCAAAATCATCCTTTTTGCCTTTGCACTACTTGAATATTTTTTGGTATTTCATCCAACAAATACCATATGTGACTTTGAAAAAAATTCATACTGTGAAATCTGTAAGATACAGTCAAGAAGGACACTAAAGTTTTTTCATCAAATCTGAAAAATACCACTTTCATGTTGCTACAGTAACATCTTCCTAACAAGCCCTTTAAATTTAAACACTGTCTTAAGAGAGTTCTAGGTCAAGTTAAAAAGCACAGTCAAGCTCTTCAGAGGAATCCAGTTCATATTCAGCATGGGTAAGGATGGAACAGAAAAGGTGAACTAAAGTTTTTATCTATTTCCACAATGACTTCTCACTTGCTGAGGTCTGTCCTACTTTCTTTCCCCTTAGCCACCCAGTAGTCTCTCTTGTGAGGAGAGAATTCTCAATGGTCTCTAAGGAAAATTCCCTAATAATTTTTTATCCTAGAGCAACTTATCATCTTCATTAAAAAAAAAAAAAAGCTTACATTTGCAAAAAGATATATTTGCAGAAATAAGTTTTCACCTCCTGAGATGAAACCAAAAAAAAAAAAAAGCTATTTCTAATTCGTCACATATGGAGAATAACTACACACAGATAATATATGAACTGAGAAATTGCAGAGTGAATACAAAATTCATTCATGAGGCACCTGGGGATTCTGAAAGGAATTTATATTTATTTTTTCTGTAACTATGCAATTATCTCACTGGTCTCAAGGTCCAGAGCTCAAGTCATTCTTTTTTCTGGGGAAGTATGGGCAATATGCATACTGAGAATCATCTTTGGAAAAGGAGGAATAACTTCTTTCAGTTTTCATGCAGTTGTAAAGCATCAGTTAGTGGATTTTTGGCACCAATCTGATTTCAGAGAAATATTCATTTGCATCTTTTTACAGTTCTTCCTGGATGTCAGCAGACATCCTACTCATTGGAGAAGAATGCAAACCAAACCTTCTAGCTCATCTAGATTTGTGCCATATCAAATTTTAAAAAGTAAGTTAAATTCACAGTCTTTTTATTGCACAAGGCACTACAAACAGCAGATTCAAGGCAATTTTAGGAATTTCTATCTAGTCTCATTTTAGAAACCTTGTTATAACTATCTTACTTGGAAATGCAATGAATTCTCTGAGTAACCTTGAACATGTATGCAAGTGACAGCACTATGAAGTTGGAATTATAAGTTTTTCTAGTATGTAAAATTTTTATGTCATTAAACCGCTCAATTACCAGCTAAATAAGTGAAATAAAGGTCCAGATTCTACAAAAATTCAAAGAACAAAACTGCTGTGACCTATATTTTTCCTTGCTGAAAGCATAAAGGGTGAACGCTCACGTTTCCTAAGTGACAACAGCATTTACTTATAGTTGGGCACATGCTTCACTCTTTGCATTGGCAATCAGTACCAAAATTAAACAGACAGACTTAATCACACCTTTCAGGTAATAAACTATTACATAAATAGCTCTTCTTTGATTTATGAAGTGAAAAAAATATCATCATAATAACTGACACACATTATCCACAAATGAAAGGTGACTAAAAATAAATTATGAATAAATATAATGTAAAATGTGGTGGGAAGAAGCGGTAAGAAACTGGATTACTGAAATTATCCTATTTCCAACAGAGCTGCCAGTTCAACTTTTATTTACAAAAACTAGGAAAAAGAGCGACTGTTGCATACTGACTCCAACACAACAGATAATATTAGAGTACTCTGACTCCCAGCTTAATAATGTGTGCTCAGGAAGAGTTGTATTGGAAGAGTGTGTAAATGGTTTGGGGGATTCTTTTTTTGGTTTGGGGTTGTTTTTGGTTTTGTTTTTTTTTCTCAAAGTGGTGTTTATTTGACACCTGTACAACTGGGAATGACTTTCCAAAAGTTCTGCGGCAATGATGAAGCTGGTCAGAGTTCTGTTAGCACAGCTGAGAGGAGCTGAAGGGCTGGAAGGGGGGTAGAAATCCTAGGTATGAATGAGCCTTCTCCCAAAAGAAACCACATAGAAAAGCAGGTCCTTCATGAAAAGTCAGTATGCATTTTAGGGGATGAGACTTCACCAAAAATAATCTGTCCCTGGGAAACTTAATTAACCATTCTGATAATTACTTTACTCTGACAGTCTGGTAAAGATTACTGGTTATGGAATGCTATGTGATCTTTCTCTGCACCTATTCTTTTGTATCTGCATAGAGTAGAATATTTGCTTTTCATTTGAACATGAATGTTGTCTAGGCTTGGGGAGTGACTTAGTTGTGGCCAGCAGAACATTGCCCTCTGTTTCCCAGAGTGACAACACAAGGCAACACTCACACCCCATTCTGTGGGATCAGGGGTGTAAAATGGAACTCCATCAAACCACCAAAGCCCATATTCTGGCAAGAAGAATTCTCCACACTGAGAATTAAGCAGAGTATCTTTGTCAAAGAGAAGGAAAACACGGGAGCTCCTGAGCCATGTCTATCTTCAGACTACAACAGAGACAATAGAAAACTGACTAGAAAGAAAATGTTCAAATATTTATTTGGTAGTGCTTTGTCTCAAATAGAGCTAAACATACTCTGTAAAATCAGGCAAGCCCTGTTTAAATATTTGGTGTCTTAAATCCGTTACATCCAGGAACCCTGGATTAATACCAGTGGCAACAAAAGGAACTGAACCTGCAATCCCTCTAATTTACACCAAACACAGAAACAAAGTCAGGAACACTGGTGACACTATTCATTGAAGGCTGCATTTTATATGCCTATCTTGATAGCAGAGTCTCCTTGTGCAGGGAGGAACTTTCATCTGAAAGCAACTTGATGTTATTCTAATTCCAGATGGACAAAAAGAAAGACACTGAATGACAAGAGTGTTAGGTAGCCAAACATATGTAAGATAAGTTCAGATTCTGGCAGTCTCATGCAGACTTAGGTGAAGCTCATCCCCTGTTAATGCACTACTATTTAATTTAAACTCTCTGGCATAAGCCTCCGTAAACTGCAAGAGGAAGAACCACACTTCTTTTACAACCACCAGTGAGCAGCTGATCCTTTCAGAGCTCTTCCCTACCTGCTAAACTGTGGAAACAGTTCCCTAATCTGAAGAGAATAACATATTGTTCTACAATTCTCTCAAGTAATTCTTCAATTAGGAAAGTTTGACAACTGGGTGTGATCAGTTCCTTCATTCAAGCTGAATCAGATTCTCCATCAAACCTGTGTGTTCCACTTTCTGAAACAGCAGCCATTTGACAGCTGTTTATTCTCAAGCCTGTGTGTTGTGTCCATTTCCTCCTCCCCGCTCAGTTATTTACTTTCAGATTACAAGCTCATTAGAGCAGGTGTTACTCAGAGAAACAAAAGCAAATGGACAGAAAATAACCCACCCTCATCCCTAGATCTTTGCTGGGCAGCATAAAACCCAGCACATATAGTACTAAAACAACCTTCCCATTCTGCTTTTCAAATGCCACTTGATTATAGCATTATAAATGTTCTATTGTCTGAAAGTGTGATTGCTTCCAAAGAACATGATTGTTTTATTTTCTGCTGCTCTTACAATGGATAGCTTCAGTTAACTTTGGGTTTTCCTTCAAAGTTTCAGTTTTCATTCTTGTCACATTTATTCTGGATATACAATTTTTACAGCTGGTTTTTGTCCTTGGAATTTATCCCCTGCATCTAACATATGTTGGTAAACCGTAATTATGAGCTGACCTAGTTAAGTAAAATAAATTTCCAGGTAGGTAGTACTAACAAGAATATTTTACCAGCTTTAAAATTGAGGCAAGAAATTTGCAGAACCTCACCCCAGTTTTCAAGAGGACAAAAAAAAATAAAAGAAGCACAGCCAAACAAACACTTCTTAAATACAGACCAAGCAAAAATCAAAATTTAATGAATACTCGTCACTGAAGAATATTTGGGGTGGAGTTATGTCTGTCAACTGTGTCACTACCTCCAAGGTGACCTACCTAAATGCTTGATGATATTTAGCTTGGTATCTTGTTTTCATTAATATTCAGCTATCTCCAAACAGTCATGACAGATGACTAATTCCCAAATTTCCTTTTCCCCTCATTTTTTTCTTCCTTTAGGATGTTAAAGTAAGAACTGGGATAGTCACCAGTGAGAAAAGCCGTCTCCAACAAATGGAAAGAGTTGCATAATCCACAGATTGATGTCATGAAGATAAGAGGGAGTGTTTAGCCAAGGAGCTGGCCTGGGAGGTGTGGCCAGGTCTCAGAAGAGGCTTGGTGGTAGATTTTGCTAGTTTGAGTAAAGCATTGACTGACTACATACTGAGACAACTGAGCTTTGCTGAAATCTAGATCAGGAAGGAAGATTTCATGAGTAATAGCTCACTGAAGGTATTTGATAGTTAACATCTACCACAACAGAGATCAAATAAAGCTGAACTGTAAGTATTTTATATATAAAGTATTCCACACTGCAAATTAAAATTATAACAAACCATTTTTTCCAAGAGAAATAAACAATAATGTGTGCATTCTTAAAAGAAATAGAATAGACATTCACATTATTTGGTGGTGATTTATCCACATTAATCAAGGCCTATAATCTTTGATGCTTTTTTTTTAATTCAGCACTAAAGTGCAAATACAATGTAATGTCTGACTTATAAATCTAGTCTGTAAGAGAGGACAGATTAATAGGAGGCTATCTTTTACACAGACACAAGTCAAGATTTCATGCCTTTGAGACCTTAAGAGAAATAGTGACATAAACTAATCCTACCCCCAAAACCCATCTCCCTGTTGCCATGTCATGGACACCAGCACCAATACCAGCACTGGTTTCACTGCTTCAGAGCAAGGCTGTGGTTTAAGTCTCTTTTTTTTGTTTCATCCAAACCAATACCCTTTACAAAAGCAAGATCAACAGTCACTGTCAGGAATAGCATAACATTTTGTTACTGCCATTCTGTACTGCAAAGCTCCAGGCTGGTAGTAGTTGAAAAAACACAGACAATTGCTTAACACACAAACTCTTCCTCAGGCCTGAAGATGAGGCATGACCTTCCAGGTGAAGTAAAGTTGTTTCCTGAAACAACTGCTCTGAGTTTAACTGAATTGCATCAACCAACCAAAAACTTGTAGAAAAAAGACAACTTCTGCTCTTGGTGCAGAGCAGAATAGTAAGAAGAGAAGAGGTTATAATATCTTTACCCCTTTTAGGGCAGCAACAGACAGGTAATTATCTTCTGCAGAATAATGTGAGCAGAAAATTTCTGTGCACCAGAAATTCAAAACACCTCATTCAGCATCCACAACTGATTTTCATAAGGTACCTTGTAGAATATGTTGAGGCTCAGACTTGAGAGATCAAAGACTAATTGGCAAAGAGGGAGTAAAAAAGGGGGACTTACGTGCATCTGGCTATTTCCTGAGTTTTGTTGAACTTGTTAAGTTCATTGCAATACATAGTGTGTGTTTGGTCCCCACTGCATTGTTTTCTATGAGGACATCTGGAAGTATGTGACATTTTGGAGGCACAACTATCTCTGCACATTACCTTGTTCTTGCTGGCTGTGATTTCAAGCTTATGTAACCATCTTTGCATGCTGCTAAGCTATGACTGAAAGAAGAGACCTTACACCCACTACAACCAGCTGTACTTCCCATAAAACTTCTAGTTACTCATTTTACATGTAAAAACAGCTTGTTTGATCAATGTGTTACTTGGAAGCAAAATAGGTAGGCATTGTAAGCACTAACTCTCTGTCCAGAGACAATGTGTATCAAAAAACTAGGTGTGGCATTTAAGTACCATTACTGAAACAAACTATAAGGGAAAAAAACACAGTAAGAAGTGGTAATTTACTAAGATACTTCTCAAGAAATTCCTTCTCAAAAAGAATAAAATCTATAAAGTTCCTCTAATCTTTTAAGAAATAAAACTCCCTAACTGTTGGATGAGTACAGCTGTTCTGAATGGCAAACTCTTAGTGGGAATGCAGTAATGTATTGACACTGTGGAATGGTTGAGGTAGACATAGAACCCTTCCACCACCTCACAAATAAAGGCCCTAAAGCTCACATAAGATCATTAATTTATGCACACATTAACACGGATTCCCTTGACTGTCCATAACTCAGGTCTTCATAGTCCCCTTCCTTCAGCTCCCTAATGCTAGACTCCCCTGCCTTTTTCTCTGTCTTGCCTGCAGACCTCCTACACATTTACCTGCTTTTTTCCCCTATGCTAGCTCATTCTGTTATGCCCATTTCTCCTCTGTCTCATTTGGAGGTCCTCTTCACTTGTTTGCAACTACCAGAGGCTGATTTTATCAGAGAAATTTCTTCCAAGTATTACAATTATCCATTAGCCACCTCACCTCAGTCCCTTATGTGACAAACCTGCTTGCCTACTCACAGAACCTCCCTAAAGAGCTCACTGGCAAGACCTATAGATCTCAGAAAGGTTTTGAAGAAATCTAGCTGGTGAGCCTCAAGCAACCTAACTTTAGTTTAAACTACTTCATTAGTCTCACCTAGTGGGGAAAGACAGGTGAATCACTCTCCAAATGTGTTTAGCTCTCCCCAAGTTTAACCTGAGCATCTGATTTTTGAAGTGCTGAAGTGCAGTACCTACCTTGTAGATATTTACAGGTACTTGTCCTAGCCTGGGAAATGAATTAAGATAATACTAAGTGAAAAGCAGTAGCTGCACTCAGGGAGACATTTATCTGACCTGTGTTGGATATGTACAGTTGGGTAAAATTAATTGAAATTTATAAACTAGAAATAGGTTAAAAGGAGCCTAGAGTGATTAGCTCAATTAATTACATTTAGTTAGATTATTCCCAGCCCTTACATTAAGAGAAATAAATCCTTTCTATTCCCAGAGCAGTTTCTCATAGTGTATGTGCATTTCTCAACTCCATTTTTTTTGCCACAGCTTTGGTCTGAAAGAATGAGTTAATAGTTTTATTTTGCAAATCCCTTATCCTTCTAGTCACCTTCCTTCATTTTCTCATGCCTCAACTGAACATTTCAGGTTTGCTGCTGCAATTGACTATTTCTTCCAAGAGAAAAGGTAACTCCATTTAATATTAAATTTACATCTTTACAGATCATATATAACTCACTAATCTCCATTTCTGATCTCCTATTCTAAGGATTTATTTTCTCATTCTGTCCTTTAAACATCCACATTCCAACATGCTTCTCTCTATTCCTTGGCTTCTCTTCTGCTTGCTTCCCTTTTTCATCAGCATCTTCACCTGCTTACTCCTCATTTGCAAATATAAAACTGTTTGACCAACAACAGTATTACTCATCGCCTTCCTGGATTATTAATAGTGACCATGCTGAGCCCAACCAAATACACATCCAGCTCAGCACTCCAGTGATGGAAGCTAGCAGTGAACTTTGCCTCTTGGTGACTTTCCATCCTCGGCCAAATTTATGACCAAAAGCAAATCAATCTTTCCTCCAGTTACTGAAATTCCTCCCAAATCTGCCTGTGTTGCCTAAACACCAACACAGGTTTTAGCAAGACACTGATTTTGTAAGAATAACTGCAGAGATTTTAGCTAAATTTTAGGCTACATTGTCAGTGGGATGAGACTAAAATATGTATCATTCTCAGACAGCTGGAATATACACTGCCTTTTGACTTGCACAAGTCTTCTTATGGATTTGGACACATACGAATGATGGCAACCACCTACATCTGAGCTCATGTTCTTATGCTCTCTTTCCAGGCAGTGGAAATCTGACTGACACAGGGGACCTCAGCTCCTGCTTCTCAATGAGCTCAACACCCCCAGGGACTGCAGCTGCACTTTCCTCTCCGTGGCAGCTCAGCACAGAGCTGTCTGCAACCCACAGTGCTCACAGTCACAAAGTACACAGGCCACTGCCTGTCTATCAGCAGTGTGTCAACATGACCTGCCCTGGGCTGTTTCAGCAGAGCTGCCCAAATGTTCTGGGATCTAAGGAGGAGCACAATTCCCCCTCAGCAGGCTGGCTGACGTCATGGCACCATGATGGTGCGCTGTGGGGAGGTTTAGAAGGGCTGGGGAACGCTCAGGTAGGAAGCAGAGACAAGATTATCTTGCCAAAAACTTCTCTGTTTTCTCTTAGTCAGTAAGACAAACAAGAACACAGAAAAACTCCCAAGAAATCCCATCCTATGGACACCCTGCAACTGCTTCCTTTGACTGATAGAAAAGTGGTCACTTCCTGTCCACTTGCAACTTTGAACACAAACAAGTTACAGTAAAAAAGCTATTGTAGAACAGTCATGGCATGATGCCAATAATATTAATGCATGTTCTTACCTGTAATTCAGTGGTACTGACAGATAGGCATGCCTTGATATCAATCTACCTTAAAGCTGCTTTTTAATGTAACTGATAACTTAAGAAACATTTCTAGGATATGCACAAATATTTTTGATGAAGGGAAGAATCCAGTTTCCTACACTGAATCTTTCACATTCTGAGCACACAGTCTTGTCTTGAATTATTTTGCTGTTACTTTTATTTTCTAATATATCATAAATTACACTCCACCATCAATAATTACATCAAAAAAAGACATTATTAAAAAACCAGAGTGCCTATGAGAAGTTCCAAATTAATGCAACTGGAAAGTCAGGCAATTTTTTTGTATTGAACAGATGGTAAAACTCTAATTCTCCTGCTTTCTCAGCCAGTCTGCTACAAGCCCCAAATCAGAACTTTGATCCAAATGCTACTGAGGTCAGTGGGAAGGTTGACATTGACTTCAGTGAGCTTCAGCTCAATTGCTGCAAGAAGGAAAACTTCAGTCCTCATGGATCTTCAGAGCAGTTAACAATGACGGCTGAGAACAACAGCTCTGGTAGTTTTGTTAAGGTAACATCCATCCACCAAGAACTAAACCAAGATACACTTCTTTGCCATTCCCCATGTGGCATCCATAGATGAAAGCTCTCTGTTGCTGCCTCCTTTGGATAGTGTTCAAAACACTGAATAAAATGCAGAAAATCTAAATAAATAATTTTTTCCCCTGTCCTACTCTTTATTTCACTCTTGCAATTTAAGAATCAACACTGGAGAAATGCTTTTCACCAACAGTAACTTAAGTCCCTGCTGTTGCAGTTTCTTAATTGTGATCAACTTCAGCCACTTGCAACTCCTAACCCACCTCTAAAATATTTTTTCAGTGGTTAAATATGCACACAGTACTTTGTGAAAGTACTAAACTTAACATGCAACATTTTTTAAGTCCTTGAGTAAAGTTTCTATCCTCAATTACATTTAAATCCTAGAGAAATGTAGGACACTGTCTTTGCTCACTGTATGTGTCAGGAACTCACAGCTAAAGGTTTAGGAGTATATTTCATTTAAAGCTGAAATGTGACTTGTCTTTTTGTTAGCAAGTTAAAAAGTAACTCTCTTCACACTCATTTGACAGACAAAAATTTTGCCTGTGATTACTTCAATACAACTCTGAAGGAACTTTTACACAGTGCAAGGAACAAATTCACGTACAGTGTGGAACAAATGTTTCTGGAAATTTCCACAGCATATCAATGTACTCATTTAATAGGAAAATGCATACTGAAAAATGGGATTGCACACAACACAAAAGATCAAATTATATTGCAAAATCATATTCACTGAAGGTTATAAGCATCATTTTACACATTAGAGGTCAATGTGAAGGCACTGCAGCAAGCACATTTACTCTTTTCTGAAACATAGGAGGACAACTTCTGCTATAAAGTAGCAGTGTTTTAGTACTAATGAAAGCATGTGATTAAGATTACTCACAGCTTACCTTGTTATTGAGTTCTCTACCTCACCAAGCCTACCTAAAATGAAAATAAAGTACCACTGCAACTTTCTGAATCAATTAGTCTACTTAAAAGGCAGTACAATGAAAATATTTCAGTAGCTGGAGCTGCAGTTTTTATTGAAGGTACTGCTTAGTGTTATGACCATCAATACAAGAATGGAATAACCCAAACCTTTGGAATTGAGCAAACATGATCAGGATGTATTTTTCCACAGATGATTACTTTGTAAAACACAGAAGTTCCATAATCTTAAATGAACTGTATCTCATAAATTAATAAAGGTTTCTTTAGAATATTCAACTCCCAACCCCAGTGTTTCATTAAAGACTAATGAATACTACTATGTACTCAGTTGATTTTTTTTTTCTGTGAAAAAGAGAAGAATCTCTCTCCTGGCCTAGACCTAGGCAAGAAAAAGAGAGAGGAAAAAGACTTTACTTTTCCTTATTTGTTTACATTTAAAATGTTACTATAAATCATCACTGAATGATGAATGATGAAGGTAAATGTCAAGAAATGGAAGAATATGTGCTTCTCTTGGTAATTGCACCTTAACAAAACACCTCACCACAGGAAGAATCTACAAAGCTTCATGAATTATAGAGGCAGAAGAAGCAGGAGTCTTAGTTAACTCCAACTTTAAATCTTCTAATTTCTTAAAAAATTTTGTAATTATGTTGCAAAATAAGGGTCAACATTTAAAGATGCTCACTATACTGAAAAGTGCAGACAAAAGTTGACCATAAAAAAGAGGAAAAGAATGAAATTGGATTAATCCATTCCATGAAATGACAAAGGTCATGAACTTCTGCTTCTCAAACAACTTTTAGGAAGAGTTCCTGAAATAAAGGGGAAAAAAACCCAATAAAAATATGTTTCTGTAATTACTTTGCTTTTAAGGCAGTTTTCAGCACACATTCTAGAGGACTCATTGTGCATCTGTCTGTCTTCAATTTTCAATTAAAGAAGATGGGACTGTGCACAAGAAGAAACCAAATTAGTAGCTTTCACATATAACCAGAAATAATCCCAGAAATTGGATACCTTGTACAATTACAGTTATGTCCCCTGATTGTGTCTAAAAACTGTACTCCAAAACTAAACAGAATCTATAATAATAAATAGTTCAAACTCAAGATTAATGAGATCTGAAACACTGGTCAATAAAAGAAGTAAAGGAATTCTAATGGAAGAGACAGCTAAAACTGTTTCACTTTAAGCAATGCAAACATTTTCCTGCATCATGTCCAACACAATCAATCCCTTCCCATCTTTCACAGAGATCCCTGACATATCAGTGAGGTCCCTAACCCAGCAAGAAGTAGTGAGGCTCAGCTTGTTTTGCTGCCTTTAAAATGCCTCCAAATTGTACCTCCAAAGCAGTGGGTTCACTGTGTAAAAGCAAGGCTGCTCTTCCCCCAATCCCTTCCATGCAAGGACAGCCTTAACTGGCAGGCAGGGATCCTTGCCGAGGCAGGAGCACAGGGAAGCTGGAGGGAAGTAACAAACACACACATTGTTTTTGTGTTTCAGCTACAACAAACTGAAAAAATACTCTGCGACCCAAACTGATTTGCAGTTTGTGTTTAGGGAGAGAGAATCAAAATCTGACTACTTCAAAAGCACAGAGCAGGCTATTGCATTATTAGAGGTTAAATTTACAGCTGTTACTTGCAATATTTTTACGCAAGCTTTCTCCTCAGCAGATTAGGAGAAACAGTCTATATCTATAGCAACCAGGAGTGAAGAGGGATGGATAAATCCAGTCCAAGCCATTTCTCCTTAAAACCTTGCATCACTACCTTCACTACAGCAAGCATAATAGCTCATTTTTATTGCCACTTGACTGAAGCCTCATTATAAACATGGTCAGCTGGTTTTAATTCCTTCTTAAAAAACAGAATGTACATGAGGAAAACTGCAGCAATATTCCTCTGGAAGGCTTTCTTTGTTTCTTAAAGAAATTTAATTTTTTTGTCTTAGAAAAAGATTCCTTAGGGATAGTTTGTTTAGCTTTCACTCTGATCTCCATAACCACCCTAGGTAGATTTTAAAATGCAAAAAAATACAAAATTCTCCTAGTCATGACCTTCTTGACTTAAAGCGAGCTTTGGGAAGATACTATAAGTGAAATGAGACTGACTCTATAAATAGATATTAATATTAATAGACAATTCAGGTGAGCATACAGTGCTGAATGTCTCAATGCAAGGAAAGAACTGCCAGGGAGAGTGTCACAGGAGAATTGCATCGATTTGAAACAGACAGAGTTTGTTTCAAATCGATGCAATGAAGGATCCCTTCATGCCCGTGTGGGTCACTTCCCAGGTGGGGATGCTGATGGTACCTTCTAAATGAAGAAGGGGTCGGTCAAGAATGTCTCAACACAAAGCAGCTGTTTAATGGTCCGCACTGGGCAGCACTAGGGATTTTCTGACAGCTCTGAAAGAGCCCTAACCCGGAGCCAGGGCTGACTTCCATCTCCAGGAGCACGAGTTGGAGGGGGAACTCCACCAGAGGCTGCATCTGGGGGATTGTGGCCCGGAGATTTCCGGTCTCACTCAAACAGAAGGGCAATTCGGTGGGCTGAATCCAGCAAACCGGGAGAAGGGTTAAATATGTGGAGGCTGGAAGCATTTTCGGGGACTCGCCACTGGCGCACCTCGATTTTAGGGGCCTCGTGAGCCCTGGAGGAAGTTTTCAGCATGCGGGGACAGCGGGTGAGAGCCGCTCCGCAGAGGGGTCCCCCGAGACGGGACACGCCGCTGGGGCAGGGGCAGGGGCGGAGAGCGGGGGCAGGAGGTGCGAGGGGCCGGGAGCAGGTCGTGACAGACCCGGGGACAGGTTCGGGCAGCGGGAGGCGGTGCGGAGGCACCGGCGGACGGGGCCGCTTATCCGGAGCCGGCGGTGAGGGACCAGAGGACGGAGCTCCGGAGCCGGCGGTGAGGGACCAGAGGACGGAGCTCCGGAGCCGGCGGTGAGGGACGGGCGGACGGGCCCCTCGGCGTCCGCCGAGCGGGCGCGGCCGCCGGGGCCCTGCCGAGCTGCCAGCGGGGAAGCTCCCGGGCAGCAGTGCGGGGTGCGCTCCCCGCTAGCCCCGCGCCCCCCGCCCCCGGCCCCACTCACCGATCCGCGCCTCGGCGGCGGCCCCCGCGGAGGGCTGCTGGATGCGCGGGGCGGCGGCGAGCACCTGCGGCAGCGGCGGCGGCGGCAGCAGCAGCAGCAGCAGCGGAAGGACGGAGCCCAGCGTGTCCATCATGCCTGGCCCATCGCATGCCCCGCTCCCCTGCCCGCCGCCGCCAGCCCTCACTCCATGCCGCCCGCCCGCCCTGTGCCTCCCGCGGCCGCTCCCCGGCTCCGGCAGCCGCAGCAGATTCAACACCCAGGACAGCGACCAGCGCCGCCCGCCCCCAGCCCCGCCCCGGCCCGCCCGGCAGCCGTGAGGGGGGAGCGCTCCCCGCCGCCCGCTCCGCCCTGCCCGCCCCGCCGGGACCCCGGGGAAGCGGATCCCCCGGGCAAGGGGAGCGATGGAGCTCCCCCGGCCCTCCCCGGCCCTGGTGGAGACCGGGATCCTGCCCACCTCCGCCGGCAGCCCCCGTAAAGATGGCTGGGCATGGGGAGGGAGTTAATGTGCTTGTTTCACACACCTGTACGGGGAGACAATGGAGCCGTTCAGGGGCAATGGCCATAAACTGAAACACAGAAGTTTCATCTCAACAAGAGGGAGAACTTCTTTACGTTGAGGGTGTCAGAGCACTGGAAAAGGCTGCTCACGGAGGTCACGGACTCTCCCTCTTTGGAGACATTCCAAACTCTCCAGGACACGTTCCTGTGTCACCTGCTCCAGGTAACCCTGCTTTGGCAGGGAGGTTGGACAAGGTGATCTCCAGATGTCCCTCCAGATGTTGGAAGGGACATCCAACCCTAAAAATTCTGGGATTCTGTGAAACCAGTCCACCCTATCAAAGTTTTGTCCTGAAATATGTGCCAGCTGAGTGGATCTTCCCTGTGGTCTCCTCAGCAGCTGGTTGTGTACCAATGCTTTCTCTGCAGAAAATTACTGGCTATTCCAAAGGATTTAAAGAGCCTTCAGGTAAACACCTCAGTGAGTTTTCCTGAGAGACACCCACATGTGCGACATGTTATCCTCTCCCTCCTGTCCCCAAATCACTCTCTGCAAGTGGGAGCATCAGTCCAGGCTGCCAGGAGGGATCAGGAGTCTCAAGTTCATGGAATCCCTCTTGGTTCACAGGCTCTTCTTTTCTCAGAAATTCACTGTAGAAATACTCATCCTTTAATCACAGCCACCAAGGTGCCATGTCTCCATACAGGGGGATGTGTTTTTGGCCAGGACAGCCAGCTCCATGCCACACCATATGATGTTGGTCCCAGCCCCCTCTGTCGCCTAAACATCTACTTTTTTCCTCCCTGAAGTTTCAGATTCCCATGACCTTCAGGTAAACAGCTCTAACTACACCTGACATGCTTCATCTCTGCCTTTAACCAGACTGAGACATGCTCGAGGTATTTAAAAAGAGTAACAATTTTAGTACATGAAGGGACTTTGCCATAGAGCAGAAAAGCAAATAACAAAAGTCCACAGAACAGACTAACCCTGGAAGAGCAGAGACCTTCCTCCTTGCTCACTTCCAAGACTTGGGGCAGGGGGACTGGATGGGAGCTCATTGGGAGAACAAGGGGTACTTACAGACAACTGCAGACAACTCTTGTCCTCTCAGTTTTGCTCTGTGGGAAAACCATGAACCTCTGTGCTGGAAAACAAAAAAATCACTGCTTCTAGAACTGGTGCAAAGTCACCTCCTTTCCTTTGTGGATAAGGTTAGTGACTCAGATGCAAAAAAGGGCAATACTTGAGTCAGAAAACTGAAATTTTAAAAAAGTATTGATACTGGATGGTCTTTTCAAACATTTCTGATCTTGAGGTCTCTTACATGACTGTTTATGTCTTGCAGGAGAGTGGCTTCACTAAGCCAAAAGGTCCCTTTACCTGAGAAAAATCAATTTTGACAACACTGAGAGAAATCTGAGCACTATAAGAGGAGAAACGAAAAAGGAGGGAAAAGCATTCTGTGGAAAGGACAAGATGAGAAATGAAAGTGCTGAAACATAAATTAGTATATTCTCATGGGTTATGCAAACCATCTGGCTTTAAAAGCTAGTAGTGGGAACAAGGAAAAAGGTCATCAGAATTAGCAGAGAACTGCAAAACAACTGAAGGTAAGAAAGCAGCAAATGGCAGGCACAGTGAGAGAACAAGTTGTACGTCAAAATACAAAATAGCAGTGATATTACTGGGAATCAGTGCAGCTCTGCAAGGAATGATTTGCATAGTTCCTGTGAATTTATGATCAAATACTATGCAGATTTTAAAAGGAAATTAAAATTCTCATAGCCACTCCGTGCAGAAGATTAGCAAAATAACGACATTTGTTCAAAAGCCTTTGAAGCAATATGAAAAATCAGGACAAGAAAGGGCATTCATCCAGGACAGGAAGAAATCCTTGAATATCCAAATCCAGTAAAAACAGGAGTCAGGTGTCAAGGAAAGAGTAAAGAGTCAATCAGTAGGTGAATTAGGCATTTGGAGATAACTCAAGTAGCAATTCTCAGGACTGGGAAGTGCAAGGCATTCCCTGCCTGGCTGTATTTTACAGTTTTGTAGTAGGCTTCACCTAACAAAGATACACAGATCTGTCTTAAAGCCCCAGGAGCAGACAGATTGAAGTAATGTGTATTAGGTATAATGAATTTTGTTAATGAAGTGTAAAAACTGCAAGGCTTGAGTCTGTGTGCAAATTAGATGAAAAACAGTATCACAGAGTAAATAATGTGTCACATGCATCTTCCTTGCTGGTTCACAGTCATTTTATCAAGACAATTATCAGTGGCAAGGTTTTCAATAGTTCATATAATAAATTAAGCATCCATGTTTAGGTCTTCCAACCTTGTGAGGTTGTTTTGATTGTGGTTTTTCTTATCATGTTTTCAATAAGTTTCTGAACTGTGGAAAAAGAAATCCTAAAGTGTGGAAGTCATTTGTGAAAATGTCTAGAAAGACTAGAGAAATTACTCCATTCTTGAAGTCAGGGATGTTGTGAGGCTCAAACAGAACTATGGGACTTGATAGTTTTGAAAAAACAGTATCAGCAAATTATTTCTCTAAGGGCATATTTAAATCTTTTTGGTAAGGGATTCTAAAGATATTGAATGGTAGGGCAGAATATCAGCTCTCCTTGCTAGTGTGTCTGGAGGTGAGGGTGAGGCTTCATGAAAGAATATAATTGGGAAATACAGGACCAAAAAATTCAGCCCAGTAAAAATCCAGCCCAGCACACTGAGGTTTATCATGTCCTTAATTGCTGGAGCTAAGTCTTTTTATGATGCCCATTTAGATGTGAAAAACATGCTAGGCAAAGTAAAAGGAGAGCTGGATAATCTATATGATTTTATGCATGTGAAAGATTTACATCCTTATCCATGGCAACCACAGCTGAACAGGAGTTTTTCAAGGGAACACTTTTCTATTTGAAAATGCTGTGTTGTCTGACTAAGGCTTTTCATGGGAAATAGACATGTTTTAATCAAAAATTCACTAGTAAGGGCTAGGAAAAAAGATCCAGAGGGGGCCAGAAATGATCCCAGGATGGCTAATTAGTCCAGTATCCAGGACACCTGTGTGGCCTGGTGGTAATTTAAAGGTTCAAATTTTTGCTCTGGTTGATTCAAAGACATGAACTAACCACTGGATATTTAGGTCAGCCTCTCAATTTCACTGCGCCATTCAAGATTATATTAAAATGGCCTGCTAGAAAAGACCTGGTAGGTAGTAGTTTAGCATGGGAGAGGCAAGAAAATCATTATAGGATTTATTTTTTTTGTTTACTTCTGTTTAGAATTAAATATTAGGAGTAGTGAATTAATCAGTTGGGAATTGAGTTAATAGTAGAACTTTTTAGAGATGTTAGAACAAAAAGTGCCAAAATTACACAAACCAGACATTGACCGGGTGTAAACAAGAAACACAGGATTCAATCAAAGTAGAACATTGCCAAAAAATAAGTAAGGCATAAAGATACACAAAGGGAAAATACTCTTGCTACTTATCAATTTGTAAATAATTGTGATATGAATAAAATGTTATAAACAGAATTTAAGTAATACAGGATAGTTAGAGGCTAAGTATTAGAACTTACAACACAAAGCTAAAATCTGAGGTTTACTGTGTACTTAGCTACTGAGGTCGTGTTTGAAAGCCTTTGCAGGTCTGTTTTCTAATTTCAAATGGGAATGGTATTTATAAGCATAGGTACACCTGTGTGATTGTAAAAATTGTATATTTTTACTGGATAGAATTGCATATTTCATCCAAGGATCATGGAGCTATTCGTCAGTTCATCCAAGTATAAAGAAGAGTCTGAACAAAAGGTCAGTTCCAGCCATGCTAAATACACTCTACCTGCACAGACAAACAAGCCCTTAGAGAAAATAAAAAAAAGCATTAAAATTACCTTCTTCATTTTCTTTCTTCCTCTCATCCTCTTGTCCCCTCCACTCCCCGCTCCCCAAATCAAAACTTCTGAGCATATTAGTTGCAGATCATTTGTCCTGCTAATGGGTCCAAAGTCCACAAGGAACAACACCTATCAGGCAGTTTATCTCAGATTCAGTAACCTAGATATCTTGGCAGAGCTTTAAGATGTATTGGGGGGATTAAGGGTAAAAGAAGAGAGAAAGAGATAGAGAGGCTTGTGGTGTATCTGTGCCCAGAAAAGACAGAATTTATATTGTTTTATTATTTCCATTTCTGGCTTGAGAGGATGTAGGTAAAATATTCAAAGCCTGTAGATGTATCCACAGACACTGAGAGAGTTTTGAAGGCTCTGATGCACATGTAACATTCACCACACCTTTCTGAGGGCAGAAAGAGCTGCTTGAGCAGCAGTGATCCTCCTTCACCTTGTGTGTGATTTGAGGATTTCTTGCACAAGACTGTGAAAAATGAGGCCACAAAACCCATCTCTAGAGCCACATCTTGGGGTGTCATGGTTTCAAGAGGAGCAGCACCAATTGGCACTATGCAGGTTGTTGGTGTGAGCAGTCATAAACTCTGCTCTGGCAGCTGACATGCACTGGGCACTCTTCAGGGTGATCGTGCAGACACTCAAACAGTGACTGCAGAACTGTTCACACATTCATATCCTGGTATATTTTAGTTACATTTATTCACTGTTGTTGATGAAAAGTTTAAAGTCACAAGACTTCTATTCCAATTATGTGGGGGGGGGGGGATATTGAAACTATATTGCAGAAGCTGTAATAGCCCTTGGTATGAAAAATATCAAGAAAGTTTAATAGAAATTTTGACCTATGCACTTAACCATAACTTCTTTTCCTCATGTATATTGAGAAGTACAGGTGTGGTAGCTTTGTGTATTTCATCTTTTCAATAAGAGAAAATTTATAACTTACTCCATGTAAACATTTTTTAAAATATAGAATTTAAATAGTAATATTTTAAAGGAATTAAGAAGGAGAGACTTTATTCTGCAATAGTTACAAACAATATGTCTAAAAAGCCACCCAGTGCCTGAGAAGATAAGTGTTTATAGCATGAGAAGCTCTACAGAAGCTTGGATTACTGAGATCAAAAGTCATACCACTCTCTCCATAGCAGTACAAATACTCACTTAAATTTCAGTTTGGTGGTTGTATTCTGAATTTGGGGACAAAGTTATAGGACAAAGGAATAGAAAGTTCCTAAAGGGAAAAGTCTTTAACTGGTGTGAAAACGTATAGTCCAAGGCTATATCAGCAGTGATTGTGGTCTTTTTCAATTGTTGAATAATTCATAGTGTAATTAAAATTATTTGAGAGGATTTTAGCATTTGATACAGAAATTACCAATTTTCAATATTTTTTATTTAATGTCTATAAAACTAGCAGAGCCTTAGAAATTTTTTAATGAATTCATACAGAATACAGTTTAGCCTGAAAATAAGTATTTGCAGAGTGTAGAAGATATCAGACTGTTTGATGGAAGATAATGGTATGATTAACTTTATGAATATCATAGCAATTCTGTTATATCTAAGAATGATATTGTCTGGCTGTTCTCAGCTATTTTAAAGCTTTTTTTCTTGTTTCCAAAATTTTGTTAGAAAAAGGCTTTGCTCTGGTGCACACTAAAAGTTTTACTCTAGATATTTCAGCATCACTGAGGAACAGAAGTTCAATACAGAGCTAGAAGGAAAAATCCTAGAGAACTGTGCAAATGCATGACTGATGAAGTTTTAAAAGGAAAAAAAAAAAGTAGGTTGGTTTTAGTTATGACTGCTAAGATGTGAGCCTGTCTTTTATTCCCTGTGCTCTAACTGAATGATAATGGTTTTTATGTGTTTCTGGAAAGGAGCCTAAAGTGGAATGTTCAAGGCCTAAGAGATGAAATGCAGCTAGAGAAAATTACCAGTGAGAATAGCAGGAGATGTGACTTACAATAACTGAAGACCTAAACATCTTTGCATATGAGTGCTCAGGGCTGACTTCCAAGGCTGTAAGAAGCCTTGGTAACAGACCAGCCACTTCAGTGTGCATGTGTGAGGAAAATTTCCATAATCTCTCCTGCTGGTTTGCTAGGGATGCTGGGGAGAGCAGCTTCTGTTAATGTAGGCATTTGCAGGTCTGGATTGAACCCAAATTCATTTAAGACTCATCTAAAATTCTAGCTGACTTGTTCAAATACCACTGCTGGTGATACCTACAGGAAACAGGTTGCTGAAGCTGTGTTTGGTGTGAAGTTGGAAGAGAAGGCAAAGGTGGAGTGAAGCAAGTAACAACGTGTGGATGTCCAGAACCTGTGAAGAACAAACCCCTGGTGTCTCAAGGCAGTGCTACAGTAACTGGTGAATCCAACTCTGAGGCCATTCTGACATCTTTATATCTGGTGTCAAGCTATAAAAGGGAATTTGGGCTTCCCTGGGAGAGGGATGGCCTCTGTGAGAACAAGCACAGGGGACTGAGGTACTCTGGAGCTGGTCCCTTTTGACTGAGAAAGGCTGAATTTCCTGCTAATACCCACTGTCACCTCAGTCCAGCACAGGCTGAACTGGGACTTGCCTGTTTTGTAGTCTCTGGAGACAGATTTTAAAACAAAACCACATTAATTTCTTCATATTTTCATGGGCATTTGGAGGCCTCAGCATAGCTTAAAAAATTGCTATCTGAGCACACCATGATGGGATATCCAAGTGAAAGGATTAGACAATTGTAATGTTTTTGATAATAGGTTCTTGTTCTTCAAAACCATCTTGAAACCCTTAGGTGTGCAATGAATAATTAGATTTGGTTGCCATTGATCAAAATTGATTTGAAATGTCAATAGGGAGCAAATTTTTTAAATTAATTAGGTTCTTTTAATGGGACGGAGTTCAAAAACAGTTTAAAAATTCTGTTTTCATCTGGCTTTGTTAATCTGTAAGACTTGATACTTGGTGAATGGATTTTACAAGAGGTAACTAATCTCCTGGGATACCCACTCCTCTTGTACTCAATTAAAGGATGAATGAGATTACTGCACTTTGTCATTCTGAAAGAATTGGCCTGTAGTTGATTGAAGCTGCTGGGAGGCTCTGGTTATGTGTCCCCCACTTGCTGTACCTGACACAGAACCCGCAGCCTGGTTCCAGCTGGAGATGGGTGCTCAAGGCAACAAGTGTTATAATCTGACAAACATGGAAAAAATCCATGGAAATTTTTTACCTTAGTGTCACTGAGCATTTTTAAGACGGTGATAAGTAAACCTACAGGGAGATGAAAAGAGACATGAATCACTGTGAAATTCTGGGACTGCAGTAGTGCCACAGAAGGAGCTGGGTATGCACAGCAGGCAGCAGGCTCATTGTGGAGCTGTGTGCTGAACCATGAGGGGATAAAAGCACTGACCATTTGCTGTGCCATCAACAGCAAGGGGTCTGCATGATCCATAGAGCAGGTACAGGAACAGTTAGTGTGGAATGAGTAACTTCTCTTAATGTGATTGAAGACGTGTCACTTGACACATAATCACAGGAGATATTTAAGCTGTGCATTTTGTCTTCATTTTGATATCACTTGACTTTTGAGTGCCTGACTTTTCAGCTGTAATAACCCTCTTAAACCATGTCTTTATGTGTTTCAAAGAATCATAGAATCTTTAAGGTTGGTGAAGACCTCCAAGATCATTGAATCCAACTGTTAACCCTGCAACCCAGTGTTTGCCACAAAACCATATCCCTAAGTGACACATCCACAGAACTTTTGAACACTTTCAGGGATGGTGATTTCATCCCTTCCCTGGGCAGCCTATTCTAATGCTTAACCACCATTTCAGTAAAGAAATTCATCCTAATATCCAGTCTAAACCTCACCTGGCACTGCTTGAGGCAGTTTCTCTCATCCTGAAAACATATGAGGAAAGCTCTGGTTTCACAAAGCACAAAGTGCAGATTCTTGCATTTTTCAGCCCCTTGCTGTGCTGGTGAGAGGAAGTGTGGGACAGCAAACTGTCAAGAAGTTACCTGTGCTCCCCTCCATTATTTTCTCCAGCATCTCTCTCTCGCTTTGGCTGCCTGTTACTCGAGACAATCTGCCTTGGGGGTAAGCTCATCCTCAATGTTGTATCCAGTTCTAATGTTCTATTGTCCTACTTACTGTAAAACCCAGAAGCAAACCTGGTGGTTGCCCAGAAGTTAGAATATTTGCTATAGCTGCTTTGTGTCTATAAGCTTGGAGTATCCTGGAGGATATTTTCTTCCTGGTACACTGTAAAGGAAATGTAGAATTGACCAATATGTTTGATAGCAACTCAGAATGGAGCAGGAGCAACTGAGCTCAGATCCTTTTCATTGCAGTTTTATAACAATGATTCTTGACATGGGTTATTATGAATAGCTGAAAAGGAATAAAAAATAAAAGCAAGCACATAATTTCCAGTTTAAAATATTAGCAAGTCTTGCTGAAAGCATTCTGATATCTCAGAGTATAAGACTATTTGGGCCTATGATGCATTTGTATTAAAGGAAGGTCACTTTTTGAGGGTATGCTGTGATCAGGAAAAAAAATAAGATAGGGAAAGTTCATGGCAATGATAGCTGGGGAGAGGAACATTGTTTAGGCTACCCCAAAATTACATAATGTGTCTCTGCAAGTACAAGATTATGTTGAGAACAATCATGGGTTTTGGAGAAGGTATTAAAAGTTGAATTATAGAAAAGACAATGCTCTTTTTCTGTTCTGAATCACCACTTTAAAAACCTTCCTGTTGCTCCCTGTTATAGTTCAGAGTGCTCCAACTGAGCACCAAAAACCAAACAAAAATACCTACTTTGCTTCTCAAGTGAATCTCCCTCCTAGGCTGGGAATTTCTCATGAAGTTTTCTGCTCCCTATAACAGAGCTTCTACTGTGCATGACGAAGAGGTACACAAACAGACGAACAAGGTTCTTGCTCTGAGGTGTGAGATGGGTACTTAATATTCTATCATTTCACCTCCTAGATTGCCAATGAAGAAAGGAAAATTATGGTGAAGAAATGGTAAAGACACAAAATTCTACTGGCAGGAATTACATTAAACACAATTAAAAAAATACCAAGACAAAAATAAACTTGTAACTGGCATTTTCTTTCATTAGCAGATGAATAAAATTAGAGATAAAAGAGCTGTCCTAAACTGGAACTGCAATAGGAAGCTTGAGAGTCAACAGGATGAAGATGGTCTTAACAAATAGGTTTATGAAAAAAACATCCTTTGCTTCCCTCTCACTATAATTAAAACAAACAACCAAACCAGCAAAAAAGCCCCCCAACCAACAACAAAAAAAGGTTCTATGTATTTTTTTCCACAGTCATTTTATTTCCAGAGTCAAAAGCATCACACCTGTTCAGATGTGCTAATTGCCCACGAGAATTTTATCAGATAGCACAGATAGAGTGCTTTCTAATATTAGATCACACTGAAACAGGCCTGCTTTTAAGCATTCAATCAATGCATCATGATCCACTGATAAATTAAAAACTGCAGGCCAGGTTCCCTGATCTCTATGTGCTACTCAGGCAGTTTAAGGCTCTGTGATCTCAACTGGGAAGATAAGAATCCCCCAGAGGCTGGTTGACCTGTGATGGATGGCTTAGGAACCAAAGTTTGCTGTCAATTCCAGTGTAGATCAAATCAGGGAACCAGGAGGCTGTAATCAGATCCCTCGAGCTCTTTCTTGCATCAAACACTTCTCAATTTCATGGCAGGTAGACTGGTTTTATATCCTTTTTGAGCCCTAGCATAGCATTGACTTTTAAAATTCTGTCAATAGGAGACACCTCCAAAAGGAGAAAAAAATCTGATCTGAAAGATGGTAAACCCACTTTAAGTTCTTTCATTTAAAAATCAGATTCTTGGGGCATAGAGAGCACCATGCAGTGTCCATCTCAGAGATTGTTGCTACTGTCCTTGAGTTTGAATATAGGTTGTTGTGATCATTACACATTTCCCAGCAGCTCTTGGACACAAGGCAAACTCATCTGCTGTGCCCAGTGACCAGCTCAGGCACTGGCAAACAAGTGTTTTACACACTGTGTGGGGACAGACCCATGAAAACCACTGTCCTGCAGACCAAGAGAGCAGCCCACGAGAGGGAAACTGGGGACAGAAGAGAAAGCTAATGAGTTTTGTCAGGAAGGACAATCCCTTTTAATAAAGGACGACTTTTAAATATAGAACAAGCCTTAGAAATTCTCTGTGCAGAACTGGGAAAATACTGAGAGTAAAAGTATTGGTAATGTATTGGTATGTCCACCATAGAGGATGGTGCAAGAAAGGACACAGTTTTTGGCAGTGTGATCAGCAAAATGAGCCTATCCAGTCTCTGAGCTTTTCCTTCAATGTAGGACAGTCACACTGTCCTTAAATAGCCAGAACTAGAGCAGGAAGCAGAGTTACTTCGGGTTTTTGTTTTGTTTTGTTTCTAAGTACTGTCCTACTGTCTAATTGAATTCGTAGGCTCTTACAGATGCTGTATTTTTCCTTCAGAGGCTGTTCTAAGAAAATAAAGTTGCAAACACCTATTTTTAATAACCACTGCAAGATTTCAGAAAGGTCTGTGCACAAAGCCTGAATTTCTTGGTAAGAAGCTTGTGCTCAGGTACCATTTTAGGCAGTGAGTAAGTAAGGATGCCAACAAGTAGGAAACAACACCAAAAAAAAAAAAAAGCCAAATCAATATCCTTTATTCAGAGGGAAGCTGAGTTAACACAGTTTATCTAAATGTTTAATAATTACCCCAAAAGGCAGGAAGCACACATCATTGCACATTGCAGAGAACTGTGAAGGAGGCTGGGCTGGCTCTATCCTCTGTGTCCTTTGATGTGGGCATGGGGTCACACAGGATTCAGGTACCTCTCCAGCAAGAACTGCTAAAATGTACCTGCTTAAAATGTAAAGCTTCACAGCAGAGCATCTGCTACTGCAGCATAATAAAAATGCATTAACCCAAGACAAGGATTTATTGTAGGTATAGTAAGATGGGTAAGGAACCAACTGAACGGAAGAGGGAACTAGATTAGGCTGAAAAGTAATTACTAATGATGTTTTGGAACAGCATCTTATTTAATATTTTCATTAATGACAGCACAAAAAATAAGCATAAACTAATGAAGTTTGAACATATATTTGAAACTGGGACAAGCTGACAGAGTATAAAACAAAATACTAGAATTTTACATAGGAAGAATCTAGCAAAGTGATGTCTTAAGCAATGAAATAAACAATTACCACACCACATGTTTGAGAACCAAGTTATTTTGCTAAGAAAAAGGAGGTCCTCTGGCTAAAAAAGAATGACACAAGAGAAAAAGATTGGTAACAGCTTCTGCTTACTAGTCATGAGCAGTAACAAAATAAAAGTAACAGAACTCCTACTGCCACACTGTTTTCAAACAGTGGTGACAGATACAACGGAGAATGAAATTTCCTCAGTGCCACAGCATATCTTTTTTGCAACTTTGCTAGAACCATGATGAGGAACTGGAGAGACAAAGGACTCTAATTAGAAAAGACCCAGAACACATCTATGCTCAACACCCTAACCAAGTGAAAACGCCCCAGTGCCTGCTGAGTAAATGAAAGCCAAAGTTACAGCACTGCTGGAAGCCTGGGGCTGTGCCTCAGGTCATGCTCAGGCAAGCAGCCATACAGAGCCCAGGACGGAGAACTCCCATCCAGAGCAAATTAGGCAAGGTCTGTGCCTATTTGCAAGGGTTTAATGAACCTGAAGAACTGCTGGTCTCCTGTGGAAAACTCTGCAGCTGCTCCTGAAAGCTGCCCTTGGCCAGCTGCTCATCCAGGTGCCAGCACTAAGCCATGCTCTCTCAGACACGGGCAGCGGCCACAACTGGGGTTGCTGGCACAGGCACAGCTGGACTCTGCAATGGTCTTGGTTTGCAAGACACTGGAGCAGATCAGGAAGGAATATAGGAAGTTCACTGTTGTGTGTCATGGTTTCACATCACAGTCATCAGGAGTGTCCTGCACTAAGCATCCTTCGGGTAAGGTGAAAGATTTTGTCAAAATTAGTCCGATTTCCTTCTGAAAGTCAAAAAAGCTCAGAACACTTGAGAGCAGCCCATGGGAGTTTAAATATAAAGTGAGTTTCAGCTCTCATGGAATAAACAACAGGTGCAAGATGGATTTTTTTTTTAACTTCCTTGGCTATTCTGAAGGTTTGTGTGCTTGGATCTGTAGCTGAAGACATTTATTTGCTAAGGAAAAAGCTTGAGAATTTATCCTGGGTTTTCCTAGATCACAAGTTGAAGCTGTGATAGGTGGCAGATGCAGGGCTTTGTTTCCCATCCAGACAACAAAGCAAATGAACATTGTCATTACAAAAAGGGCCCAAGTCCTTATAAACAATGTTGATTACTGAAAGTAGTTTAAAGTTATTGCTTTCTTCAGGCTCATTGATCCTGAATGCATATGCACAAAGGGAAGAGCTCCAGATATGGCACTCACAGGTACAAATGTGTCCAGAACATTTCTTCTGCAGGCAGCTCTTCATCACCAGCATCTGCCAGTGCCAGTTGCCCAAAGGAGTGTCATAGACTGGTGTTTTCTTGCTCATTTTTCAAGAAATTTTATTAATCAAAGTCAGGTTCAAGTTCTTCAAACAGCTGAACAGATCTCAAAGAGTCTGTCTCAAGATTAAGGGAAGTTTTCAAACATACCCAAAGAACACCACCTCTTCCCCAACAACACTTTTGATTAATAAGATGAAACAAATCTGTTTTACAGGTTTACAAAAGATAACAGCTTAAGAAATGTCGTATTTATTTGTCTCTTCCAAACAGAAGGAAAATGCAGATTTAAATTTTTGTACAAATAAAGTTAGCAATGAGTACAGCAAGTGAAACACAGAACTCCTCTGATATTCTTGTGAAATTTGCCACAAAGGCCTAGGGAGAAAGCCCTGACAGACCTTGACTCAAGGAATGCCAGCACCATTATTTGTCTTGCAGAAAGCCAATGTTTTTTCATGGCAGAGCAGTTTAGTAGAGTCAGACTAGAAATTGAGCTGAAATATGTTCACCAGCTGCAGGACTAACAGAAAATTATTTCAACCCTCTTAAGAACCACTTGAGTACCAGCCACCAGGAAAAAAAAAGTTTATCTTTAAATATTTTACCCTTCCTAGCAGTATCACCTCTGAGTTCTTCAAAGGAAATCCACATATTTCTGATGTTGATGGAATGACCTTTATTTCCTTCCTAGCTGATAGGGCTATTGCAACTGTACCATGAATTCCATGAATAAAACAAAATTATACACCGAGGAAAAACAAGGCAGTAAATTTGGATTCTTTTCTAATCTAATGATATGAGTAAATACTGAGAGACTGAAAAGCAGAAAAAAGAAACTTATTTACATATTCATTGAGTAATTTGTATAATCAGAAGATTTAAAAGGTCATTACCAGAACACCTGCCTGTTAACAGATGTAGAAGAATGAAGGCCAAAGAACACAGTTTTTATAAAGATGTTGATAGATAAACAGTTGGCAGATTTGCAGCTACCTGCTGGGGCAGCATTAGTTCCTTTGGTCAGGCCACTGTTGTGGATGAGGTGCATCTGGAACTCATGAATCCATGCACACGCTGACTATCCTGTTGCAAAGCTTGCCAGTTGTTTATTAACAACTGCACTGCTTTTAAATATCAACATTCCAGCTAAAAACAGCTTTTATCCAGTAGGGAAGTTTTATGTACCAAGGTCAAGTATGGGTCTGATGTTTGCTCTGACAGCAGATATTGAAAAACCCTTACAGTCTCTTACCATGGAAAGTAAACCAGCAGAGTAGATGCTTGTTTAGACAGATGGGAGGTACAGCTTTGCACAAATCTTAATCAAGAATGAAGAGACTGTCTTAATTTGGCCAGATTGGACAACTTCAGTGTCAGTGCCCCTCAGTAACACTGGAGACTTAATAACCATTTGCACAGGCCCACCCTGAGAAGCACTTCACTTACCTTACATAACCATGAGCTTTGTGTCCAGGTCTCCAGGTCTAAGCTGGAGGATGTGATGCTGGTCCTATGGCTGAATTGTTTTCTGGAGATTCCTATTAAATCTCCTAAACCAGACAAAACTAAAGCATCAGGAGCTGTGGTTCTGGCTGAGATAAATTCCTTCACAGCAGCTGGCATAGGGCTGTATTTCAGATTTGTGCTGGAGACAGTGCTGATAACACAGGGATGTTTCAGCTATTGCTGAGCAGGCCTGACACAGCATCATGGCCTCTCTGCTTCTCACCCCACCCCTAGGGAGGCTGGGAGTGCACCAGGAGTGTGGAGGGGACACAGCTGGGACAGGGGACCCCAGGTGACCAAAGGCATGTCCCACACCATCTGGCACCATGCTCAGCAATAAACTGGGGGGGAGGTTGCACGAAGGGCACTGTCCAAGGACTGGCTGGGTGGTTTTATTTCTCCATCTCTTTTCCTCACAATTTGAAGAAGTATTATTATTTTCTCTTAATTATTCAACTGTTTCTTTTTGACTTGTGTCCTTTCAGTCCTGCCCCCATGTCTAAAGGGGTGGAGGCAGTGAGGGAGCAGCTGGGTGGTGCCTGGCTGCTGCCTGGGCTTGAATCACCCCATGAGCTCAGCCAGGTAATTTACAGGTATCTCCATTAAGGCAAAATAACGTCAGGCAATGAGCATTCTTTTAATCTGGGTGATGCCTCAGGTTTTAGCTTTTCTATTTTTCAGATTTTGTACTGCTTTAGTTTGTAGTTCTGAGCTTCATATTAGGAGATGGTGAGCTCTCTTCACAGACTAGGGAGATGAAAGCATTTCTTCTCTAGCAGGGGACCAAGGACAATCAATCCAAATCTCAGGCCCAAGAGCCTGATAAACAATGTGGACTGAAGAGGGAAAAACAAGAAGGGTGGGACTGCATGGGCTAAAGCTATAATTGGACAATTAATTCTAATGTGCAAATGGAGCAGAACTTATAAAAGTGTGAGACCCCGTGATGGGTCATCCATTTTGTGACCATTTTGGGTTCACCTTGGGTATAGCCCTAGCTGGACTCTTGTACTACCCAAGGTGTAGTACACCTCTTAATAAATACTTACTTTATTCCTTTAACACTGTCTAGCCTCTATTCTAGGTCAGCCTTCACAAGGCATCATTGGGAGAGCATCTGGTTACAAGAAGAAAATTAAGTAAGTGGCTTAGATGCCTGCATTATCTGCATCCTTAGTACTAACTGATCAAAATAGCTACGATTTTAAAAAATAGTTAAATATAAAACAATTTATATATTACTCAAGCCTATGTTTAATAGTTAAGACATTTCCCCCCAGTGTACTGGGTACTGAATCACCTGAATATTCAAGTCATGAGGAAGCTCAGGGGAGAATCAATCCCCAGCTCAGCAGGGCTAACTCCAAAGCTATGACACCATGGAAGGTCAGAGCCCTCCCTCCTTGTCAGCCAAGTTCTGCACATCTCCAAGGATGGGTATTCCACAGGCTTTCTGAGCAACCTCTTCCAGTTCCATTTCCCTCGCATAATGATTGTTTTTCATGTCCAACAAGAAATTCTCTTGCTCAAGCTGTTTCTGTAGCCTCATATTCTCCTCCAGCCATCTCTGGGGAAAGTGTTTCCTTTACCCTCCTGCAGGCAGCAAGAAGCTGCCCTCGTGCAGGTGCCTGTGTGGGTGGTGCAGCATTTGTCCATCAGCTCCTGGTCTTTGCTGAACATCAGGAGATGCCCCAGCTGCTGTCATCGGCCATCAGTCTGAGGCTGCTGCTGACCCTGTCAGCAATCAGCCCTGGCAGCAGGGCCTGCCCTCAGCAGTGCCACAGCCACAGCTGCCAATGTCACCCTTTAGAAGATTATTCCTCCACTCTGATGGTCCAGCCAGTTTTCCACTCATCTTCCAAGCCTACCCATCCATCCCATCTCTCTCCAGTTTGGCTGTAAGGATACTGTGTAAGACTGTGTAAAATCTTTGCTAATGATAGGAAACAGGACATGCTGTGCTCTCTCTTCTTCTAGAAAAGGGAGGGAAGTCAGGCTGGTTAGGCAGAGCTTGCCCTGATAAAGCCATGATGACTACTCCCAATCACCATTTTGACCCTCACACATCTCAAAGTAAGACTCATTTCCATAACCCCTAGGAATATGCTGCAGTCCTTCCAGGAACTGAGGCTACATGCAGCCTCAGTCTCAAGAGTATCTATGATACAATTATTATTTGTTTTACAAAAACACAGATACAAAAATACTGATTTTACACTCCCCCCCCCCCCCCCCCGCAAGAAGACATTGTTATACAGAAAAACCCCTTTGCAACTGTTGAAAAATCTTTACTATTACATAATTTCTATACATACTTTTATACATTTTGCTTGCTTTAAATGTACAGAATAAAAGAAAATAATTTTAAGCAATTCACAAGTTTACAAGGCAAGTTTTTTTACAAAGCAATACACGTTCCCTCAATTTTCATAACAAAAATTCATGACAAAAGCTTCTGCATGGTCAAGGATTCAAAATCTCATCCAAAATTTTCAGAGATGAATCACAGAGGAATCTGAAATGCCGTAAAACAATGCAAAACAGAATTAGAAATGCTAAATGCCAAATCAATCCTCAACTATTTGATTGTCAGAGTACAGTTAGCACATGATTTCTTTGACCAGTTAGTCCATATTAGTTTATTAAAATGTCTTTACAAATTACTTTTGAAATAGCTGGATTCTTTTTCTTTCAACTTTTCCATTTTTCTCCTGATCATCTCTGTCTGTAGAATAACCAACAGCAAACCAGTTTAAATTACTATGTCAATTCAAGCACATTTTCTAATATTTCATCATCTAGTTAAAGAAGTCACTCATTTTCTGCACAGCCTTGTTACTCTTTTGTTCAAACAAAACAGTGAAATCCTTTACAAGTAATTCATTCTAAGACCACTTTTCATTCATTTACTTTCTTCATTTCTCCCTCACTCTTCAATCTTTATAATTTTTCTTCTCACCTGTGGCAACTTTTTTCCAAGCCTGAGCTTTCAATCTTATCCTTATTAGCAGCTGCCCTCACACTCCTCTCAGCCCCGCTCTGACTCTGATCTCAGACTCCTCTCTGCAGTGCCACAGCCCTTAAGCCAGGATGAAACTCCAGTGTCAACTAAAGCTAGTGTTACAAGGTTCTACAGAATTAGGAGAATTAGTTATGTTCTGTGAGTTTAGGCACAATGCTGCTTTGGACAAATTTTTTTTTCCTTACATTTTAAGGCTAAAAGAATCAATGGATTTATGATGTGGCACCACTGGCACGTTGGCCAAAAGCCATCACTTGGGCTAACTCTGCTCCTCCCAAACAGACAAGCTGAAGTCAGTTTTACCAAGTACCTTCCTAGGGAGTTTAAAGATGGGAGGCAGAGAAATCATACCCAGAGTTATACACCAAAACAATTCAAGAGCAATAATTTACAGATGCAATGAGAGTGCAATTAAGAATCTGAGAGCTAGCTAAATGATAATACTAAAAAAAAAATATTTCAGCAGAGCCATTAGCTAAACTTAAATTCTAATATTCATATACCAAAATGCTAAATAAAGTAAATATACAGTATTAAGTAAAAGTTATTATCCTATAGCACATTAGGTTTTACAGAATGTGAGACATTTTTCTCTAGCCTCTAAACAACTGCACTGACAGCTTTATCTGCATTTTTTTGTTAAGCATAAATATTTGTATTTTATAAACTAATGTGTGTGCCATTACTCTTGAGGAAATTCTCTCAATACACAGTATGTTGTCCAGAATTTTTAAATGCACTGAACAGCATTTTTAAAATATGGACCCACAGGACCATCTGAAACCACTAGCTCAGCTGAAGAGGGAAGAGTAAATTGCAGTGAAAAGTTCTGCTTCTGAATTAGTGCACCAATTCCTTGTATAAGGGCAGCACCTTAATTACCACACCAGACAGCTTTTTTACTTTTTTTTTTACTTTCATTGCTAATATGTAAGAGATTACTCCTAAGTCTGAAGTTAAGATGCTGGCACAGAATGCCAGTTCTCTTGGGAAATTAAAGAATGTCACCATTTCCTGTTATACCTGGGTATTGAATAAAATAATCCCTCAAGGAGTTATTAGGAGATAATGCATTCAGAAGAAAAAACAGTAATATTATTAAGAATGAGTTAAAACCCAGTAACATATTTTAGCCAGCAGCAGCACAGTAATGTCTGTGTTAGAGGACTGTCTTCAAATTAATGACCAGAGATCTAGCTTGCAGCATACCATAACAAAATTTGGTGTTTGGTAAGAAGAGTAGGATGACAAAATAGTTTACAAACAATAGGGCATGCTTTAGATCATATATAATCACATTTTAGCTACATTAGCACACAAGCAGCAGAGACTACAAATGGCACATCAGAAGCCACCAGAGGCCCAGCCCAGTCTGACGTTCTGTCTTAGCTGTGAGACTGCAAACACACTTCAATTCATCGTGCAAAACCTGATCACTCCAGAACTTCTTCCAAACCTCTTTCCAGCATCAATTATTTTACCCTTCTGGACAGAAAAATTCCCCAACATAACTGCACAAATATGAAACCACCCCCCCCCCCCCCCAAATTCTGGAAAGCTGTGTAATAGCTTCTGAATTTTATCATGGTGTGCAATTCCGATCTCATAGAAAAAAGTCTTCCCATTATCACATTCATATCCCTAACACTTGAATTTTGTCTGCAACTGCCTCCTGGGTTGGTAATATGCAAAGGTAGCCACTCATATATCACAAAATTAAAACACTGTGTAGCATCCTATACTCTTCATCTGCCCCAACATGCAGGTTGATTTGTCCCAGTTCACTGGGCAGAGACAATCATATAGATTCATAAAGCAATTATCAGTGTTCTCACTGAAATTTATAGTCACTAGTGCTCTCAAGTGGCAGCAATTATTCACTTTAATGTGCCTATTTATTTAATCATGTTAAGATTCACTTTAATTTCACAGCTTTTTTTACTGTCTTGATTAGAAGTGCAAACTGAAACACGATATCCTGCTGCTCTCCTTCTTTTCTACATAATTATTATTATTATTATTATTATTGTTAAAAATATTCTAGTAGGGCACTTGGCAACCCATTGTAAAATAATTTCAAGGGAAAAAGAATGGGGTTTTGTTTATTATGTTTGATTTTGTTTCTAAGCTAGCTCCTGACCAAAGGACATTTTGTTCACAGCCAAGCAACTCTCCAGCATTCCTGCAGGTCTCTTTTGGGTACTGGAAGGGACCCAGAGCACCATCCTCTGGATGGAGGCACAGCTCAGCCACCAATATCTATGTCAAGTCACTAAATGCCAGAGAACAAAGTGCCTCAGGCCAAGGATCCACAAGAAGAGCACACTGGGGAAGAGCTGTGCAAGAAACTGTTGAGTAAATGAAGCTCCTATTCAATGAGGCTCCTATACAATGGGCTTTTTGGTTTGTTTGGGAGTCTCCGGTTTGGCTTCTTTCATTTTAAAGTCTGTCTACTCTACATCCATTGTTTGACTCAATAGTAAGGATCACTAGTTGAAGAATGAAAGACTACAAGGGCCTCTGCATGTTCAGACCTCTGTGGTGCATTGCAAACTTTCTCAGAAATTTTAGATTACTGTCCATAACCCCAGTCTGGTTTCTTCACATTCTGTATATGTGCTTATAATGTCTCCTTTGCACACTTTTGATTCCATGGACAGTTCAATAAGTAGGCAGAAATCACATGTTCACAAATTTTAAGACTTAAGCAAGTTTGAGACTCTAAAGGCTAAAGCATTCATCATGATTCTCTCAACAGGCCTGAGGTAACTGATTGCAAATACAATGCAGCCAATCACTTTCAAAAAACTTTTCACAAAAGATACACAAGATATGACACTTGAAATCCACCCCCCCCCACCCCGCCCAAAAGAGCAAAATAAAATCACCTGTGGAAAGGTCTCAAAGTCATTGTTCTATTCAGTTAAATTTTTACTGCCTGCATAGGTTTGGATTCATATGCCTACTGCTAAAGTGGGAGAAAAATCTCCTAGTAATAAGAATTACTAAGTGGACTATTTGCTTTGTTCCACCCCTGCTGCAAACAGACCTGGATTTCAGAAGTGAATCCTGCAATATACAGGATCAAGTGATAACACATTCAAATTAAATCAAACTAGCCTGAAGCTAAATACGTAAAGATTGCAATCACAGCAGATATAAGGGCAGGAAATTTAATACTGTGCTGGGCTCCATACTTCCCACCTCCCCCCCCAGTATTTTAAACCTTGCAATCAATCACTCAGAACACTCTAACAGTGTTATGTAAGTACAGAACAGAGCCAATTATTGCAGAGAGGGGATAGGAGAGCTCAGTGCTCCTTTCCTACAGCACACCCACCTTTCAGTGCCTCTGGATTCTCCTGTGGCAGCATCCTTGCATATCATCAGCTTCCTTTGAATGGCAGGTGCAATATCCTTTAGAAGTGAAGTTTTGTGCTTACCTATTTGAAATGAGTTGAAATGTTGGACAAAAATAATAATTTATCCAAAAAAAAAAAACCCACAACCCCACCCTTCCATATTTTTAATGAATAACTTTAAACATAAAAGATGGCTTAATAGAAGATTAGATATTAAATTGGATTTTCACTGTCCTGGATTAAATACTGTGTATTTCAATGCAGTAGCAAAAAGAAAGATGGAAATAGGACAAATATGTTTTAACTGACCTTTAATTACAATCACAATGCAGACAGTAGCTGTTAGACTAAAAATCCCTTCAATTTCTTCAGAGAGAATGCACTCCATTAACTCATTTAAAATTGACCTAAGGAAAAAAAAAAGAAAAAAATATGTTATAAATCACATTTCTTTCAAAATAGAACAGAACATGTTTGTAATTATGCTAGTCTGCCACCACAGCTTCAAAGATACCATGCAGGACAAAGCAGTGTGACTGGGTAACTGAAAACTACGTGCTGCCTCTGGATCTGAGAATATCAAAGCATGATAAATTGCTTGGGAAGAAAAAAGTCTGCAAACAGAAAAAGTGGCTGTTAAGAGAAGTGAAGAGCTTGTGGTACATTTTAGGAAAGTCAATCCATGAAAAAACTACTGGTTCTACTGGAATTTAATTCCCAGAATTTACTGAAATTTCTAACTCAAATTTCTACAGAAGTTTTAAAAAATATATTCTATGACTCCATTGGTTTGCTAGTACCTACTTAGGCTTAATTAACATTTTGATCTTAAATGTGTTTCTCATAAATATTAAAATAGATGTTTTTCCAATTACAACCCAGTGAAGATCATTTATAACTAAACAATCCTCTGAAACATGTCCAAACAACATTTTAGTTACTGAAACTATGGACCGAGTAACAGAATCAAGACAGCAGCTCCTTGTAAAATACTAACTCATGATGTGTCTTAAGAGATTTCTAGCAAGAGATGAAAGTATTACCAGCAAATTCTAGTGGTGTTTTGGGCTATATGTCAAGGTAAGAAAAATGAAATGAGAGTCGCAGATGGGGTCCAGCAACCAAACTAAACTGCAGCAGGGAATAAGTCAATACCACAGAATGGAAATGAACTGGTCATTAGTGTTTGGGGAAAAAACCCAAATTTAACTAGGAAGCAATTCTCAAAACCAGAGAAAAATAAAAGAACAAGAGGGATAAAACAGGAGATGGAAGAGATCCATAGTTCTGATACTCCTCAGAGCACAAAGCAAACTGCTCTGTGAAGAACTGAAGAGGAAACAGAGAGCAGCAATGTTACAGAAACTTTCCCTAACATATTTCAAAAAACCTTTTGCAATATTATTATCTGTTATGAAAACTGAACATTATACATTGCCAGTCCTAACTTCAATTGTTCTGCAGGCTTTTATTGTGCTAAGATATCAAAATGAAATATGCAGTTAAGAACCAATTCAGTAAAAATGTTTTGCAGAAATTCAAATATAGCTTCTAAGAGCTGAGAAAGATGAAAAATCTTTAGCTTCAGAAATAAGCATTATGAAGTTGCTCATGCATTGCTTCAGTTTCATTGTATCATTGTGGACTAGTGTGACCAAGCATTGATTCTATTTCACCTTGCTCTTAATTTGCTGATGGACAGAACTGGGATCAGAGTCCTGACTTTGTTGTTATTATTGTTTGGGTCACTAAGCACACTCTTAACCTCCATGAAGGAACACTGGAATTACATTAACCAGTAACAAGACTCACTGAAGCTGCCTTTCCCCACCTCCCTCTGAAAAAGGGTCACATGAGCCTGCAGGCAAAGATAAAATAGAACAGAACAATAAGCTATTTAAAAATACATATAAGGTTCAGAGGTAAGTCATTGGTTCCTACACAGATAGCTCCCAACTAAAATGAAGGATACTCACACAATTGGACAGATATTGCCAAGCCTCCCAGTATTATCACTGCTAGGGAGACTGAAATTCAGTGCTAGAGACTGGTTAGTACTGAAAAAAAACAGATTCTGCAGAACTCAGAGCAAGATAATTCTGAGCTCACAAAGCAGAAACTCACATTAGATTTCGTAATGGCAAAGGTTTTCATGTTGACATAAAGATGTCTGAAATACTGAACCATTCACTACTGGACTCCAGCTGTGGCCTATCGATACAGATTGATAAAAGAGCCTTAAAAGTAGTCTCAATTCTGAGGCACCAGAACCAGATGGAAATTATCTCCAAATCTTTGCCCCTAAAAGATAAATACTAGAAGTAACATTTTTTCCCAAGTACACAGAAACAATTTGGCCCAAACTTGCACTTTTCTCCACCAAGAATGGACAAGATTCACCTTGATTACTACAAGAAAAAGTTTCAGAAGAATTAACTGATTTTCTGCATCCCTTTAGGAAAGATGTTTAAAACAATTGTTTCACTAGAAGAGAACACCTTGAGCTGCTGCCTCATGGCAAGATTTGCATTAGTTGGACTATTGCTGGAGTCTCTGGAGTCTTTTGTTTTGCAAGTTCAACTAGAATTAGATAAAGATTGAGAAGAAAAAGAACCAGCAGAGACAGAGCTATTCAGTGCCTGTCAGATAAGGAAAGAAGAGGAATTAATTGGGGCAAGTCAGGGACAGCAATAGGACTTCTAAGCCCCTATATAATTTAAAACAAATCTAGTGTGTAGAGTCATGGTGAGAAAAATTGAATATGAACAAACTATGCAAAATGAAATTCAGTTGTGACAATTTTAGAAGATATTTAGGCCCCCACTAAATAGAGAAAATACCGTCCCAGTTTAAGTCTTAAAAAATAAATAACATAAGCTCACTTTTGGAGGCTTTCAGCACTCAGATACTTTCTATTTTGAATGTTGTGACTTTAATACAGTCACAGGTACATGTCATTTCATTGCAGATGTTCAATCAAAGGATTAATTATATTTCTGGCAAATATTTTATCTCATCTTAATATCTCTGTGTTGAGGGGGCTCAGCTTTATAAGTATTTTATGAAAGAAGCAAGCCAAGATGTATGATTAAAAAACTCATAATGATTAAGTCTTGTAAATAAGAAGCACTCTTGGTTAAAAAAATGGACTCAACTCTAGTAAACAATACCTACAGGCAATATGTCAAGAAAAAGGGATTATTAAATAGTCCAGATAAATTTAGAAAGCAACTAGTTCTTCAAAATTTATTTGAATTTAGGAATTAAAATTTTATTGACAACACATAAACTGTTCTATATTAGCAAAAATCTTGGAAAAATTAATATAGAAACATTTACCTGACAACATTAGCTGACTTCATAATTACAGCCATTAAACTGCTTGAAAGAGGGGGAAGGTCTGAAATAGTCTTTGGCACAGTCAAGTCTTTTTCACTGGAAGCCTAAAATAGAAATAAGTCAACAACCATTGTAGCTCAAGAAAGACATGTATGCAGAATATTGTATTTCAATAATTACACTAACCAGGACCTATCCTCAAACAATTGGAACATTCACAAGTATTTTTTGAGTGGCTTTAATTCAACTGTGTTGTGTCCAAATAAACAAAACTAATTTAAATTAGAAAGACTGAAACTAAACCAGATAAACAGTATTTGTTCCAAGGCAGATATTCTCTGCCGTCGCTGTCACCAGAAGTTTCATTTAACTACACTGGTGGTCACTCTTTACAAAGGCACAGCCTATTAAACACAAATGAGTCCCCTCTGTGCCTCCAAGTTAAAAAGTGTGCATCCATGATTTCTAAATGTAACTTCAGTGACAGTGATTTTTTGGATACCTGCTCTTTTTGGTGTAAAGTTCTGAATAGATGACAAATACTTAGAACTGAATTTTGATTTATAACAACCTGGGGGCAGGGAAAAGCCCAGCTCAGATGAGTGACTGGAATGAACACTCAATCTATGAGTATGAATCTCCAGTATATTCAAGCCCAGAAGTGTTTCCTCTGCATCATCTGTAAAGAGCACCTGTCACACCACAGCCTCTCAGCTGATACATCAGTATCTGCAGGCAAACAGCTGGTACTGCCTCAGTGCCTCCTGTAACAGAACCTTGGCAGCTGCTCTGTGGTTCCTTCTGGCAACTGTTTCTTGCTCTGTTTCTGACACGTCCAGAACCCACAGCAAAAGTACAGCCTCTACTAAAGAGCCTCTGCTCTTCCTTTTTAGTTCTCAAAGTTTCCAATCTTACTAATCATATTTGCTCCTAACACTACCTGCATCAGAAAAATGGGGTGGGAATGTTGCCCTTCTTCAAGGACAGTTGTGGTTCCTGTGACTTTGAGAACATGAAATAACCTCTGTCAACACATTCTTTTCAGTATTAGAGACTCTTCCTTTACTTTCCAAAGCAACGCAGATCAGATATTTGGAAATTCTCTGCACAAAAACTAAAGGAACCAAAAAAAAGATATGGCATATGAAATGTCTCTGTATGGAAGCAGAGAATGCACAAGTGATCAGTACCAAGCAGGGCATCAGCCTGCTTTGAAACAGGACTACAGAACCTTATGGGACCATTCCAAGAGTAGGGAATGGGAATCAGTCACACATCAGTGGTTCACTTCCCAAACTCCCTAATGCTGCGTGGGATGAAGTGAGGAAGGTTTAGAACAAGCCCCTGTCCTCCGCCTCTCCCTGAGCTCCAATTGCTGAACACAACATGGCATGGTGTGGCATAAGCCTTTGATCAGTTTGGGTCCATGGTCTCAGCTATGTTCCCTCTCAGCCTCTTGCCCACCAACAGCCTCACTTTTTTTTTTAGAGCGAAGGTGAAGGAACCGGGGAAATATTGACACTCTGTAAAGCACTGCTCAGCAACAGCCAAAACAAACTGGTGTGTCCTGAACAATGTCTTGGCCACGAATGCCAACCACAGCAGCACAGGGACTGCAGGGAGGAAAGCTGACTCCTTCCCAGCCAGACCCAGTACGAAAGCACAGAGGGAATATCCCAGAACCCGTGTTATTAATCCCCAACGCTGTCTTAGTGCTAAATTCTCCTCAGAGGCAGATACTGAAATAGGTATCAGGACAAGTCTGTTCCTACACAGCTGTAGTGAGAAACCTGAGAGATGAACTCTAATATGAAATTATAGCAAATAAAATTTCCTGTTTGTTCCATGCCAACACACACAAAATCCTTATCTGCAGTACAAAGATCAATTTTCTGAATAAAGCTCTGTCGTTCCAACATAACATTTAAAAAGCAGAAGGTGTTAAATAGAAAAAAGAAAATCAGGATTAACTTTACCTTCTGTAGCACACAATTTATCTCTGCTACTATTGCAGCCAGGAGAGTGGAGAGTACACCCTGGTGAACTGCTGGGAATGTGGAACGCCAGCACTGCAGTGCATGGATGAATTCTCCAAGAGGCATCTGAATAGAGTGAATCAACTAAAACCAGAAAGAAAATCACATCTGATTTTTCAGACTGCTTGAGTATAAGTGATATATACCAGCAAGCCTCTCTGTGAAGTGCAGACCACACCTTGAAAGGTTTGAGGTATTCTAGTCACTTGAGATCAGAGGGGGAATCAGCAACAACTGCGAAGCCTACTCATACATTTGAGAAACAAACAAAGCAGTGGTTCTTACAAAAAAGAACTGAATGTTTTTCAGAAGTCGTAAAAAGTAGATCAGCCAATTTCCCAGAGTGATCCACCCATTTCACTACTATTTAGTATCTGCTTTAAAATACAAGTCTACTTTTCTGTGAAGATGTGAAATTTTTCAAGAATGTTAGAACATCATACATATTTTGAAGTTGGTATCATTCAGACTAAAAGAAATAAATAATATAGAAAATTTCTCCTCCCTCCAAGATCATAATATATATAAACAAATCTTTTGCTCTGGATTGAAGAAGTTCATCTAATTGCAGATAAGATTAACAGCCTAGAAGTACCACCACATTCCAGAATCATTGGTAACAGAACGCATTTGTTCTGCAATTTACTGGTTCTTCTGTCACGATGAGACCAAAATGGACCAAAAAAAAAATTGATAACAAGAAAACTTGGAAAATTTACCTGAAAATTTAATCATGTGTCTACCCAAAAAGTTGGTAATAGCAAGGTAACAACCTCAAAGTGTCTAAGTATATCCCTTTGCATAAAAATTATGGATTCATCTACACATTATCAATTATGTAGCAATTTGAACTGTAATATCATACCTGAATTCCTTTTTCCTGTTCTTTCTTAAGTCTATGTGCCACACATTCTAAAATTTTCTGAAAGACATTCTGTAGAGTGTGGAAAAGATTTGTCACTTCCTCTGTCTCAGTATTCTGATTTAAAGAAACTTCAATCATTTCTTTTAGAGTACACAGCAACACTGGAGCACAAAAGCCACCTCTCTCTAGAGAAAGAGATAAATATCATAATGTAAAAGTTGTAATATTAATCAGGTACAAACTTAGAATGAAACTCAGATACAACAAATAATGATAGTTTACAAGTGTAGACAATACATTTAGTTTCTGAGCACACTTAGCTGAAATTTTCATACAGTCCAATTAACATTTTAAGTATGAATCCAGTGCTGCCTCCAACTCTTAAAAGTTAGAGATTAACTAACTTGCTAATGCAAGAAAAGTCAGCCAAGTATAAATGCAGATGATGCTGTTAGTACAAAATAGGGCAAAATAAGGTACCTGTTTGCATAATCTGAAGAGCCAGTTCTAAAAGGTGTGCTTGAAACGTGACATTTCCCAGGCCCACCATTATGACATCCTTACACACTGTCAGGTAGGCCTAAAAGAGAGGTGCAAAATTATAGGAAACCCAAACTTTATGTAAAGTAATCATTCAGTAAAACTCAAAAATAATAAAGCCACAAACTTTTAGCCAAGGTGCCCTGAGAGCTGGTGTACCTAACTGCAGTTACTCAGTTCACACCTGTTGAAAAGCATGAATTCCAACCAGTCCTTCAACGCTTCCACAGCCCTTTCCCAATAGTAAATGGTTTCTCAAAAGGCAGTAGTAAATCCTCTCTTTTTAACTCAGGCTCAGATCAAAGGCATTGATACTTATCATATACTGAGGCAAAATATGCTTTAATAGCAAAATTAAAACCAGCAGACAAAAAGAGCTTTTCCCTCAGTTGTTACACACTAAACAGTTGTTACACACTAAACAGATTATGAGATGGAAGTATAGACAGAGTGAGAACATTCAATCAGTCTGTGTATATATGAGCCGGGTTGTTCAAAGACACTGACTGGGACCAAAGTTAGCCAAATCTTTCTTTTCACCAAAATCTGGTAAAAGCTCAGTGCTAAAATCCACCTTGGGTTAAATGAAATGTCAGAAGAATGCAACAGAAAACAACTCAGAACTAGCTAAAACCTCACCCACATTAGATCATCAAATGTTTTCTTGGAAGGGCAAATCAAGATCAGGGGTAAGGGACACTGTAAGTGATGACACAAATGCCAGTGCAGTTCGTCTGCATACAAATTGCTACACCTACAACTTCTCAAATTGAAAGCAACTTGACTTATATTTTAAGAATCATCTAACCTGGATAATTAATTCAGAAACATCACTGTGCTTTGAAATACCATCCTCTTGATCACTTGGTAGTATAAAAGGTACAACTTGACTTTCTATCCAAGCACCTGTCTTCTTCAGAAGTGAAAGGTGATCTTCTCCTTCTTCAGAAAACTGAAAAAAAAACAACCCAAAGGCAAGTTTACCAATTGTCTCTCCAGTTGTTTTGGAACTTCCTTATACTGTCAACTGTAACTCCAGCTTATTTTGGAAAGCTAAAACCATACCTTGTGCTGAAGATGAACAGTCAATCTGCAAAAGAGGCTGAAGGCTCTTAGGCTGGTTGCTTGATTCCAGCCACCAGAATCTGTTCCTTCCAGAATTGAGCCGAGAGCCCTCTGAAATATCAACGTTTACATATATATTTTTCAGAAAAACCTTTCAAATGTTTCTTTACTCAACAGCTTTAAACAAAAAGTTAAAGAAACCCCAAACCCATAAAAACAGCAAAGCACCAACCCCAAATAAGCAACAAGCATACTTTAATTACTTGTATTTTTCAATGCCGTAACTGATTTTCAGACTATTCCTTATTCACATATTCTAAAAGTTAGGTCCCTTAAAAACACTCAACACCAGATTACAAAAATTTTGAGACACCTAAAACTGAGAGGCTGGTTAAAATCTGCCATCTATAAAAAATTCGGAACTACTATACTTCTAGTTTAGAGTATTTGTTGGAAATAAGAATCAAAAGGAAAATCGTTTTACAAAAAAATCTTTTTACAAAGGGAGAGAGCATCATGAACCTCATTTATTTGTTCTTGCAGGCATTTTAGTTTGACTCAGGCAATACACGGTGTTAAGCACTGATTTTATAAGCACTATGAGAAGGAGAAAACTACCTTTGCAGCACCGAGGATTTTCAAAAGCTTCTTCAGTTTATTTTTGGGAAGAGAAAGTAGGCAACCACAATTGACAGGATGAGTCAATAAATACTCAATGTAATCAACTGCTAAGTCTGGCTTTGATTCATGTGTTACATGGATACGTACTCGACGCCCAGATGTTTTAGTATTCTGAATTGGAAGAAAGCACAAAACCAGTACAACTCTGTTAGTTTCTGACTTTAGAACTGATTTCAAAGCAGAATACTTAAAAACTCTTATTCTATTTTAAAAAGCATGATGCCTTAAAGCAGTCTGGCAATTCCTATTCTCCCTGTCATATGCACATGCACACCTTTGTTGGGGTGAGTGAGTCAGACAGCCAATCACAGGCTAATTCCATAATGTGCCCCACTTGACCCCAGCGGCACAGGCAGTCGATCAGGATAGAATATTTGTTTTGGTCAGCTCCACTGTCAATATTTCTGAGTCTGGAAACCACACCACAGCTTAAAAGAAAACAGACAGAAAAAGAGATACATTATTTTCACACCCGTAAGTGCAGAAAATAATTAGTATAATACAAAGGATTCACCAATGACTTCAACAGACTTGAACATCACAAATTTTACTGACTTAGCACAGTTTCAATGTCTTAATTTACCCAAATGGGCATTTAATATATCAGATTGCAAAAAATGAACGAATACAGCCAGCAAGAAACTTCTTGTCATTTGCATTTTGGATTTCCAAACAGTACCTGAATGTAGGAATAGCAGCAGGGGGCATAAAGGATGCCAGAATAATCAGTGGAGCCATGCACCGCTCATCCTAGGATAAAAGAATTACACTGTATGACATAAAGGTACACACATGCAAGCAAAACTAAAGACAGTACTGAAAAACTGTGATTACACTTCCTCAAATTAAGGATTTCCCTTTTCCACTACAAATGGAGCTGAAAGGAGCTCAAAACAATATGGCTTGCAATCTGAAATGTCTGATTCCTGTTTTTGGAGGTCAATTACCAATTATCATATCCTCCACTTTCTGACAGACTGCCAGAATAACTACCATAAATAGTCATGGCTCCATTAGGTTAACACTCATTGCAAAAGAAACAGCAGCTTCACATCACTTTTTTTTCCACTAGAGACTAAGGTCTAATTGCACAACCATAACACCATCTAACTCCTCTCAACCCTAAGTGCCTTAAATTCATTCACAAGACAAACTTATCAAAAAGACTCTAAAGAAAAAGGTTCTTACATAAGGATGGCAATGTTTAATGCATTATTATTCATTACAACATGTCATAATACATGGTCTAGGCCACAACATCATCTCACTCAGGTTATACAGAAACCAATCTATGTTAAGAACTCTTCAAAAATGGTTTATCTCTATGTCCAAGCTTCAATGAAACAGCCAAATGAAATTATCATCTACTTAGCCATTCCAAGATCTAAAACCTTTTATAAAGCTCATATTTTTAAAAAAACTTTTAAAATATATTTGTAGCTTTCTCAGGAAAGAGACAGGCAGCTTCAGTAGGTTTGTAGCCTTTTAGGAACTAAGCCTCTGACGACAGGTCCTTTTAGATCCAAGCTGCATACTCACTATGTAAGAATATCAAAGTCAAAGTCAAAGAGGTTGCTTGCTAAAGCTGGATATCTTGTCTGCTCGCCAGACCCTTTCAGAAAGAAAAAAAGTTTGGAATGTCTTTGACAACTTCCAAATGCTTTCAGGGTAGAGAGCACTTGTGTCTCTGTGCTGCAGAATAATATGTAGCAATGAGCTGCTTATCACTCCCTGATTATCTAAAGCAGAATTGCAGTGGAGTGGCCACCATATTTCAGGATACTTCAGCATAAAAGCCATAAACTAAGAAAAGAATATCCAGTATGTAATCCTTCCAAATTCACTATGGGTGCAGCAGCCACTATTGGCCACTCTCAGGATGGCATCCTCCTCAAGAATAACACTAAAACAATGAGAGCAAGGAGACTGACAATTTGAAAATGACTGATTTTAATTAACTGCCAAATCCAAACAATAAATAAATGCATTAGAGAGTAGATTTAAATTAGCAGAAACCTCAGAATCACAGAGTGGTTTGGGTTGGAAGGGACCTTAGAGATCACCTTGTTCCAACCACCCTACCTTGGGCAGGGACCCCTTCCACTAGGACCAGTTTGTTCCAAGCCCTATCCAACCTGGCCTTGAACAGTGCCAGGGATGGGGCATCCACAGCTTCTCTGGAAAACCTGTGCCAATGTCTCACCACCCTCACAAAAAATAATTTCTTCCTAATATTTAATCTAAACCTATTTTCTTTTAGTTTGAATCCATTCCCCTTGTCCTGTCATTACACTCCCCTATAAAAAGTCCCTCTCTGTCTTTCTTGCAGGCTCCCTTCAGGCACTGGAAGGCTGCAATTAGGTCATCCCAAAGCCTTCTCTTTTTCACACTTAACAATCCCAATTCTTTAAGCCTTTCCATTTAGGAGAGGTGCTCCATCCCTCTCTTGGTGGCCTCCTTTGGACTCACTCCAGCAGGTCAGCAGTACATGTTTGGCTTTCTGGGCTGCAAATGCACTCTGCCAGCTCATATTCAGTGCAAAAAGAGCCTCAACTGCTTCAGCTGCAGCTGAATTATAAGAAGTGGTGATAGTGGAAGAGTCTGGGGGACAGTGGGTAGAAAAACATGTGGACTCCAATGTACGCTGAGAATTAATTCTGCAATGGCTCTTTTGTATTTACTGTTTTCCAGAAGTTCTAAAACATTCAAAAGAATAAAACCCTAGAAAAACCTTACAAGGAGAGCAATTTTCTGCATAAGTATTTTTGAACTGACTATTTAGATAACAGTTCATCAGTCAGACACTGCAGTTGGAGAATAGTTTCTGCCCATTTGAGGGATTCCAAGAAAATTGCTGCTGTTTATAGTTTATAGCAACAATGAAAAAGAATACTTAATGCCATAAAAATAGATAAAAGACATAAAACATTAAAGCATACAAAGAAAATACTGAGAAAATACAGGAAAATCTAGGCTTTCTTTACCTGAAATACTTTAAAATATTCGGGAAGTACAGAAGCAAACTTCCTGACAGCATATACTTTGGCATCTTCATTATGATCTAACGCTTTGTGGATGCTTCTCCAGAGTATTACAGTGATCTCCAACAAACTTGCCATGCTGGCCACATCATTTACTGACAACACATTATCCAACACCTGAAATACAAACATTTAGATGATATTACCAATTATATTTTCAAATAGAAATTTAAATTAAAATAAGGCTTTAAAGACACTAGAAAAAAATCTTTCCAGACCTTTTACAAAGACAATCTGGTTGCTATAGAACAGGCACTCCACAATTCAGTCTTTATCTCTCTAACTTCACATACCTTGCAATAGTACTTTTTAAAAGAATTTAACTGCAAAACCAAGCCACTTTATAATCAATACTGGAATTAGGCAACCATTAATTTAAAACATGTTTCATATTCCTTCTATCTTTTTCTAGGTACTTGACCAGATTTCTGCTACTGCAGGACATGAAAATCCAATAATGGCAGCTCTCCCCTTTGAACTCCAGAGATGCCCAACGGCATTCCTTTAGACTTTCTGCCATATTCTGTCTCACATTAAGCACCACTGAAAAGAAGTTATCAGAAGTTAGAATAGAGTGGACTTTCTTACACTGGTGTTCTCCTTTTCACTTCCATCTTCATCATCATCATCATCCCCACTATCATGAAGAGCGGCTTTCTTTGCTTTCTGGATGCAGGCATTCAAGCAGCGCCGAATAGTGAGCATCAATTTAGCTACATTTAAATGGAGTAAGAATAAATGAGACATTTAATATTTGCTAAGAATGTTGGTAATAAGTGCTTCCAATTACAATGCCGGAAAAGCCAGTATGAAAAAGTAGGCAACAGAACCAGATACAGCTAGGAAAAATGGAGCAAAATTCCTTGTAAAGGAAATGGAAAAAATGCGAACATGTTTTATACCCTCAAGTATGAAGAAGAAATGACAAAATTATCATCAGGCTCTGTAATTTTATTGTTATAACAGTATACTAAAAAATCCCCAAATAACCACCACTTATCAAATCAGAACCAGAGGAAGCTTCCACAACTCCTACATCTAATCTGGCATAGCTGTTAACTTAACGACCCACGTTCAAGAACACATTCCCTCCGATGTCAATGCTCATTCCTATGTCAATTCCCGTTCCCTCCTATGTCAATTTCCATTCTTTGGAAAGATGTAGCCCAACCATTGCACTCCTGAACGAGGAGCTCAGCTCTAGAAAAAGTGAAAGGGTTATGCCACTCTGGTGGAAGTACAACAAGTTGATTTCATAATTGTGATTTCATAACCTTATCAAGATGATCAACGAGAGGCAATGGTTTGGGCATTTCACCCAAGTCACTCCATGCTGATTACCTGAGTTTTAACAGAACTCCTCTGAAACAAAATTTTCCTGATTTTACTTGTTTCAATAGAAGTTTTCTAAAAAGCAGTGACATGCTAGGCAGTACATGCCTTCTTCACTGGAACTTTCAGAAGCTTTCTGAAGGAGGACTTTTTAGATTCTCTGAGCAATCTGAAAACACTGATCCACAAATCCCAGACACCAAGATTATCAGATGCAAACATTTTTTCAGTTTCTATATAATCTTCCACATGAAGATCTCAAATCACTTAAAGGCATCAGGGTATTTGCTACCCTGTTTCTACATGAGAAATAGGTATCAACTGAGATAATTTTAAGGTACGTGTGGGAAGAAAGGGGACCAGAAGGGCCAGGTACCATCATGGGCTGGAGTGTACAGTACAGCATCATAAGAACAAAGATGAAAAGCTTTGATCTCCTCACTGTTGAAAAAGCTGATGACTTTGCCAGCTGTGCTTATTGCTGGTGTCAAGAATTTCCAAAACTACCAACTAATATTATACTAAACCCTCCCAAAAAAACTAGCAACAATGTACCACTGTTACAGAAATAAGAAAAAAAGACATTTATATAGCATGATATCAGTAATTCCAAAAGCTCACAAGGTTTTGTGCTTTACCTATATTGGTGGGGGCAGTGAATTCATAGGCATATTGATAGAACTTCCTGGCTGCTGCAGGATTCATCTGGATCAGAGTGACACAGCGCTCGCACCACACATCCTCGGGCTGGGCACTGGGGAAGAAGGAGTTCAGCAGGAGGTTCACGATGCGCCGTGACACTGGCCGAGAGTCCGCTTCGAGGCGAGACAGGAGATGCTCCATGGGACAGATATTCCAGAACTTTGTGAAGTGAGAAAAAGATATTCAAAGGAGTGAAACAAAAATAGAGGAAAAAAATCATCACCTTCATTAAGTGATTTCCATGACAATAGTCTAATCAAATATAAAGAACATCAACCTGGAAAACACGAGCATTTTTAATTTTTTACACCAACGTGTTGTGGAATTCAAATTCTGCTGTGCTGATGTTTTAAATCTCCTGGTATCTCTGACTCACTGCTAAAATTGTGGTTCAAGCAATTCCACTTCAATACACCTGCAATACTAATGCAATTTCATAGATACAAGGAAGAACTATTTACTCTACAAGGATATCCCCATAAAATACAATTATTGTCATTATGTGCCATGCTTCATATTCTCCTCACAGGACAAAGTAGGACCAAACTACTATACAAGAACTGTATACACCTTAAAAACCTGTATGGATCAACACCCTTCACAAAACCATCCCAAACCCTACATTACTAAATAATGAATGCATCCCATTCTTAGCAGAGCTCTAGTTTATTTGTAACACAAAAATCAAATGCTATGAAATTCAAAAAGACTACACAGCTGTTTGCCAGCTGTAACACTACATTTGTAGTTTTTGTACGAAGATTCTGAATTAATTATGCTGGACAATTTCAAATTAAAAGAAACAAACAAAAAATTACTTTTCAATGCCAAGAAATCTATTTTACTCTTGAGTAGAAATATTTGTATCAGATAATTACCCTGTGAATTTGAACTATGGATATACCTATTAAAATGGTCATAAAAAGTAAGTTTAAAGTGATCCCAAGACTTACCAGAGATTCACATCGCAGTTTTTAAATCAATAGGGAGTTACTGAAAAACATCTAATACTTACTAGGATTTTTTTTCTTTATGTAAACCTGATCTTTCCTTCCCCTAAAAAATCCCTGACATTGAGAATTATCTTTTTTTCTGTCTTTAATTGCAGCAAACTCAGAATAATTCACAAAGTGATCTCAGCCACTCCTTGTATGGCTTCCCTTCTTACACCCTTCACCACCTCCAGAGCCCTCCTCTGGATGCTTTCTTATAGTTTTATATCTTTATTAGGCTTAGCAAGAGACAAAACCATTGTTAAATTAAAATATAAAATTGAAATTAGGAAACTATTAACATTAGAGAGTGGAATAAGAGCTCAAAGATGCTCTAATGCCTGTGGCTGGACAGTATTGCCCTAAATAAGAGTCCACAGCAGAACACAAAATACATTAAAAATCACTGTAAAAAGACACCAAAATCCTGAAGGCTGTGCCCACAAAATAGAAACAGACATTATAAAAATAGGAGAATCAAAGCAAAAAAGCTACTGGGTTAAAGTGTTAGGCATTTAGAAGAGCTGGGCAGCTGAGGGAAGTGGCTGTAACCCACTGCTCTCCCCTGCCCAGCCAGAGAGAACAAGGGCCCACAGAGCACTTGGGATACCACAGATATTAAGAGTATTACCTGAGCAAAGCAAGTTATTTCTTTTTTAAGAACACTGCAGCAGTCTCAAAATGTACTTTTTTTTTTTTAAATAAATGCCATGATTTTTTCTCCTTGCAACGTATCAAGTGTCATTCTCCTACCTTGGCAGCCTTGGTAGCCTTCACTTTGAGCAGCATTTCCACAAAAGCCACTCGCACCTTCTCAGAATTATCATGTAGACTGTGTTTGGTTGCAGGCAGGAGCTGTTCCAGGAGTGGGTGACTTAGTTTGTTGTCCAAAATTATTGGTAGGCACTAAAATAAAAAAATTAAATCCAGAGAGAGTGAAGCTGAAAAATCTGTAGCTAAAAATTTTTGAAGAGGACCGTGACACTTCTCATGTAAAATAAAGCAGGGGCAGACACTGTATATGTGTTGTGCTTCTTGTCATATTTTTTGGTAAAATCTGCTTTGATTACTTCAAATTTGCAGTGAACTCTGTTCAGTGAACTCACTTCAGCTTCAGACCTGCACTAAGACCATGGTCTGCCCTCTGCCTGAGCACACAACAGCTCTCTAAAATATGCTGATTTCAAATTAGAAATACTTTTTTTTTTCCAATTCATTTTTAAATCAGCACTTTCTGCTTATCCAGGATAGCTTCCCCATGAAGCAGTAGTGGAGCAAGTAAGGATTAATAGGATGACAGCTTCAATTTAGGGATGAACTGACACAGACAAAATCTTCAAGTGAAAATGTTGATTAGGGAGTTCATTTTTCTGTCCAAGCTATCAGTTATTTCTCACATGCCAGAAAGATGTAGATGAACTATTTCTAACATAGTGAGCAATGCGTGGGAGGTGGCATCACCAGACCAACTGTGGAATTATATCCATCCAAACCTCAGACACACAAAGTGGGATACAAAATCCCAATTGGGCATGTCTTGAGATGCCCTAAAGTCAGTGATGTAAGAAATTCTGGAGCTGCCTACATCTATTTTCAGGTCTAAGCATGATTTCTAATACTAAAAAAAATTAGCTATTGGGTCCAAACAGTTTGTGTACAACTGGAATTGAAAAACCTTAGAGTCAGAAAGCCAATCAGTTACTATTTCAAAAGACATCTGTGTTTTCCAAAGACATGGCTTTTATGAAACGTGCAAAACCTCAATGTAGGAGGAATTCTATTGCCTAAGACATTTTGAAGAACAAGAAATTCCCTTGATTTAAAGTGGCCTATACTAGAAACCTGTATATCAAGTAAAATAGAAAAATGACGATAAAAAACATTTACTTTAAAAACAGAACAACGAACATCAGCAGATGTTATATCACATGCCAGATCTCCAGTTAGCTTTTTTAAAAGATCAGCAAGAATTGTTGGAGGAATCATCTCCCAGTATTTAGATATGATCTGAGTGACTCCAAGTACCCCTGTAGAGCGGACAACTGGATGAGGATCTTCTAAGAGACTCTAAAACAAACAGAAGAATAACACCGTGAGCATATGGATTATTGTGACTCTACTGCTGTTTGATCTGAGCCTACCATCAACAAAATGCATTCCATTACCTTTTAATCATTATGAAAACTGTCATACAATAAAAGAACTGCAATATTAATATTCCCTCAAGGCATTTTTCTATGAAGAAAACAAGGAAATTTATATCAGAAGCAAAATTAAGCTAACTATTGGCCAACTTTTTTCATTAGAATTTTGATTTATATTTTTTAAATAAACCAAGTCTTGCATTTGTGACTTAATTAAGAACATTTGGACTTCTATTTATAGGTGTCTACACTGATCACTGTTCCTATGGAACAACATAACTTTGAAATTCATTCAATTATCTGATATCAACTCAGGAATCCCCCAACATTTTCTTAATGAAAATACTATGCTCATTCTCACCCATCTGGACTGGTAAGGAGACTTTTAGGTTCTCTCCATTATACTTAATTTCAGAAGTATTTAGTAATACAGTACTGAACTTTGATTGAGTGCTTCCATAGTAACTGTGAAGTTCTCCCCCACAATCCTGGGTTAAGTAAGGATCATTACTCATGTATTTAATCTTTAAAAGGCATCTCTCATTCACAGATTAACGAATAACAAATCAAAATATTTCCTTTTTAGAGTTTAGAGTGGTGTATAGCAACTGCAGAAAATACACTATAGAAATTTATAATATTTTTGTATTTTCTGCACCACAGACCTCTATTTCCCCACAAATATTCAGAAATTCCATACATTTTAATTGCATCAACAAATTTTTTTTTAGTTAGTTCTGACAAAAGTTTCATTTTTAACATTTTAGTTTCATTAAAACTTACAAAAAGTTCTTCAAACTGTTTCTGAATTTCACTGTCCATCTCTTCAGCAGTAAAACTGGGATCACGAACAGGAAAAGCATCAACAAACAAAAATGCTGCATTTGCTCGAACTTCTGAGTTTCTAGCCTGTTACAATGGAGGAAATAATATTTTTTCAATAAGGACCAACTGTTAATTTCCAAAGGCGTATCCTGTCAAATACTGTTCTTCAAACATTTAAACAAGTGTTTTTAATTAAGTAGATGGAAGATGAATTTACAAATGGATGGAAGAACTTAAAGTCACATATGAGTTTTAATGTGACTTTCTGCCCATTCAGAAAAACCTGAGTTATTGTTACAATCAGCTTTCAGAGCACATCAGTGCTTTGAAATGACCCTGAGGAATCACAGTCAGAGCCCTTCTGCTTTCTGTAATGCTGAATAAATTAAAAGCAGCTGGGATTTCTCTTGGTGGCCTTAAAGCTCCTCTTCAGGACAGAAGACTCTTGAATTCAATCAGACTAGATTAATTAACTTGCTTGTCAAGAGACAGGTGATTTAATTGAAAAGCTCAAGCCTGTTTCTTCAAGAAAACAGTATTTAGTAACTAAGTACCAGAAAGCTTGGAGCATAACTTATCCAGCAAAAACATATTCAGTTCTGCATCTCTGCACATAAGTATTAGGACCAAGTTCTGAGCTCCAGGCAGCTCATCAAAAATCTATGGGAAGCCTCACAACATCTCACCATATTTAACAATTTTCAGTGTACTCCACCATGTATTTTACTTGTTGTAGAGCCACAAACACAAAAAATGAAAAAGAAAAAGGTGCATATTTAGACACTTATTCAGTGAAAGATAACTGACCCTGTGGACTCTTAAAGGACAGAAAAAGAGAGCAGGCAATGAAACCATAAAGAAATTCAAGGCATCTCAAGGAGAAAGTTGAAATCCAATTACCAAACTACATTTTATTTATCAAAGATAGCAGTGCAGTGATTAAGAGCCTCTATCGGCTTCTCTTGGAAAGAAGACTTGGAAGGAAGAATTTTGTCCAGATTTTGTGTCCAATAAAAAAAATAAAAGCTCTCAATATAACAAGCAAAGTAGGCCTAATTTCAACAGCAAGATGAGACAGTTCAGGGAAATTCTTGACTATGCTAATAGTCTAATTTTCTTCACCACTTGTCATAAAGCACATTGAGATCAAAGCAGGGAAAAGAAACATGGCAATAACCATGTAATATTTAGACTTAAATAAACTAATGACAAATAAAACCAGAAAAGCACAACAGTAACAATTATTTCATTTACAATCTGTTTTAGGTTTCTCTTCTTGACCAATCCTGATATGGTGGAGTAGGACATGCCAAATTCTTCAAGTCAACTAAATTATTAGGAATTTTAAATTGGATACTACAAAAGCAAACAAAGCACATACATACATTCTTTAGTTAGGGATTGTGTTTTCCTTTATTTATGATGTATAATGCAGTTTAAAGGTAAAAAGATCATATTCTTAATTCTATACTATAAAGTTGTAGAAAATCCTTCAACTCTGAACTTGTCTATATTTAAGAATTAACACATAAGATAATATGTGAATTCAGGGCGAAATAGCTCTTCTGCACTAACATTGCATGTGAAAATTAATTCAAATGTGGTTTTGTGCAATAAGCTAGACCTTGTCTACCATAGCCATTCCAGAAAGTTAATTTCCATAAACTTTTAAAGTGCATTACACTGAATTCCATTAAGCTCACTTTTAACTCTGAACTGAGTACCCACAGTTCAAATGCCTGCCTTTAATTAACTGGAATTTATCCCAAATGTATTTGCATATTCAGGCTTGTACAATGTCTTCACAGAGGTAGAACCTAAGAGTTTAAATTCATGGCCTGTTTTAATCCATGCTGACTTTTCCATGCCAGAGCCTGCAGTAATTTAAATAACTAATATTTCTTTTACCATTATGCTTGTACTATTCTGAGGAGTTTTCAGAACCTTTTAAAACCATAATTTACTTTCTTCTTCTGTTAATTTTCACAGCTTCCTTTTAAATTTTAACTGGTCTTACAGGTTCTGAAATTAATTTCAAATGATTTAAAATACTGCTTCCCCACGACATGTTAGTTTAAATGTGTGGGATGTTAAAAAAAATATAAAAAAAGACAACCAAACACTTTAAAGGAGTCACTTCCTTCAACAGCTTGAATTCCTGGAGGAGTGGTTCTTGACTTTTTCAGCTTGATAAGAAACAGCTTAATCACTACTACACTAAATAATCGTATTTATATCCATATATCTTCTCATACTAACAACCAATCACTGCACACCTCTTTAATGTTTGTACAATACTTGCTTTTCATAATAAGAACATGGAAAAAAGATGAAGAAGTTACATATGGGCTTATATTATAAAAACTAAGAGTTGCATAAAGGCTTATAAAAGATGTGCTGGTAAAAGCCCCAACAGAAGCTTGTGCAATCTAATTACTTTCAAAACAAGGAATTGAAGAAAAAACAGAGTACTGCATTATAAAATGTGCATTCTCAGTTTAAAGATTTCAGAGATGAAATCAAGTAGTTTCAGCATCAACAGTTCTGGAACTCGTGTTCTTGCAACTGAAGTATTTTTGCTCTCTGCAAGAAGGAGGAGTAAACAGGCCTTGTGTGTCCTTTCTGTTTCATAAACAGTATTCTAGAACAGAATTTGTTCTTCACTATATTAAATTAGGGATTTGGCTAAAATAGGAGTATCAAGCTAGTTATCTAAAATTAAACTGACATTTCAAGCTTTGGAGTAAACCTGTAACAGTTCTAAGAAAAGTTATAAGCTTCCCTTCTTAGTTCTGTATTTTAAACTACTGGTGATTCTGAGTCACAGCAACAGTTCAAAACACCAAACACTTCATGCAGTGCTACATGATTTGTTCTAGCCATGGAACCATTAGTGATGTGAAAATTATAAATAGTAGCTGTTAAAAATTTCAACTACTTGTGGAATCTGGAATTCTCCAATTGTCTTGCTGCAAATCAATCAGTAACCTTATTTTTCCAGATCACACACTTTCTGTTACCTTTCTACAAATAAATGCATGCAGATTTCATAAGGTTTGACACAATCTTCCTCCAAAAAGTAGTCTAGTCTCACATTTGAGTCCTGGGCTTTGGCAAGTGACTATGACCCTCCACTGACAGGCAGCAACTCCCTTAAGAATGGCACACTGTATTTTGTTAACTTACCAAAAATCAGTTAAAACCCCTATTCTTTATAGAGACAGAAATGTAGAAATTAAAGGAAGCCATGCTTTGTAGCTATCATTCTCTGGCATTAGGACATAAATGTTTCATCCAGAGGGTTCCTTGTTTATATAAATTCTAAAAGGATGGGATGAAACATTTAATGCAAGACCAAACAAGATACTAGGCTAGCAATGACTCTCATCATATTTCTACCTCTACCATAGGGTTCTGTTGAAACCAAATAGCTCTCAACTCTTTCCTGTAACTCATAAAACCCATTGTAAACAACTTTTGAAGTTAATAGTAAATACTTTCAACTTTGAGAACTTCAAATGCCTTTCTCACTTCTCAAGAAGATGCTTATGATCAACCAGTAAATGAAATTGTAAGTGTTTGCCAGAAATGAACTTGGCTGTATGTGTACGCTCTCACAAACAGGGATTTCATAACTTCAGACAAAATAAAAGCTGTCAACAAAGAAGGAAGCTTGGCTCCTCTTGATCACAGAGTGTAACTGAGTAGACAAACTGCAGTGGATCCCCTTTAGTCCATGCATACAATCCAGAGGAGGACATAGACACTCCATGAAAGAACTACAAATAAGAAATTTCATTCTGGGTGCACATCCATACCATTAATGTATGTCCATACAATCCAACTGGAATAAAAGTTTTCCTAAATTAATACTCCAATAAATTCATTGAGATGTACTCTAAGGCTGTTAATTCATCAACAGGTGAGACTAAACCATCCTCTGAACACTTCTGGCTTTGATCAATGAAACACTGATAATTCCCTAAAGATCTTAGAAAAGATAATACCAGATTACACAGAATTTTCAGATTGAGAAGATAAGAATGCCAACTGCAGGTACCTAGAGTGCTTTCCACCTAGAGTGGAAAGCACTCTAGGTACCTGTAAATAAAAGTGAATTTTACAAGTAAATTATATTAACAAATTAGAAAATTATTGTGCATGCTATGCCTAATTACAACTTAAAAAGTTACTCAGCTACATCTGTGATGCTAAACACTCAATTTTGGTTTTTGTAGCCATTCATTTTAAAAGCAAATAATAAAAACAGAAGATGTGGAAGGGACCCAAAATTTAATAGCTGGAGAAAGACATTTACATTTTCTAAAAAGGATAATTACCTTTAGGGCTCTCCAGAGGATGGGCTGATACAATCTATAGAGCATTTCTTCAACTCCTTGACGGACTTTACTTTGTTTATGAAAATAACTCAGCACCTAAGAAAAAATAAATAGGCCCCAAAGCCATTTTAACATTCTACATTCAGAAAGTGGTAAGGGGTTGATGCATTTCATAATTATGTAAGACCAGAGTTTTCATACTATGAAAATGATAAAACTAAACATGTTAATTGACCCTATATCTAATTAGGAAGTCTCAAAAATAGTAAAATTAAAACAATCTAATAAATATAATATTTTATACCTTTATAGAGTCATTAAGTTTATGTAAAGATCTACAACTAAGAAAAAAACATGGCTAGAGAATTTCACAGCAACACTTCATTTTTGTTACTATTAAAAATTATTTTTAAAGTTACTGACAGAAATACTTTGAAACCATAAAATTATGAACTACAGATAAATAAGCTTTTTCTCTGTTAAGAACAAAGGAATTTATCTGGTAAGTGGAGTTACCCAAATACACATGTACAAACCTAATACATTTTTTATGCATTGATGAAAAGCACACTTTGGGACTCAAAACTGCTTAATTAGTTAAAAATCCTGTTATTTTCTGTATCTGAATTATGCAGAAAAGAAGGAGAAAGTGGAAGACCAGAGCAGAATATAAGCAAGGACATAATGTAACTTGATATGAAGAATTTCTCCACTTTGAAACAGTGAGCAGTTTGAGCTGTGTTCTAAGGTTGGTAATTAATCAGAAAGTGAGACGAGATCATCCTCTGAACATTTCTGGCCTTGATCAATACGGCACTGATAATTCCCTGAAGATCTTGGAAAACAGAATACAAGATTACACAAAATTTAAAAGAAGCTGACCCTCTTGTGGTCAGTTCAAATTTATTGCAAGACCTACTCTTCCGGAGCCCAATGACATATTTATTCACTGTCCTCTTTCAAGATCATAAGCCCCAGAGGTGGAAAAATATGAAATGCCCTGTCAAAAGCCTGCTCCATCGATCAGGAATCACAGGACAAGGAAATCCTATAGCTATGAGAAAACAAAACTAACCTAAAAAACCAACCTCAAAAACTCCAAACCAAAACAAACAAAAAACCCACTCTAGTATTGTGCACTGTTACGTTGAGCAGTCTATTTCACACAGCATACACTCTAGAGTCTGGGTATTTGGGAGGAAGCATGGGAGGGAAAGGGGCATTGATCAAATACAAATGTCTTAAAAAGCCTTGTGCACTTATTCTGCTTCAAATGCTCTGCTTGTGACTGAACACCACAGACAGAGAACCACAGTCAAAGCTTGTCCCTATAAACCTTTATAAATCCCCTACATACTGTAAAAAGAAAAAAGCCAAGTTTCATTTCAGACCCATGTACTAAGTTTGCCTCAAGAAGGTTATGACTTTTCATCCCTGTGATCATCTATGGGAAGGTCAATTCTACAGGTAAAGAAAGCTTAGACAACAGACAGCAAAAACTACTGCCTCCACTCTGGAAAATCCCCTTCTACTTTTGAGCAGCAAAGACAAATCTGGTGCAAAACTATAAGCAGGTTCCTCCTAAAATTTGTTCTAACATTATTTCTCAGAATATGCTATTTTTTAAATCTTTGTGGTGGGTTGGCCCTAGTCACCAGCTAAGCACCCACTGCCATGCACACACTTCCATGCTCAGTGGGGAAGAAAAAGAATTGGAAGAGAAAAGCAAGTTCATGGGTCAAAATAAGGACAGTTTAATAAATGAAGCAAAGAGGACCAAAAAGATCCCCAAAGGAGTGATGCAAACATTCATTACCTGCCACAAGCAGACCAATACTCAAGCCAGCCTCCCAGCAATGGCTGCCTCCCCAAAACCCATTTTCCCTCGGTTTGCTGAGGGAATGTTGGTTGTATGGCTGCAATATCCTTCTGGTCAATCTGGGTCAGCTATATCAGCTGTGACCTCCCAAATTCTTGCTCATGCCCAACCCACTGCCAAGGGAAAACATGGGGAGGAGAAAGCCTTGACACTACACAGGCACTGCTCAGCAGCAGCCAGAACACTGCTGTGCCACCAGCACACCCTGAACACAGCCTGCTATGAATGAAAGTATTTCCATCCCAGCCACACCTGGTATGGTATTTTAGTATGAAATGGAAATTTTCTACTTCATACCAAATGATCTCATTTTGAAGCTACTAGTTCATATCATGCTTTCCTGGAACTTACCTCTCTAACTTTAGAATGAACAGAAGAACTTCTGGGAAGATGAATTCCATGATGCATGAAATCCTGAATGCAGGTATATTCAAGTACCTACAGTAAAACACACACATGCTCCTGTTAACACAATAAAACAATAAAAGTACTGTAGCTGTTCAGCAACTACATTTTTCCCTAAAACAAGCAACTGAAAATAGTACCTGCTACTATTTCTTACTTGGCATCTACCTTGCCCAAATTTTTCCATGCTGGGGGTCTCAGTCTGCCTCAACTGATTTTCAAAATTTCAGAATCTACAATTAATCAAATTATCAGAAGCTAAAAGCAGGGTAAATAAGAATATTTTGGTAACTGAAATTTTGCTCTTGCATTCTTGTGATCTGTAATTATGCCTGTAATCATTTCCATGGAAATCCACAAAAACTAGATAAATACCTAAGCTATCAACTATACAGATTTGCTCATACTGAAGGAAAGCTTCAGTAATTCAGCTAATGGGTATGTTTATGAAAAACATTGTGCATATGCATATTTGTGTGAACCAATACTTCAGCAGCAGAATTAAAGGTGTTAAACTGCAGCCAAGCTGATCTCAGCGGGAAAATATTCAAAGCATGACATATAGTTACTCCTTGACAATGCTGAAGAGGCCCTTTCCTTAGGGAAATAATTCTTTAAGGCTTGTTAAAGGAATCTCTCTGTGGTGGAAAGTCATCAGTCTTTGCCACCTTGAAATTCAAAACTATCCAGATGAAATTTCAAGCATAGTGTTACCTCTATGAATTCTCCTGACACCTTCTTCCAGGCCCTGAAGTAAATTTCTGAAATGCTTTCCACCAAGGATCTATATTAACATATAGGAAACACTGTCAAGAAAGCATGCAAACCATATCTATGTACAATTCATCAAGGTGAAACATCAAGTTTTGTATAATAACCAATATTGTTCTTAATTCTGTGCATCAAATTGTTTTTTAGAAGAAATTCTCTTTTTCAAGTCTACACCCATAACTACCAAGTTAACTCTTAATTAATGAACACAAGCGCTATTACATGATACTTGAAATATCTCCTATGGTGGGAGAGTCAAAACATTCAGCAAGATACTTTACCAGTTATGTCATGAAGAATGCCTGAAATTCTTTATAGACATGTACAGGAATATATCTTTCTACATGAAAGCTTTAGAAAGCCTCTGATTTTAATACACACAATTACTTCAGCAATACTTCACTGAATAATCAAAGAAAAAAAATCTCCTTATTTTTCATCCATCAGCCAAGTTCTCAGGCTATGATTTATCCTGCAAGTCACTTCTTATTAGAATGCCTTATACAGAAACCTAGAAAATTAAATTAGGAATTGCTTGTAGGAAGAAATAGGAACGCTCTACAAAAGGAGAAACAGACTTGCAACCCTCACAGAAGAACTGCAAATAATGCAGTCCAATTTCTAACCAAAGTCATTTGCTTTAGCTAATGGCAAATAAACATTTACTGCTCCTATAACTGTACACCCAGGCATGTCAGAGCTACTATTAAATGAAGTTGCTGAAACAATATAGCAGTAATATTCAGAAGATCAGTGGGTTTCTGGATATTGATATATTTTTTCAATACACTAGGTATTTTTAGAGTGAGATAAACAAGATTTTAGACAAGCTCTTACTAATTAAGTGGTCTTACTGGGATGCATACCTTGGAAAGAACTGTAATTGGTTTTTAACAGTTCCATGTATCATTTTAATGAAGTTTACATTCCAGCTGAACAAAAAACTCAAGAGTCTTCTTCCCTGTGGGGAGGGGAAAAGAGGAAAAAACAAAGGGAACTCAAAGGTCAGATGAATATCCAATTTAAGAGCTACCTCAAAAATCAGCAAATACAAAGGAAATAGCATATTTAATTTTAAAATGCATAGGCAAAATGGAAAAAACTATTTAAGATTCTTAATTATTAAACAGAATTCAAGCACTACTTTTATTCATACTGTAGAAAAAACAGAACAAATGAACACGTGGGTCACATATCTGCCTCCACTCTTTCAATGTCCTTTCTGTTTTGGTGTGCCTTCAAGCAGCATCCCAGAATGCCAGCACACTGTGCAATCAGCACCCTCACCGAGGCCGGAGCACTGAGCTCTGCCAAGCGCAGTATCACCCCAGTATGACACTGGAATGATGGTGAAGGCATCAACAAAACACCACAACTCTACCAGCACTGGATGCAGAAACATTTTTAACAAAGCCACAGAGAATAGCTGGGCCACTGAGGAAATTAAATGTTCTGATCAGCAAGGACAATTCCTTTCCTCTTGCCACATGAAAGGTAATGTTGTGAACTTCCTGAAGCTGCTTTCATTCATGAAAACAGAAACTATTTTTCCCAAATTAGTTTTCTTCCATTTTAACAAGTCAGAAACAATGATGACAAATGGGATGAGCAATAGCATTTTGTAACAGAAGGCACTGGAAGGCCTTAGGAAATAAGCCAATGCTCTCCCAGAATCAGCAAGATCTGTCCAAGGAATTGGAGCCTTATACAGTATCTGTACAGGCAGCTTCACTCTAACTTAGCTTACAGGTGAAGGTAAGACTTCAAAATGTCTGATCACACAAAAGGGTGAGTCAGCCACTTGTAAGGGTCCTTTGTATCTCTCAGCTTTCTAGCCAAAAATAAATTAAGAATATCAATAAAGGAAGTGCAATAGTAAAGAGCACACTGACAGAAGTGTAAAAGGGTCACTGAATAAACAGCAAAGGTTCAGAGGCACTTCCATTGAGGGCTGGACTAAGAGTTGTGTTCACACCTAACACCAAACACAGAAAATTCAATGCCAAACACACTTGGAGTTGGAATCTCACAGAGTAGGAGAGGGAGATGGAAGCACATAGTCAGAAACTGCACTGTAGTGAATTGATAGCTGAAATGCCTTTGGGTGAAGAAACAACTCAGAAGCTCATAAAAATCAAGACCTAAATGCTAATACAATGTCAAGATTTTTGGCTTCAGGTCTGATGGAATCCTTCCTGTTGTCAACAAGAGTTGTCTCTATCTCCAACTTTGGTGGCCTAATATAAACATAGAGGACTCCCACTTGGCATGTCACACATCAACAACCCTGACAAAACAAAAGGTCAAGGGAGTTTTGACCTACAGTTCTTTCCTTAACAAGGCAAGGATGAGGACTAACTCAAACTCATCTTCTACAACTCCAGCAGCAAGACAGATGATAAAAAGCCTAAAAATAGCTTTCAACCAATTCTTTTTAGCCTTAGGTTTTAAAAGATTGAGCCTGCTCCTGAAAATGATAAGTGCCTCTAGCTTAATCTGCTGCTTGTGATTAATGGATCTGCAATAATTATTGGTAACAACATTCTCATTATTGTGAGAGATAACCTGGTGACAGGTGAATGAGACTGTGAACTTGTCATCTTTGGGAGTAATGCAGTATCAGTGTTGGGTGTCTGGTACTGCTATGCTTGTGGACACAGAGCAGCACATGACTTTGTTCTATACATAGAGAAGGTGAGCAAGAAAAAAGCACAACAGACCCACCTCTAAAACACAGGAACATGCTCTGCAGCTGTTTGACTGGAAAACCCATCTGAACAAGAACGTTTTCATAAATCACAGAGATAAATTCAGAGGATCACTCCACTAATGCAGCCTGATGATAAGCCTCTGAGAAATATTACAGTGTGTTGAACAGCACAGCCTGGGAGGGCAGAAACACTGAACTCCCTGATCTTGCAATAAGGTGTAATAAATGTGCAGTTCTCTATTGGTTTAATCTGATTTAGAACAGATACACTGCATTCCTGACCCTTCCCTTCCTTCAGTCTTGCATATGATGAACCATTCCAGACAGTTAATCTGTCTGAAAAATGATCTTACTAGGAGAAAACAGCTACCTCCTTCAATCAACCCACAATATTGCTGCTTGAACATTACACTGTGAAAACAAAAAGAGGAATGCTAGTCCATGGCAACACAGGATCATTGCAACCTGGAGTTATAGCAGCTTAAGCTACTATGGTGCTGTGTCTGGGATATGTACTCTGAAAATCTAGGATTACTTTTCTTAGGAACTGTAGAACAAGTCTGCAGGCATTAAAGGGAGTATTAGGCCTGATATACAGAAGCTCACGTTCAACTCAAAGCAATTCATACATCATGTTGATACTTGGTATTACTACAAGCATTTTAGAAGCAATATAGGAGACAAACAAAAGGTCCAGCAGAGATACTGAGGGGAGCGTTGGTTGGTTTCTTGTTGCTACAAGAAATCTAACATTAGTGAAATGAACCAGGAAAGGAAAATAGAGAACATACATGAGGTGTGTTACCACTACAACCGAACTCCCACAGCACACAAATACCAAACAAAAGGACTTGCAACTGACGTACAATGGCCTCATAGCAACAGGAAAATGCTTTGAATCTCCTGTCTGCAGAGGTAGGAAAATCCAAGTCGGTTACCATTCTGGGTAAGTTCTGGAAGTTCATATAGTGAAGTTCTGCTCAAAAACTGAGACATGTGAATTTGGATGTTCAAGTCCCTGAAAAGTTAATTGTCTTAAGAGTGTTTTATGTGATCAGCTGTTTAGTTATTGTTTTACGGAGCTGAATTGTTCTGTTGACTCTGCTGACTAGGGTTAATATGGCACACCCTAAACACAGAGCAATTTTACATGCCCAGATGGTTTTCCAGAAGGCAGAGATCTATCATAGTGTTTTACATGCCAGCCCCACATGGATGTCTGGGCAACTTAGGTCATTTAATGTAGCATGGGTCATTCACTTAAGCAATCAAATCCTTCCCAGGACCTGTACTGATTATGCTCCTGCACAGATGTCTAAATTTATTTCAGATACTTAATTTAACTGAACCCTGTCCTGGGATCTTTCCAGAATGGGTTATGGTTCTCCTTTTATCTTGAACTGTTATCCTTCAGGATGTAAAGTGACTTGTACATTGGGCTGGCATGGCAAGGTTTTGGTGGTGGAGGCCTGCAGAGGTGGTTTCTGTGAGAAGCTGCCAGAAGCTTTCCCCATGCTGATAGAGCCATTGCCAGCGGGCTCCAAGGCAGACTCACTGCTGGCCAAGGCTGAGCCCTTTGGCTACAGCTGGGAGTTGCTGTTTTCAGTCAATGCTTCCAGCCAGAAAGCAAAGAATCCAGAATTAAGGATTTAAACCACTAATGATCAGACAGAGCAGAGAGTGCAGTAAGGTGCTCTCTATACCTAGAAAGAGACAGGCCTTTGAAGATGCAAAGGTGACAAAACATCCAGAACCAGAAATCCCTGGGAATATATCAATTTTACATATACAGGAAAGAGTATGAACTTCAGAGACAAAATCATGTGGTCTGGTCACCTAACCAGAAAAAAGGCTTGGATGCCACAATTCTGGTGCACAGGCACAATCCAAACAAAACAGCAACTGTTCACTGGGAGAAATGTATGTAGTTAAATAAAGTAATTCTTATTTTTCTGTAAAGTTTGGGTCTTTTCATGCTACTTTTAAATCAGAATATGACAACACAATGTTCTAGATTAAATCATTTAGAAGGAAAATTATTTTGCTACAGTTACTTGTCTTGAATAAAAGAAAAACTGCTATAAAAGAAAAGAATTACACCAGGGAATGATTTTAAGTATTGAGGGAAATGCACTGGAAGCAAAGCACTTGATTCTTATTGCCTCAGAACTGGACTGAAGATTTAAACATAAACTTTCACACTTTAGTCTGGAATAGAAACAAGTTTTCCAAATGAAACCGTATCAACTATTTATAGCTTGCAGTCAGAGCTGATTTCTCTCATGTTGCTACCTACTGTGCTATTAAAAAAGACAAACTGCAAAACTATTAAAAGCAACCAAAGCTCACTGGCACAAAACCACAGTAAGATAAAAGTTGGCTTACCTCTTCTTTCTTAATGTGTTTTACACTCATAAAACACTGAAGCAACAAATCTTTGACTTCATTACTCTCATCTGAATCATAATCAAAACAAAGTAATGTCTGATGTAGATTCCATAAACGAACTATATCTGCACCCTGACAGGAAAGAAAAAGCCCACATTAGAGTGGAGAAGCTTTGCTTTAATGCAAAAAGCTTTGATTTAATGCAAAGCTGCATTGAAAGGATTTTAAATAATGAACTTGAAATGCATTGTTACAGATCCTGAAATTATGAATATTCATTTCATCACATTATTGGGAAAAAAATATATGTACCTGCAGAAATTCTGACTTCCAACAAATGAAGATATGCTCAAGAAATGCTCAAGAAAAAAAAGTTGCCATTCCATGCATGTATGTTAAAACCACAACATTGCACTTTTTAAACTTCAAAAAATACATGCAGTTAACAGGGAAAAACAGGAGAAAGAAATAAGGCTATATCCATTGGGTTAGTGCAAAAGATGTGTATCACAACACTCCAAGTAACTCAAACATTTTGAAAAATGAAAGAAAAATTATTTGTAGAAAGATAAAAAGCAAGAGAAAATTAAGCTTCCCACAAAAGCTGTTTCTATGCTTAGCTGAACACAGTACTTAATATCTGAGTTGACAAAAAGTTAATTACAATAAAAGCCTTGGCCATTGGACTGGACAAAAGAGTGAAAAGATCAAAAGAAATGCAAAAAAAAAAAATTAAAATCCAGTTCACTTGTGAAACTGATGCCAAAAACCTTTAAAATTTGTTCTAGAGAAGGCGGTGTTTTACAGGAGGGATTATCTTCCTTGAAATATTCAATAATAACCTGAAAGTCAACATAGCTTCAGCCTACCATAGCAGCTTTATTCAGGCTTTTTCTCAGCAGAATGACAAACAGAGTCTTCCCCAGCTGCTCCTTCCCCTCCAGTCCCTTCTCCCACCACATTTCACACACACGTTGGATAGCATCCTGTAGGATTTTTTCAGATGTAGATAATGCAGGAAGGATACCTACAAGAGTAGTGACATAATTATTTACTGCAATGAACCAAGTCATTCCTGTAAAACAGTAGTCTGTTAGCACACTAACTACACCTCACAGTGTCAGCTAGCTCCTGCCACACTTACACACTTTCATGGCTTATGCTCACTGCAGTATTTAGGCAACTCTAAGGTTTGGCCCAAGCTTTTGGATCAGTAATAATGGAATATTGAGTTTCCCTAAAAAGTAACAAAAATCACAGGATAATCAAAGTTACCTTCCACTGGGTGAACAGCTGGGAGAAAGAAAACTATTTACATTCCAACTTCTAAATTGTACAGCTCATTTCTAGGTAAACATTCCCTTAATTTTGTCTCATAAATATGAACTCAAACCAGTACCAACTTTTCTCCTGTGAATTCTGTTTCATAGGCCAGCTGGATTTCAGTCAGATCAAACAGCCTCTGTAAAATGCTGCATTCTGCAAAGAGAAGGACTCACCGTTTAGGATAAAAACGCATTCTACAAGAGCTTTGTAGTTTACATTTTCATCCACTGCAGGTATGGAAGCAATAACGACAGCTGCCACTCCTTGGATCACTGCTACAGTTTGTTTCTGAAAGAAAGCAATGCTGAGGAAACACTTCTGCAGTTTGTTTTAGACTCAGAAAATAAGTCAAACAAGAAATGAACCTTAGCAACAGAAAGCAAAGCTGAATTGTTATTATGCTTCCTTTCTGAAGAACGAGTATACTGACACCCAAAACCTTTCAAATAAGAGGCAAAATAATAGATTTTAAAGTACATCTTTTCAAAACGTTTGAAAAGGGTTTTCAGCTCCAGCTAGTAGATAACTTTGTGACTGTGCATGTGTACCCATTCCTCATCTGCAACACACCTACTCAAACACACATCCATTTTAGAGCTGAGAAGCCCCTAACTAGCAGGGTCATGTGTAACACAGAGATGTGTACATCTGGTGAATTTCACTCCAAGTGTGTGATTCTACAGGCCTCAGAACAGATGTCTGATTTTTCTACAAGCCTCTAGGTTTCTCTAATTATTTTCCCACTGCATTTCTTTTCTTCCCCCCAAAATTAAGTAACCTTTTCCCCCAGTAATCTCAAGGCTACATAGACTACAGCACAGAAGGCAGTATATAAGGGTCTGAGTCAGAAAAATTCTATACATTCTAAATTTGTGGAAGGCACAGTCAAATCTAGATTTCATGATGTTTATCAAATAAAATGAGGTAGTGAAAAAAAATCAGGTAGTGAATTTCTTATATGCCAGCTACTTAGACTTAACGTGTGCAACATTAACATTTGTTTACTAATATAAAACACAGAAAAAGCCCATTCAACTCTACTGAGAAAACTAAGTCACATCTTTCATAACTAAAATTCTCAGCAGAGCTAGTCTTTTAGAGCATAAGTTCAATCATAAGTTCAGCTTAACCCAAGCATAAATTAAGTAATTTAAAAAATGGGCAGAAAGGTGATATTTGGAACTGGTGTTATTTCATAACCCTTGCAAGTTTTCAGATGTTATGGAAATATTCCATTTTATTTCCCAAAAAACACAAAAGACTCAACATGTTTTCATTTTACAAATTCTTACCATTTCTGGAACTATCTCAACTTCCATGTCATCATCACTCCTATCATCTCCAGTCCTGTGCCATGTTTCCACAGGGTTCTCCATCAAGCTCTCTGTCAATAGCTGTGTCAGTCTCTGCCATAGCACTTCTTTTTGCTTTCTTGACAACTCTTGAAGTAGTTCATTCAAGTCAAAATGATCACATGTATTTTTCTATAAATGGTCAGAAGATACCACACAATCCCACATCAGCAAAGTGGCTTATACTTCATTGTCATATTTTTGACATTTAATTTGGGTTTTTACATTAATGATTAACTTATATTCCTCTGCAGTTAGAGATAAAATACCTTCTAGAAGTTATATTTTTTTAAAATAGCATAAGAAACTCCTGCTAGTTAACTCTTTATCATGAAGCAAGAGTGCTGCCTTTAAGACAGAACTCTTTAGCCCTTGATAGCAATGAAGACAATTCCATACCCTTGGCTAAGAAGCTCAAAACTGCACAGAATTTAAGACCCTGATTATGTCTTTGCTCTCTTAAATATCAATTGATGATGGCTGTTTAAAGAAAATCCTTAGGCAAGGACTGGAAACGCAGCAGTCAGTAGAGCCATAGGGACAGCACTGATTTGGGATATGATCTGCACACATCAGAGCTCTGCACACTGCATTGTTTAAAGTCCCTCATCAAACCCAGCTCCTGAGCCCATTGAGCCCACACCTCCTGCTGAAACCCTGCTGACAGGGAAGCCACCATCAGTCTCCAGTAGAGACTGCATCACGAGGCTGATCTGAACTGTTTCCTAGAAAGAAATTTGCTAGAAGAATTTACCTCAGAGACACAAGGAGTGTGGCATCAAAGAAGGGTAGGCAACCTGCTAGGAAAAGCAATACGCAGAGAGAAGATAAGAAAGAAGACCAGGCCCAGCCAAGAGAAAGAGCAGATCATTTCTGAGATGTAATTGGCAATACGGAAGTGAAAGTTTACTGGATCAAAAACGCTTCAGAGGAAAGAAGGAGAATTTCTATGATCTTGAAATAAATCTATTTTTAGTTTGCAGATACACTGCAAGGCATCAAAAAGAGAAAGTCGAAGGTAAAAACTGAAAAGAATGAAAGAAGCAGCAGTAAGTATTACAAAGTTCCCAGAAGGGTATGAGAAGAAAGATCCTGTTACATATTTATAAGAGAATTTCTATTCTATTCTGCAACTGAAAACAAATACAATAAACTGAAGGCCTCACAGGGAGTTCTGCAGCCCTGTGCTTCAAACAAACCCAAAAGACAGGATTTTAAGATTGTACCGTTTTGAACAGAAAGAATGAACTCACAATAAGATCAGAGCTTTTAGATTTTTCTTTGGGATGATATGACACAGAATTACTCCAAAATCTATGAGGAGAAAGGATTATCATTCACTGTCACCCTATCTGTAATTCCTATTTTTCTGTCTAAGAAATTATGTATTTTCTTGAATTGGAATAGGATTTAGTGGAAAAAACCAACAGCACCTGCTGAAGATCTCAATGAACAGCCCAACAAAATGACATTTTTTAAATATTACAAAGAAAAAATGAAAAGCCCACAAAAAACCTTGAAGGAAAACTAGCAAAGCCCTGGAATTTTAGAAGACAAGATGAGTCTAAACATTGAAAGTATGGAAAATAAAAATTCAAGGGGGAAGTAAAAGAGAGTTTGGGGTGTGTGTAGAAAACAGACACTGAAAGAAAAAGTGATGCTAAAAACTGAACTTTGAAGAGGGTTCAAAAGGCAAATTCTAAGGCTAGAGAACCAACTACGTAGCAAATATAATACAAAAACTAAGGAAAGCAGTGAAGCTTTAGTGACAATTTATTTAACCACAGCCTCCTCCAGAAAAGCAATCAAGAATTTTTCAAGGGAGATCCAAAAAGGAGGATCCTCATACTAAGACAAGACATGGTCACACATCCTCCATTACTGCAGGTTTCAAAAGGAAATTATTAAAATAATTGGAGTATTTTGGACAGTCAAAAAGGCATGTGGATATTCATGTTCCCTTATGCTGCAAAGGCATAAAGACAATTTCAATCAATATACTCATTGCAGCTAGTGACAAAGTTTCCAGAGGTATTGGCAACAGCTGAACACTGCTGCAAGAGAACTCCTGTGAATTGGTGATGAAAAATAAAAGGATGAAAAAAAACCCAACCATTTTAAATCCAAATAGCCCATGGCTCATTAAAATAAATTACTGAATGCAGATGGCAGAATCAACACAACCAAATCAATTGAAAAGGAAACACTGAAAGTGAATAGTTTTTTGCTAAAGTGTTTAGATTTAGAGAAAAATGGGAAGGAGACTTTAGGCAAAGGCAATCTGGTAATAAATTTATCATCCATAACTACATACAGGCACACAAATGAAAGAAATAGTAAATTCCTTGGGGAAAGATTCAAGGATGTTTGGGAGACAAACTTTGTAGGCTTATTATACAGAAGATGATTGTGGGTTTAATACAGTTACTACATTAAATCAGTTCATGCCTCTGTGCACATGGAAGTCAACTGATCCACTTTATCCTGCCACAGGTACTACCAGGAAAATACCCATAAGAAAGCTTAAGAAATGAACTTCACAATATCATTTATGGCAGCAAGCAAAAGATGCTTAGAAAAGCTCAGGTATATCTTAACACCAGATAGATTGAAGGTGAGTGGAAAACACCTCAATGCAAATTACTATTTCTCATTAATTAGCAATATATACACATAGTGAGCTCTTACAGTAGATTTCAGGGGATTTGTTTTGTTGTTCCTCCTTGTTCTCTCCACACTTCATTTAGAGAGAGCAATCTATCCCTTCTCTAGAGCATTCAGTGATAGAGCAATCAAGTAAAATTAACAATGGACTAAAGAACAAGTGGACAGCCCAAACTATCAAATGAATGAACAAATACTAGTGAAACACAATTCTATGTTTGTACATTAACTCTTATTCATTATATAGTAATGAACTCGTTCATGGGTTGAAATTTAACAATGTAATACTTCAGCAATATGAAATTAGCATTTGTTTATAATTACACAAATACTAATAATTTATTTTTTAAAAATGGCATGTGGAACAACCAAATATCAAAAATTTAACTGGCTTATAAACATTCATATTTCAGATTCCACAACTCTTTCAGCCTATACTCCTTCAAGTGCCATTTGAACTTCTTTTCTACAGCAATTATTCCCACAAATAGTTTCTGCCCCTTTGTCACCTGATTTCTGCACCTGTAACAGACTTATGACTCCAGAAGTGATAAATGTATACATTGGCTCACTTACAGGATTCTGAGTGTAACGAAGGAAGTCTTCAATTGACTGTTTAGACACCACTTGCAAAAATGCTTCGCGTTTCATCCTGGAATTGGTCTTCCCTACTTTATAAGCAAGACATAACATTAGAGAAGGTACTGTATATCAAAACAAGAACATTTTGTCTGTTGCAATCATGTATCAGTTACATACTTAGCACTTATATATACTTATATATGTTATATATTACAGTAGTTATACATGTACTACATAGTTGAAGCAGTTTTCCCCTCCAATATATTTTAGTTATCTGAATCAGCATTTAGATTCACAACATCACTGGGCTGCAGAGCTTGCTTTCTTTTTCGGTTTTGTTTTTCTGGGTTTTTTTTAGTAAGTAAGTCCTAAAGCAGAATAAGTTGTTAACGGATACTTTGATTTTTAAAAAGCACAATGCATTCTCCAGCACACTCCCACTATTTAAGCTAGTCATAATTCCCAACAAGACTATTTATTTGTATCAGAAGCACTAAGGGGTAGTAAAATGGTCTGTTTTCTCGGCTATCAAATGAAAACCATGGGAAATGGGCAAGGCCGCCAAGAGCCTTATTTGCTTACGTAAACATACCCTCCATCCTAGGTGTCTCCTGACGTGCTTTTCCAGGTGGGAAAGCGACTTACACGGCATTTAGTGTGTGCGAAGCCACATCACAGAACGGGGCAGGGGCCGCTCCTGGGCCCCGTCCCGAGCCACCCGGGGGCTCCGCCAGGCCTCGGCAGAGCAGGCAGAGGGGAGCCGGACGGGCCGCTTACCTCGGGCTCCCTCAGAGCGGCCGAAGCCTCATGGACCCGCGGGACGCGCTTCCAACGCAGCGGCGCCGCCTCAGCGGAGCGGAACGAAGCCAGCGGACACGCGCGTAGAAGAGCCCACGGCACACGGCAGCACCACCGGAGGAGACACCGACACCGGAGGCGCTCGGAGGAGACACCGGTGGACAGCTCGGGGTACCTGAGGACGCTCGGGGACACTCCGGGACGGCGCCAACCCCCGCCCGCTCCGGTCCGGTCCCTCCCTCACCCGCCACTTTTCGAATCCTCCCGCGGCCGACGTTGAGCGCGCACCGCGGAACTCCCGTCTCGTCTCGCGAGAGCTCGGTCACCGCCCCCGCCCTTTCCCGCGCGCGGCCCCGCTGAGGGCGGGGTGAGGGAAGGCAGCCTAGGAAACCCACTCGGGACAGGGGATCGTGTTCAAAACTTAGAGAGCCACAGGGTCAGCTGGGCTGGAAAAGGCTTCCGAGGTCATCGAGTCCAGCCTGTGACCGAACATCACCCGGTCACCTAGACCATGGCACTAAGTGCTGCGTCCAGTCTTTCCTAGACATCTTCCGGGAGGGCGTCTCCACCACCTCCCTGCGTGGCCCATTCCAGTCACCCTTTCTGTAAAGAAATTCTTCCGAATGTTGCATCTGAACCTCGTCTGGCGCAGCTTCAGGCTGTGTCCTGTCCTGTCGCTGGCTACTCGGGAGAAGAGCCCGACCCCCACCTGGCTACACACTCCTTTCGGGAAGCTGTGGAGAGCGATAAGGTCCCTCCTGAGCCTCTTCAGGCTGACCCCCGCTTCCCCCGCCGCTGCCGGTGGGTTTGTGCCCCAGCCCTGCCCGGCTCCATGTGTGTGTGCCCGCAGCGCCCGGCCCGGCCCCGGCAGCTTCGGCCGCGCTGCAAGGCTCCTTCCTCCGCTGCTTTCTGACCCGGCTGGTTCCGGGGGAACGTCCATCACTTATCCAGAGGCAGCTGCCACGGTTCAAACCCACCGCCCCCCTCACTGTTCCCTTTCTGTACCTACTGCAAAGTGTCAGTGCTTCCAAATGGGGGGAAGACATGCTCAGTTAAATTCATGTTCGTGCTTAAGAAACGGTATTCCTTCTTGCACGGATCTCTCGTAACGTGGACGTAACTGCTTTTACAAAATATCACGCATTTGATTACGCTGGTGGCTTTTTTCTCTAATAATGTTATTGTTACTATTGCTGACAGCTATGCTTTTACTCACAGTCCTGGTGAACCATATGAGTACTTTGCACACTTCATCCAAAGCAACCGAGTTAAACAGCCTATATGGCAGAATATATAGGAGACTATGTAAGCCAGATGATATTTAGAGTTTGATAACTAAGGAATTTTTTTTAATATATCAGGAAATTATATCTTCTGTTTCTTCTTTGCAGTATTTGGAAATAGAGTCAGATTTTGAATTCTATAATATTCCCCATTCCATTTGTTTGAGCTCTTCTGCAAACCAAAACCAGTCAAAGTCTCTTGTTAAGGGCTTAGTTTGTATCTTTCCATTTGGCATTTTCCGTAACATTTCTCATTGTTGGCTGTTCAGAAGAGAGAGGTGCATAACTGAAGTAATTTACTTTCAGTCTGTAAAAGCAGTACAGCATGTGCTGCTTTACTGTGCAAACAAGCAGAAAACCAACTATAATTTCTATAGAAGTTCTCACATCTGGTTAGAATTTTCAGGATTGTAGTTTTAAAAAATATTATGTAATTCTGATTTTATTTAGCATAAATGTAAAAATTCACTCCTTTAAAAGTTGCATTTACATCTTCTGCTGTTTTAATTTTTAACATAGAATCTTCCCTAATGATCCTGCCTTTCCTGCCTTAATTAAAAATTAAGATTTTTTGCATTTTCTGTCACATTTATTTGTTACGAGTAGCTGGGTTGTGTCAGATCCTGTGGACCTGATTTTATATCCCAAGTCATGTATTCAGCTAAGTGCAAGGAGCCTGTGGAACAGTTTGCTTGGAGTAAGTTACATGAGCAATCAGCATACCTGTAAAATTGTAAAAACAAATAAAAAAGTATAACACCTAACATTTTTACATTACGCTAATGTCTTCCTGTATTAAAAATTTTCTGCATAAATTAAAAATCTTTGCCATTTTAGATCCAAACTGATGGATTTATTCATCATGACTCATGTATACTGAATATTTCAATAATACCTTGATTAATCTTTTAATTAGATGCTACATTAGTCACCTGGTTACTGTTTATTTAGTTGGGCACGTATCATTTTAGCAAACAAACTAAAACATATTTTAGTTTTTAATTTCTGTTGCATGGCAACCACAGAATGGTTTTTTTTCATAGTATTGAAACTAGAAGTTGACACAGATAACAACAGGCTGAATAACACCAAGTGATTCATTTTAAAGGACCATGTAGAGAAACCAGAGAGACAGAATAATGTTTTCTAGGTTTTTTCAAGAACTGTGCATGAACTGCAAGCCAGTAATAAACCAACAACTCTATTTTCAATTTCTCTAATATTCTCTTTTTCAAGAGTACCAAATTACATGCTTCTCTTTGACATATCTGTTCATCTGTTCAAAATAATCTATACTCTGTGATAATAATCTCATATTTATTATCATTTTCCTGTCAAGTTAAGGCAAAAATGAAAAATGGGCCTTTTGCACATGGTTGCTGAGCAACAGCAAATAAAGATTTGCTTTTGTGCTACTGCTTCATGAACCAGTCTTTATTCTTGTTGGTGGCCTGCATTAGAGATCTCAGTTACAGATGGCTCACACCAGAATATCTTTGTTTGGACTAGAGCAAGCATTCCATTTCAACCTATAAGAGTCAACAATATAAACAAAAAATAAACAAGTAGTTCCCTGAACATCAGATGTTTTCTTGACAATATTTCCTTCTATTTACAATGTTATTTTGTAGATAATAGTTTCTTATGAGATTATTTCACACGTTATCTACTACCATGCTGGCGGAGTTGTAACTTCTATTTCTTTTTCTTTGAATATGTAATAAAATTTGTTATAGTTAATACAGTATGAACAAAATCTGCTCATCCTCTGAGGCAGGCTGTTAATAATTTACATGCATGCATTTCCCTTGATTTTTTTTTTTTTTTTGATCTTCACATACTTTGATAAATAATCCGAACAGCATGGGAGAGAGATGAAGTTTCACACTATTCCAGTTCTCCAGATCTCCCCTTGCCTGAAGGTAATCCTGCCAATCATGCCATCCTTTATTCAGAGGCAACTGTCACTTCTCAATGCTGGTGTGATTAGACCGTGAAAAGGCTTATTTCCCTTAAATTATTAATATTAACATGAATCAATTTTAGAGTTTAAGAGATTAAGTAGAAAAAAAAAACACTGCAGAAGAAAAAAAATTATCCTTGTTAACTCACACCAAAATAAGGAAATAAATTGCGCGGAGGAAATGCAAAAGCTGTTCGGGAGAGCCACTCCCTGGAGCCGCTGCCGACGGTACCGAAGTCCTGAACTGCCGCCCTGCGGGAGCTCCCCGCTACTGCGGGGTCTGCAGGCAGCCACACCCAGCTCAATTTAGGCTGGCAAAACGCAGCAACTTCATTTTCGTGGCTTTGTTATGATGCTTTATGACAAAATACTTAGCTATTATATCATGAAGAGGGATGGAGCATGGAGACAGGCTTGGAGAGCTGGGGGTGTTCAGCCCAGAGACCTGAAGCCTCTGGAGAAACTTTAGAGCATCTTTCAGTGCCTAAAGGGTTTACAGGCGAGGAGAGGGAATTTTTATATGAGCATGGAGAGACAGGACAAGGGGGAATGGCTTTGAACTGACAGAGGGCAGGTTTAGATTAAATACTGGGAAGAAATTCTTTATTGTGAGGGTGGTGAGGCACTGGCACAGGTTGTCTGGAGAGACTCTGGATGCCCCATCCCTGGCAGTGTTCAAGGCAAAGTTGGCTGGAGCTGTGAGCAACCTGGTCTAGTGGAAGGCATCCCTGCCCATGGCAGGGGTGTTGGAAATAGATGATGTTTAGGGCCTCTTCCAACCCAAACCATTCTATTGGTCCTATAATTGTTATTTGCCCTTACTGTTATCACTTGTTTCTTATAAACAGTGTTACAAGTCACTGTGATTTTTCTCTGCTCACTATCAGTACCATGAAAATGGAAAGATTTCTGAAATGTTATAAGATACTCACAAAAAGAAATACAATAATTGTATCTGCATAGCTGAATCCATCCCACTGTAAAAAAAAAGGAAGTGGAATTTTTCATTACAACTGCAGCAAACATTTTCTAGTATAAAGTCATTGTCATCTTTCAGAATACTATGTATCATTGAGTAACCTTATAATATGAGTTTGCCAGTTAATTTGTTTCAGATATAAAACACTCCAGTTACAAATGCTATGTCTGTATTACTTTAACCCTATTAAATTACATTCTGATAGAGATTTACTGCTCCTGTAAGTGTCCTGTCTCCTTGCAGCTCTCATTCTATTTTAGTCTTTAAGAGAAAAATTGTTTCTAAGGTACAAAATCACTGTTATTATTAATTTTACAAGTGCTCTTAGAGGTTTCATTGTGATAGACATGCATCACTTAGCTATGACACCATCTCTGTTCCATCTGTCTAGTACAAAACATAAAAATACAGTAGAAATATCAGAATGAACATGATTTGCTCCTCCATATTAGTTTATGCATATATAAACACACACAAACACACAACAAACTGCTTTACATTGCTTGGGCATTATACCAGCATTCACTTGTCTCTCACATCTGTGTTGGCTTTGTCAGCAGGGGTGTTCCCCATATTCGTGATCCAGACCAGGCACCTGACCAAAGCCCACTGGGGTTTTTTACAGGCTGCATGTCCTGCTGCCTTCCTGCAGAACTGACAGTAGTGTAGTGTCAGCCTGGGGGGAAATGTGGAGCCAGGCACCCATGAGGGCTTCCATTTCCGCTGAATTTAGACATACTTGTCATTTATTCCTGTTCTGGGCATCAAACAGCTTTATCATCACAAGACCTGGTGTTTTAGCAAACTTTCTTATCATGTCCTTAGACAAAGGGAAGCTTATTCTTAACTTAGTTTTTCTAGTAGGATTTTATCTGTCTTCCCTTACCCCCATGTTGATTGTACTGCTGCCTGATGGATTTCATTGTTAGCTATCTCAAGTTTCTAGCCACGTACTTGAATCAACAATAAATACTTAAAGCACAGGGATGTTTCAAATGTGCTGGCTGTTTTCCATGTCCTGAACTGTAATTTCACTTCTGCCTGCTTCTGATTAATTTCAGCTTTTTGCACCTAATCTCATTAAGTTGTGTCAGCAACTCAAGGGAGTTCTAGAATCAAATCTAATTTGGTGTCTAAGGCATGAAACACCTTCAATGGATTGCTGATAGAAGCATGCAGAATTTCTGGTGAACTGAGAACCTTAATCTTCCAGAAGTTTCATGTTTCCTCACATCATTTTTTTAAATTTCCCTGTGCCTCATGACTAAATACCTCTACAAAACCATTTTGGCAAATTGAATCCCCTATTATGAAACTCAATTATTTTAAGATCTCTGGTGCCTCAGAGGAAAGGGGGAGAGCAGAGCACAGAGAGCACCATGCCTGTTTTTCACTCCTTCTAAGCCAGGGTGACTTGGGGCTGCACTCCCAAACATTCCTCTCATCCAGACCACTTCCTTATTGTACAAGAAAGTACATGGGCAGCAAAAAAGTTTCTGAGAATAGGGTCTGCACTACCATCTAGTGGAATATAACAGTACCTTCAGAAATAAACACAGCACTAATGACTATACATGGAAAAACTTTAATGTCTCAATGCAAAAAACAAGATAAGCAAAACTAAAATGTTTTCATAAAAATATTAGAAATTAAGCAATTTTTTTGTCTTAAATAATCTGAACTTGAAAAAGCATATTGAATAAAAAAATATAGCCTAGAACATAGTTGCCTGAAACTAAGATTGAAACTTGTCAGAAAGCTAATCTTAATATTTTAAACTTTTGATTCCAACTTATTTTACATGCAAATTAATTACTGACTTACCAAATAAAACAAAGAACCTGCATTGCTATCAGTACTATTCATGAGTCATAAACATCCATTACTATTAACCCATTTTTACCTTTATTTCGTTGTCATCACCTGGATAAATGACAAGTCTGGGAACAATCCAAGTCCGTTGTTTGGATGCTGTTTACAATTTATCTAATGTATCCAGTAGAACTCTGAGCTGAAAGTTACAACAGAGCACCCATTCAGTGGCTATCATAGCTACCTGAGCTCAGAGAATTTCATGATTCATGCAAAACTAGATAAACTTTCCTATAAATTGTAGGTGGAAAACATTGCAACACAGTAACTTCAACTTAACCCAAGAGACAGCAACAACAATCATGCAAAATACATCAGGGATTTCAGCCTATCAGTTGAAGTATTTCTCCCATGGGAAGTCTGCATGAAACTGTCTTGCAAAATATTCTGTGTTAAATTATTAATCATTGTGAAATGCTTAGTAAGCTCTAGTTGTCAGGCTCTCAGAGTCTGTAGAATAACACACTAGCCTGCAAATTCAACTAGAATAAAAGAGCAAAAAAACTTGTTTGAAATTTCATGCTGGAAACAACCTCTGTTAAATGTATGTACCCTTTTTGGGTTTGGAGATCTTGTCCCAGTTATTGAGTAAAATTACTGACCTTCATGCAGTACCTACAATTACCATTTTGCTGGCATTATCTAAGTTACAACTCAAGTTCTATGCACAGATTAATGTATTTTTAATTATTTTCAATTTTTTTTCATCCTGACTCAGCAGAGCTTGCAGCTCCCAGCTATGTGACTCCTTGTTTCTGCCCAGCTGCAGTAGCTTCATGCCCATCCCTGAGAGCCTGGGCTCAGGAAGAAGAATACCCAGGAAGACCTACAGCACAGGCCAGGAGTACACAGAGCTCCAATTTACTGAGCTTACCTTAATGTTATACTTAAGAGCCAAAGAATTAAGGTTGGAAGGGACCTCACCAGGTCATCTAGTGCAACATCCTAGAGAAAGGAGCTACTTTGCTTAAATAATTAATAAATAAAATTGATCATCAATTAGATCCTTACCACACAGCTGATGAGTGAATTCACAGGACACAGCTGGGTGCAGGGATATCACAACTTTCTTCTGTCATTTCTTGCACAGAGGCTGAGGTGGTTGGTGTCCAGTTCTGAGGGTTGGGTTAGCAAGCCCTGCAGGAATGACCCATGTGTCTCCAGGCCACAAACCACCCTGGGCTGGAACCAGCCCTTCCACTGCCAGGTGTGAAAGGCTGGAATCTTGCCTAGCTTTGGGCTGCCCTTAAACATGTTCCTATATGGATTTTAAAGGGAAGAATGATCATTGTTAGGTCTTAATTCCCTTGCTGTAAATAAACTACTGAGGACTCAAAGATTATCATGAAAGACAGGCTGGAAATAAACTACTGAGGACTCAAAGATTATCATGAAAGACAGGCTGGCTTCATTTGGTGGTGTCTGAGGAAACCGAGATGCAGGAGCCTGCTCAAATTGGATTCCACTGTAGATGGCTGGCATGCAGCAGTATTCTCTGCAGACAGTGAGAACAGAGAGTATCACCTCTATCACATGAATACAGATGAGAGAACTTTCCTCCAGAGCTGCCATCTACTCTGGCAGCTAAATTTACTGCATAACACTGAAAGAAATACAAGTGGATTTTTGCATTTCTCATAAAAGATATTTCAGAAGGTGCCTGAGAAAATTGTTGAGAGCCTGATTGCCTTAGAAATCAGTAGGAAATCATACAACAGTTGGACACTTTAGAATATATAAAGCCACCATTTGGGATTAAATAATCTGACTGCTTCAGCCGCCAGCTACAACCACAAATGGGTCCAGGACAATCTGCAGTTTTGGTTCTCTCTACCAAAGCTGCCATCCAACATTCAGAGCTTGTTTGGGGAAGAATATAAATAATTAAATTGATTAAAAGAGGTACTTCATAGGAAACAAGTCTTGTATTCAGCTCTTAGTTGAGAAAATACTGAAAATAGTCACATTGGTAACTTTATTGGCAAACACTGCTCCTAGGTGGGGGCTGGATGAACTAAAAGCCCAAACCAGTTTAAACAGTACAGCAAATACTAAGAATCCTGGGCTGGGGTGAGCCCATCAAATTAATACCAAAGCCATCTGCAGGAGTGTCTTGCACAGTTATTTCTGCTCTCTAATAAGATCTGTGACTACACAGGCAGTGCTGATCCAGGTACCACCTGCCTTGCAGGACTGAATGGAAGGTTTGATCTTGACCCAAGTCAGGAAAATGCTGACACCTGATCATACTGGCATTGCCAGGGAGTGTGCAATCCAGAACCACTTGGCCATGAGGGAAATGTGGAGACAGCCATGCTTTTCCTAGGCTTTAGCTGCCTTCCCATTGATTAGCAGATGCTTTTGATTCTGCTAAAAAAGGGATGTATCTCCTTCTAAGGAAAAAAAAAACCCAAACCAAACTGGAACATAATTTTATAGTCAGTAGCATGAAAGATTATCCAGTGGGGCCCATTCTAAGTGGGATAGTGACTGGTTGATGAAGTTTTGCAGCTTTTATTTATGGCTGATGAAAACTGACTGAATATTATGAATTCAGACAAGGTATAGCTGTTTATGGGAAGAGGTATCATAATTAATTATAGAATTATAACTAATTATAAATTAATGTTTCATGCAAAGAGCATGATTTCTATGGCAGTTTTTCTGGAATGGATAGAGGATATAACAGCCTTTTTCTTATTCATGCAGTACATCATCATATTTTTCATCAATTAGCCTTACCAAGCTAATGAAAGAATAGGAAAGAATGCCATGGGTAGAAATCTGCTGATTCTAAATCTAAGGCAATTAAATACAGTTCTAGGTCCTTTTGAAAGCATAATTAAAGACAATTAATTAATAAGTGCCAGAATTATGACAATTTGTTCAATTGATCAATTTAAGATAAAAATAAAATTTAGACACTGAAGTTGAACAAAGGACCTACCAATTCTTTCGTGTGAATCTGTTCCAGAACAGCAAGCACAGAAATCCCCATGAAGTGTCCTGCACTTCTCACTCCACTTTCTCTCAGATAACATCCAAAAATCTGCCTACAGACCTTACAGCAAGGCTCCCTAGGTTCCAGGAGTCTGGCTACAGAACTATTTTAAAAATTCAGTTCATTGTGTTACCAACTAGAACAGGGATATGCAAGAGAGGAGAGGGGGGCTGTGTGTGTGTGCAGAGGGAAGCAACACACCGACTTCCATACGAACCATTTATTGAATAAATACATGCATCATAATGTAGAATTACATGAGCAAAAAAGGCAATCTGTACAAAATTGATTACCCTTTGTTCTCATTTTAACTCTCACCATTTGCTGCAGCTCTGATAAAGGATTCAAGACAAAAAAATTAAAACTCTTTTAGTCCACCTCGAAGTGATATGCATGCTGATTTGAGTTTGAATTACACCACTGCTATAGTTAAGAAAGCTGGTTTTCTTGTCAGTGAAGCAGAGTAATTCTAAAAACAGTTTCAATAGTACAGAACATGTGTTGGTACATACAGGTAACAAAGCTTATTTTTTAACCATTTCTTAATCTTCATATGTTCATATTTTAAGGCACAGGATAAACAAGAACTACATGAAAAGCTATCAGTTGACATTGAATAAATGACTTGATAATGAGGTGCAATTTTTGCCCAAGGCAAAATTGTCCTTCCTGCTTCCATATAAATGGAACAACTGGAATTTGGTAATACAAAAGTTGCATCCACAATCCAAAGAATCAATCTCATCTAGGCACTCACAGTCTGATCCAAATTCACTCAGGAGAATGTTTCTGAAGATCTGGCATCCAGAACTGATTATATACTCTGGGAATTCTAGTTTCTGAATTGCAGTGACAGTTCAATCTCTTCATTTCAGATTCCTAAATGGAAAATGGGATCTCTAAGAACCAATCCCTAATTTTAGGTAGTGGGCTATTTTGAAAACCTGCCCTATATTCTTTATTCAATTACTCACTTTGTGCTATCCTTTCACATTTGCCTGAACACAGCATTATTTTCCACCTTGAAATTTTAGAAGACAGAAATGTTTTTTGTTCAAGTGCGGTTTTCTGTCCCCAGACTTCACTTAAGACTTGGAACACTGAATCAGTTTAACACCCTATTTTTTGGCTGCAGATCAAACTCTGTACAGTCACTGGCCAAGATGTAGAGCAAAAATCCTTCCATCTCAGACTGAACAAAGGCAAAAGACAATTATGTTGAACTGCCACTCTTAGACCTCATTTATTCAGATTAGCATTTGGTTTCTGCATTTTCATTGCATTAAGAACAATTCTCTGTCTTTCCATTCTTAACATCTTAATGGAGAACTAGCAAAGAAAATATGTATTTCATAATATATTTTATATTAATGGATGAGTGAATATATAGCTACTCATACATCCCAATATACAGGGAAGCCTTCAAATGGAAATGTTTTCTTACAGAGAATCTCTATTGCCCAGCCCAGTAACAGCAGTTACAGTACAATTTACAATGTAAGATTGTTTGATAAAATTGTCGTGTATAAAACGTGGCAATGAGAAGGCCATCACTGTATAGAAGTGTATGGTGCAGGTCACACATAACCATAACAAATGTTCATGTCAAATTGAATTTAGACAAACTTAAATTTTTAGACTTGAAAAAGACAAAAAGCTACATCTATGGTAGGCACTTTGGTACATCTAGTAATGTAGGCAAATTCTACATCTAGAGTTAAGGTTCTGTCAGTTTTCTTACAATAAAGCTAATTTCAGGAGTTTATCATTCCACATTAAAATTCTTTCTTGGCTGAGACATCATTCTAGAATCTTAGCTAAATAATATACTTTGTCTAATTGCATACTTCTCCAAGGATGAGGACACTGGCTGTGCAAAAGCCAAGCTGTTCTCTTAGATTCTTAATGCACATTTTTCTAACAGTCTGAAAAAACTTACCAGAAAAAGAAAAATCAGTTCTGAATACAAAAAAAAAAAAGGTCCCATAATTCATAAAATTAGAGTTATGAGCTCAGCTGATGGGGCTGATAGTCTCCCTTCAGATCCTGCCTGCCTGGATCAGTCTGTGCTGACTGCTGCCTCCTGCCCAGCCCACAGCAGTGCTTCAGGAGAAGGACAACATTGCTCAGAAACCTGCCTGGACCACTGATGTGCAGTTTGTTCATGCACCAAACATACTAAGCAGCAATGAAGCAACTGTCAAAGACAGTCAATTTCACCTCAGTTCCCCACTTTCTTACCTACTGGTGTTCATTTGAGGATTACAGAAGGTATCACATAACATACTATTTTAGCACAGTACTGTGTAATAAAAATAACATATGTCTTGTACATATGCCTACTGTATGAACTTAACTTGCAAGCTGATTTGTCTACTTATAAATCAGTGAAACATGGTGGTAGGGACAGTTTAAAGTGGTTACACATCTTTATAATACAGAAAAATCCATGTCCTCATACCTTCAAAAGATCACATGTCTAGTACTCCAGAGTACAGGAATAAATAACGAAATCCAACTGAACCTGTATAATAAAACTGTACTGTTTGTTATGTTTACACCATTTAATGAAAACTCAGATTTAGAAACTGTTATTTGTGGACCTCATCCTCTATTTATACAATATTTATAGAATTCTCATTTTTATTTATAATATTCTATAGCATGATTTCCCAATAATACATTTATATATAAATATTAAAATGTTAATGTTTTATACATTTTAAGCTAGCCCCAATGGGCCAGAAACACAATAAAGTAAAAATGTTTTTCTGCAGTTTCTTTTTGCAGAGTATCACAAAATGATTAAGACCATTGTGCTGCAAAGACAAAAGAGATTCATCTGAAGAAATTAACATGCATTTAGAAGAAAATAGCTGTATCCTTTATCTAATTTTCTTCTGAATTCAAACCAGCATGAAAGAATTATAAAAAAATAGTATATATTTACATGGTACAGTATACCTTGGTGAGATATAAAACAAGGCAGGAAAACAGCAGAACATGTTCTTTTCACTTTCTAATAGGTACAGCCATCATAAAGATCAATTTAAACACAAAAGGTTACTTTACTGTACTATTGCACATTACAGTAACACATAGAACTGTTTAGCAAAATAAAATATAAAGTTTAACAATGAGGATGGCTACGTCTACATAAAATGACAAAGTGTTATAAAATTATTGGGGATGTGTCTAAGAACTAAATCTGTAAAGCTATAAAAATAACATTGGTACATCTCTGAAAACAACGCGTTAAAAATATATAAAGGTTGGCAAATTATGTGTGAGGAATTCCTGGTGTCCATGGGCCTAACTTGCACCCTGTGGCCTTGTACCATCCTCTGTCAAATCATACCTGAAAAAGAAAAAACCAAAGGATTGGTTTTGAACATTTAGCATGTATTATTAAAACTATTATAAACACAGTAGTTGTTAGTATGTAGTATTATTATTAATAAAAGAAATGTTATACTTACCACTGGGTCCAGCCTTTAGCAAGTTCTTCAGATGCCAGAGGTATCAATAACTGTGGAAAGTTAAATTACCAATCAATGCACTGTGTGTGCCTTTCATTCTATTTCTATTAAAGATCAAATCTGACAATCCTGTCAACTACAGTGTAAGCAATGCCATTGGTAAATGATGTATTTTATATCCTTGTCATCACAGCTCTCTGCTGCCTGCCTAAAGTTTCAAGGTGCTGTTTTTGACCTTAAAATCCACACCCTTTGGTGGCAGAGTCCTAGAGCACGTCACAGCATGGCAATTAGCAGATACTAAAAGCCTTCCAAATGAACAGGACAACTGAGGACACTGCTCACCATGAACTGACCATGATTCTGTATCTCTCATCTTCTTCACAGAGCTCAAATATGGCAATTTGAAAGGGTGTAGGAATTTACTATTCCTTTTTCATGCTCCAAATCACGTGCGTAGCAAATCGGGTGATTTAACGTGCGCCTATAGAACACTGAAGTTACAAACACAGCAGCTGGTGTTGGCATTGGGAATGTCTCCACTAGCAGCTCTTCCTCATGGATTTTACAAACTGGGAATTTAATTACTTGTGTGTTTCCCTAAGTACTCATTTGTCTTTCCAGTTTTGTCTGAACATTTTCTGAAATATTGCCTGGTTTTTACTGGTTCTTTCCTTAATCTGATAGCATGATGAATAAGTTCTGACAAGCACATTTCTTTTGTTACTGTGAACTTAACCACTCTAGAAGAGATTACTGCCTCATCTTTTTAAGTCTAGTTCTGCAGTTTGTTCCTTACCTTACTGAAGCCTGACATCTCAGGCACCTGTAATTTTTGAAAGCTTCATACCTGAATCAGGCTTCAATCAACACTAACTCATATGTTAAGAGGATTTTTGTTTTATATAATAACAAGCTGTATTGACAGAATTTGCTTATTGTCAACTTACTTTGCCAAGCAGCCCTTTATCTTTGGACAAGAATCCACCACTGTTCTTCACTGCTACATCTAGTGTTCTTCTCTGTACTTCAGGCAGGGAAACACTGAAATCAAACCTGAGAGGCAAAGAGATGCTTTAGAGAGAATTCTGTACCAGAGGTCCAAGTTCAGTTACTACAGCTAAACAGCCATTCAAATCAAAACCAAACTATCTCCCTCCCCAAATTAAAAAATGAGGTCTGAGACAAATGAAGAAAAAAAATCCCAATGTTTTGCCTAATTTTTTTCTTAAAAACTGTGATCAATATCAACATCAAATGTTTAAGACTTCTGTTACCTTTGGCCTCTAGAGGCCACTGGTAAAACAAAACAAACACATGAACAAGACAAAAGGAGGCAAAGCTCAAGCACTGACTCTAGAGAAAAGAGAGTGTGGAATCCTACTGTACTGACAGCTCGGTATTTGCATTTTCCAAAAGGAAAAGATTGGTCAGTCTTACTGATCCTTGGTACTTGATAATCAGAGCTCCTTTTCTTTCCTGGCTGCCTAAAGAAAACTATCAAAGACAGCTCTTTGCTAGAGCTGAAACTTAGACAAAGTCAGGACAAGGTTATACCACAACCTCCATTTGTTTGTCACTACAGTTCTTAAACAGCTTTATTGCTTTGCAATACATTTTCCTTGGAAAGGCACAGTGAAATAAATCTATTACCTGCAATGAACAGGAGAGAGCTGCACTACCAAGAAAATCTGCTGGAGCCTCTAACTGATGATTTACAGATTTGACAGAAGGGACTGAAGTGGTGTTTTCCCTGAATTTATTTGCTGTCAGTAGAGAAAGGTCTTTATTGAAAAGCAATGGGTGGGAGAGTAAGGGGCAAACATGTGAGGGAAACTACTTTCAAAAAGATGAGTGCAAGGATAAGGATTTTTATGCAATATAATATTGCACAAGCTGTTACAACTTCCAACATATGGGCCAGGATATAATCTACAAGGAAATTTCCTGACTCCCTGGATGCTGAGAAGTGCCACAGAGTGACTGAGCAATGTGACCATGCACAGGCACTGGCTGGCAGCATCAGCCAGGCACTCAGCCAGCCAAGCTTTCTGGCAGGAAGGGAGATCAGCAGCACTGGCCAGCTAAAGGCACTCGTGTTCTCACCACCTGCCAGGAGAGCAAATCCTGCAGCTGAGCTACCAGCACAGGGACATGGAATTGGTGTAGGAAGGCAGGAAAGACAGAAGTGGCTGCTAACAGCAAGAAGGGCTGTAGTGATAACAGGGAATAGAAGGATAGAAGAGCTATTACAGCAGAAGAGAAAGGTGTGATCAAGTCTAATGCTGACAACCAGGAACTGCGACAGCTCACCCTTCAGTAAGCACAGAAATCTTGATTTGATAACTTTGTAATTACATGATACAAAACTACTACACATAGTTTAGAACCTACATTTGATCAAACACTGGGTTTAATGTCTTCTTTGATACATGTGTTTTTCTTCTTCCTGACCGTCTCTTATCAGGCAATAAATACATTCGCACATAGGGATCGGATCCTTCTTCAGAAAATGCTATCAGATTTCTGGGAAAGTGAAAACCAGGGAAAAGCACTTAGAAAATCAACAAGACATTGCTGAATATAAATGTCTACACTACCACCACTTAATTCAGTGCATAAAGCAGTTCCCCTGCACAAAATATGATGTGGAATGACTTGTACAAGACCAGATGACCAGTAAGCAGAGAGCAGAGGTGGGAATGAAACCTTTCCTAAATTCTAATTTCAAGTTTGGATATGGCTTTTTAGAAATCACATGTTTTGGTCATTCCGTAAAAATATCAGTCTCTTAGAAACAGCTTTCGGATACTGCTGGTAAAAATCAAAATGTCATTTTCATTTAAAATCTGACAGTGGCAAAATAGACAAATATAAAATCAGAGCAAAATCTTCCACAAGTTTTTCCTGATTCTGAGTACAGCTCTGTATATTTTTGTATTTATGCACATGTTGTTTTAAAAATAACAAAGATTAACCAATCCACTTAAGAGTAAGTCAGGATATGACACACTTTATAAAGAAATATGCCCAGATATGAAATTGTGTACTGTATGCTCACCTGCAGGAATGCACCACCACAATCAGTTTGTTTCTTTGTGAACTGTGACGAATTGTTAGCTGAATCTGTCCTAATGGAGACTGCCCCAGAGTTGTTCCACTGCAGGAAAAAGCAGAACAATATGCTTAGTTTTTAAAATGCACATTAGAACTAAGACTTAACTGAGAAGTTTTCCCAGAAATCATGTATTCTCCATTTAACTTCTCCAGACCAATGGGAAAGAAGAGAACATGTCTAAGTATGTGAGCATATCCTCATCAGATCCTTGTGCTTCAGTTCCCTGGCCAACAACTCTGCTCTCCAAAATAGGCCAGGTATTCTTGTCATTAGGAATATGGGACTTTATTCATTACAAGTAAAGAACTTGCTTGCCCTAAAATAAACATCAAAGCAGCATCTAGGAAATTGGAAAGAATAATAGTGCTAACTGCAATGAAAATCTCAGGCATGGGCCACTCTTACCTAAGGCCAGAAGCCAATTAGAAGACCAGCTCATTCTTTTCTAAATTCTCTTATCATAGAAATGTAGATATTCTTGGGATTAAAATAGTGATCATTTAAATCTACTTCCTGTTGTAAAAGCTCAGTATAAATACCACCATTTTACTTTTCTATAATTTATATCACCATGAAAAGAAGATTAGAAAAAATTTACACTTACAGGTCATGTTTAAATAAAAAGCAAGCACCCTATTTAAGAACTTGTGTTTTACAGAATGGCCAGCATATGCAGTTCCCCCATCTCCATGAAGTACTCATTTTAGTTTGTGTGAACTGACTGTATTTTCCATATCACACAGGACTGTATGAGCCATATTTGCCATTTCTCAGCCACCTGAAGGATGTGCCTCTTTTGTGAATATCTACTACAAAGTGACTGATCCATTAAAATTCCCAAGTCATTCACTTTAAAAAAATAGAATGAAGATTTAATTTCTGTATTTTCTTAGTTGAAATTTAAAAAAATAATACTCAAAGCACCTAAAAGCATGTGGTCTGCAATAAAGGACCTCATTACCTACAGCTTTACCACTCTTACCAAATGACAAAGTATGACATTTGTGCATTGCATTAGGAGTAGTATTTCAATCTTTATCACAATTAACAAACTCTAACTCAGTTTTGGACCAGGAGAGAGCCTGACAAAGTGAAGACAAGTTAGCATGGGACTATGAAGATAAATGGGGGTCTGGAGCACATAAGCAGGTGGTGTATTTGTACAAATTGAAGAGAGAGCCAACAACAAACTCAACTGCAGCCCTTCCACTGCCTAAAGCAGACATTTTAGAGAAGACCAAGTCAGAATCCTCATGGCTGTACACAGTGAAATAATAAGAGACCATAGTCAAGCTGCAGCAAGATAAATTTCAATAGAAATAAGGAAAAACATTTTAAAAGTGGAGTGGTTAAGCACTAGAGTTGCTGAACAAGTTATGGCATCTCAATCCTTGGAGATAACCAAAAGTTGTTTGGACAAGGCCCAAGAAACCTGATCTAACTTTGAAGAGGGATTTGCTTTGAGCAAAGGGATGATCAACCAGAGATTCTGTCCAACCTCTATGACTCAGTTGATTCTATGAACTCTGACAGAGAAAAAGATGAATTGGTTCAATTCCTTGCAAATTATAAAAAAATCATCCTTTTACTTAGATTCACAGAAAAGCTTGATGAATAGGGAATGAATAGTTTCCAGTCCCTTATTCAGAGCAGGATGGCTGTACTTGGTAAGCATAGCTGCCCACTGAGGCAAGTAAAAAAAAATTCAAGAATTTAAGAAAGGATGTCTGCAGCAATCTTCAGTGACTGCATAGTAACTGACTACCCATTTAACATTCTTTATAGCCTAATATCCCTCTGAGTTATTTAAAAAGACCAACCATTTCCAGCTTAATTAATGCTAATAGGATTCAGTGGTGAAACAGGCAACTACTGCCATGAAACTACAAAGCACAGCTATGAGAAGTGGGGCTTTATCTAGCAGACGATCACAATGGTAAGGAACTTGTAATTGCAGCTTCTGTCTGAGACACCAGGAAGAACCAGAAAATCCCAATGGCTGAACAGTAAAGAACATTTCTGAAATGTGAACTAAGCTCTCCTGCTTTGGTGACACTCTGTGAATGAGCTGGGATGTGCAGCAGAAGCCCTCAGCCCCCCGTACTTCTCGAGCTGCCGGAGCCTCTGGCGCAGCTCCTGCGTGGCGATGGGCAGCGAGATGTCCGAGGCGATGCTGGGCGTGGGCTCCTTCACCGACAGGTGGCTGGGGGAGCAGGAGAAGTTGGAGGCGTGGAGGCTGGAGGAGCTGCGGCTCAGATCTGTTGGCCACTGCGGGCTGGCATTGGGAGGCTGACTTTTATCAGCTGTGTCAGTCTTTTTATCACCGTCAGTCACTGGGGATGCTGGAGCCGGCTTGTTTGGATCAGATGTTGGCGAGACAGGAACCTGAGGCTTAAAAGATGATTTTCTTGCATCTTTGGAGACAGACGGCCTTTTTACTTGGGCTGAGTGTTGATGATCTGGAGATCTCGCCTGCTTTTCAAGAGAAAGGACCTGGATACAGGAAAATACACATAACGTTACTATTTTGCAGTAAAAGAAACAGGAACAAATTACAAGAATACTGTTTGGTGACAAGTTGTTAAATTAAGACACTAAAGCAGGACCAAAACCATTCACAATTGCTAACTCTACACTATGAAATGCTTTACATGACAAAACACATCTCCACCTTCTTCATGGCAACTGCAATAACTAAAAAACAATATGAAATTCTCAAACCATTAAGAAATATTCTCCTCATTATTCCCTTCCCATATTCTACCCACTTCTGGTGTAAATGCTATTTACTTTGCAGTTCTAGCCATCTGGAGAGATATTCTGTAATTTTTTCTTCTACTCTTTTGAAATTTAATTTTAAATCACAATTTTCTCTCATTAATTGTTCTTACTTTCTCTTTTATAAGTTGCTTTAATTTATTAATGACACATAAGCAACAAAGTTCTTTAGAAAGAAAAATAACAGAAGTGTGACAGTGTTTGCAAAGAGATATAGTACCTTATTAAACCAAGTAATTTAGATGGAGAATAAAGACAAACCAACTTTCAGGTTCAAGTTTTGTTTTCATAACTGCAACATGTCTGAAGGCTGGTTTGAATTTTTCCAGTACTAGGCAGGTACTTCCTTTCCTTATACACTTTACTTTTTAAAACCATCAAAACCTCAGTTCCATTTCTAGATAGAGGCTTTTTCACTGATGTGTAGCCCACTGGATTCAAGAGATTTGAAGGTATTCAGATTCCAAACATGATTTCCAAGCTGAAAACCACAGGGGACCTTGTTTTTAATTAATGCAGGTGACTATTGTTTCATTTTGAGCATTGTACAGTTTTCAAATGGAATATGTTCAAATTAGAGGCTATCTCTGTGTACTGATAGCTCTGCACAACCAAGGACACTTGGCAGGTGACATCAAAGGAAATGCACTGGCTTCTTCAAAAGCTGGCAGACCAGGAGTCACCACAGCCCTGAATATGCTTTCAGAGGTTTACAGTGGGAAAGGTTGTAGAGTACCCTGAGTGCAATCTTCATGTTTATAGTGCTGTTGGGACCAGAGTTGCTCAGGTGGAACCGCTGATGCATAGTTAAATCTTCACTCTCTAGCAACTGGCTTAGAGGCAGCTTGAAGTTCCCCAAAGAACATTGGTGTTGTTCATCCCTCACCTGAAGTAACACACAAATTAAGTCAGTTTGTATCATCTGCTTTGTAAGAATTCAAAGAAAATATATTTTTATTTAAAAACAAAAAATACAAACAATATTGAAAGTAGTTTGTTCTTAAACCAAGCTTCCCTGATTTTAAGATTACTTTACATTGAAGGAGGAAAAAACAAATATACTCAATGCCTCATTTCTTCAACATTACCTTCTATAGCAAAAATAAGACAGAAGAGTAACCACCACATCTACATCTACCAGACCTTTAAACAAAATAACTACAGGGTTTCCAAAGTGTGTGAAAATTAATTCCCACAGCTATAAGAGGAAGAGTGACTAAGACAGTCCTCATTTACACTTCAGTCTCTTATCATTATGTAAAGGACATGTCAACATTGTAAAGGGATACAGTATTTGGATAAAGTGAATACTTCTTTGGTATGAGAGAGGAAAGATCCCTAGTTCCAAACTGGTATACCAAATTTACTTTAGGATTTTTTTTAAATTAGAAAAGACAGCCATTAACTATGTTATTCATGTGAGAGCCTGGTTATAGCCTTTCTTCCTTTTAGTAGTAAATGGAAATAAACATTTCATTGCCTGGTCTAAAAAAAATCCTTTAATTATAATTTTAATCATATTCACATTGTATTTATTGTTATTTATTATTCTTGTTCATTTCATAACAGCCTTTAATGTGTGACTTTTACTGCTGTAATATCTAGAAAAGAAAGGTATCTAAAGAGAGTGAGACACATACCTCAACTTCAAGATCTTGTCTTTTGGGATTGTGTACAAAGAAAGTAAAATTTTCCTCCCATACTGGTTCATTGGTCTTGTATCTAATCTGAAGTTAAGAAAAAAGGAAGTACACAAATTATCAAACAGTTTGCCTAATAGAGGTGGTGTCAAGAGATGAGCACATTTTTCATTTTGCCATTTTATTTGTGTGCAGAGAAGGGCAGCAAGGCTCGGGAAGGATCTAGAGAACAAGTCTGATGAGGAACAGCTGAGGGAGCTGGGGTTGTTTAGTCTGGAGGAGGCTCAGGGGGAACCTTATTGCTCTCCATAACTCCCTGACAGGAAGCTGCCTGAAAGGAGGCTGTTGCCAGGTGGGGGTCAGCCTCTTCTCCCAGGCAACCAGCAACAGGACAAGAGGACACAGTCTTCAACTGCACCAGGGCAAGTTTAGGCCAGACATTAGAAAAAAATTCTTCACAGAAACAGTAACTGGGCACTGGAATGTGCTCTTCAGGGAGGTGGTGGGGCCACCATCTCTGGAAGTGTTTAAGAAGAGACTGGATGTGGCCCTTTGTGCCACGGTTTAGTTGATAAGGTGGTTTTAGGTCATAGATTGTAATCCTTGGCTGCTTCTTGCCAATTTCAGTTCTGGTGGCAACTTAGTGTTATGTATATGCTCCAAGGTTTGGTAGCCAAATGCCAAGCTCACAGACCTACCAAAGATGTGGAGACAGAGCCAAGTCTGGAGTAGGAACCTACCTTACTCTCCTGCGCCTTGTGTCCAACTGAGAGCAAAACAAGTGGGTTGGGATTGCTGTTTATTTTCTTTCCTGACTGGTAAAGAAAAAGCAAAAACTTTGCCTTCAGAATAAAGCAAAACCTCTCCCCTCTGAAACTTAAATGTTTGCATCTTAAAAATACAAATCATATGCATTCTACGACATGCTTCTCTATTATTCTCAGTGTTTTATTCAGCCAGCTGGAATGGCAGACGGGCGAGTAGCTGGTGAACACATCAACATGAAGGCATCCAACTACCTGAATATGCTGAAGCAAAATGCTACTAATAATCAGGAGTTTTTAGACTCATTTCCATTTTCTTTAAATGAAACTGGTAAGATGCAAATTCTCATCTTTTAATGAGCATTACAATCCCCAAAGCTAATGAAGCATAGTTAAAACTGCAAAATGAATACTGCATGCAGATGGAAGATATGAAGAAAGCACAAACTCAGGAACTTTATATACAGTGCTGTAGAACTATTAAATTGGATGTGGTATCCAACACGGATGTTCCCTACTTTTCAGTTTGGGAGAGAAAGAATAGGCACTACAATGTATGTGAGGGATATTTCTACAGTTTACCAAATACTCTTTATTAGAGAATCAACCATCTGCCATATCTGAGCCTTGCTCACCAGCTGTATAGCATTACATCAAACTGTGAAAACAAACATCAGTTTAGAAACAAATTATATATGCAAAGGAACATTCCAACTATATGTTTCTTTCATGAATTTCAATTTAATCTAACAAAAATTCAATTCAGAAAGAAAATTTAGACATGAAAGTTAATCATCTCAAGCGGGTGTTAATGCAGTTTAAAAAGCCTAGAAAATGTAGGATACATGGTTACTTTGAGTTCTACCTGCAGGAAAATCAGGTATATCAACAGAAAGTTAGTTAAAATCTTCTTAATGCATGTAAGGTCACAATTACAGCCACGTGATTCAAACATTTTGTATTTTTAAATTAAGAAAGTGCATCATTTAGATATCTTTTTCGATCTGAATTTACATTTTGGACAACATACTTCCACTAACAATTCTCAACTTTAATGTGACATACTGCTTAAAACCATACTTTCCTTTAGAAATAAAGCTAAAGCACTCCTTTCTTGGATGAATGCTGCCTTTCCTTTTTTATGATTTTTAATAGAAAAAATATTAAGCTCTCAAATAAAGCTGAATGCAAAGGTTTACAGGACAGAAAGAAAGCCATATTGCACTGCAACTGATGGTGTTTTAAAATTGTAGGTGACATTATCATCATTTTTTCTTTTTCCACAAAATGGTGCCTGAAACTTACTTCATAAAATGATGAAATTACAGGAGTTGACAAAAAGACCCTGTCACTTATGCTGACATGTTAACAGGAATAATTTTAATTCAAATTAAGCAGGTAGCAATGTGCACACACATATAATGCACTTCTAACACCAGGTACTGACAGACTTGTTGACAGCCTAATAAAGTCTGTCTCTTGCTCAAGTTCCTCCAGCTGAACATTAGCCCTTTCCAAGTTTGCCTGCCAAAAAGCTGGCCTAAATTTCTTTAGCAGTCATATACAAGATGTAAAACCTACTAAAAACATCTAGCAGGAACAGGATTATTCCAAAGCAATCCTTCAGAGCTGAGTGATAAGGCATCACTCAGTATGTGGAAGATGTCTTAGCTTTCATGTCAGCGTCATTCTTTAGTTACTACTACAAATCAGTTCCCAGCCCTTTTCCCCAGTCTTCTCAAACAGCCTGTACTCCACTAATCTGTTCTAGAGTTCACATTACCACAGACCACAGAATTTTAACAACATCCTGACACTGGTCTCTAGAAATCAAATTCAAGTGAAACAGAATTACACTAAATATGTATCTGGCAATAGAAATCCCATCCAGTGTTGGAAGCAGAGTGTTGCAGGCATTCGTGCATTTCCAATTACTTTTGTGACCTTAAATGGACAACTATATTAATGTTACCTTCAGGGCTTTCTGAACAGCAGCCTTCTTCAAGCCATCAGGGTTAAATTCTAATGGATTATTCTTTTAAGTCAGGAGAGAATGAACATAGGAAGGGTTAATAAGACATGCAATGAAGCAATTTCACTAGGTTAATTAATTATGACACGACAACATAGGACAAAGCAGGGGGAAAAAATCAACCTAAAAAAAAAATCCAAAAAAACACAACATCTTTCAAACAAAACAAAACAATGAAGGACCACCACAACAACAAAAAAGTCTGACAAATTTTTTTTCCTCTTCTCCTCTGGATATTTTTATTCTGCTTCAAAACTAATATACCCAATTTCCATCTGTGCTTCTATTTCTCTGCTCATTTTTTTTACCCTAATAGAGATAATTCACAAAATATTTTTATTTAATGCCTGATGCCCTATGAACTGCCTTCTTAATGATCCTTTTTAGAATTTGTTTGAGCATATTTTCACAACCCAGAAGCTTCTCTGATGATAAGTCAAGTAATTATGCAAAGGAGTCCTTTTATGGGAGAAACTACAACATCTAATTGAGAGGGATTTATATCATTATAAAAGTCAGTTCTTTAAGCCTCTTCAGAAAAGTGATGCAAACACTGCATGCTAACTAGAATGAAGCTCTGCTCCTTTACTCAGCTGAATGAAGACATGTAAATACACTAAAAATAGGAATTCAAACTGGCTAAGCAGGACGAAACCTCTGACTGCTTTCCATTAAATATGGAAATTTCAGAATTTTATTTTAAGATTAATATACTGTTCTTTAAGTGACACAATAATGTCCAGAAAAATTTACATTCAATCATAAGAAATAGTTTCAGAAAGTAAGATTTGGAAATATTTGGTATTAATGCTTTGCCAAAAGAAATGCCTTTCTGAAATGAAAATCTGAGTGTCTAAAATTTGAAGAAATTTAACCTTTATGCAGAAATACTATTTTGCAGTTTCTTTTGGGATGTCATATACTCCAGTTAGCCAAAATATTCCAAAGATTCCTGGCATCCTGCTTGAAAATTTCTATTTCAGAATGAACATACAATATCCAGGACAAAATCACAGAATATTTTGAGTTGGAAGCAATCTACCAGCAAGGAACACCAAGTCCAACTCTTAAACTTGAGAGAACCAGAAATAAGGTTTGACTATTTTTTGGGGTGTTTTTCTTGAACATTATATTTCTGAAAATAAAATCAAGGAATTTTCCACAGTTATTTATCTGATACATTAGGAACTTAGTATTGTACTTACAGAACTTCAAAGATGGAGACTGCACACTATCCCCAATTGAAACTAATTGAAACTAATTATTCCTCATTGAAACTTATGCTTAACTGGTTTTCATTAGGAAACTTTTAAATGCCCAAGTGGTACATTCTTTGCTGGAGTTGAAGCACGTTCCCTGTTTTCTGACAAAGATAGAAGTGTCACTTTGTTTGCAGCAATTGTGGATTCCCCATCCCTGGAAATGTTCAAGGCCTGGTTGAATGGGGCTTTTGAGGAACCTGATCTAGTGCAAGGTCTCCCTGCCCATGGCAGAGGGGGTGGAATGGGGATGATCTTTAAGGTCCCTTCAAACCCAACCCTTCTGTGGTTCTATGATTTATTTCCTAGGGCAGAAGTTCCTTTCTCTGCTATGGTTACTGTCTCTCCCATCATCAGTGCTGTGCTCCAGACCTTCAATTGCTACAGCCAAGATCAGGGCCTTGGTAATGGCAAAGAGAACAAAAGGATTAGGCCACGCTTCTCACAGGCTGCATTCCTCTTTTCTACACAGAACACAGTGTCTTCTCTCATAACAATATGACACAGCATGACTACAAATCTCTTTCTGTAGAAAGATCTCTTTTCAAATCTCTTTCTATTTCCATCCTACATTTATAAGGATGCAATGACTGTCCTCTACAGAGAAGTACCTCATTTTTTCAGATGGCATCTACAGTACACCAAAATTATTTTGAATCTTAAACTGCAACAAAACTTACTGGACTATTTTTCCCTCCCATTTGTAATTGCATATTCAATACAAATCTTTCCCTTCCTATATTATTATTTCAAGGAATTTTAGAAGTCAAAACCAAACCTATGTGATCATAGATAAGGGCAGGCAACCATTGACTCCTGGATATTGAGCATATCTCAATTCCTCTGGAATCATAGCAATGATAGGCCAAGAAGGACATCAGCTGGGGCAAATATGTTTAAGCCAGGCCTCAGGGTTCAAGGGAAGAAGCTGCAGGTCCATGAAGGTGGTGGCTGAAAGGCTGGGAGGAAGGAGACTCCGAGGAGGAAAGGGGATACTCAATATAAAAAGGGGAGGTCTTGCTTTGGGTGATGAAATAGTCTTGGTATGGTTCTGAGTGTCTCTGCAGTAACAGGAAAAGAGGATGGGTTACCCAAGAAATCCACTGATAATGACACAATGGAATTCTCTAACAGTCAGTGACATTTGCATTAAATCCTCATAACAAACCCATAAATTATACAAGTAACAAAGTGGTTTGTTATTCAGCCAGCTCCTGATTCAATATGCTTTGGAGAATGACTCATTGCTTCTTTAGACTCACAAAGTGTTGCTTGGGGTATCTCTGAGTGCATCCTCACTGGACCACAAGACAGTCACTACCTCTAAGAGCTCATTTAAATATGGATAATTTATAAATTACACAGACACCAAAGCTGTTATAAACTATTGATTATCATAAAACTTGAGTTACTTTTGGAAATTAACACAATTCTTATACATTAACTTCAGTTAAATCAGATGTACACAGGTGAATGTCTTGGTGTCACAAACCTAGATTTGCAGAGAATAAACTATCCAGAAAGGAAAGAGATCACTCAGAATTTTCCTCTCCCCAGTTGAAAAGGGAAGTGAGCTCCCATTTCAACACTTCCCCAGTAACTCATGTTCCATGTTAGAGACTGAGCTTGCAGTGTGAATGTTTGTGTAACAGCCCATGTTTTAGGATGCCCTGGGAACAAGGGCAGTTCTAGGGCTGCTGGAGCTGGTTTTATCCCTGGGCTACTTCAGACCTCTCCTGTCCCCTGGCCTTCAGCCACACCCCTCCTCCTTTGCACCTTTGCAGCCAGATCAGCACCCAGGACACTGCAGAGCCAGGCAGTTCCCAGTGCTGCAGAAGGGAATCCAGACCCAGCTTTCTTTGAACAGCTGCTGTTCCACTCTGCCTCACAAATTGATTCAGGGATTGGTAAGTTTTGTCTGATTTCTAAATAAATACTCTATACAGGCCACCTGTCTTAACATAAAGATCCTAAAATCCACAAAAACCATCAGGGCTACATCCTTAATCCAGCCTTTTGATGTTGTTTTTTTTTTTAAGAATAATTACCTAAAATATATATCTGGTATTGGTGTAACTAAAAGAAACAGCAACTCCTTAACATTTTTAACCAAGATGATGGAACTGTAGGTTATAAATTGTCCCTCTCATTCATTAATTTTTAACAAGATTATAGAATGGTTATAACTTTTTAGATACTTTAAAATTAACCTCTACAGAGAAACTAACAGGATTTTGCTGGGCTTTGGAAACATGTTTTAAAATCAAGGATTATGATGTGGCCAGCCAGTTAAAATTTATCTGCACAATCTCCAAAGACAAATCCACCTCTCTCTGGCAAAAAGATACTTATTCTGAAGAGATTCTCAGTCTTTTTGAGGATACAAAGGCTATACTTCGAGATTTAAGTGTGAGACTTAGAGGCTCATCAGTTTTTAATAGTTTTGTAACATTAAATTCAATCAAAAAATATTACTTGTTAGCTCACCCTAGCCTGGATTCTCCCAACTACAGACTAATTTCCAAAAAAGAAAAGGAGCTTGGGAATTTGCAAAACAAGGAGCATCATGGAGTGAGATAGAATTTACAAGGGAATTTATAGTCTGGGAAGCACAAAGAACTGCACCCATTTTTAAAACAACTTGAACCAGTGTGGAGAGGTTGCAAGTTCTTACAAACATTGAGTGTGTCACCTTTTGAAGAAACTATTGGTTGCAATATTTATTATTTTAATTTCTTTGCAATAAAAGCCAACAATTAACCAGCACGCAGTGTGCTAGTACAGTATTCATTTTATTTCTCAATGAATCAGCAATTTAAGTTAAATGTAAAGAGCTTTTGCAACAAACTTATCTTGGGTTTCATCAAAAAAGATTAATTACTTACCCAATGATATGCTGATCAATGAAATTTAAGTAGCCTTTAAAATGCAATAAAAATAGCACAAAAACAATGCACACTTGTTGAAACCATGCAGGAAAACAAATTGCATGCTCTCATTCCACTAGAGTGAGTGGCTTTAGTAGCACTAATCCACACTCTGGCAGAGAAAAGGTACAATACAAACAATACCAGAGAACTCACAAATAGTGCTCTATAGAGTGAGGTAGTGTTTTCACAAAAGACTAGTCCAGATGCTCTCCTCTCTTTTAAGTATCCACACCCAAAGTTTCCCTCGTAGATACTCTTAGGAAGATGGAAATGGAAGGAGAAAGCAGAGTGATGGGATTGTGGCAGAATGAATGCATAAGCAGCTTTACTACACAGAAAAGTTAAGGAAAATAGTCAAAGGATTCCAGAGAAAACAGCAGGTAACAAAAAGTAAATATTTCTCATTACAAAGAGCTTCATCCATTAAATGACTTTCTGTAGCACAGCAAGGTGGAATGCTTTTTGTATTTTTTTTAATTAATTATTCAAATATATTAACCCACTTTCCAGGCTCACTCTTGTAGTTCAGATTTATATGGCAGATCCAACTAATGTTTACTAACATAGAGACCAGCCTTCTACACCATTTCTAATTCTTTTCCAGATCAATCATCCCAGTGTGCCAGAAACTCACAACTGTGATGCAAAAGAAAGGCCTGTGTTTGTGGTAACTCAACACTGTAACTCCAACAAAACAAGGCTGAAGGCAATGACCTAAAATGTACCAGTGATAAGCATTCACTTAAGGCAATTTTCAAGGTAATAAAAGTAATTATTCATGTAGAAAACATTTCACTGTAACGTTAAAGTGGTGCACAAAAATCTTCAAGCTATTAATAAGGGTTCAGTGTAATTTTAACCATTCTCTTTGAATTCTCTCTTCTCCATAAATACAAGCAATCCAAGAGATTAATTTGCTAGTTCTCTACATAACCCCTACCACTGAACTTGAGCAAGACATGAAAAAACCAAGTTTCATGTTTAGTCTTGTAAATGTTGCTCCATAGTAGAATCCTATGGCCATTAAAAAAGCTCTATTTACTACAATTAACTGCAGCTCATGTAGAAGCTCCATGACATTGTCTTTCTAGAATGTACAGGAACCTTTTCAGTTCTCCTGCATAAAAAAAGTATTCCCCTGGCATTTCCCCTTATTTGACACAACTGTGAAGCCTTTCAGTCTCGGGTTTTGGAAAATTTGATTTAACACAGTATCATATTATTCTTTTGTAGTAAACTTGTACATGGAATTTGCAATTGTTCTATCTTACTTTCTATTATATCCATTACAACACTGGAAAGAAAATAACTTGAAGTTAAATATTGAGTCATTTGTTGCAACTGCTTTTCTGGGCTGGTAGAGGAAGAAAAAAAGTAAGAGGATTAAACAGGTCCCACACTATGACCATCATTCTCAACCCACCCAGGCAATTCTTGTACTGTAGACAGAATATCAGATGCAGCAATAGGAAATTCAGGATGCAGCAATAGGAAATTCAAGATGCTGTCCTTAAATCTCCCACCTGGTCTGCTTTGTGCAAAGAACTCCCCCTTTCTGTGCCCTAGAGTTTAGAGATCTACTGATTAAATGCACAGAAATTAAAATACTGTCTGCAAAAATCGGCAGAAGTTGAGACTTGCAACCTCATCCTTCCAAAGGAGGGAGACAATGTTAGAGAACGTTTGTTTAAAACAAAAAAAATTAATTTATGACAATTAATTTATGACAAAGCCTCAGTATTTGCTGGAGCATGTAACAGAGAATCAGAGCTATGTGGAAAAGAGTGGAACTGGTGCAGGAGAGAACTTTACATGACTTATTTTTAATAAGAGGCTTTAGTGTATTTTACCAAACATTAAATTTGTTGCTGTTTCAGTAAAATCCAGTAGTTGAACATGAAGATACATAAATTGGTTCAACTGAATCTAGTACACAAAACAGATGGCAGACAGACTTTTTCTATCTGTTGCAGTACTCTGAAACTGATGCTAAGCACTTAATTCTATTCTGTTCTGTTCCTGCTTACTCTGTATTGTAGTAATTTTTTTTTTCTGCTAAGTTACAGATTTTGCCTGAATTCACTATACAGTGAGGTTAAAAAGGAAACATGAGGATCTATTCCACATGAGTCTTTTTAGCTTTTAAAATAACCCAGAAATACTACTTCCAAACTCTGCTCTATACACCCTGGAACAGACATGACATCACTAGTCAGTCATGTAAATTGTTTGGGCTACTAAAGTTTCATTTGTTACCACTATGACTTAATTTTAACCTAAATTTCAGCAGACAAATCTGCAAAATGCATGCAAAAAACCCCAAAGCTTGAAAACTGTATTCTCTGATTATATTTTAGTCATCACTTCCAGAACCTCTCATCTAATAGCACTGCTGAAAATCAGCAAAACTCAGTTAAGTTTCATGTATCTGTTTATGGTAGGGTTAACTTTATTACTGCTATCAATTACAACCAGCAACAGTACTTTACTGACCTGAAATAAACTCCAAAACAAGTTATTTCACAGTCCCATAGGATAAATCCATAGGGAGAGAGAGAGAACATGATTTATTTTGCAAGAGCAAATAAACCACCCTCCAAAAATAATCTGATAGAACTCTCATACAAGTATTCTGGCACTGTGACATCAACTGCACAGGATTGATTTCATGGTGAGGACTTCAGTACCTCCAAATCCCCAGCAGCACCCTAAGCCAAAGCAAGCAAGTTCACCTGAACTTATGGAAGTGGGTTGTTCCCCAGTTAGTTCCTTAAAATTCCTCATGCTAATCCCATACCATGTATGGAAAACATCATGGAATACAAACATGCAGCCTTTCAAGTCCAGGAAAGGAGCATTCTTTAAAGAAAAACCGCACTGATTAAAGAATAATGTTTTATTCAATATATAGCTAAAGACTATGCTACTACAGAAGTGGACCTTACATTACACGTCTTGAAAGGAGAGGAATTATAGAGAAGATGGCACAATGTGTGTTAGTAAAGCAGTGTCACACTACCAAGCAAGACATGCTGAGAGTACCCAAGAGACTCTGTGACACAAGGGTATCCATGAGAACACAACTTACAGGCAGATTTCTTGCTGAGTCCAAATACAGAATAAGCAACGCAGATGAAAGCCCATCATTAGCTTGGTCTTTATCAGCTCTAATGCTTGTTAGCACCTAAAACAAAAAACACTGTAAGCTTTCCTGGAAACCAAGTATTACTATTTCTGTCTCATTTCTGAAAGAAAAAAAAAAACAACAACAACAAAAAAAAAAAAAAAAACCAAAAAAAACACCAAAAAACCATCTCCCAAAAAGCAAACATTCACAAATTCAGAGCCTGAAGCATAAAAAGTAAGTTTTCAAGACTCATACAGACATTTCAAAACCATTTGCATGGAAACTTGCACCCCATTTCCTACTTACTTTTTTTAGATTGGACAGATTGTAGCAGACAGATATCCAGCTTTATCTCCCAACTAATGAAATGTTAGCAGACATTCTCAAACAGTAACATTAAGAGAAAAGAAGAGAACCACAAAAGCATTTGAAAATCTCACTTAAACCATTGACACTTATGACAGGTTTGATATTTCTAAAGACAGACAGCTTGGAATAAAGCTGTTTCTCCAAATTCACAGCAGCTAGAGATCTGGTTACATACTTAACAAATAAACAAAAAAGTCACAACAAAATCACCCCAAAACAATTAAGATTAGAAGGAAAGTAATGTGTTCCTTTAATACCTTGTCTAGATTGTCAGCAGTTGGCATCAATGTGAGCCATTCCAGTTTTAAATGCAACTTTCCTTTGGACACTTCATCCAAAGTAAACCACTGAAAATTAAGCAAAGTAATGTGAAATAATCTGGCAAACAAATACATGATTGCAATTAGTTCTTCAGGACATTTAGGAAGCACTAAAGTCTGCTAAGGACCTCTCAGAGCTGAAGTCCACATAACCTGAAAAGATCTGATCCATTAAAATGTCATATTTTGCATAAAGTATTACAACACAGAATGATAAAACCACCCAGCCAAACATTATACATTATATGATAAAAGCATCTTTAAAATAGCAAGAAAATTCTTAAAATTCTGTAAAGATGTTCTGGGAAAACAACCTGCACAACGTTCCTACAAAATCTCTTTTACATATAGGACAAAACTGGTCTGCCTAGCAAATAACTGCTCTCTTGCAAAAAACTTCTCACCAGATATCTAAGTTACTATTTTTTGCATTTGCTTAAAACCCCAAGACCTAAAAAGAACATCATTATTTTCAGATTTCACCAGTTTAGATATCTCTTAAACCACAGTACTGATCATCAGGTCATGTATTTCTACAGCACTAAGGTTATTCTTGCACATACAGGAACTGTGCCCAGGAAAAAATAATCCAAGAACAACAACATGTACAACACATGGGCCTTGTTAAACCAAAACTGACTGAACTTGATTACCTCGTCTAGAAGACGCTCCTTTTCAACTTCAATTAAATCAATCATCAAACTAGAAAAATAGAGAAAAAGAAGGAGTATTTTAGCCAAGAAACAAAAGATCTAGCACAGAACTCAAGCACCACCCTGTGCTTGCTGAGTATCCACCGAGATCAAAAGAGCAGAATACTATTCTTTTAGCACCTAAGAAAAGAAGGAGCAGGGAATGAAACAGCTGAGCAAAGATGAGTGGAGGATAACAGAAAAATGCCTACACTAGAGCCTATTTTGTAACCAAGAGGGCAACTGGCAAAATATAACTCACATATGTATGACCTAACTCTCAAAACAGAGCACATCCAAACTACCCACTGGAAATAGCACCTGTGACCAAATTCATGCTTTGGCAGTGTCTGGGAGAATTCAGGTTCACACAAGCTAAAAATGTAGCAGGTAATGAATCTGCTAAAAACTAAACAGAGCAGACATCTGCATGCCAGTGCATGAACATTTGTCTGGCTTTTTATTTTATTAGCACTGATGTACACATTATGTCACTTTCTCCTCCCATCACTTCAGTGCAAGATAAGGGAAGTGCAAAGAAAAAGAAGCCTTTGTACTGCCTACTTCTTAATTTTAATGAGAAGTAGGTACTGTTGCTCCTGTTAAGAGAGAAGGAGCTGGAAAAGCAAAGGAGCTCTACTCTGTATGGAAAGCAACAATGGGAAGTTCCAAAACTCTGCAAGAAATAAAGGTGACAAAATACTGGAGAAAGAAGCTGGTTAAACTCCTGAAATGTTTGTGAGTAAACACCTATGGCCTATGGAGTCAAAGAGTGAGTCATGTTTGTAAAAGCATTACAGTAAAGTTTTTTTCTTTAATCAAATAGTTAAGATCAGCTCTTCAGAGGAAAAACAAACTCGAGACAGTAATTTAGAAGCTATGAAGATGAAGAAGATACAGAGTTATAAAACTATATTAACTTTGCCTGAAGAAAGAATTAAGACAGTGCTAGCTCACAGACATGAAAGAAGCTAGGGCACAATTCTGGGTACCCACAATACTCACCTGTTTTTTTCAGAAAAGATGTAAACATATAGATGTGTATATACACACCCAAGCACATTTGCATATAAGTGTATTTACATACATGAAGTAGTTAGGGAATTACTTACTACCACAATAATTGATTTATAAATACAATTAGAGAGCAGAACAACTGCAATCAAATAAAAATAATAACTAATAAGAAAAATTACAATATTTAATCTCTTTCAATACCTACAAACATATTCTCCATAACATTTACCTGCCCAGGAAGTCATCTTTATCTGGATCTTCATCAAACAGCTCAATCTCTAGCTCCTGTCCTGGATGTTCATACACTAAGGCCTGGAAGTTCATTGAGAGGGCATCATCAGTAAAACTGACCAGCTTGGTTAAATGGCATAATAACAGTAAAACACTGAGCTGCAATACCTTTGTACAATAAAATACATTAGTAAGAAAATGCTTTAAAAAATTGCAATTTAATGAGTAGAGCAATTTTGAGAGCTTTTCAGATAAAATTGGTCAATGTTAGCTCTAAAAGCCCAAACTACTTTTTCAGAATTATCAATGCTCAGTCTAGACCAAAAAAAAAAAAAAAAAAGCATATAAATAAAGGGAGAACTTCTGTTTTTTTACAGAACTTTGGGCTTCTAGAGGAAGACATCAAGCATCAAGAAGCTTCTTAAGGACACCCCCAAAATAATCTCTTTAACGAAAGAAAGAGGATATTTCTTCATTTGTTTCTTGCATAAAGAAGAACATACAAGGTATTTTTATTGGTTATACCTCATAAACTTCATTCCATTTTGGATTGAGATTTTCTTTGATGACCTTGCTTTGGAAAATTTGGTTGCCCACACGGATGATTCCATAAGGATCTGACTTTCCTTTGACAATCCCTTTTAGATAAGTATCTTTACCCTCTAGGTCCTGAGCTTCAATAAAGTGTATCCTTAGAACACCCTGAAAAAAGAAAAGATGAGTTTGTATAATAATCTGAAAGCTTCCATGTCATCACAATTTACACAAAGATGTTTTATAATTTCCATTTCCTTAACATGAAACTTATTTTGGACATACTGTAAATAGAAGATATCAGTGATGATCCACACACTCAACAGACCTAGCACTCAAGAGACTCCTGAAAAGAAAAACTGTCATCAGCCATCAGAAACATGCCAGTTACATCAAGAAATATCAGGTTTCTGGAAGTGAGTAGCAAAAAAAAGCAACAACTGTTTAGTGAAGCACACTAATAGTAATTTTCCATGAAACATAAAACACATGCTACATTTTTGTCTATACAGTTAAACTAGATTGTGGCAATCTAGAGATTGTAAAAGTAATAAGCTTAAGATTAAAAAAAAAAAAAATTAATAAATAAATCTTTCTTGGTGTTCTTTTGAAACATTAACTTCACAGAAATTGTTTATAAATTAAATCACTTATTATCAGTGATTGAATTCACAGCAACTTGTACCACTGAAGTAACTGTGCTTCAAAATTCCTCCAGATTGCCTTGAACAGTTACTGCAGAAGAAATTAAATGCCCAATTATTGCTGTTAACAGAAACCTGCTTACCTTTGGTATAGGAAACCTCAGCTGAGCAATCTGCACTTCACTGACCAGGGGGACTGTAATTCTATTTGGAAGGACCAAGTAGTTGGATATGATATCCAATATTATTGTATCTGATAAGCCACTGTTGGAGAAAAAGAATCCTCAGTTATTTCAAAATAATATTCCTTTTGCTGCTTAACAACCTAAATGGAGAAAATATTTGCCTTCCTGGGAGAGCAGAAGACACATCTGGTTGGTAAACTTAGACTAAAGGATTCTTGCCCAAACGGCCACCAGGTGGAAGCAGCTGACACTGAACAGCAGAATCGGCAGGGATGAATATCAAGTTCCCATTTCCCTGCCACAGTCAGATTTCCCCCTCACCCTTGCCTTTTAAAAGCAGCCTGGGCAAAAGGCTGTTGCATAAGTGCTCTTGCCTCTAGTGCATACAACCGAGCAGATGGTAACTGTTTAATTACTTTTGTACTTCAATAATGATTTATCTGTCCTTGCAAGTTTGGCTACCCCTTCCTGTATTGTTATGAAACCACTTGTCCTCTTGAGCTGGGAGAAACATCACTTAAACCACAGACACACAGAACACAATGTGTAAACCATAGTAAAATGTAGCCTAGGGAAGCAAAACTGGTTCTGTTCAGTGAAAAGGGAGTGGCAGTGCAACCACACTGGTAATGAATCACATAAAAACCAACCCCACACCCCTCCACAAACACAGAGAAGAGAACAATTTCCTAAGCTACAAGGTCACCCAGCTCAGGTCTGAACTGACAACAACTCATTGTCAAGCCAACAGCACTGGTTGCACACATTGTCTACACAGGCAGAAGGCAGAACACAGAGCACAAGCACCCAGGGCATCCCAGGAGGATGTACAAAGGTTCAGAGAGGTCATTGCAACAATACTTGAGATACTCTCAACTGCAGAGGAACATTCTCACTAAGGCTGGTGGAGCTGTGATTTCTCCTCCTAAATACACACCATGATTGCCTTTTTACAGTCTTTGTGAAATCAAGATGCAGATAATGTTTGATTACTTTGAACATTTTTTGGATGAAGCACTTCTGTGTGAGCACCTTGTGAAGTTTTCTAAGACTGAATCTGAAGCTGGGAATAGCTCTGACTCAGGAGCTAGCATATAAAAACACAAAAGCTGCAGTGAAACATGATATGTGTTACAGTTTCATTTGGAAAGAAAATGTAGTGGGGAGCAATTAACATTATGCTAGAGATGGGCAACAGAACAAACCCATTAAATACAATCTGGCCCACTAGAAATGCACACTGATTTTCATGCCAGAGATTTGAAACCTGAGCAGCCTGCAAGCCCTTGGCTGCCCACTTCCACTAGAAATCCAGATAACTACAACACATGATGGAACAGGGCTGACTGTGCAATGGTACTCAGAACAACAGGAACAGAAGGAGCTCAAGGCTGCATCAAAATCAATGGACAGGTCTGTGCAGGCTGCTGGTTAGAAAGAAGAAGCAGTGGATAATGTTAAGATACTGCTCAGAGGAAAAAACTTCTGAGTTAATTCACACGTGCCCTAAAGAGTCTTCCTTCCCCTCCCTTGCATTCAGAGCTTATCCAATCAAATTCACAGAGGTTGTCATTCTATGTGAACCCTAGAAATTCAGTTTCAGCAAATGTTAAGACAAATACTACAAGATAATCATGTTATCTGAAGAGTAGCTTCACTTAGCTATCATTTTAACACACTGCTTTTCAAACTTTAAAGTTTCATTTTGCCAAACATCTCGCTTTCAATTTATGCTCTCTGAAATGAGCCAGGAAAATAGAATTCATTATTTTGTCAAGAGGTGACAAAAAATTGAAGATAAACATCTCAACCAGTCTTAACATTAAAAGGAAAAGAAAAACCAAACCCAAGTTGAAGTGATGGTAACTACACAAGCAACAATCACAAGTTTCAAAATTCAAGTCTAATGACAAAACTCTAGTATAGAGGTCAGATAAGCTTTTTTGTCCCTGCTTTTGTTAGTGTCCCTACTGGCAAAAAGAGAAAGCTCTGCCTTTATGCTCAGTCCCTTAAGAACAGATGACTAATGGAGAAAACCAACTGACAGAAAGCATAGGAGCTGTGCAAGGAAAGCAATGGTACCAGAGCTTGCCCTGCTCTTCTCTAGTGCTTCCTTAAGATCACAAACTTTACGTGATCACAGGCATAAATAAACCTACTCTGGACTAGCATAAGGTCCAGAGACTGACTAATGTTCAAATAGAGCTACAGCAAATCTCCTTAAATAAGAGAAAGAAACACAGCCCAAGCACTGGGAGGACTCACAATCCTTTATGCCAGAACCAAATCCCAGCTGATTCCAGAGGTCAGTCTCATAATTTTATCCCTACACTACAACTTGAATTTCACTAAAACACCTGAGAAAAATGAGGCAGCATTAATGAAGTTTCACCAAGTTTTACACAGAGAAACTGGATTCCTAGAAAGTAGTAGATACCCTAACTTTAAATATGGAGCTGAAAAAGAACACTGAAGATTGTACACAACTAACTAATGAATTAAATTAAATCTAAAACAACATGATGCTTTCAAGCTGTTTAAATCTCATCTAGTATTAGCCAGCTGGGGTGCACCTGGATACAAAGTATTCCTCATGAAGGCAAGGCAAAAATGACAATCTTTTGCATTTTTTGTTATCTAAAGTAAGTGGTCTGATCTGTAGAAAACAGAGACCAAACACTGCAAGCAATAGAGAAAGATGTGTTAATATAAACCCTTATGTGGATGGATCATTAAAAAACAGCTTCCTAAGATCATTAAAATTTAGTCAATGATTCTACGTACAATTATTTTTTCAGTTCAAAAAAATGAAAGAAGTGTGCAATGTTTCATATAGTTTATTAGACTGCCTTCAAAAATTCAGTTTCATTGCAGAAAAATAATTGTTAGTTGCCTACTCTTTTGTATTGCTCTTAGTTCTACTTAATCATTATCAATTTTTATCAGCTGTGTATTTTTCCTGTGCTATCTTTATTCATACTGCAGAGACAGCAAATTTCTGACTGCACTGAGTGTTTTCACTGTATCTCAAGCAACCCAAACATCTTTCCATCATCCACATCCCCTCCTGAAAGCACCTGAGTATTCTCACAGCCTGGCTCCTCCTCACAGAGATTTTAATTCCACTTCCCCACAAGCTAAACTAATGATGGAAATATGAATTACTTGTGTGTCCTTCTCCTTGTGGAGTCATATAGGAGAAGCAATGAAAAAATTGTTAACAGCTGACAGGGAAGCTTCCAGCAGCTAAAGGTGAAATTCAATTAGCAGAAGACATTTGCAAACAGAGTACAAATAAGCAGTTCAGTGTGCAGCCAAAAGTCATAGGGCTATAAAGGTACCTGTGGTGGCAGCAATCTCTTGTTCATCGTTGTTTACAACAACTACAATATGTCAAGTAGTCAGACCAAAATACACAACTTATCTATACAGATAAGAAAAACAAATCCAGCACTAAAGAAACCTCTTGGCAAGGCAGACTGTGAGTCACCCCAGTTACAGTTACTATAGAAACTATACCATGTCTAGATGGCACTGGTTTGTGCATATGTGGCCAAGTTTGGTTGCTCTGGAAACCATAAACTTGAGACATTTGGGAGACTTTGTTTACATCTGAGGTTTTGTGTTTGCAGTCAGGCAAGTATGTAGCAGGATGTGAGTCTCAGGAGCCTAGTAAAGTTAAGTACTAAATGTAAATTTAGTCATGTTATAACAAAAAGGGGAATTATTACTCAGGAGCTGTGTTTTGGAAGCCATTTTCTCTCACTCATGGAGAAAACCTCTTTCCTCAGAGACAGGCTTGAAACACGAGCAATTCTTGGAGCCATTAACCTACTTAATACAAGTTCTAATTTCAAACTGTTCAGCTGGGATTCTATGCAATGGCTTCACATGTCTAAGGAAAGAAAAACTCACTTCAGTCATGCAGTTGATTACTAAGGGATTAATTTAATACCTAAATTCAAACTCCTGTTTTAAAACAATGAAAAATAATTCTGGAGTCAGCCAACTCTTGAGAGTATGGGATCTAATAAAAGGGGTAGTCACAAAATCCAAGCGTGTATCAGATCTACCATTATCTCCTTTGCCATTGTCTCCACATTAAAAAGCCCCTGGGTAACTATTAAAACCCGATAAATATGAATATATTCATGGATTTAACTTTATCAGGTTGTAATGATTGAAAGCAGCCTGATTTGCACCTCTATTGATGCTTTTTAATTTGGGATTTTATCATGTGGTATTTATTAGGAAAAACTCTGAATAAGCTAAGCTATTTATAGCTATATACAGTCAATATTTTGGTACTCCATCTTCACATAACAAACTGAAAGCTTTAAAAGTAAACACTTGAAGATTTTAGAAACTTTATTTAGTTTGAATAATCTTAAGGTACTTCTAACTACCTTTACACAATCAAATAGAGATGGATTGGCACACAAAGCCAAGAACCAAGATGTCATGAACCCACTTGCATGAAAGCAAGGTTCTGTGTCTTTCATAGGAGATGGCAGATAGGAAATTCACAAGATTCTGGAAAGGCTAAGAACACTAAAAGAAGTACATTACAAATTATATTTTCAAATTATTTTTAACAAGACCCACAAGATATTCTTTTGGCATAATTTGACTTGTGGTGAAATCACTACCTTCTGCAAATTGAGCAATTTCATATAATTCTACATTAGGAGAGAACTGCTCAGAGTCATCTAACCTAGAAATTATTCAATTGATGGTCTTGAGATTTTCTGGGCTTTACTGGGGTGCAGATATATCAAACAGTGCTTTAGGTATACTCACTTCAGTCCTGGAACATCCAGAAGATTGGTCAGTCCAGTCCAGTTAATCTCCAAAAGCTGTGAATTGCAGAGAAAAGAGAGAGGGGGGAAAAAGGAAAAAAGAAAAGCAGCTTAGAATTGGTAACACTGAAGAAATAAACACAATTGTTACAGATTCTGATCAGTGGAGAATTAAACAGTTTCCAGGATTTTCTTAAACAAACAAACAACCCTCTTCCATTCTTAAGAATTTTTAGACACTTTTTTTAAAGTTATAAAAAGTTTCATCATTCTCTTATCCTTTCTTCTACCATTCATACAAATACACACCCCCCAATATACACAAATACACAGGATCTACTCTGTACAACCCATTTAGAATAATGAAATGTGGCCCTGTTTTCTGAAGAAATATTTCTGGAGTCACCATAGACCTGTTAGAGATGAACAGTCATTAACATGAATTTGCAAATTATAATAAACTGAAAGAATCCCACGTGAGACCAGGAAAAAAAAAAGAGATCTCGAAGACATAGCCAACAGAAAGAATGAAGAATTGGGATTAAGAAGGGGGCAGGAAGATGTGATAACAGCTTGTAAACATAAAAGGCTGTTTTCAAGGAACAAGTTCATTCTATCACTGATAAAGAAGAAAGGTATCAACAGGATTAAGTATCAAAGAGAGAAAAATCTTCAGAAATAATTAAAAGGGATAACTCATTGCTAGGTCATGCATACTTTCTTCACTAAAAATCTTTGCAGAATATTATGCTGTATACAGGTACCTATTCTGTTTCAAGACTGCTGACTTTAAAAACCAATTTAAAACATCCTTTTTGATCCTATAATATTGTAATTCTAGATAACAAAACCAATAGACCTGAGTTCCCTTAGTTCTCTCTTCACTGAATTATTTCAGTTGATGTCACAGAAGTTACCACAATATTTAAGCAACACAAACCCAAACCCACCCAGTTACCAGCATGCTTCCAAATCCAACTCCCCTAATCTAAGTATAACTGCATGAGAAAAGGATTTTGATATTCTTCAGTTAATAAACTAATTGAGGTAGTTCAGCTAATTGCTCAAACAAAACAACAAACCTCTACAAGAACAAATGTATATTTTCACAGACAAGAATCATCATCCTACCTTCACTTTCTTTTTTAAAAATAGCACATACCATTCTTTACAAAGGATCTATTAATAGTTTAATTAGTGATTTCCTTTGCAAATACTTCCAGTAAAGATAACACATAACAGATTTACTCATATAGGAGCATTGTTACTTAATATACTTTTGAAATGGTGGCAAATATTTCAACAATGTTACCCATGAATATTACAAATTGTTACAGGCCTACCTGTAACAAACAATTAAGCAGGTAAAAAGGAAATCATTATCTTTTCAAGGAAAAAAGTAAGATGTAATAACCAGATATTCCAGAACAAAAGGCAACACAATTCATGGGACCTACTGCAAGAATCCAGAGGAGCACCATGCCCTTGCCACAAACAGAGCTCAGGCTATCCTGGGCCTCATGAAGATGATTAAGGGACTGGAGCATGATGTCATGAGAGATGCCCTGTATTTTCATTATTTTTGTGGCCCTCCACTGGACTTATTCCAGGATGTTCCTGTCTCTGCTGTACTGGGGAACCCCATACTGCACTCCAGATGTGCCTCACCAGCGCTGTGGAGAACGGAAAAATCTCCCTCAACCAGCTGGCAACGCTTCCCCTACTGCAGCTCAGGATGCTGTTGGCCTTCTTTGCCATAAGTGCACATTTCTGACTTCTCTTCCCCTTTCTGTCCAACTGAACAGCCCATATCTTCTTCAGCAAAGCTGCTTTCCAGACAGTCAGCCCCCAGCTTGACATGGGAGACAGGGTTACTCCTCTCTAGGCACAAGACTTTACATTCCCATTTGTGGAACTTTATGAGATTCCTGTTGGCACATTTCTCCAGCTTGTCAAAGCCCCTCGAAACAGCAGTACAACTATCAGGTGTATCAAGCACTCCTTCCAGTTTTAAGCAAGCTGAGAGCACACTCTGTCCCAGCATCCAGGACAGCCATGAATTTGTGCTGGCCCCAGCTTTTACCTCAGGGTACATCACTACTGATGGTTCTCCAGCTAAACTTCATGTTGCTGACCACAACTCACTGAGCCTGAAGAGTTTAGCCACTTTTCAACCAAGCTGCCCATTTATCTACTCTGTACTTAGCAGAGTTTAGCTGTGAGGATGTTCCAGAAGGCTGTGTCAAAAGCCTTACTGAAGTCAAGGCAAGCTGTGTCCATAGTTCTTCCCTCACCCACCCAGCCAGCCTTCTGATCACAGAGGGTTACTGATTTGGTTTCATGATTTCCTGCTCATGACTCCCTCCTGGCTACTCCCAATCACTTTCTTGTCTCCTCAACCTTACCAGCAGCAGGGAGCTGACCACCTGAGCCCCTGTGCCCTTGACCTGCCTCCAGAGCCATGCTGCAGTCACCTTTCATGCTTTCCAGATCTCCCCTGAAGTGGTGTTGATGCCCACGTGGAAGAGCAGCAGTGGGTAATGGTCTGAGGCCAGACAAGCTGTAACAACATGCTGAACCTGAGGTCCAGGCAAGCACAAACCTCGAGAGAAAACAGCTCAGGATGGCACATGGGGCCAGGAGTCTCTCAGAAGTGACCACCTCCTGCTTTCTCCTGGTGCTTCAGTACAGTTCAAGCTCTGCTGGCTTGGATGCTCCCAGGCTGTCCTCTGCTACACTGGCCCCAAATCTGTTCCACAGCTGCAAATCTGCAGATGGGGTAGGAGTCATCTTCCTTGGGGAAGAAAATTTCCATCTTTCCCCATCATGGAATAATTCCACCCAGTAGTTTCTCCAGAAAGTCAGAAATTCTGTTTCAGACATCCCCTCTCTACAGAGAGTCACCCTGTGTGAGGGAAACTAAACTCAGACTAAGCCATCTACCTGATCATATACATTTGTCATGGATGAAACCAGACTGTAAGAATCTAAAGGGAAAAAGTTCTTCAGAAGTTCTACAGAGATTGCTGACTTTCTTGACTGATTCCTTCTTTAGGTGAAGGCACAAAGCTATCACTAGCTGCAGGACCACTTTGTATTCAATATCTTTTAAAAGTAGCTCATTTACAACCACTTTTGCCCACTTTCTATTAGAGTACTAACAGGTTTTTAGTGAGAAAAGGTTAATGCTCATCTATTATGGAATACTAGCAAGGCTAAATGGAAGTAATACCTTTCAGAAGAGAATAAGGTCTTAGCTACAACCCATACTGTATACTGAACAGTCTTTTTTTTCTTTGAGGTACTGTAATTTTTTTTTTCTACATGATTATCAATTTAAAGCTAGAAGGTTTTTAATTTCTAAATGTAAAAAAACCCTTGTGGAAAATAATTTGTTGCAAAATGGATTCTTTTACACTGGTATGCAATCCTTAGTTGTACAGTTCTACAAAAACAAACTGGGAGCTAGAACACAGAACATTTTCATTTAGGAAAACTAAGATTTCACTTTAAAAATTAATTGTGCAAATTATTGGTATATGTTCTCAAATCTCCTCCTTATCTTAAATCTGAAAAAAAAAAGTTAAGAAATAAATAATTGAACAAGAAGGAAAAGTCCAACTTAGTGTGAATAATTTCAGTTTTATACTACTTCCTCAATCATGCAAACCCACAGATGTTTAAGTAATATAGCAAACAAGTAGCTTGGTAGTAGCTGATAAGACTAACCACAAATTGAGTATTCAGACTAATTCTCTTGTTCTAATCACAAGTTTTGACTGTACATTATGAGACACTTTAAAGAGCTATGCAGTCTACCAAGGTTCTAGAAGAATTAATTTTATACCGTTTTAAGACAAAGAATCCAGTTTATTATATGATTTATGTTTTCTTTATTCAGAAGCAAAATAGAAGGAAATGGACGCCATAAATACCTTCCAAAAGTGGTCCCTATGCTGAGGTGCTCATACCTGCATCCTGTATTTACCAGTTGTACATAACCATGTTTTCAGATTAAATAGCAAATGAGAAAAGATTTGCATTTCCTCTTGTTTTCATATTTTGTTCAGTGTACTACATACAGCAATTAACACAGTAAGTCCTGTGCTGTCTCCTAACAGACTTCACTGAATAAATGCATTGAGCAATGCGTGTTGAAATTCAACATTGGGAAACATCTTCTGCACAGGACTGAAACATTTATCACAGTGGTTTCTGTATTAACTGCCATAGCCCAAAAGAAAGCCAAGAACAACCAAAGAGATGCCACTGAGAAGTGACACTCTGCATTGATGTGACTAAAAAGCATTTCAAAAGGTTGCAAAACAGTCTATGAAACAAAACAGGGCCTACGGTACAATTTCACTGTCAATATTTTGATTATTACACACCTCTGCTGAAAAACAAGCCTAGACATTCATTCCATCATCAGTCCTTACAGCATGAAACATGGAAAAGCAATTACACAAAAACCCGAGATGTGTGCCATTAAGAGTGGTCATTTAGAAAAGAAATACATATAATGCCAGAAATTCTCTTCATCCACTTAATGTACAGGAATAAAGACAAAGACCAATTTCAGAAATGTTAAAAAAAATCCTCTTCCATTTGAAGCTGAAGCTCAGAAATTAAAAAAAAACTTTATTACAGCTAAGAACTTTACAGGGTTATTTTAAAAGATTTGCAAATAAGTCTTAAGCCATTAAATGTTTTGGAAGGAATAGGAGCCTTCAAACTCCTGCCAAAATCAAGGTTTCACTGTTTGGGCTTTAAAGGTAAATTCCTCAGTCAGATAAAGTTTGTTGCATTTGCCCCCCACAGAGCTTCCTTTCCAGTTCTACCAGAAGCACCCAGCAGTAAAACACACTCTAATCTTGGTCTACAGGTATTAGGGAGAAATGTTTGTTTTGTTTTCTACTCTTCTAGATTTTTTAGTGTTCTATCTCTCCCTGTCTTCACCCCACCTTTCCTTTCAATGAAGTTGGTTCAAGTCTGCTCTTGGTTTCCAAAAATTATCAAACCTGCAATAGATACACTGTTTGCAACTTAAGTGTTTTCCAAAAGGCAACTCAGGAAAAAAAAAATCTTTCTATCTGCAAAAGTATAGAAATAACACTGACAGCAGACACACTCGCAGCAGAGTGAAAAGAAAGGAGACAGAAAATTTCTTCATAAGCAGGAGAGAGCCCCCAGCCACAGTCCAGCAAAATAACAGGAGGTTTTCATTCTATTTTTTGGGCACTGCCATGCCATGACTTGCTGGAGAAGAACAGGACTCCCTAACATGTGTTTCTGACAGAATTGTGGTTCTTAGAGCAATGTTGCCATCATAACTAACTTAAGAGTCCTTTGGAGAAAAAGGGAGCAAGCAAAGGACTCCCAGCTAATGAATCTTTTATGAAGACCCAAACCTAAAAACCTTCCATATTTAAAAAACAGCTTAACAATATGATTTCCTCCTCTGTCACCATTTTAAGCAATGCATAATTCTCTTAGTTTAGCTAAATTCAGAGAATGCCAGCTGGTTCTCTGCAGCAGAACTAACAGAAAAATTTTCCAGAACACTGGAAAAACTGCGTGCAGAATTTGTAAGTGAATGAAATTCTGCCAGAAGCCAGAAATGATGGTATTGTTCCACAACACACTGCAACTACAGAGGTGATGTTCCTTGCAGACTCTACCAACCAGCTCACTGCACAAAGGCAGGATTCCAGACACCGGTTTCACTTTCCAATGAAGTAGTCTGTGTGTCTTGTGACTCAAACTTCTTACAATTCTTCCTTTGCTCAGAGAGGTGAAAACAAATTTCCTTATCTGCCTGAAAGCCAAGAAATTCACATCTTACCAAAGCTCTGTACTGAGAACTAACACAAGGCATACTTCGGAAGATTCGGAAGAGGTTAAAAAATCAGATTAGAAAATAACTCCCTTCAGCCAACAAGAAAAGACAGGCTAAAAACTAATGAGCATCTCTATACACATTGGGTGCTCTCAAGACCCTAGAAACCTTTACAAAGGGAAAAATACCTGCTAGAATGTAGAATACACAGGACCATTAATAAAGTTCACAGAAGTACAAAAGGCAGCCTCTAAACACTGTCAACCTCGTGGCTTGATTTGGCTGCCATAAACAATACTAATTCTCAGAAGAGAAGCCACAGAATATTTTAAAATGCTGATTAACAACTTCCTGCTAAATGACTTATGGAAGTGTAAGGCCTTTGTAGGAAAACTTAAGCTCTACTACAGGCCCTGAGGATGCAATTCCATGGGTAAGGTGTGATTTTTCCCAGAAATGTCTTAGAAGGAGGGGACTAACATGCCCTCCCTCTACTGTTACTTGTGAAAGGCCATACCCAGATATGGTACAATTTGTTTGTTAGAGCAAAGCCCATCACCACCTACAACACTGAAGTGCTGGCATTGTTGTAATAACTTAATATGTAATGTTATCCAGTGTATCTCCCAGGAAATACACAATAAACTCAACCTCAAACAACACTGCAGAGAGTAGGTGCTGTAGTGCTCCCACTGGCTGCTGTAGCAAACATGGCATATCTCTGCACAGAAATGGTGTTTAAAGTTTTTCAGTTGTAACTCTCTGAAGGTTCCAATGAGACAACTGCTAGAGAGGTAAGATGTATACTGGAGGGGGTAGAAGACCCACCAGGCAAGTGAGCTGAAGTGACCAGAAGCAGGATCACAGTTGACTTTGCACAAATCCAAACAGCAGTGCACCTGCTGTTCTCCATAGTATCAGCTACTCACAGCTTTATTCAAGCCAATCCTCTCCACCTTCTCTACTCCTTCCTACCCTTCTACAGTCTGCATTTAAATGTTCACACCCTCACACCAGTCTCCTGACTTTAGTGAGCTGCTCAGGCAACTAAAATACATCTGAAGGACAAGAAACTGGGCATTTCTTATTGTGTTTAATATCCTGCCAGCTCATGCCCCTTAGCCAGCTTCCTCCAGCAGCAGAAGTTTCAAAACTGGTGTAAGAGAGACAACAGCGTTGAATGGGGGAGGGCACAGGGGGAAAAGAATAAGGTACTGTGGAAACACCAACTGTTATAGCCCTTAAAACATCCCATTAGCTACCAAAATCTAAAATCACTGAGAAAAAAATATAAGCTGTAGCAAATTTTAAGCATGCTGAGTAGCAGTGAAAATCATTCACTTCATAAGCAACAAGACTAACTCTTAAGAAATATTATTCTAACAGTGCCTCAGCATTTATCCAGGGGTTCCACAAACCTGACAGTTCCACATGTTCTAGAGGCATTCTATACATTCTACAGAACCACTTTTTTTTTATTTCCAGCCATTTCACTGGACTCATTATGGCTGTAAGCACTAATTTTTGAGTCTAATTTTCATCAGGACTTATAATTTTGCAAGTCCCATCCAGCCAGTTTTCCAAAGGCAGACAATATTAAGTGAAATTAAGCCTTATAAAAAATTAATCAAAACTACAGAACAGCACCAACCTGTAAAGTGAGTAGAAGGGGAGTAGTACTCAAGTCAGCAAGTGGAAGACAAAATTATAAATCTGAAAATGAGAGCTCTGGAAGAGCTGCCCATTTTTCCTGGAAGACATCCTGTTTTCCAGCCATTGTTCTTTTTAGAACATTAGTATTTTTATGTGTTTCCCTTATTGGGAGGATTTTGGCTTTTATTAAGAGAAAATGGTTGGGTTAGGACACACCCTCAATTCTGAGCATGCCACTGAACAAGCTTTTGAAAATTACCCATTTACAGCACAACTATAAGCCATATAAACTTCTAATACTGAACAACAAATCAAAATAACTATGCACTGATTCATGCTAAAAGTAAAACAATAACTAAAACTTTGAGATCCAACTATCTGGTAAATATACATAATGTTAATATAGTGAGAAAATGCAAAGAATCTCACAAATCCTGACTGTTAATCCAGTGCCACCTTCTCTCTAGCACTGACACTCAGAGATTTAAAAGACCACTTCAAACATTAGAATTGCACATATTTCCCTTCCTTGATATGTCCTACATATCTGGATTTATAAAATAAGCTGATGAAACTTTTAGCACCTTCCTCACAATAACAACAAAATACAGTATATAGAAAGTTTCATAAGATGTAAGAGTTCTTGAAAGATCAAAAACTTTATGTATTACTCAGAAATATGAGACTGGTAAACTCATAGGCCATGTTGCCTTATATAGTCATTAAGTCCAGCAAACAGATGATACAGAGCAAGAGGAATTGTTGCCAGTTACTTTGGACTGGAAAATATGAGAACAAAATCTAATGCCAGCTGCCAGCTAATTCCTCTTCTCTTCTAACAAAAATATTTAAGAAAAGCTTTCTTTGGCTGCAGCTATTTGCTCTCTAGTAAGAGAACAGAATTTGGTTCTTGCTATAATAAGCTTTATTTTACATTTTTCTACCGAAGTTAGAAAAATAAATACTGAGAAAACACACTGCATTGGGGAGAGAAGTCTGTTTGGAAAAAGCTGAACAGCCATGGAAAACTGTCAAAGTTATGGCTTACCTTAGATAATTTTTGAACCATTCACCCTTAGGTTTGCTCAGACATTGACCACTGCCTTAGTTGTTAAAGGAAAGGAGGGTGAAAAACACTTTTAGCATATTTGTAACTGAATACTTTTGGGGAGGGCCTGTCTTTTTAGTCCAAGCTGATACTCTGCTCTACCATCCTTTTTTTGTCCCACTAATAAAGTGTCAGGGGTAGGAGAAAAGACAAAATTACTCTGGACAGACGATTTCCCAAAGTTCACAAACTGACCCCAAATGAGGGGTGTTTCACTTGACATGTTTTCAGTTTCTTTTCTCAGGTGCAAGCTGTCCTAGTTAAGCAGTTTGCAGATGCATCACACTTAGAAGAGTGGGCACAGCTACCAGAGTTAAAATCTACTGGAGAAGGCTCTGGGAGTACCAGAAGTGGAAGGTTTGGATACCTCCTACCTCTGGGAAGCAGAGCTGAACCAGGAACTGCTTCTAAGGATTCCTGGGGCTGATCTCTCCCTCCTACCACTGCCAGCTTTCCTACCTCTCCCCCAGAAGGCACCAAACAGAAGCATCTGCAGGAGGTACCCCAGGGCAGTCCAGACATACTGGGTCAGGTCATGGCTCCAGCACAGAGTGTGTAAGAATGACTTTGCAGAAGGATTGTACAAAACAGAACTGAGCGAGACAACACAAACCACATCTACACAATGGAAAAATGCTCTTCCTGTAGGGGAAAAAGAGACAGCACCTCTGTCCACACAACTACACTTTTCTCCCTGCTCCTCTAAACCAGAATTTTTGCATTTAACTTGTTTATTGGATGGTCCCTGGAATGAGCTGGGGACTTAGGAGAGAATTAAATAGCAAAATGATATCAGAAAGTATGCTAACAATTTCATAGTGCAAACCAGCATAAGACAGCATTGAATCCTTTTCAGGGCCATGCTTACTTTGTTAGAATAAACATGAAGATTAACAGTTGTCCTACACTCACGGCTCAGCCACAGATTAAAAATGAGGTGAAACTTAAGCAGACATCTCCTAGTGTTTAGGCTCACTTCAAAGAAATCTGTGGAAATTCAAATTTGGTTCATTCCAATGTACTTCCTCAACTATTTCCAAATAAGAGCAATGATCTTTTACCAGTTTTGCATGAACTAATTCACTTTTACAAAAACACTGACTAAATCGGGGCCAAAATATTTCCAAATTCTTGCACATTTTGCCAAGATTTAAGTCTCCATTCCTTCTACCCAAGCACACATGGTTTCCCAAGACAGTTGAAACAAGCCACACAAATACACAAGTGACATAAGTTTTTTCTAGGCCACACATAAACATCTAAAGCCAAACCTATTTTTCAACATGGTAGCCAAAATTTATCATGGGACATTTCTTCAAAAGAACTGTATCACAAGAATGTGATTTCTTTGAAGAAAGTAACAACATACCTCCTAAAGCTGTTGAGGAATTCACTCTCACCCCCCAAGCCTAGATCAAGTTTTCAGAGTTTCAGACTGCTGATGAAACCAAGTTGATCACTTTGTGATGCTTCCAAGTGTCTAAACCCATGCACTTGTAATTTGTGACCTGCCAGTCTGAAACTGGTAAACCTTGACATAGGAAGTTTTAATGTTTAATTAGAACATCTTCAAGGAAAGCTTCCAATGGAAAATATACTTTCAAGTAAGAGATGGAAACAATTAATTTCTTTAAAGAAGTGTATGGAGCATAAGAACTTCCACATCGTTCACATTTTTTGTTAGGCTCTTATGGAGACTTATTAAAAGTAGCACCAAACTTCAAATTGCTGAAAGTGCCTCACACACACACACAAACAACATCAAAAAATTTTCCACCAGCCAAGTGAAATGTGTATTATGTTATCCTTTATACTTTTATAAAAGAGATTTGGTGAAGTGCTGTGCCTAAAACTGAAAGCATTTGAGAGCTGTCCTCTTGTTTACACATGCCAGTTTGGCTGTATCATTTTCATACCAGCAAGACCTTGTTGGCCCACCTTTGTTTCACTGTTACTCCTGCCCAAATATGCACTTTGGCCTAGTGCATTTCCCAGCTGAACTCTGTGATCTTCTCTCTGCTTTCCACTTTTGTTGCTATCATCATCATTTTGAATTCCAATTCCATCTCACTATGTGCTTCATCCACCCTGACACTTGGGTCACTGGTAAATGTAATGGAAATTGCCCACTTGCTATCTAGGAAAAAACTTCCCAGCAGGTGGGTAATTTCCCATTTTAATTTGTGCTAACACCAGCACTGGTCTTCTTAACAACCTTGCAGAGATTTTGTGACATTTTAAGTTAGATCTACAGAATATCATGAGAACAGCAACAAAAGCTTTTTTACAACCAATCTAGATGGCATCTGTTATCTTTCCTTACCCAGAGGACTTGTAAGAAAAGTTTGACAGCTTTCACAAAACACACTTCCAAATTCCAAGGTAATTATTATCCGTCTTGGTTCCTGCTAGCATTCATAAATTTTTCCAGTGCTTATCTGTCAAAGTTCAAGCAAACAGCAGTGATTTCCCAAACTCTTTCCTTTTGCTGCTTAATTCTTGTTCCATCATTTTTAACTACCATCATCACCACTCTAAAAAAACTGGAAAGGGAGATAAAAGTGCTTACAGGTTTCCTAAGGAAAAAAAGGGATAGTGCTCCAATTAGGGGCATGTCTCCAATTAATGGTTCCAGGATAACCCTCATGGTGCCGTGGATCTGTGAAAGGGAAAAAAAAAAAAAAAAGAGAATGAAATTTACTTTAGTAAAATTTTATTTAAAATTTATTTGCTGGCAATGCTCACACTTCTAATTTATAAAATTTTTGCTTATGGAAGAATTATATATATATATATTTCTTTCTTTATATGTCATCCAAACCCCCAAAAAAATCATACAAGCACTTAACAGTTGTGCTTAAAAATTCACTACATTCATCAGTATCATGCAGTGTCATGTTGGTGGTAATTTTTTGAAACTGTGAAGTAGATTATTTCTACAGGTCCACGTAAACAAACGTGACACAAGAAGCACAGTGGCACCACAGGTACCAGAGCAAAAGCAGGTAAATTCTTACAGGTGTGTCAAGACACACATGCAAAAGAGCTAATTCTGCTCCTTAGGTAGGGATCTGTTATCAGAAAGTTCAGGCAATCTCAGAAACAACATCAGAAGGCAAGGCTACTAATAGTAATTGCAACAAAAACAGTAATTCCATGTGATGCTTAGGTATTACATGAAATAAAGTTTTAAGCTCCATGGTGCCTTTATAAACCGACACATCACTTGAACACATCACATCAGCTTGATATGAAATTATCTCCAGCTTTTCCTGTAGTAAATGTTACCTACATATTGTTCTACATATTAAAGGAATTTTTTTCTTATGTTAAGACATGTTATTGAAAATCTAATGCAGTATCAATACTATTCAAATGAGAAGAAAGAGCTAGAAAACTTCACAATTACTGTTGCTTTCTTATAGATTTAATCAGAAAATAGTGATTTAGTGATATGAAAATCAAAAGAAAAAAACCTGAATTTCACCTGTATACTTTTCACACCAGCTCTGCAGAAATATCTCTTGATCTCCAAATCAATTTCACAGTTTCCAACAAAACTAAAAAAGAAAGTATACATTTCACTTTTATGAACTAAATTGCAATAAACTGTTAGTTCTGTTTTGCAGTGTCATGACAATGGATTTTGTCTCCCAGTATATGCACAAAAAATGCATGTTGAAATATTGGAACATAAAACAATGCCAGTTTGCTCAAACATCCCTTTGAAAACATCATTGTCATCAAAATCACTCAAATTAATACCTAGGTTTGCTACCTAGGTTTGCACCTCCAGAAGGATGCATAATATGAAAGAAGCAAGAGGCCCTGCTTTTGGGAAATAATGGACACAGAACTCATACTCCATTTCAGGAAAGCTCTCCACAGATCTCATTGATTGTAAATGTGCCCAAATCCACTCTCATCTAGCATAATCATGAGAAGCACTAGACAGAGATGGTAGTTATGCTAAAAATGAAACTTGTCTGAAATATTCATAGACTTGCAAAGCCAGTCGTATTTAGAATTTCAATAAGCAGGGCATGCTGAGCTGAATGATCTTCTAAGCAAGTTCTAAGCCAAAAACAGTTGAGCCCTTTCTGAAGGGAGAGAAAGCAGGAAGCAAATTAGAGAAGATATTAAAAATTACACGTATTTTTCCCTGAACAGTTCTTGCATTCCATTTTTGGGGATTTAAGGTCAAATGGTTGAAATTTTCCAGATGCTGCCCTGTATTTCAGATTTGTTAAAGCTGGTAAAAAGAAATCCTATCTATTTTGCCATGCTACAAGGCTACAAGATTATTCACACACAACTCGGGCTTGGATTTATAACTGCTTTCCCTCAACCATGTAGCAGCAGAGCTGAGCAATCTTTTTTTCCAAGAGCTGGTACTGCTCTGAGACACATTGGTTCTGAAAACAAACTAATTTTCAGATTTAACAAGGAATTCAGGAAGAAAGCTTGAGACTCTGATTTAGCCCGGAATTGGTCAATGATTCTGCAGAAGGAAAGCTAAAAGCAAAAACCCAACATTGAATGCCATGCTCTAGGTAGGGAGACATGAGCTGGACTAGGACACTCTCTAAGAAGATAGAGGCTGTAACAGAAGCACAAATGAAATCTGAAAAGCTTTCTGAAGAGACTGCCCAGATAAAGAAAATGGAAGAAGGAGCCAAGTGGGATGGAGATGAGCCAGATTAAAGCCAGACACTGCTGAAAGGAGAGGGAAATTTTTTCCTCTGCAGGGCATCCTGTTCCAGATTCTGCAGCAGAGCTCAGCTTTCTGCACATTAGTTCCTCAGACCTGGCCTGTGAAACACTGTTACCTGGGTTTGGGAGTATGAAGTAATTTTATTACAAAAATATTTAAGGAATTGTGAACAAATGGAATTGCTCTCTTCATTGGCTATTCTAGACTCAAGTCAATATAGAATAAATTACTCTTACAGTAAGAGCAGAACAGCAGGATTGCTGTTCCCTTCCCCTGAGGGGCACAAAGTACTACCAAAAGAAAAAACAAGGTGAGAGCTGCTGCATTCCACAAATCCATTAGCCAAATCATCTGTATCCTCCTCTGCTCTGTGTGTGGTGGTGCTGTCTTTGGGATTTCAACAGATGCAAATCTTATTAATCCCTTAAACAGAAATAAACAATAGTACCAAGACTTTCCTGTAAACATCCATCACTGGAATTTATTTTCAACTATTCAAAAGATAATACTATGTAGAATCTTTTTTGTTTAATGGCCAGTTTGGGGAACTGGAAGACAACAACATGATGGGGTCTATGTCAAAGGAAGGTGACAGTTGCTTTCCTTGGAAAGAATGTAGTGTGACTGTACAGTTTAAAAATAGGTATGTAACTTTTAATACACAATTTAAAATGATGTAATTTCTATTTTTAACCTATCTAACTATATATAGAGATAGTAGAGATATATATAAATACACTCCCACATATATATATAATTGCATAACAACATGGCACAGAGAAGCAAGGTCAATTAAAACCTGCAACTGAAACCTCAATCTCAGCACTCTGCAGCACCAGAACTATTTGTGTTATGAAGACTGGGAAGCAATATGCTTGTTTGAAAATCCATAACAACATGAGACAAACTGAAGTACAAATAGTAACAAACTGCATTTGAGGGGACTAAGTCAACAACATTTAACTTTAAAATAAAGATAAATATGGTTTTATCCCCCAAGATATTTGGCTGGGTCCATTAACAGTTGATGCCTACACAATTCCACTGTAATACACCATAGAACTTGGAAGCTCATTTATAAGCAAATTCCATACATTCAGATCATAATATCCCAGAAATATTTATGATCCCTTTAAGGCACAGAACACTGAGATAGATCACAGTTTAATGAGGACACTCCTGTAAGAATATTAACAGCAGCTGTACTGAATCAAAAGACAAGTGTGATGTACTGCATGTGCTCATTGTAGCCCATGGAAGATAACCAGAAGAAGAAAAAATAAAAGGCTATAGCAAAATTATTTCCTATATTACAGTGATATGTGGTTCTGTACACTGGACTATCTTAACTGTTTTTACAAAGTCTTTAGGCCCTATTTTTGCATCTGTCCTCTGCCAGTATAATGCAGTGAGTCTTCCCATTCAAGTATTCCACATTTGAAAAAATCTGCCATGTGTTTCAATCTGCAGCCTAAAACTCTTTCAGTGCATCATTTTTTTTTGTGACATGAGAAGCTGAAAAAACTCAGGTCATTAACAACTACTTCTTCAATCTCTCAATCTTCTTTGCTTTCTTTGCTACAGTTCACATTTGAGTTGACTGTCTTTAGCTTGTTTTCTGTTGATCCATAACCTTTACCCAAGTATTTACTACATTCACACACTTTACCAAATATAAGATTTCTTATTAACAATTTCTCTAGATTTTATCTTCATTTGCTTAAGTGGCTGAAATTTTTCCCTTGCCCATATTTGTCATCGAGAACAAGACTTTTAAACTGCAATGAATTTTGATAATTTTTTTTAACATAAACTCCTCAGTAAGAGAAAGGCAAAGCATTCCCTTCACAAATATGGTCCTCAAACTGAAGTTTTAAATACATTCTCCAGTGAGTGCTTTGTGGATTAGCTATTCAGGCTACTTAGAGTGAAGCTCTTAATTGGACCCTGAGTGATGTACAAAACCTGCTCCGAAGAGTTCTGAAAAATACTCTGAAGCAATGATCATAATGCACTCAGTATCCTTGCAGAAACAATAGAAACTAAACCAAAACACACTCCTTTTGTAATTAAAATTAAAAGCAGACGGAAAAAAAACCCTCAAGGATAATGCAAAAAAACACTCTAGAGTTTTGGAGATGTTGAAATACTTAAATGCACTATAGAAGGTCCAAAGCAAATGCACACACCCCACCACAAACAACTGACAGCAGAAAGGGCTAAAAGAAGCCACAATAGTGGAACTGCAGGATAAAAGGGGATTCTTAAAAGAATTAATGTGCTTTAAACTGAAAAAAATATATAAATAAAATCTTTCCTTCCTTCCCTCACCACACACCCCACAGGGCTTGGCTTCCTACAACTATTCTTATGAATGTTTAGAGAGATTGTTTGAGAGGTCCTTCTCAACTGTATTTAGAGAATGCAGGGTTTATAGAAAGCTCCTAACTTTAAACTTAGAAATAAATTAAAGTTATAACAAACTAATTTAACTGGAGATTAAAATCTACAGGGATAAATACTCCAAAGGATGGACTCTTCTCCAGCAGTGAGACTGCTCTTTTTAATCTTGCAAAACTGCAATATAAGACATAATTTAGAGTTGGTATCTGTATTTAACTCTGTATCTAAATGTATCAAGAGGCACTTATTCTTCCTGTTATGACTGAGACAATCCCAGTGACATGACTCTCAGAGGACATATAAATCAAACTATTAAATAGCAAACAACAACATCAAACAGTAACAACTGGTACAGGGGGCCAGGGGGGCTCTCTGTCTTAAAATTGCATACTAAAAACCTTTGAAAAACAGCCCTTTCTGAATGAGGTGCAAAGGACAAGTCTTAAATATGAAACAGGACTTCCTTTGATGATGATTTTGTCTAAGCCTTAATTCCTAGAAGCTGGGATAGCCACTCCAGAGCTCTCATTTCCATTTTCCACAGGTGGAAGCCTGTGCCACCTGCATTAGGGACAGGATGTTGGGCTCAACAAGCATCCAACTGACCCAGCTCTATTATTGTTATCTAAACCACGTCAAGGAATTTATTTCAGCCTTTTAGACTGGATTCTATTGCAGCTGTCTACCACTTATCAAGGCAGGTTGCAAGGTAATGCAATCAGACAGATTTCCTTCCAGGACATTATTCCTGAAATTTTTGTACATACCTACTGGCCTTTTTACTTTTATCTACTTCATGAGGATGAGCAGAAATAAAAAAAATAAAAACCAAACTAGATTTACTCTGTCTTCCTGAGAATAGTTCTGCCTTAAAGGGAAGAAGTGGATTTGGAACAGAAACAGCTTCTTAAAAACAACTTCTATGGACTGTTTGGTCAGACAAGATTGTTTTCCCGAGGGCTTATCTCTGAAGAGGTGAGGCTGCTCTCCCAGCTGCTGTCAGAAGTGGCAATAAAGAGAAAACTGAAGGAAGTTGCTCCATTAGGGCTGACACATTCATCCAGTGAAATAAGCTCTCAAGAGCCAATCCTGCTGTATTTTTTCCACCAACACCAATCCCTGATTTGAACAGCTGTCATTTTCCTACAGAAATAAAAAGATTCAATTCAATACAGACTGGGCTCTGCTCACAGATGTAGCCCCCAGCTGCTCTGGAACCCAGGGAAAGAGACAGCAGCCTTTTCTCTTATCACTCTGGGGCCTGCCCAGCTCTGCCAAAGCAGCAAAGGCTTCAACATAGCTGAGCTTTAGACAAATAATTCAAATTTAAGAATAACAACGTTCAAATTTTGGAAGTGCCTCTGAAGCTGAGATGTCTGATGACCCTCCTGGCTGCTGCCAGGGAAGCAGTGAGGAGCACAGAAGGCTGCTCCTGGCTGGACTGTTAATGACTGACAAATATGGCCTTTCCATAACCCACAAACAGGCAAAAGTAGCCAAGGTAACACAGACCAAAGATGGTCAGTTATAAAAACACTGCTGGGTTGACTGACTGAACTTTCAAAAAACTCTGCAACTGCAGATTGTGTTGAGAATGACTGGGGTAAATGCAGGGTAGACCTACTGAGAAACCTATATAAAAGGAGTCATGATGAAATAGCAAAGAAAGCTGAAGCAATGGAGCTCAGTCATTCTGGCATTTTATAATACACAGATTTACTCTGGTAAAGTAAGCACAATTTCTTCTGTAGCTATTATTATTTTTAAGCATAATATATTATATATACAATATTTTATTATATTTATAAATATAACACTATGTTTATAAAATAAGTAACTGAGAAAAGTAAAATACACAAAAAAATCTTACATCTTAGATTTCAGACTGCATTTAATGGCAAAGTATTAACACATTAAGGAAAAAGGTCAAAATTAGTGCTTTGTCTCTGGAAAGTATTTTTTTATTAACAGACATGATTTTAATGATGAAACCACACAGTTGATATTCCATTTCCCTCAGATAAATGCTGTTTACAGCATGCAGCTTCCTCCTCTATTCATACACAATTAGAACTAACTAGATTTGCATAATGAAGCAATTCCCCTTTCAGGCCAATGTAACTGCCAAATCAAACATTGTGCAGATTATAAAGCAGGAATCCCATTGTAATACAGTAATAACATTTACCTGATTTGAAGGTCCAAAATGATCTGCCTTTTGTCCACATTTTCAGTGTACACTTTTACACCATTTATCCTCAGAGGCTGGAACAATGAAGCAAGTAAAAGTTGGATTCTTCTACAGAAGTATATTAAACTCTTAACTCTGAATTAAAGGTGAATATAGACATATTCATGCCTGAAGTTAAGAACCTACTATAAACTTTAAAAGGTGTTAAGTAAGGCTATCACTTTAGTTCAAATTCTTATTTCAAGGGTAAAAATTACCTCACTGGGATCCAGTTAACCGCAATCCTTCTGGAAGTACCCTGGGTATGGACCACTAAACTTCAAGATTTACAAAATATTTAATAATCAAGGTTTCCCTCTCCCCTGCATAAACACCTGATTTCTCTGTAGAGGTGTATGTCTAACACTCCCAAAGCATTTTTTATTGTGTAACTACAACAACAAGCTAAATTTAGCTCACAAAAAGACAATGGCCATATGTGGAATTTAGTGAGAATAGATGGAAAAGAATCCATAATTCCCATAAAAAGTTGTGTCAACCACTCTGTGCTCTCTAAATCGTTGTGTTCACACTCCCCTCTCTCTCTGCCTCACACAGAATTAACACACATCAGTCACACACTCAAGCCTCAAACATTCATCAAACACTAGCCAGGAAAGGATGACTAACAACCTCACTTTTGAGTTTTTCCTATCTTGAATAATTTTCATATTTCTATTTACACCTTTTTTGTTAATTTCTGTAAAATCAAAATCTCACTGCTGTGCTGGGGCTGTGCAGCTCAATCAACTCAATCAAGGCTGCAATATAAAGTAAGAATAGCTCTTTGTCATGTCCAAGGTTACTCAATTCAGCTGCAGAACCATACAGAGGTCTGGGAGCTAATCTAAAACCTACATAAAAGGAATGCTTCAGTCTATAATACAAATATATCTAGGGCAGAGGCCCCATGTAAAAAGTTTTACAATTTAAAAAAATAATAAACCCAGCACACAAAAGGTGCTGTAAAGCATAATGAACCTTAACCTACATGAAATAGAGTCACAAAGAGAGGAAAAACAATTCCCCTCTATCACACCTGAAAATTAATTTCAGGTTTCCTAACAATGAGGGTGTGTGGGGGTGTTGATTTTTAAATCCTTGTTTGAAATTCAATTTATGACAAGCAACAAAAACACAAAAGACAACTTCAAACAAAAGCTGTTAAACTGCATCTCAAAGCAGTAAAGTTCTGGTTAATGCAGGGATGATTAAGTAGTGCTGAACTTGCTGCAAGCAGAGGGGACCATTCTCAGCTTGCACTGGTCAAGCAAGCTTCCTGCAGGCATGAGACCCCTTCTTTCATGGGATGGAACTGAAGACAAACACCTGTATGCCAATTTATACTGTGTTTTGTGCAGTCCTTGCAAAGCCAAGCCAGCAGCCTTGTCATTGACTCCCCACATATTATGATTAGAAGTGCATCTGTGACAAGAAAACTGCACTTGGACCATCTGGCAAAAGGATAATGGCCCCTGCTCACTTAATGTAAAGCATTGCATGAACAATATTAAAACCACATTGCTGTGAGCTCTTCATGTGACCAGGCATTACACTGAGTCATCTCCAAATTCTCAGTCAAGTTTGTGAAGCATAGATCCCAGGAAATGCAATAAAGCCTCTGCTAAAAAAACCCACATATTTTTATTTTAATGTTACAACAGAAATCAGAATCAAGCTTACGACCAAGTGTCACAGACAAATATTTCTGTGCAGATTTGAACAGGCTACATGAAAATGTTGTGTAAAAGAGGCTCTCTTAAAAAAACCTCACCAGACACTGACCTGATGACCAATGTCAATCTTTGTAAAACTGAAGGTACTGAGGTGGTTGTTTGCTCCTCTTACTGCTGGTTCTATGGTTTCTCGGAAGAGTTTCTCAATGAATTGACAAATAAAAGGCCACATCTGTTTTACAGTCTAAGGAGGAAAAAAAAAATCTACATGGAAATACAGTTCTAAAATACATTAATAAGTTATAAATGTAAAAATCAGAACTTTACTGCATCTGAATTTTCTATCTGAAAATTCTATATTGCATTTTTTTCCCTACTATTTTCCAATTAACTCATGTTCTATGCTCTTTGAATGAAAGATATGTTTTAAAAAGTAAGCTACATAGATTTATATCTTAGATTATCACACGCACAAATCAAAACTGCAAATTTCATTTATTTTTAGATTGTAGGTCAGGAACTTACAGTAACTGGAAAGTATCCCAGACAAGTAGAAAATTAAAGATTGTGTTTACAGCTGCTATGACTTCTACGCAATTATAGCTGTCATTACTGTATGCCACTTTAAATCATTCATAAAACTCACATTTTCAAGACCATGAAACTAAATTTAATCTTTCTTGTGACTAACTGGATCAACAAGTAAAGATTTAAAGTGTATAAAGCATAAAGTTAAAACTACTCTGTTTTCAGATTCTTGCCTCACCTTCTATTTTCATCTCAGCCTTCCCTCCTGCCCCTTCCCATTTGGGAGCAATGTTTCTTCTTACCTTGTTGAGCCATTCTGCTCTCTCTGTGTCTGGAAAATGCACCTAAAAAAAACCAAAACAAAAATTAATACAAAACATTTTTTAGCTAATTGTGTCCAGTCATTTATAATGCCAGAAAGCTTAGGGATCTCCCTAGACATACTGAGCAATCAACACTCCTGACAATTAAAATACGAGCAAATTAAAACACAAACTCATTTCTGAACTACATAAACATATGCTTGGACTTGTTTCTGGTAGTAGCACCTGGAATAAAGCATTGCTGTAACACCATGGACAAACTAAAAAACAAGCATAGCCAACCTAACCAATATGAACATGACACACATGACTGCCAGAGTCCTGTCTGCACTTCTACTTCCTTTCATTGATGCCAAATCTTCTTCAATGTCAATAAATCATGGCTATAAATATTTAATTAGTGAAGCTGAAGCTCAGGAATATGGATTTAAGTTCAACCAAGAGCCCTTTGAAAGACATTTCTAGTGATTTCTTTCTTTAAACAACTGCAGAAACCAGTCAGAGACAGAGTGACAGTTTATATACAGGGTAGAAAGTACCCGTGGCAAGAGGAAAACATCAATTAAATACTGGATGAACAGACACAGTTTTCCAGACATAGGAGAGTACAGGTAGTAGCTTTACCTTTTACAAACACACACCAAAAAAAACCCCAACCAAAAATCCCCTCCAAACAAAAATAAAGCCCTGAAGAAGCAGAGCTAACAAGACTTTCCTTAGAAACTCACAGGCTGTAGAACAAGATGCAGATCACCCTTCCCAAACACAAAGAGCCTTTGAACACACTAAAAAACCATGACCTACATATGGTGACTTTTGTGAAGCAGTGTCTCTGCTTAACTGAATTGCCAAGACTTAACCTCTTCATAGCATAACAGATTGCACCACGGCTTCAACAGCAGTTATTTTTATTATACATATCCCAGATGTGAACAGTCAGTGAAAGACCTACTCTTTAAACCATATTTTCAACAAGATGAATTTGAAAGCAAGCCCCATTCATGACTTTTTTAAGTTTTTATTCACTTCTTGCATTAACATATTCTTCATACACTCAACCTACCCTCAGAGCAGTCCTTAATTTCATCTAAACCCCCAAAGTTTTGCTATGCAGTTTTTGCTATGCTGCCCCTCAGCAGCATAATCAACAGTCTCAGAGTTATCTCTCCAGTCTGTTTATTTTTCAACAATCCCAGGTCAATAACAAAGGTAAGGCCCATGTTCCGACAGATACTTGAAGAACTACAAATGCTGCTGTCTTCCACTGTCAAGAAAGGCTCTCAGCATCTTTTTCAAGTATATCACATCTCTCAAAAGCTTTACAAGTGGTGTGAAAGTGTCATGATCTGTTTGACTGAGAAAAAAACATTCAACATCATTTATTTTACTAAAGTTAAAAAACTAGAATTATTAATAGCAGATGGAACAATTTGGGAGCCATGTTATTTTATTTACTTAGAATTAATTTCCTAGAAAATTATGCTGGGTAGAATGTCATAACTCTGTACTTAAGAGGGTTGGAGATGGTGTCCACTTTTTGAAAACAAAAGATACTTAATTTGTTTTTTAATATTGCAACACAAGCAGTTACAAGTATGTATATGAACCTACAGCTGAACAGAGTTTACACCCAGTTATTGTCTTGCAGGGTTCTCATGTTGCTCCCAATAGTTAAAAATTTAAAGGAACAGAAAGAATGAAGACTGTTAACCCCAACACTAATAAACAACATCTTGATCTTTCCTTTAAAATATTTGCCTTCTGAATCTGCAAACAGAAAAAACGCCAATTCTCAACAATGACTTGTGCATGATGTTGGATCAACATGTTTCATTCTGATTTAGGTAGGAGAGATCAGTGATGTTCAGTTTCACAGGATGAGAACTGCAGAGCTGTTCCACATAGGGGACACCAACATAATCCAGGAGGAAATGGTCAGCAACCTTCTACACCACTTAGACAAGTACAAGTCTCTGTGCCTGGAAGGGATCCACCGAGTGGTACTGGGGCAGCTGGCAGAAGAGCTCACAGAGCCACTTCCCCATCATTCACCAGCAGTCCTGACTAACTGGAGAGGTCCCAGGTGACTGGAGGTCAGCAAATGTAACCCCATCCACAGGGGCCTGGGGAGCTACAGGCCTGTCACTCTGACCTTGGTGCCAGCAAAGGCCATGGAGCTGATCTCCTGTTATGACAGCATGACTTCGTGGACAAGGCTGTCCATGTGCTGACCTGGACTTCATTGAAGCCTGACACATTTTCCCACAGCACTCTCTTGCAGAAAGTGGCTCCTCATGGCTTGGACCAGTGTACAACCAGCTGGGTAAAAAACTGGCTGGTTGGCCAGGCCCAGAGAGGGTAGGGTGAATGGAGCTACATCCATGATTGTCACTCTGGCCAGTCACAAGTGTGTTCCACAGGGCTGTGTTGGGGACACTCCTGTTTACTGCCATTATCAATGATCTGTATGAAGGGATCAACGGCACCCTCAGTCAATTTGCAGGTGACACCAAGTTGGGTGGGTGTGTTGATTTGTTGGATGGCAGGAAGGCTCTGCAGAGGGATCTGGACAGGCTGGATTGATGGACCAAGGCCGGTGGTATGAGGTTCAAAAAGGCCAAATGCTGGGTCCTGCATTTGGGTCACAAGAATCCCAGGCAGTGCTACAGGCTGGGGACAGAGTGGCTGGAAAGTGGCCCTGTGGGGAAAGGACCTGGGGGTGCTGGTTGACAGCAGCTGAACATGAGCCAGGTGTGCCCAGGTGGCCAAGAAAGCCAAAGGCATCCTGGCCTGTATCAGAAATGGTGTGGCCAGCAGGACCAGGGCAGTGATTGTCCCCCTGTCCTGGGCACTGGCAAGGCTGCACCTGGAATCCTGTGTTCAGTTTTGGGCCCCTCAATACAAGAAGGACATTGAGGTACTGGAGTGTGTCCAGAGAAGGGCAGTGGAGCTGGTGAAGGGTCTGGAGCACAAGGCTTAGCTGGAGCACTTGATGGAGCTGAGGTTGCTTAGCCTGGAGAAAAGGAAACTCAGAGGAGACCTTATTGTTCCCTACAATTACCTGAAAGGAGGTTGTAGCCAGATGAGAGTCACTCTCTTCTCCCATGTGAAAAAAAGAGAGGATAAGAGGAAATAGTCTCAAGTTGCACCAGGGAGGTTTAGAATGCATATAAGAATTTTTTTTTCACGGAAAGAGTTTTTAAGCATTGGAACAGACTGCCTAAAGAAGTGGTAGAGTCAGCAGTGCTGGATGTACTGCAGCTGTGGCATTTAGGGTCATAGTTTACTGGTAGATCTGCCAGTGTCAGATTAATAGTTGGACTTGACGATCTTAGAGGTCTTTTCCTAAATTCTATGATTCTACAGGCATTGCAATGAACAGCAACAAAATAAAATAAATAGAAACAACAAACTAAACACGCAGATGAGGAAAGGAAAAGAAAATTCATGAAAATACCAAAAGCAAACCTGTCTGCTGTGAGTAATGCAAGATATAACAGTTGTCATGTTCACAATTCATTTTTAGTCTTCTGTACAAGTATCCAGTTGACATTCAACAGAAAAGACACACTAGACTTGAGAGAGGCTTCCTGCTCTAAATATAACCTCAGGCCAAATGAAATTCACCTTCCTCCAAAGGGTGATCCAGCTTCCCAGATTCAGAGCATAAACTTCTGAAGGCACAGGCCACATGCCCTGCACCATGCACACAGCTGACATCCAGTACACCTCTGTGGAATGAGGAAAAGAGGAAGCATCTCTCTTGCACCTATCAAGCACTCCTCACATTCAGTCTCAAATTATGCAGAAACACTTGAGATAGGTTGGGAAACAAACAAGAGGCCACAGATACTCAAATCTACCCATATATGCTAATTTATTCATTTTTTATTTTATCTACTGTACAGGACATGACTCTTAATATTTCCATAGATGTAATAATTACTTGTCCTTTGGTGTGCCACACCTATCATGCTCCTACAGTTACATGAGTTGGCACTAAGCCTGCCCCTCAATTATGTAAGCCTAGTTTACTCCTGCAGTTGCACGTGATAATAAGCAACAAATAATACAATATCTTCCATTCCTGTTCCTCATCCTTTTCCATTCTTGCTTTTCTGCTCGCTCACTCCAATTTTAATATAGTTCAGTTTGGTTCATTCTGACACTCAAAACAGAGGGTAGAGAATCTTATATTTTGAAGACTACAATTTTCACTCAAGCCAACTTTGAATCAAAAGCTGGGCTTTGCTTAATCTTTAAATGCTCCAAACCCAGGTTGTCTGAAAACAAAGAATAAAATATTTATCCATCTACTAATCCCATATATTTTCAGCCTGCTATATGAGACTGCAACACTAATGGCAAAATTATGTTTTGCTTCCAGAGTTTTTGACTTCAAATACAATCCTATGCATAGACAACAGGAGAAAGCCTGAGGGATAGAAGTTGGTACACTGGATCAGTCAGGACTGAGACAAGAACATTGAAGCAACTGCACAAACACTTTTATGGCCAGATGCAAGAATCAGACTAAGTGATGTGCAAAATCTGTTATTTCTTGTATAAAAACAAGCACAACAGAAAGAGACAGAAGTCAAGATTTCAGCTAAGACAGTTAATGACTAAAAGCATTTTCCTCTTGGCTTCTGTTAGTAAATTACTCATGCAGGTTTGGCAAGTAGTGTCATTTCAACCACTTGGTGTAGCAATTCATTTCAAAGCAAAGTATAACAAGAGAGAACTGATGCAAGAAATGCCCCAACAACCACTCAACATCAAAAACATCATATTATTTCATGTTCCAGGAAAGTTCTATTATTAAAGGTTACCTTGCAAAATACTTGGAAGTGTTCAAAATATGCATTTCTGCACATTAAAGACATTATCTGGCTTTCTCACACAACTGCTTGTGCTTAGCTCTCAACAACTTTCACATTTACTTTCTATTTCTGATCCTGCACCTTCGAAAACTCAATTCAGAACACAGTAATTTTTGTAATGATCAATAAAATACCAGAAAGAGCCCAAGTAATGCAGTTCTATTGTACTGGAAGACAATAAAAGAAAAAAGGGACAAAAGAAAACCACTTACAATAACAGCAAAAACAGCAGAAACATTTCTTATTATTTTATTTTTTTAACTCTCTTCATACTGGTTAAATTAACTCAGTTTTCTGGTCAGGCTATCATCTGCATCTTTCCAAGGGAACAAGGCTAGACTCAGAATAATAACTATTACACTCAAATGCCATGGACTAAGGATTGGTGGGAAATTTTGAAGAGTCAAGTAGCAATCAGCAAATAACATGAAATGAGGTTCAAAATGCAAATAATAACATAAATGCCTTAAATATAATTTTTCATTCGCATAAAGAAGTTTCACTTATCTACATAAATGTTCCTAAAAGCAAGCATTGACAAGAAATTCAGAAGGAAAGACATGACAACACCCTTCTCTAAGTAATGTTGAATTGCTCTCAACACAAGTCACAGGTACTAATAATCTACTTTAAAACATAAATTGCATAATAGCTGTTACTATTCACTGATCCCCTGTAAAACATTTTTCTTTTAAAAAATATCTTTGAAAGCTTTTTCCATCCTTAAAGGTATGTATTCAGCAACCCTAGTTAAATGTAACATTTATTATTAACACATAGACCCTAAATATTATCTACATAACACCTACACTAAAAGTAGAAAACCACAGGTATTGACCAGAGCATTCCAAAAACGGAAAATGTAATTTGCTACAAACCAACCACTTTTCATTAATTGTGTATTACAGCAATGGAAGAAACAGAATCAATAAAAGCAGATAAGATTTAAAGAAAGAAAAAAAAAACCAACAAAACAAAAAACAACAGCAACAAATAAAAACCCACAAACAAAACCCCGTAAAATTTTGGGTTTCTTCCATTTTATATTCCAAGATTAAAGGTAAGAATTCCAATGCTCTCAGGCAGATGGTGTGATTCTTAGGGTGCCCTCCATAGGGCCAGGAGTTGGACTCAACAATGCTGAGTCACTTCCACACACTGTAGAAAATTCTACGTTAAAAATAATGTACTATCATAGCTATGTTTAACAGATTTATCTGAGGCAGCATCACTTAACTTAAGCTCAGTTCCTTCCCTTTGCACTGATTATTTGTTGCTCCAGATGTAAATCTTAAAGAAACTATACCAGTCACTTTAAGGTCACACAATATAATCAAGTTTCTTTATATAGTTACAAAGCAGCAAAATATTCTTGAGCACTTTTCCAGCTATTTCACAAATATCTCTTCTATTAGATACTGGTCCCTTCTGCTTATTTTGGAAAGCTAAAATTACATATAAAAATCCTCCATCCTCCTCTCTGTCTAAAGTACATTTGTCTGGTTTAAATGTAAAAATGCATAAGGGTATCACAGCAAGTTTTCATAGTCTCTACATACATAATCTGTGGGTAGGGAGAGACTTTACCACAGAAGGAGATTCAGGACAGAAGCCCAAATTAGGTGCTCTAAAACCTTCTGAATGTACAGCATAAGCAGTTATTTAACCATTAAGCCTAAAGCCGTGGCGTGGCAAAAAACCAAAACACACTAAAATTAAATTTTCCTTTGAATTATAGCTGACAGTTTGTCTAAACTCACTGCACTTGTAACTCAAAAAGGCCAGAGAAAGTTACTAAAAGAAGCAGCCCAGCATGGATAGAATAAATCGTGTCATATAGTGATATTCAAGCTCAATTTAACAGCTATTCACTCCAGTGTTTTCCAGTTGGTAAAGCAGGCTGGCCTAGGGACATTTTAGGTAAAACAGAGCTCAGCAGGGCTAATAGCTTAATCCCATGTATTCCAGCCAGCAATCCCCTCTCAGTCTCTGAAGCAACAAGGAGCAGCAATAGGTGAATGATTTGTTCCTTTCCACTTCTGCCACCTGACACAGCCTGAGGAGCTTTCTCCTCACACCCAGGCTGAAGGGAGGACCCCTCCTTTCTGACAGGAGCTAAAGAAGGGGGCTGGGAGGGAAAGCAGAGCAGCCAGGCTCTGTCACTTCAGAAATTCAGCTCTGTGGTTAACTGAGCAATTCTCCTTACTTCCATCAATACCAGAAATATCCTGACTCTCTCCTCTTCTAAGAAAATCCCACAAAATATTTACTGTTGCAGAACTGCAGGATGCAGTACTTCTGAAAGAAAAGGTTAAATGCTAATAGTGAAGGTTCCTTAGAAATCCTGCAGGCCCTTGTTACTAAACCAACAATCAGCTGCTATTTCCATTACTTCTACTAATCTGATTCAGCTTCTGTTTAGCATGCCTTGGGATGGATTTTGTGTTTGCAGTTTTAAATACATTAAAATGATTAGCCTTTGCACAATAAAATTCATGCTCAGGACTACAAATGTGTGTGTTTGCAGTTTGAGAACTAAGCCAGGACTCTCAAGACAGTTTCCCTGAGAACCATCACAGATGAGCTGCATGTGCCACATCTTTCAACAGAAACATCTGCAAGGTCCAGAAGCAGACTGAATATAGAAAATCAGTTTTGTCAAATACACTATTTATATCCATAGGATATTTCACAGAGTAACAGTTAGAGAGACCCACAGAAGTCAGTATCAAGTAACCTAAACGTGTTACAAAATAAGCAGTACAGGTTTTGACAATAATGGCCCATAAACAAACAAAGAAAATGTTTTTTAAAAAAATCAAACATAAGAGAATTAAGGGTAGAGGAAAAAATAAAATGACCCCCCTCCACACAGGGAGTACACACATAGAGTAAGATATAAAGGAGGTGGGGAAGGACCCTTAAATTTTTGCCATGCCTCTATGATCATGATAAAACCTCAAAGTAAAATGGAAATAGTAGAAAAAGTGGAAACCTACTTAAATGAAAGAAACAGCTGTAATCAAGCAAGGTTAAGGACTGTATTTATTTATAAACTAGAACATAAGCCACTTAAGTGCTTGGACAACACATTGGAAAGCAAAATAAACCTTTATGAAAGAAGCAATTACATGGCCTTTGAGTCAGATTTGCACGTATAAGACAAGAGTGGCTTTAGAAACACATACTTGGTACCCCACCAAATGTTCCCAAAACACTCTACCAGCACAAACACTGTCATCCCACGTGAGCTGCTTCTATCAGTTCAAGTCCTGTGAGGTGCCACAACAAATTACAGACAGCTGTTCAGCACAAGTTTTCCAGGGTGATCTCTGCACTCCCCCCTACCCTGAGCTATCTGCTTCAGTCACCGTGAGCATTAGGGTGAAAAGTAATTTCTTCAACAACATAGCAGTTAAAGACAAAACAAGCTGGTGCTCAGAGAGATTGAAACAAACAGCTTTTCAACACCTCCAGGGTTCAATGCTAACACAGGAAAGCTACTACAATGGAATTCATACACCTCAAGTAATAAAATTGACATTCTTTATAAGGTATAGAAATTTTCATTTCCTTACAACCTTCCTTGTTATCTCTGTTCCTCTTCTCTTTCTTAAAGGTCTAAAGAAAAGCCTGACATACAGAGTAGTTCAAACCTGAAATAAACAGCAGTTCACATACACAGGACATTTCAGCATCCTAGTATGGCCTGAAGGACATTATTTCTTAATATATATTCATTCAAGTACCATATCTGGGAGACAAGGAAAACAACTAGGAGCACATAAGCTGTCTTGTAAAAAGTCAGGCTAAACTAGCAAAAACCAGACCTTCCCAAAACACTGCCAAGAGCCACCACTGCCCATACACACACCCTTTGAACCTCACTAGAGCCCAAACTCCACACAGGAATCCCATATCCAACCTTCCTGCTGTGCTAAAATTAAAGTATGCCATTAATTCAATCTATAAAAAGACTTTTTTACATTTTACCAAGAACCAGAAATGTATCTGTATTTCTCATTTAAATAATACAAACATGCCACTGTGCTTATTTTTTAAAATACATTATATATTAAATACATATACAGGACTGTAATTGAGAGACTTGTCCCTCTGTTTTCCTTCTCATTGCAGAATTCATTGGAACAGCATTTAGAAAATCAACAATCCTGCAATTTTTCCTAGCAGCCCATCAAAAGCCTAATCAGCTTATAGTTTTGGCAGCTGAGGACTCAGAATCCATCCTTATGCAGCCCTGCAACACCACCAGAATATTCTCACCTGGATATTCTCCCCAATTTCTATGGCAAATAATGTCTTTGGCAATGCAAAATAATGCTGTATTTGAAAAATATGAACCCTGCCTACAAGGAGGCTCCAGAGTTCTGATATGACTGAGAAAGCAGCCCAGAACTAAGTCCTGCAATTCAGAAGTGAAGGATGCTGAGCCATTTCAAAGCACAGCAGTTTCATTTTTTTAAGCACATCTTTTGCTTCAACATCTATTAAAAATGCTTCACTCACAGTGGCAGTGTGACTTGTCAAAAGCTGCATTACTTTTCAGCAATTTAACTCACCAATACCAAAACTAGATACAATTTGCCTAAGTGCTGCTATTTTTGCAGAGATGGAGCAAGCATGCCATAATAGAAAGTTACTCAGAGACCTCCTACTTAGCAGCAGCTTGCTCTAACAAAATCCTCCGGGATAGGCATTATAAGCAGCTGCTCTGGAAGAATGACAGAACAGAAGTCTGCTAGTAAGGGAACTGGAAAATCCTGCTTCTAGCCTGACACTCAGCCTCTGCAGCCCCAACTGGAAGCAAAAGCTTCAGCCTAGAAATTAAAAACCAATCATCATTAACTTCCAAAAGCATCCAGGCTTAATCACCTCACAAACAACATGAAACAAAAATCTCCTTCTCCACCAGTAAAGGTTAGAGTTTCCTTCCAAATAAGTGGAAGTACATTGGCATGGTTTTCTCTGCTATCTGGGTGCAGAATCTACCCTAAACACAGCACAGGATGTCTGCCAGAGAGAACCACATGGGTTTGCTTTGCTCAGCTGTTACCTCTTTCTGAACAGAAAGCTTGGAGCCTTCTAGCACAGCCTAACTTCAGAATTATCCTCAAGTACTCATATATTAGTAATATATATCATAACTCAGGCTTCAACATACAGATGACATCAACTCTGTGGCCAAACTGCTTTTTTTTCACTGCAGTTTAATATCTTGTAATTTTTCCTGGATTGCCATGTTCACATTTCTTTTTCACTTTCCATCTCAAAAAGGACAAAGGCAAGTTTTGGAGTGAGACAGGACAGTAAAAAAATAATAAAGAAGTAGAAGGCATATGGGGGGAATAGGTTGCAGAAACCCCATCCAGAATCTCTGACAGCAGACTGATAACCTAACACAGAAAGGGACATTTTACACATGTACCACACTGTTGAGCACATCTTAAAAGTGAGGAAACATAAGAATTTAGGTATAACATTTTGACTGTTTACAATCCACATTTACAACAGTTTTTGTCTATACCACTTCCTCATTCAGAAGACCAGAAGCCAGCATGAGCTCTTAGACAACAGGATGCCCTTCTCCAATCTCACCTCTACAGGCATTTACAGCAGAACAATTGTATTTTACAAATGCTGATGTCCAATAGAGGGCCAGGACAAGCACAGTTTAAAAAAAATTAGTAGCATAAGACTCTATACAAGCAAAATATGAAAAACTGGATTTATACTGACCAAAGTCTTGCTCTCACACCATGTTACAGAGAAGTAGTGCAACCAAGGTTTACAAAATGAAACATTTAATGTTTCATAAGCCTGCATTAGCACATCTCCAAATTCCCAAAAGCATTGCAATTACTGACAGCAAAGACCCAGATTTTAAATGTTTAAACTGCTAAAAGGCATAGGATGAACCACAGCTCTCAGGACTCACCAAATTATACCACTCAAAAAAATCTTGCACAGTACTTTTTTGACATTATTGACTTTATCCTTGTATTCTCAGAAGTAATTTAATTTCTTCTTCTCCTCTACAAATAAAGTCTTAATACCTTGAAATTCAAGCTTTTGCTTTCTAAAATAAAATTATTAAAGCATTAGCACGATATTTTCAGTTTGTCACATTTCAAAAACACGACCTCTTTTGTACTTCCAAGTCTCTACAACAAATTCCTTTTCAGTTCCCTTGAGAACCCAGGCATGTTCCCACCCCACTGCATGCCAGAGTGTCTTATTCTCTTGACAGTCAACAGAAGACAAATATTTCTCTCTGGACTACTAAACATTAGCTTTCTAAACAGCTTATACAACCAGTGTCACAGCACAACTTACTATTCTTTGAATTGTCTACAGCTGTGAAAAGAAGTGCTGGGCTCTGCACCAAATTGCCAGCCACCCTTGTTGCCGGTATCTACAATAAAACACTGAAGGTTTCTTCACCTTTTACTCCACTGACCTGCTGCCCGATTCCCTCACCCTGCAGTCAGCTCTGATCCAGAGACTGAGGTTCCTGCAGCAGGGAGAGCTCATTCCTTTAGCACTCACTAGATTGCACAGTTATCTCTCAAGAGAACCATGCAGGTGTTCTGGGAGAGCTAAAATGGGCATCAGCTTTCAGAAAAGGCAAGTGTTAAGAAGCAATGATCACCTTCTGTTAGACTTCTCTTTCTCAGGCAGATTAAACCTTCTTCTCTTCATTTAGCCTGAAACATCTCCATATACTGAAGCCCAACCTTCTATTCTTTCTAATGTAAACTATAATTCACAACACATTTGAAACAAATCAATGTGAACCATGACAAGTATAATTTGCTTTGTATTGGTTGGGAATGAGCAAACTGCAAATCTGTATTTGAAAATACAAAAGAGCAAAATTGAGAACGTGGATTTTTTGGTTTTTGGCAGTATCCAAAAAAAAAGCAGCATCATGACATAAAAATTCAAGCTAGGTTAACCTAGAAGTCCTAAGAAGTTAATCCTAAGAAGTCAAACAAGTCTGTAGAATACACTCAGTAGTTAAAACCTAATGCTTGTTTTGACTGACTATGACCCAACACCAACCAGCAAAGATGTTTAATTTTTGCATACTGCACTGCATCCAGTACTATCCAGTCAGAGCTTATTCTTAATGCTCAAACAATTTTGAAATTTAATCAGAAATCATGCAAGAAGATATAACAGGCATTTTAAAATCCCAGTTTCATTTCTAGTCAAAACACTAGAAACCCACTATGTAAAATCCAGACAGTATGAAGAATGCAGAACAAGTCTGGGAGTTTCACGGAACTTTTAAATAATTAGTGATTACCCCCTCTCTGAAACCATAAAATGCTGCTGACAAAGTAACAGAAAGCAGAGCATTGCAATAGAGCAAAAGCAAAAAGAGCTGCAGTGTTTCAATCGGGTCTCAGTTAATGCAGTGACAAACGTGGGGAGGAAAGCCCCAGCTAACCTGACAGCACCAGGTACCAATGACAAGCTTACATGTGTAACTCCTTCTGGCTCTTTCATTCAAGCATTTAACCAAATTCTTATACCAGCTTTATATACAAAGCTTAGTATTTCTAATATTAGGTAGATGCTAAAAATTTTAAGGTTTATAAGATTTGTTCTCCCTTCTCTCTAGACCAATTCTGTCCCCTTCAATGGGCTGTGTATCAGCACCCCTCAACACTGTGTATAGCACAGTTCTGTAAAAGAACTGTTGCCATTTCACTGGCAACACATTACATGGCAACTTCTGCACTAAGAAAGATCAAACATCCAGCTAATACAGCATCAGAAGTGATGTCTAAGGAAAAATCAAAACTAAAACAGTACTATGGAGTTATCCTTCCCTGAAAGCCCTCTCAGCTTCCACAAAGTCTGGCTGTAACCCTTAGCAGCTGCTGACATCCTCCAGCATCCCTTCTATCCTGAAGCATGCTTAGCCCCTACCAAAGAAAACAAGCAAAAAAACCCCAAAAAACCAACAAGCAATTCCATTTAATGAATAGTCTTCAGGTAAGTTTACTTAAAACAAAAATGATGCTCTAGAGTTTTAGTGCAGCCCTTAACCTCATATAGGATCATACTGAAAATGCAAGACCAACAAAATACATAATTGGAAAATACTCTGACCACTGAATTTCAATCCCCTACAATTGCAGGACTCATTATCCTATTTTTGTTTATAAACTCCACCTTAAAACGAAGGAGTTTGCTACTGTTCCTCAGTACAGAGCAGGAAGGGCAGCTCTGGTGTGTTTTGGTAGGCTGGGTTGCTAAGGAAAAACACTGAAAGCACTCCCTGCTAAATCAAGTTTCTAAACTTAGGAATGCTTCATCATATGTTTGAGCTACAAGGTGGAATCAAAACCCAGACTGCCTCCCCAGCTAAATTAACTATTACCCTTAAATATCAGCCTTACTGTCTTGACTCAATATGTTAATAAAAAGTACTCTGGAGGAAAAAAAGTCTTCAAAAATGATAGAAAGTAATGTTCAACATAAACAAAAATCCCCACCCAGTGATACCACTTAGTTTTGAAACAGAAAAAGTATTTTCATTATTTATTGAAAAGATTTTACAAAGACCTAGAAAGATTTTTAAGTTTGCACCCACAGCCTTTAATTCTTGTACTCACACAAATCATGTTTGGACAGCCTATCTTCCAGCTGAAGTATCTATCCCATGACTGAGCTTAGCACCTCTTATCCAAGAAGCTATTTTAGAAAAAGCAGAGTAAGTGTACTTAAATCAAACCTGCACAAGGACAGGCTGCTACTGAAACTGCATCCTCTAAGGAAAATTCATGTGCTTGTGTTACTGGGCTGGCACATAGAGAATCTGCACAGTGGAACATCCAGCAACTTGCAAATCTCCTGGGCCTGCAATGTCTTTCTAGAACTGTCCAATAATTTTCATCAGAAAGCGAATTTAATACCCAAGTACACCATCCACAGCACTAGGGGATTTTTGTTCATCCACAAACAGATGGACACTACCTGGCAGACACATCACAGTCTGCAACATATTGAAGTCCACGCTGAGCAAAAAGGAAGATAAAGCCCCCCAAGTGGAATGGCAGCAAATGAGTAAATGAGCACCCAAGGCTGGCCTGTACCTTTTTTCAACAACACAGTATTACATGTTTCAGTATTTTAGTTAAAGCACGCCTGGATATTTGACAGTCCTGTTGATCCTTTGACTTGTGTACACAGCAACATTTGTCCAGTCACTTACCCCAACCACACAAGTCTTTACAAATCAATAAAGCCAAGGGAAAAGAAATACTGCAAATATATAGGAAATCTAGAGTTTGAAACCAACATTTCATCTTTTTGGGAAAAAAAAGGAAAAAACAGTGATGAAGTTTCAAGATGGTGTAATCTTTCAATACATCAGTAGTAAACACAAAAATACACAACACTAAACAGAAATGAAAAGTCTAGTCAGTTTGCAATGTGCCCATTCACCCTACCAAAATTCCTCCAGGCCCTGCTTCCAGGAACCATCTCCTAAGATTCCAGCTTCCAGCAGACACAGCCACTTTCTCTCATGTCAGGACTGCAAACCACCACTGATACAGTCTTTTGACGTAGCTGTCTTGCAATGCTCTGCATCAAAACATTCTTCAGACTCTGTTAAAAAGTTTTTCCATCTTAAAAAAGCAAGCAAAGTAAGTGATCATAAATTCTAAAAAATGTAAATCCTCTTTCTAAATTAAGCTCATTTTAAAACAATACTGGAAACCAAAGAATCTGCTTTCTCCAGTGTTTTGGGAAGTTTAACATTTGGCCATATATGCTTTAAATCACGCTCCATTTAAATTTCTCTGCTTCTAACGTAAATTCATTCATTTTATTTGCATATGTTTGTAGAGGAGTTCCTGAGGTTTTTTGGGAGAATATGCTCTGATTTTCACAGAAGCAGTTACAAAAGCAGCCCTTCAGTGGAAGCACAAACTGTGGATAAACTATCTTGAGTCTATACCTAAGGTTTTCAATAATGCCATCAGTTCACCTCTAGATTGGTCAGTCAAGTGTGCAGTGCTGACCTGAATGACAGAACCTTGCTTCCATACACAGCCACTGCCTATGGCCAGCACCATTTGCATGAAGATGTTTTACCCACACCTGAAACCAGCCCTTACATAAAGACACCCTCTGCTCTTCAAACAAACAATGGGTAGCAAGTAGCTGAGTGATTTACATTCAACATCTCCTTGGCCTAGGAGGAGGAATGTTCCAGCATTAGAATTGTTGGGTGTTTGACAGACACGGTGGAGAAGCAGCAAGAGTGAAAAAAGAGGAATTGGATACATTATCCCTCTTATAAATGCAACACAGAACTGTCATCTCTCCTATTACTGATTATCATCAATTCTGAAGACAAGCCAAGCGTTTGGGGATCTCTTGAATATTCTTTACTCCTGGCTCAACTGTGCTATTTAGCAGCAAAAATAGCCATCATAAATCAATACCATTTTAATTAATGACAGCAGTAGGCCGTGTCACGTTATACAGATACTGCCTCCAATTAATCAGAACATTACACATCTAAGAATCTTTTAGGACTGAGCACTTTAATCTGCATTTACTGTTTCACTTTGTGTACTTGTACAATCCATAGCTGGAACTGTGATAAACAGATCATACCCACTAGATCTTGGTTGTAGTTTATGACAAAGAAAAGATGAAAAACACTTTTTACATCTCAGCAACCCTTTTACCTACATATGGTTTCACAGCAATTTCAATGATTTCCAGTTTTTAAGATTCAAATATTGTTAATCAGTAGGCAATTGCAACTGATGAATTACTTTTCTCTAATTCTCAAAATTCTTTTATATGTTCAAGAATAAACAAGTTACTCTACATCTGCTTTATCATCAGTAAAAGAGAAATAAAGGCCTCATCAATAAAAGATAAATAAAGAGATGTATCTGATGTGTTGAAGATTTCCTTATAGTCAATACAGTTCTTTGGAAATGTCTATACTGACCATAAACTCTAAATAATTTGCACCTATATGTTAAATTTAAGTTCAGCAGATTCTAGCTCTAAGGGGAAACCAAACACCTAGTGCCTAAAACCCAACTTAGTAATAAGTCTGTAAATAAAAATAAATTTCTGTCGATTCTAAGATTACTGCCTGAACTGCCACCAACCACCCAGTAAGTCAGTTGTTTAAAATCTAGCTCCAAGAAATATTGCCCATGGCAATGCCAATTTATTTGACTGCTCATAAGCAGAGCCTTCCTTTAACTTTCTCTTGGACAGGTTAATACTTGTGCCCATGCAGGGAAAAATATGTGCAGCCAAGTCACTGTCAGCTCTGAAACTCTCAGCAGATTTTGTAACAGATGCTAGTAATTTTTTTACAAGTTCTACCACAGAGTATTTACTACATGTATTAATTAAAATCTAACAGTTGTGGCCCAAATTATTCCTTGATAAATTTAAGCATGTAAAAAGCAGCAGCATAGTTAGGACCTCATTACTGTAGGTTCTTATTATACAGAGAAAAGGGACCTCCTGCAGAGAGCTCTGTTCTCCCCTTCCCATTCATCAAAGGCAGGCTCCAGGGAGAGACCTTCATCTCTGGAATGAGGTGCCCAAGTATGGTATCTAAATTTCAGTTTGCTACAGGAAATGTGAATGTGTGTGCTAACTGGCAAGAGATTCTCTTACAGGTTTCACGGTTCATTGTGCTGTTCCAGGCCTGAATCCCAGCCCTGTACAGCTACCAGATATTTTCAGCAGTCTTAGATCTGTACTCAGCTTTTAATCACATGTAATAACTTTCTTGCAAAAGACATCACTTGAGTTAGAAGAATGCAGTGATGACAGTTAAAATGAAATCAACCCCCTTGAGTAAAATGCCACAGTTATTTTCAGAGATCTGCATAAATAGCAGCTAATTTACAACTATATCTTCTCAACTCAAAAAGTAATTTCAAGAATTTGATAAAGTCTTTTCCACGTACAGCTAGGCTCAGAGGAAAAAAAAAAAAACAACCACCACAAGTATTTTATTTCTTTAGAACATCAAGGGATGCTGAAGTCAAGTCCACTGCCCTTGTTGCCATATATGATTTGCCTTATCTGATACAGTCCTGACTGCTCAACATATTTGAGAAATCACTACAACATGACTACTCAGCTGCCAAACTTCTCATTTTTTAAAAATACATTAAAGAGGTCTCTTTTAACTGAACAGTTTAAGATTGTACTGGGTGCATGTGGTAAGATTTTCGGAGGATGGAGGGTCAGGGCCACTGGGGTGGCTTCTGTGGGAAGTTGCCAGAAGCTTTCCCTACAGAGTTATTTCCCTATTTCCCTCCCAACTGAGCCAATGCCAACCAGCTCCAAGACGGACCTGCTGCTGGACAAGGAAGAGCCCAGCAGCAACTGTGGGATTACTTCAGAAGAAAAAAAAAATATTTCACTAAAGTAGTTCTGTCCAGGGAAAAGTAACAACATGAGAGAAACAACTCTGCAGACACCAAGGTCAGTGAAGGAGGGGAAGGGGTGCTTCAGGTGCCAGAGCTGAGATTCCCCTGCAGGCCATTGAGGAGGAGGTCGTGAATCAGGAAGAAAGTGAAGCTCACAAAGAGGGGTAGGGGGAAGGTGTTTCTAATATTTGTTTTATTTTCATTATCCTACTCTGATTTGACTGCTAAAAATCTCCAATTCAAGTCTGTTTTGCCCATATTGGTAATGGTGAATGATGTATCTGCTTGTCCTTATCTCAATCCTCCAACTTTTCCACTGTACTTTGCTCCCTGTCCAGGTGAGGAGGGGAGTGACAGAACAACTTTGGTGGGCATTTGGAATCCAGCCAGGGTCAAACCACAACAACTGAAATTTACTAGTAAACTATGTTGGGAAATGTACTTATATCAATTTCACAAGCTCATATAGTTAGTTCTTTTAAAGTAGTGACATCTCAAATCCCTTGTCATTGACTAACCTGGACTGCTTCAAGTCAAGAGCTTTTTCTATTTTACTTACTCAGTGGGAGATCACAATGTAAGAGCTTTACTTATACATTGGCTTCTCCACTGGGACACGACAGACAGGAATGTTATTTCCATGTGGCTGACAATGCAAACACCACAGTAGCAGAAAGCAAAACTGGAGTTCTTAACTTTGCTGGAAAAGAAAACTAGAAAAAATGAAAACCCTCCAGACAACTGGAGTTGACAAAAAAAACCCCACCATTTCCCCTAGCACTGCAAGTCACCAGTAAGAAAGCAAATGACCTTGTAAGTTCTTACATGTTAAAACTAAACTAGAATCTTGGGTTCATGGGAATCAAGACTCAGAACTTTACAGCAAAGGAAATTCCAGAGTGGTTTGTCAGAGCTTAAAACCCATTAATTTTAGGAACACTGATGAACTAATCTTCTCTCTCTGGCAAGTGAATACATTCTACTACTCTCCAATAAACTGAACCTACCAGCTTACAAGTTTATCAGCTTGCTCCCTGAGGACAGAGATGTGAATCAATCTTATTTCAGTCAAGGATAAATGCTTTAAAGCTCCAATCACTTCCACCCCTTTAGCAGAGTTCACTTCAAGCACAAATACCTCCACTTACACTAAAAACCTTTCTACAAAATATCTTTTAAATATTCTGCATCCCAAATACCAAACTCACTCAAAGTGAATGAAGATGGAAGTTTAGGTGCCTTCCACCAGAGCCAATACAGACTGCCTTCCAGTATCCCTTCTAGTCTTCCTATTGCCCATTCCCCTTGGTAAATGTTTTAACATCATCTAAAATTACCCATTAGTCCTTGGTGGACCTGTCTACACTTACTCCCAAACACAAACTACCACCTACAATTGTCTGCCACTCCTGCATTGTATCCAGAACATCACTGGGCAGACCCTCTCCCCAGTCCCAACAGAGGTTCAAGCACCTTGTCAGATTTACTCTGTCAGACTTCCTCACTGGCTGTGCCAGAAAACCAAGGAGTTCAGCACAAAGGCAGCAGGCAGAACAGTAACAACTTGTGTGCACTGGAAGCAAATCACAGAACACTCTTATAATTAATTCCTCAGCTCTCAAATAGCAAAATTAAAGTACACAATCTTAAATGAACTTTATTTGTAAACTAAGCAACCTCCAAATCAGATCTACTGTCAGGCTGTCACTATGGTTCTGTGTGTAATGGCTCATCTTAATGAACTAACAAGAAAAAGCTTCATTAGAGCTTTTCTTTTAGTTAATCAAAAGTAACAAAAAGAACATATTGGTAACATTTTGGTTATTCACTCGAATGCACAAAAGATAGGACACAAGGGAAAGAAACATCAACTATAATTGCAAAAGTTTCAAAACACAAAGGACCTGAGAAATAATTGTTGGCAAATATGTTCTCTGTTATTAGCCATCTGAGAAAAAGCATGTATTATATGCAACTTCTTATAAAGCTTTATACATAGCCAAATGTACCAGAAAATTAATTCCCTTTATAAACACTTACATGAACATGAATAAATAAATAATAAAATAAGTGATTTTATCAAGTGCACATGGACAGTTTAGGCACATTCATATCAACACTGTACTCATACCTAGCACACCCTTAAAAGAAAAAAAACCCCAAACACGTTCAAAAGCCCAAGTATCTCCCCTAAAATATAAACCAAGATAAAGATTATCATGAACAAATAGAAAACAAGAAATTACCACAATTTAATCTAATATCAATCTCTACTAAATATTCTTTTAACACATACAAGTCAGATGACTGAGGACTGGTTTTCTGCTCCCCCCATGAAACACTCTCTTATCATTTCCTGGCTGCCATTTGATATTTAACTGGCAGAGGGAGGGTGGGTGGAAAAGCATTCTTTTTCTAGTTCAAGTATTTTAGGAGAAAGTCATTGAGTGAGGAACACCACATTTTAGGATACAAATTTAGTCTGCATCATAAAATTTATTACTAGACTAAGGCAACTTCCTAGCCACACACGAGAGAATTTAGCATTCTAGTTCAACAATTAGCAAGATGAATCAACAGCCTGGGGGAGGAGGGAAGACTTGCCTCAAAACAAATTACAATGTTTCAAAATTCTGGACCAGCAAGCTTACTGCATTAGGAAATACTAACAAATGAAGTGAAGACATTTCCTCATTTGAATCACTTGTATCATTACATTCATTACATTAACAGTCAGCCTGAAACATGCAGAGAGCTCAAACATCCTAAATACTAAGAAGTCTTGAGAGTTTGCCCTGTAAGTCTGCAGAAAAAGTCACAGCTCAGAGCATGTGTTCTCATGCTCTTCCCTGCAGAATAAAAACAAACCAAAGGAGTTCTTGTGGAGCTTTTGGATATGAAGCTGTAAACTTACTCATTGGTCTACAGAGTATGCTGAGTGAAGAAGGGCATTTGAGAAAGCACAGACACACAGGGTTTTTTCAATCAAGCTATGCAGATCTGGAATAAGGCCTGAAGAACCATGTAGTACAAAGAAGCAGAAATAATGCTTACAAATAAAGCAAGCTGTGAGTTCTCTGAGCTGTGAAGTTCCATTTCAGCTCTCCCTGCAAAGTTTTCCTCCACACAATTAATTTGTTTTTAGCAAGCTATTTTTAAAAAGATTACCTGCAAACTTTAAGAGCAGAATTGTGGATCATTACACTGCATAATTAATTCAAATCTGAGCAAGCAAGGTTTTACAGCTACCTTCATGCTTCAGCATAGCCTTTGTTCACTTTTAAAAATGAAACAGGAAGGCACTGCATTCTTAGACATTCACCTTCTTCCCATCTTCCCACTAAGGACTGCCAATGACAGAATACAATACAATGGATTATCAATACATTTAATTTTACATTCTGTGTTGCATCTTTCAAATTTTTCTCAGAGGAAACTATTTCAGTCTGCTTGGATAATTCACTGAGCCAGTATCTAACTAAAGGAATGCAAACAAAGGTTGTGAAAACAATAGTGTAGTCTGTACTAGACTCCAACTGAAGTTTTCACAGAAACAGATGCCAAAAATTATGCAATTTACACTGCAAATGTAAATCTCTCAGGTAGAAGTGCTGCAACTGAACTAATGTAAACTCGACCCATGCTGCTATATGATAAGGACAGCCAAATGACAATGCAATTCTTGTCTGTCATATGACAGTTATTTTCAGCCAAGTAAAACTAGTTTCGTGTTTCTAGTATAGTAACAACTCCATGGCACATAAATCCAGGCTGCTTCAGCTGAAAACCATTAGTCCTGTTTCAGATTTTCAGGTCTTAAGGAAAATTCTGTAGTCACATCAGGGTGTAGCAGACAAAACTTTGTGCAATGACTCATTATATGGGAACACCAGTCTTACAAAGGTTATTTATGTAACAAGAGTTCCATTTGAAAAATAGTGTGTTTTAACATTTGTTGCACAGAACTTTTAATACTATCTACTTAGCAGACAGGCATCCAAAGCTTTAAAAGGTGCCACTACATCCAATGATACACCTTTCTAAAGACAGCCTCTTTTAATTTTTTTTTTCTTGCTAGTACACTTAATATTTAAGCAAATACTTGTATTTTATGCAGAAAAGATTTCTTACCATTTGTAATCCATAGCTGGAGACCGAAAGCTAAATTAAATGACAGCTTAAAACAAAAAGGAAAATGATAGAATAATTCAGGTAAGAAGAGACTTCTGGAGTTGATCCAATCTAATGACGCACTAAAAACACTTATAATCTGAATTAAAATATTGAGAGTTTATACCCCTGATAATTAGATAAAATGTTAAAAAATGTTATAAATGTTATAAAAGAAGTTACATATGCAAATTGACATTATAAACAGCTCCCATTCAAACTTTACTTCCCCACAAATATACCTCAGCAGCATTATTTTCCACCCTTTTTCTAAGAACAGCTTCTTTGTGCAGGCCATTACTCCATCTCACTTTAAACCTGAGCACAGGCTTCCGCCACTTCCCTTCTGTAGGCACTGGCACTTTAGTGGTCTCATAGTAAACTCATGAAGCTCATCCAGCTGAACACCCTGCTTGGCAGAAAACTCACAATTAGTTGGCCAAGTGAATTCTAATGTTGGCACAAGGTGGCACTGGGAAAGTGCAGTTGGATGCAGAACATCCTTTTTATCAGAAGTGCACATTTACTTCATTTTGAAACTGCAGAATCAGTCCTTTTACTAACAACCCCCCAATCCTCTCTGACATGAATGAGCCTACAAATAAAATTCAAATTATCCTAAATAGGGACTAAGTTGAAAAAAGTTTTAATATTCTTGCTGTTGCTCTAACATTTAACTGTATCAAGGAAGCATATAGAGAGAACAAAACCAAACCAACCAACCAAAAAAACCTCCATGCCATTTAAAATGAAAGGAAATAAAAATTCCACAATGTAACAAAGCCTAAAAGTCTGGTACATGAAGGTTGGTAAAGCTGTTGGGAATAAAACACTAGAAGTAGGCTGGGGATGGGGATCAAATGATGTGCAAGAAGGCTTAGGAACACCTTTTTCCAGGCACCCTATTAATGGAATTCAAGAAGAGATGGGACGCAGCTTCTTACCTGAACCCTGACCTTAGGATGGAAATTTTAAGGCCTTTATAAAGGCAGAAGGGATCAAAAAGTATCTTGCAAAGCTGAGGTAAATAGAACACACTTCCCAAGGCTAGTGTGCTGGTTTAACACAGGCTCCTAAAGCCAGGAAATTACTCCTAATTCTTGAACCTTGCTTTTGTAATGAGGTCCTTACAAAGCAAGTAAAACTTGAATTAATTCCAGTCAATGGAGTAGAAGCCTACTATCAGATAAGTCCCTAGCTGATGGGGGAAGTCTGTACAACCTCTCTTTCCACTCCTGATGATCCATTATTTCCAGCTCAGAAACAGGGAAAACGTGGCATATGCCAGAAAAAAACCAAATCTGGCAACTGGGCTAAACCATTTCACACACTTTTAGCAAATTCTTGATTTAATTCCTCCCTCTTGTTTCTTATCAAACATTTTCTTTCTCAACTTCACAGAACTCTCTCCTCATTCAACTGAATAAAGTCTTACCCAGAATCAAAGTACCATATGATCTTAAAGCTATACAAATGATAAAGTGCCAGACTTCTTTAAACAGTTCCGTTTCAGAATTTACTGAATTCAAACAATTGTTTCAAATAAAACCACTCTCTCCCTACTCTTATCAAAACACTGTTTCCCCAGTGTTATTCACATCTCATTCTATGTTGAACACCCCTACTCTGTATAGCCTTTATTTTCATTAAGTGTTCACAAACAGCAGCGAAAGATAAGGATTTAATTTTCTTCTTTGAAGTGGCACAGTATTTACCCTGAATGTGCAAAAGCAGCCCTACACACTCTACATTTGAAATTCTGCTGCCCTTTTTAAGCTTGGTAGATAACTCTTAGAAGCTGGCCCTGCTAGGCCACAGAAAATCTCCAAAGGTGCTGGAGGGGTGTCCACTCTCCACTTCCTTAGGAAAGGGGAGTATCAGATTTAATTTATACTTCCCAAGAGGAGAGAAAAGCAAAGACAAAGATAAGATACCACAGGTCAAACAACTCTGTATCTAAACTAGCAGTATCTCACACCAAATTGATTATTTCTGTAGTATGTCCAGAAGAATAATATTCTTTTACTGTTTTCCTTTTATCTACATATCAGAACATACCAAATCAGTGGTATAGATTAATTCACAATCATTAGCTTTTGCTTTCAGAACCTTAAATACAGTTATGAGACTCTGACAAACTCATTTCAGACCCTAAAGAGGATATTTTTAAATAAGTGTTCTTTTAAAACTTGCTATTATTCAAAAGAAATTTTTTTTAAAAACAAACAGATTCAGTATGGGTTTATGGCCAGCAAAGCTCAAAGGAAGTTATGCCAAAGGCAATTTCAGCAACTAGAGAACTAGTGATGAATTGATAAATGGGAGATAAATAAATTGGTTTATATTAAAGTTTAAGTCAGAAATTTATATTGTCAGAAACCTCATGCCACCTCTTCTTTCATTTTGAAGAAAAAGAACAGGACCAAAGAATAGTGTTGAACACTTCAAATGTATAAAACAGGCTTTCATTACTATAAACTGCAACCAAAATGTTTTGACAATAATCCTGATTCAACATTATTTCCCAGAAAGTTCTCATGTTAAAAAATAAATAAATAAATAAGTATTAGATTACATACCCCATCACACTATGATATGCTAACAATACCCCACCACACTATGATATGCTACCAATCTCAAAAAGCAGTTGTAATTTAAATGAGAAGAATCTTGTAGAAGAGGCAGAAAAGGTTGACTGTTATCCTAGGCTTCTTTCTCTTCCACAAAACCTCAGTCTCTACACACAAGATCTTTCTGACTCCTCCATTCTCAAATATGATTGAAGATGGGCCAGTCCTTATATGCAAAGGCACTCAGGCATGGAAACAACACCAGTAGACTAAAATGCAAAATAAATTAAAAAAAAAAAAAAAAGAGAAAACAAAAAGCTAAAGAGACCTGTACACATTTTCCTGAGTTATTCAGACAAACTGCATATTGAAATGACACTTACAGTAGTCCCAAACCGCAGTAGTAATTTCTACATAATAACAATTAGTTAGATGAAAAAAGATTGTATTATAAGTACATATTTATAAAGCCTGTGTCACCTACAAAGAGTTCAAGAGGTGTACTAATACTTTCAGGCTGATGTTTTTCTTTAGTAGTTTGATATCGCGTTCATAAACATCAACTCAACATGAGGGTTTCTACCATAAATATTTTGGAAAGGGATCTTTATAAATGAGTCACCTAGCGAGGCTCACCACATTTCTAGGTGAGAGAAGGTGTTTTGGCACACACATGATCTCAGCATAGCTTTAACACACTCAATTTGAAAACTCTGAGAAACAGGAAGAGAGGATCAATTGTCTAATATCTTTTTTTTTTCCCTTTGGTTCTCCATTCCCAAACCCATCATTTACATTTCTCCTAACTATGGGGTACTCTTAGGATGTCACTCAGGTTACCTAAATTTCAAGAACACTGAAACAAATTAAACTTCTTTTAAGAAGAAAGCCCAACCACAAAAACACACACAACCCACAATACACAGGTGTGCATATTCATATACTACAAATCAGCTAGAACAGAATGCAGTTTAATATGAAAAATAATCAGGCAGAAGAAGGACACAGAGTTCAGTTGTTAAGTACTCACAAGTTACTACTCTATTCTTACTCACACCTCTTCACCCTTTCCAGATGCAGGCTGGCAGCCCAGAGCAATGGCAACCTGCAGTACTCACCACCCAAACTGATGAGATCCTGCTTAACACTCAGTTACTGTACATGGGAGTCATTTTCCTTACAAATCGCCCTTAAATTCCATCTAATATACTCAGCTAAGCTGGAGAACAAATTAGAAGAATGTGTCACAATATCTCAGTGTCTTTAAATTTCATAAGCTGCAGAAAAAACCTCCTACAGTTCCTACAGCTGCAGCAGTGACCAAATGAAGAGAAGAGGAACATTTTTTTTTTTTTTAATAGCAAATAACACACATTGTATTGCAGAAGTCCACCTGTTTATCAGGTTTACTGAGTATATAATATCCATCAGCAGGGATTCTTTGGAAATTCGTGTCCTGAATCAACCATCTAAGATCTAGATGGCAAGTTTGATTCTGCATCATCAAAAAATCTTCATATCAAATACACACAAGAGCAGAACCACCTTAACCTTCTCTGCAAACATGACTCTGCACAGGTGCGATTCTGCAGTTAGAGCTACCAAACCACTTTTCCTCTACAAACACTGTCTCTGCCTTTCCAATACCAGTAAAACCCAAAGTCTTTGCTCTTCTAACCATATAATTAGACATTATCTCCTTTCTCTAGGTGTAGCAGTGGTCCAGCAGTTCAGTGGTGACCCACAATACTCACAACCTGCAAAAACGTCATACAGCTTCTCATGAGAGAGAAGACCAACCAGATTTCCTTACAAGAGTATTCCAAGTACATTTAATTTAAAAGGTGATGACACCTATTTAGATTTAGTAAGGTTTTTTTCCTTTTTCTTAAGTAGATGAGAAAATAAAACAAGAGGGAAAAATCCAAGAACATAAAAGTCATTCCAAACAAGACCAGAAACTTAAGCAAGTGTGTATGACCCAAAATGGCACAGCAGACTTGTCATTAATGTTCTAGCATGCCACTACATTTACTACAATCACATACAGTATTTCAGTTTATGTATAATACATACTCAGAATTACAAAAAGTTGTCTAAATCTGTTTTCAGAATAAATTCTTTAAAAATGCCAGATTTGTTCCTATTTTGGTCACCTGCTGACTGTTGACAGACTGCACATAGATACAGCTCCTGGTACCAGGCCAAATTTACATTTAATCTGGGGAAAACAAATTCAGCATGGCTTTTTATCTGTATATTGAAGAAAACAGGAGCCAAAGTTTCACTAATCCAAAACATGTTGAACATGATATGTTGGCATGTTATGAAAGTGGCACTAAGCAACAAGAACCACTGCTAAAATGGAAAAATTAGATTAACTTTTTCGGCTGATCTGAGAAAGCAATCTAATAATAACAAATTTACTTTCGTCTAAATTCCATTACCATTTTTAAAATAAAAGGCAACATGATACCTGACCTTTAAAAACAAGAGTTCTGCCTTTAAGTTTCCTACCTTTGCTCCTCTACATAGTGATACTTAAACTGCCACTTTCCTTATATACATGTTTGTGACTAAATTACATTCATTCCAGTATAAAATACATCTGGTGCATAAAAATGCTGCAAATAAAGGGAAAATGTCTTTCTCTAAAGACTTTTTCATGTCTTAAAATGTCTCTATTTAAAGACAACTTTGATCTCCAGTTCTTTCTCATTGTAAGCTCTGCTGCCTAGTTCTAAATTATTTGAAAAAGCACCCACCTCTGCTCCCTCCTACCCCATATAATCCATGACACCTTTCAAACACGCAGCACAGCTCTAACTACATGTTAGCAAGTCTATGAGTACAGCTCTTATTTTTTTTAAGACAGTAAATGGGGCATTTTTCAATGCATACTTATTTGTAGTTAATTCTCTGTTGACATTTTAAGGACTATAACTTGTATTCATCTTGAATTAATTCATTTTACATGCACAGTACAGAACAGTCCTGATATATAACCTCCTGCTCATGGAAGAACTAAGTCTAATTTAGGAAACTAATAATTAATATTACAAACTTATCTAGTGTGGTGGCACAACTGTATCATTTTCAAACTGCAACTGAGCATATTGCCAGCAGAAAAACATTCTCTTGAAATAATCAGTTTCTTTAAAATAAATAACTCAATGCAGTATTACTGAGTACTTAATATGAACCACTAAAGCAACAGACAGTACCAAGGTGTGTGGGAAAAGGGAATTATACCTAACACACAAAGCTAAAGCTCTTCTCCAATCAAGAGCATAGAAAGATACCACATGTCAAATAAAACTTTGAGATACCATATAATTTTAGCTGAAAAATGGTTTATTACACCTCAGTGTCAGTCCCAGAAGAATACAAAGTTTTCTATATTTAAAACACAGCACTCAATCAATTTAAAATTTATTTCCATAACAGAAACCAACAGAAAATACTTCAGTTTGGAGTTCATACTGAGATGGATAAAGCTCATCCCTGTCAGAGATGTCAGCTTCCATCCAGTAGCTGCTATTTCAAATATGACTGAAATTCACAAATCTCCAGGAAAAGACACATAATGCAGAAGTAAGAACAGCAGTTTTTCAAGGCACATTATGGAAGAGGCAAAAGATTCATATAAATGTTAAGGACTATGACAGTGGACATTGAAGACCACTTTTGATTTAAGCAGGTCTTCCGTTTTCAGAAGTCGTTTTTCCAGATTACATTTATTCTGGAAGCTACTTTTATTTGAAAGGATGCTTCCACAACATAGCATATACAGCAACAGAAAGAAAAGAACCAAGACCTTTAAAATTTAAGAACATGGATAAAGAAGGAAGAAAAAATTTAAAAAAAACCTACAGCCAAAAAAAAAAAATCTACATCCATTTGCCAACTGGTGTCTGAGAGGGTGACACTTTTGGAACACCCTGCTTATTGATCAATTTGGAACACCCTGCTTATTGACCCTGCTTTCTCACAATGCCATGGGATATATGCAGGTGCTTGCAGCCAGCACTCCATTCTTTTTTTGCCTCTGACTTCAAACAGAAGGCCCCTTTCTAAATCTTTAGTTATTTGGACAACTCCACACTGAAATTAATTGCCATTTTATCAAAGGTAACAAATTGCAACTTAAAATAAAACTTACACACAGCTCTAAGCTTGAATATCTACTGCTTAGTTACCAGCAGATTGTTACTATATACAAGCCTTCACTACAAATCTAGCTTCAATTAATTCATTTAAAATGCAGCATCAGAACATTTCCATTCTATTGCTGTGTGATTACAGGAAAAAGCGAACACAACACACAGGTAATGTAAGAGCTATTAACTACATTATTTGAGACTCACACCTCTGCTTCAAGAGGTAAAAACATTTAACCTCACCTGTACACTGCACTCATTTTTATGATGATCTTCCACCAGAACTTTGGCAATAGATATGATGGAAGAGGAGTAAAAGCCTCCAGTCTCACACCTACCCACTCTATTCTCTCCTATAGCTTCCTTAGTAGAGCTAGAACAGGTCACATCAGGTATTGCAATCTGATCACATGAAAACAGCTACTTGGACTCTTATCATCTCAGCACTGCTGGATGCACAGTCACTGCAAAGAGTCCCTAGGGGAGAGGTGGGTGACCGTAGGTCAGGAGCAGAGAGCAGCCAATAAAGGAATCACAAGGAAACAATCAGCAGAAACCCTCAAGATTTCGGGTATGGGCACTGAGAGAGCAGCAAGCTCTGCCCAGCACATCACGGGGGATGAGTGGGGCACAGGCAGGCCTGGATGCACACTGGCAGCTGCATCAAAAACATCACTAATACTCCAAAGGAGAAATTACAAACAAAAGGTATTCAACTTTGAAGCTGGATTTAAGCTAAAACAAAAAAAGTAAGTAGCTTTAGTTCTGAAGACCTTGTAGAAAGCCTAAAACTTTCAAAGGAAGATTCGGAGACAGCCTTTAAAAAACCCCACCATATCAACACACAAATAAAGCCACCGCACTCCCTGTCCCTTAGTCCTCATGTCACAGCCCTGAAACCCCTCAGAAACACCTCCTCACCTCTGGTTCATCCCGGGTTTGACAACACTCTACTGAGAGACCTAACAGCATTAAGAGCCCGATTCTATTTCCCTCTCATCTCAACTTTGTAAGGAACGGCCCAAGCCGCGACATCCGCGTTCTGCAGAGACCGCGCTACAACCAAGCCGTGCGCGTCACTGGCACCTGAGGGGAAGGAAACCCAAACCCTGCAGTAAAGTTTATTTCTGCGAGGGGAACCCCGGCCACGGCAGGCTCAGGCTGTCACCGCCGTCAGCGCCGCGGGCGCAGCGGAGCGGGCGGCGGGGACACGGACAGGCCACCCCGGCGGAAGAAGAACGGCAGGGAAGGGACACGCTGCCCGCCCGCTCCCTCCGCTGCACCGTCTCGGAAGGGGCTGGCGGACCGGGACAAGCAGCCATGGGGCGCGGGAGATGCAACGCCCCCACCCCTCCCGCCAGGCCAGCTCTGGGGCTCCAGCCTGCGGCGCAGCTCCCATGCCGGGGCGGGGGGCAGCGCGGCGGGGCTGGGTGTCACGCAGGTCCCGGGGAGGTTACAGGCCCCGGCCCGCCGGGCGCGGGTGCTCGCGGCAGCGCCGAAGGGTGTTGGCCACTCACCCACGCAGGCAGATCCGCGGAGGAGACGCTGAGCCGCACCGCCTCCTCCTCGTCCTCCAGGAAGGCGAGCGCCCGGCCCAGGCGGGAGCTCTTGCCGCCGCGGTGCCTGCGGATCCAGAAGAGCCCGCACAGGGCGATAAGCACCCAGCTGAAGCTCAGCCCCAGGTAGCCCAGCACATACACGGGGAAGATCAGCACGAAGCTCCTCGCAAACTGCGACACCAATCCCGTCACGTCCACGCTCAGCAGCGGTGGAGACGACTCCGGCACAGGGTCCGCAGCCGCCGCGTTCTCTGCGGCGGGCTCCGCGGCGGACCCCGCGCCGGGGGACTGCTTAGCGGCTGCCCCGCTCATGCTACCGCAGCGGCGGCTCCTACTGCTGCTGCCGCTCCTCCCGCTGCTCCTCCTCCTGGGGCGCTGGCTGCGAGCGGGCAGGGGGCAGGGCGGCGGCGGCGCCTCCTCGCATCCCGCGCCCGGCCCCGCTCACCGCGCTCCGGCACCACCCGCCGCCGCTTCCGGGCCCAGCTGGCCCAGCTCCGACCGCCGCTGCCGCCGGGAGGAGGTGGCTCGGCCCCGACCGCCGCTATTGGCGCCCGGCCGCCGCACGAACGCCTCTGCTCGCCGCCTCCCCCGCCCCGGGCAGCCTCTTCCCCTCCCCTCCGCCGCTCGCTCATCCCTCCCTCGCAGGCCTGCCCGGGAAGCGCGGTTCGCGCTGCCGCCGGGACCCGCGGCCGCTCGGGGCCCCTGCCCCGCTGCGCTCGGGGCCATGGCCATCGCTGCGCGGCCGCCGGGAATGCGGGAAGAGGAGCGCGGCTCTGGGGGCCACCGCCAGAAAAGGAGCTCTCGGTGGGTGGCAGGACCAGAACAAGCGTGCCAAGGCGTGTGTGTGCTTCCTCATAGGCAAAACACACCGTCTCCCGTTCTCGTCAGTCACTTAGGCGGCTGGATGGTTTACTACCTGTTACGCCCTCCGATAAACCTTCGTGTCTCGCTTTGTTCGCTGTTGATGGATGTAATTAAAGGAGAGACTGATCGATGCTTCGGAGGAACCAGACTCTGGTCACTCCGCGCCTGAGTTACAACAGGTGTTCCTTGGAGTTTGGCTGACACCTTCTCACATAAAGCTGCCTCCTCTGTCATCTTGTTAACACACACGAATACCGAGGGTGGCACCACTGTCTTGGGATTTGTTAAGCCGAAAAAGCTGATTTTATAACAGGCTTTTGTCCTGTATCCCTTTAACACCTGGTCGTTGCAGTATTCCTCCTATCATTTCTTTACCTTTTCAAATAACTTTGATGTAGCGATGAGTTTCGTAAGAGGCAGCTGTTGCTTGTCCTTAGCTATTAAGTCCTAATCAGTCTGCTGGCACACACAGATTAAACTCAGCATTTACCAGGAGTTTGTGGGTTTTATTTGTTTTGGGTTTTTTGGTTGTTTTTTTTTTTGGCTTTAAATAGCTAACCTTTCACTTAGTGGGAATAAGGATCCTTTCTCCTCTCTTCAGATGCCAATTTTCACAAAATGTGTAGGACTTTGAGACTTCATATTTGCAGGCAGTGAAGAGGGGAGAATCACTTTAGCCAATAGGTTGAAAAGTTATGAAAACACACACAAGTGGACAAATAGAAAAGCTATATAAAAGCTTCATTTTCTTAGGAAGTGAAAGTAACCTCATCTAAATTATCTAGAGAGAGGAAAAGTCAACAAAAAGGCAATGGCATCAAAGGAAAAGTTCTTTGCTTAGTGTGGCGCAGCAGAATTGGAAAAAGAATCCATGTTTTGACAAGTGAATGTGGTGTTCTGTTTTCTCCTCTTTCCAAAATTCCACCATGCCTGCCACCAGACTCAATGGACCACTCAAAGCTAAAACAATTTCTGGCCATAGACTCCTGCTGTTCTTAACTTTGTCTTTACCACTGACACTGTATGTTCCCCATCTGTTGTGTATTTAGATTACTCAGAATGAATATTCAGAACAACCAAATGATACAAAAAGATGTAACAAAATCAGTGATTTACAACTAGGTGGTAATCCATACTTTGAAATTATAATTTGCTTTGGGTGTTCTAGAGAACTCAAAACACCTGCAGGCTGTAACTGTGAAGGAACTGAATGAAGAGCACCATAAGACTCTAGGAAAGCTTGTGACCTTAAACTGAGGGTATCAAGTATGATGCTGTGAACCCTTTAGACACCAATGAAATTAACAAAAGTAAATCTGAGAGATTTTTTGCATTTATTGAATTCCTCTTCTAATTACTTACTCTGCTTATAATGTGACTTTAATGTCACTCACTCCTGAGTTTCAGTAACACCTAGTACAAATGGCCACATTGTATGTTGGCTCCCTCCATTATAACCAACACTATTAATACTCTCTTGTTTTTTCAAGTCTCTTTTGTTCTCAGCCTTGGAGTCCATTGTCCATTTTATTTCCCTATCCGGCCTCACAGTGTTTGAGTCAGAAAACAACTGTACTGCAAATTAAAATGAAAATTCAAAATGAGAGGGAAAAAAGGTGATTGAATTAATTTGATATTTGGCAAGTAACACTTTACCACAAGCTACATATTATTCTACTCTCATATATGTCCAGCATGTATATTGAAAATGAGCTGGATATAGAATTTAGAGAAGTTCCCCATATAGTCAAATTTAATACAATGGAGAAACACAACAGGAAATAAAAATTAATCTTGCAGTAGCATTTAGGATGACAAACATAATATAATTGTAGACCAGGCAGCCTAGCACTGATCCTGCACAGAGTAATTCATTAATTGTTGTGGAAGTTTGATTAATCAGAACTAAAAGTGGGTGATTATGTTCCAATCAAAGAGGAAAACAGAAGTAAGGTCTTATAGCATGAATTTGATAACATTTATCTGTAACATCAAGAGGAAGTTCTGATAAAGAGTTTGCCACTGACTTCTAAGAACCTTTGTAGATAACTGACTTGGGCCCACACAATATTTTGATGAAGAAACTGGGTGGCATGAAATTAGCATAGACATTGTTGTATAGAGACAAAAGAGTTTTGTTAAAATCAACATATAAAGTCTGCTGCTAGGTGATAAATTAGGGTTAGGTACTTCATTATAAAATGTATAATAAAATGTTGTAGATAAACACTAGTTATTTGTTTATTCAAATCTTTTGGTGCAGATGAAGAGTTTAATAATTTCCTCAAGAATCTTGGAAATGCTAATTCACATATTTCCTGCTCCTATACTTTATTATTAAAAAAAAGTGTAAAATTTAAAAATATGTAGTTTAAAAAGATAGTCTTTTGTGCATCATGAACTCCTGAAGATAATAATTTATGGCCCAGAGATTGCTTTGGCTACTTCCTAAATATCCCCTAACCAATTGTATCAGCTGCCCAGCTGATTTTATTTATTTCATTTAAATGATACTTATTCTTTCCACATCCTGCCTTTTTTAGGCCTGTTGCATTATTAGACTTTTTATTAATACTTTTTGTTAGCAACATCCCTTTATACTCATTCTTAGCCATATGTGTTTGCTTCTCCTTTTTGCTCTTTCAAATGCTACAGCTTTCATTGCATAGTAGGGTCATCCTATGTTTACCTCTACATTGCATCACCATCAGATTGCCATGATGATTTGCTTTCCAGTAAATACCATCACTACTCACCCAAATAACTTCCTGAAAGATCTTGTTTGTACATAATTTTTGACCAGGAGAAAAATTGGGAAAATTCATTTTCTGTGGTAAAAAAGAAAACCTAATTTTCCCAACTTCTTTAGAGTTCACACAAGAAAACATGTTTTGGAAGCAATTTTAATTGTTACTTCACGACCATTTTCAGTAACAGTTTATTTCCCTGAAGGACAATATGTGGTATTACACCTAATTTTACCCAACAGCATTATTTCAGTCTAATGGTTCTCTCTAGACTTTTTTGCTATTGAAGAGAAATCTTTATTGAATAGAAATCTGAGAATTTTTGCTGAGGAACATTATCCTTAAAAAATTTGAATTATTAATGAAAATATAATTTACATGAAATTTTATCCTAGTAGATTCTCATGATGGAATTCTCTCTACTTCTGTGTTTGATTTTATGCAGCTGTCACAACCCGCTCCAGGTTATCTAGCGTAGACCACAAATATTTTTTGCCTGCTTTAATTTATCTAATATATAGAACAAAGAAGAGCAAAAAGACTCTAACATACCTGAGCTTCTGGTTGGAGAAAAACTGTATATGTCTGATCCCTGCTATCACCCAGGCTGGCTTCAGTTTCACTGAATGCATAAATTGTACTCTCATGACAAGATCCTCAAATATTTATTGTTTCTGAAGACAGAAATACTTTCCATTAAGATGTGTTTCTTAACAAGTTTTCACAATAATTATAGCCTCCTTTTTTTCCCCCTCATTGGATTCTTGCAAGTTCAAAACCAAGGACACAAACTTTACTGCAGTAATCCACATTTTTGCTGTTTCTATTTATGAACCTGAAACAAAAGCATTTTGATACTTTGCAGATCATTTATGCATGTCTGCTGATAGAAATATTTAAATTTTCTTCTAATCTTCAAAAGGCTTCAGCAAAAAGTGGCTAAAAAAGGATGGGGGTGTTGAACCCTACAAAGCCTAGATCCTAACAATTCCTTCATAAAAATAATTTTAAAAAAATTTTTAAAAGGTGGTGTTTTTCCTAATAATAGAAGAGTCTTGATTTTTATGCCTGGTGGAAAGTTGCCATTTATCCATCTGTCCCTCTGAGGGGTAGTATTTCCAGTAACTTTTTGATATAATACTGTGATGTATTGTATTTTTCTTCACCTCCACAGAGGTGAAGAAAAATGCAATAATGCTTCACTGACTTAGAGGAACATCAGCAGATACAAACAAACAAACAAAAAAAGTTTATTACTACAGAATATAAAAAGCTGTGCTATTTTATCTTCTTGTTTTTCAGATATCAATGCATGTGGAGAAGGAGATATATGTACCAAGCCAGACAAGAGAAAAACCTGTAGATGCTAAAATTGTAATAAAATTCTCAGGGCTACCAACCCCCTTTTTTACAACACTTTTCTTGGAAGGAAAATCTAGGGCATCCTTTTATGATGGCTTTTCACAACATTTTATTGCCTGTACTCACTTGAGTCTAACACACATTTTATAAAAGCAGTCAAACCACTGGTGTATTCATTTTCTCCACTACATTGGTGACACACTGTAGTTTATTTTAACACAGGGTGGATACATTTAAGTATGCACAAATTTTAGTATTGTTATTCCAAAGGTGCTATTCTACCTTGTATTCTCATGCAGCAGTTAAACTTCAGTTTGATCCCTAGATTTAAGGTTTGAAAAGTTCTTTCCAAACCCTCTAGTGGCACTTTCCCACATCTGTATTTTTTCTCATCTTAGAGATGCCTGACTAGTATTCTATCATAGGGCTAAGAAGAAATGCTATTAGCTGCCAAAACTGGTTTGTTTTTTTTTTTTTCAGTAAATACATATGCATGTTCTAAAGAGTAACCAAGAGAAACAGGACTTGGAAAAAAGCTGCTTATTCTTTTCAGTTTTTGGCATTGCTGTCACATTTGCTTATTTAGTTATATGTATTTGCTATATTGTTAAAAATAAAAACCAGTTAAAAGGTTGTTTTGTCCTTCAGTCTCTATACATAGGACAGCCCTTCTGCAGAGATCCCTTTATAAGCAGATGCCTAGTTCCATGTGTTTATACACTATGGCTTTGAGTTAATTCAAGATAGCTTTTATGCCCATTTTTATTTGTTCTGGGGAGAAAATATAAAATCATAGAATTATAGGAAAGTTTGAGTTGGAAGGGACCTTTAAGATCATCTAGTTCCAAGTCTCTTGCCATGGGCAGGAACATCTTCCCCTAGTCCAGGTGGCTCAGAGCTCCATCCAACCTGGCCTTGAACACTGCCATGGATGAGCCATCCACAGCTTCTCTGGGCAACCTGTGCCAGTGCCTCACCACCCTCATTGTAAAGAATTTTTTCCCAATATCTAATCTAAACTTACTTTTAGTTTGCATGGACTCCCCCTTGTCCTGTCCCCACATGATCTTGTAAAAAGTCCCTCTCCAGCTTCCTTACAGGCTCCCCTCAGGTACTGGAAGGTGTCCAGTAAGGACACCCCAAAGCCTTCTCTTCTCCAGGATGAACAATTCCAATTCTCTCACCCTCTCCCTTGTAGGAAAGGTGCTCTATCCCTCTGATCATCTTGGTGGCCTCCTTTGGACTTGCTACAAGAGGTCCATGCCTTTTTTCTGGACACCCCAGAGCTGGATGCAATATTCCAGTTGGGGTCTCACCAGAGCAGAGTAGAGGGACAGAATCTCTCCCTGCCCTGCTGCCCACGGGGCTTTGGATGCAGCCCCGGACAGATCTGTGTTTCTGGGCTGTGAGTGCCATGGCTGGGTCATGCCCAGCCTCTCACCCACCAGCACCCCCAAATCCTACTGGGCAGGGCTGCTCCCAGTCTGCCCATCCCATAACCTGGATTGAATCTGGGGCTTTCCCCAAACCAGGTGCTTATAGATTATTGTTGTTCTAACAAAACCAGATAAATAATCCATTAGAAACCTTACAAATATTTTAGTATCCATAGATGTTTATATTTAGTGGATATAATTTAGCCCTTAAAAGTCATACTTACATTTAATGGTGTATTTGGGCTTTTGTGTTTGTTAGTTGGTTTTGAGTGTTTTTGTTTTGTTTTTTCCAAAAAAAAAATCAAGATGGGATTTTTTTTTTTGCTCATAACTGCATACTTGATTTACTTTTCTGCTACATAATAGAGGAAAATATTTCACAGTTTGGACAAGTGGAAACTTTTACAAAATTTTAAATTTATTCTGGAGATATGAATATGAGGCAAGGTATCACTGGTTTGTACCTACTTGTCAACTGACTATTTAAGTCAAGTATAAGCGGTTAAATTTTATCTCTGAATTCAGCCACAAACTCCCATTGAACTATGGCAAGAATGTTTCTCAAATACAAAAATGCCTCTTCCTTTGCTTGCCCCGCTTCCCACCCCCAGTAGTCAATTTCCTACACTCATCAATATTAGCAGTAGCAGCTACACATTAACTTTTTTTTTTTTTACACTCTGAAAAGAGGCAACAAAGTTAAAACAACCCAGAGAAATTTTCACTTGGTCTTTTAAATTGAACATGTTAATGGGTTGTAAATATTTGCTGTGAAATGGCACACACCTTTCCTGCAGGCTACCATAGAGCTCATTCCAGGTGTGTTTGGGGAGCTGCCACTTGTGCTTTGTTGCAGAAATCAGCTCTAGTACTTGTCACTGGGGGTATATTATTAGCATTTTAGTTTATTTATACAACTGTTCTTCATAACTACTTCTTCCCAGCATCTGGATAAGTGGCAGATTAAGCATAACTCCCTTTTACAGTTTTTTTGCCCTGCAGTAATTGTGCACAACTTTATTGAGTCAGCCACGATGAGGAATGGTTTCATGACATACTCCACCTAGAATAGCTCACAGGGTCTGAGCCCTCACCTGCAGAAACCCAGCTGGGCACCAGCTCAGAATCACAGAATGGGTCAGCCTGAAAGGGAGCACAGTGGGTCACCTGCTCTTTCCATCACAAGTCATTAACTCACCTCTTTTCAGCAAAGAGTACATCAATCAGATGTCCTAAAGTAATTGAAATTAGAATATGACCAGTGGGTCATCTGGTCCAACCTCCCTGCTCAGTCAGGGTCACCCCAGAGCACATGGCACAGGATTGTGTTCAGATGGTTCTGGAATATCTCCAGTGAGGAGCCTCCAGAGCTTCTCTGGGCAGGCTGTTCCAGTGCACGGTCACCTGCCCAGTAAAGTTCTTCCTCATGTTCAGGTGGGGCTTCTGTGCCTCAGTTGCTGCCCATTGCCTCATCACCTGAGCCTGGTCCATCCTTTTGGCACCCTCCCAAGATATCTATACACATTGACGAGGTCCCCTGTCACTTTGGCACTCTCCCAAGATATCTATACACATTAACGAGGTCCCCTGTCACTTGTCTCCTCTTGAGGCCGAGCAGAGCCAGCTCCCTCAGCCTTTTCTCGAAGGAGAGATGCTCCTTCATCTCCTTCGCTGCCCTCCGCTGCACCCATTCCAGGAGCTCCTTGTCTCCCTTGCACTGAGAGGAGCCCAAAACTGAACACAGACCCCAGGTATCCCTCAGCAGGGCCGACGAGAGGAGCAGGATCACCTCTCTGACTTGCTGCACGGCCGGACTCCCTAGTCCTTGGCCACTCGGGCAGCCCGGAGCGGGACGCCCCTCCCGCGGCCATGCCGCCCCGCAGGCTGAGCCGGCGCATCCATCGCTCGGCGCTCGGCTGCCGGCCCTGGTTGCCGGGGCGGGCCCGCCCGCAGCGCCCGATCCCGGCCCGCGGCGGCGGACGCGGCCTCCCGGCCCCATGGACGGGGACAAGGTGAGCGGCAGCGCCGGGAGAGCGCGGCAGGGCCGGGGGACAGCGCTGCAGCCTCGACTGCTGCCCCCGAGAACCCCCGCGGCTCTGCTGGGGCCGGCCGGGTCGCTTTGTTTGGTCGGCACGCGGTGAATCCCCCTGCAAGAGGCGTAGCGAGGGAATCCATATCCCGAGGCTGAGGGGGAGTTGTACCAGCCCCTCATCCTCCTGCAGAAGGGGATGGCTGGTTACGGAAATACCCCTTGTTTCACCTTCTAGAAAAAAGGGTGTTTAATAATTGATGCTCCTGTAACCGCTAATTGCCGGGCTTTAGTTCTTCGGGAACACACGTAACTCCTGCATTAAGGTGTTCAATTATTGAAGGTTTGTAGAACTCCGGAATAAAGGAAACAAAACCACATGCGCGTGCTAGCATCAATTACTGGGTGAGGTTTTCACTGGCTAAAGCAGACGTGCCAAAGCGGTGAGCTGTGATGGAAAAGTTCAGCTTTGATCTGAAATATCTCAGGTGTGTCGCTGTGGGAGTGCTAAAGAGCCAGAGGCAGGAGCAGCCACACGGAGTGAGGAACCCTCCTTTTGCCGCTTCTATCAGCCGTGCTCTTACCTGTTTGAGGGCTCTCAGATTGGCAGCTCGTGCTGGAAATAAGAAAGATAAATGTTTACATGCAAAAAATAAAGTACTTTTCTCTGCCTTAAAAATGAAAGACTGAGTTTTTTCTTACTATTCTTCTGTTTCTTTAGAATCACAATTATCTGAGTTCTTAAATTGGTTAAAAACATGTTCTGAAAACCTCTTATCTTTCTAGTTATGAGTGAAGAAACAAACCCCTGTCGATCTCTTTTAAAGTTTATCTAAAGCAACAAGTTTTCTTTTTCCACTGACTGCTTTATCTTTAGATTGAAGGTCAGATTCTTAACTGGTAAAAACGTTCATAGAACTTTTTGAGTTCAGTAAATGTGTGGCATTTCATGTGAGCTGAATGCTCTCAGGTCTATGAATTAAGCTAAACCCCAGTGCCATTTAAGTAACAAATCTTAATCTGGATTTAAATGAGTATATAAGTACTTCTAAATTAGCAGACAGGTGAGGAAGTTTAATAAATCCTTTGAAAGTTTGTTTGAAACATTATTGTGTGGACATATACTTACAGAGGGACAAAGGACTCAACCCTTTATAAAATATCTCATTTTCCCTGTTTGTTTATTATACTTCTGCAAAAGCAGAGATTTAAGTAGAAAATCATAGAAAAAAGCAACAGTTTCTGGTTGTGGTGGGCAGGTGAAAACTGCAGGCCCCAGAAAAGTGACAGATGCATATTATTGGGTGCCAGAGAACCACCTGTGAATGTGTGCTGTGTGCTTTTTGCCTCAGCTTTGAAATAAATCTGTAGCAGCCTCATCTGATGTTCTCTGTTTTTCATGCTGAGTTTATGCTATTTACATCATTAGCAATCTTTGTTTGCTGATACATACCTAAATATTGTCTAAATCCAAAACATGATTTTAAATAGGTTACTGTTTGGGACTATAATACAGCATTCTGCTTTATTCTCATCCATGTCCTCCCTTCCAGCTTAACATTCATACAAGTTCTGTTGAGTTTCTTAGGCTTTGTTAAATCTTGACTTAAGAAAATTCTTATGTTTATTTTCTTCCACCAGTGCAGCTCATCATTACCATATTTATCAATGATTATTTTGTTAATCTTCAGTAGCTTTTGCCAAGTCTAAATTTGAGAATAAGGATAGCCTGATCATGTCACTTTGGATATGGTCATCATCCTCCAATGAACTAGTTCAAATATTCAATAGATTAAAATTCCTCATTTCCCTTAGTGATCTCAAACAATATGAATTTTTATTAAGTCTTTATAACAGTGGTCAAGCAGCAAAGTGGAGGAGTTCTGCAAATGCAGATAGAAGAAATATAACTTATTTTATTAGGGAGCACTCTAGTGAAACAATCGTGTACTTTGATTAGTTTCATTATCTTTTTGCTTTTTACCTTCAATGCTACATACTAATATTTCATGTGCAGTCAACTTACACATGCAGTCTGAGCTTCAGGCTTCTTCCAGGTCCAGGAAGGTGAGATTTACTGCAAATAGGTGTTAGAGCTAAATTAAATTATTGTTTGCATGATCCTTTCAGTGAGACTTGCCACTTGTACTTTGATCCTTTCCTTGGAAATGTGATTCATTGTTAAATGATTTACTTCTCTCTGCAAATTGGTTACTTAACCACTTGGTTATTTACTTGATTATGCTTTTCTGTTCTAGAAAAGAACCAAAGAAGATACTTGGAAAGCAGAAGAACTTAGGAAACATCTGAAGGTGGGTATATTTTATTTCTGCTAGCCTTGATGTTAAGCTGCCTTACAGCACTAGAATTTATTGGTGGTCTAAAGATAAAGAGTTACTCTTTGTTCTAACTTAGATAAATGGAAAGAGTGCATTGTTATATTATCACACAGCAGTCAATGGGGTCTGATTTGCTGGTCAAATCCAAGTGACAGCTCTGCTTTATATATATTATTCACTTTCCTAGAATGTATATTATCTATTGTATTTATTATCATCATCTGTCATGTTTGTTTTGTGGTTTTAAACTGGTGAATTACATTATCCCCATGTCAAATAGGCATTCAGGCTGCAGTCAGCTACATCATTGATATTTACATTAAATTTGTGTTGTATTTTTTAAAAGCTGTTTTCCGATATGTGTTATTGTTATTCAGTTTGTTAGGTTTTTCTCAATAAGCACAGACATAGTGTTAGTATTTACAAAGTAAACCTAGAACTATATCAGCATTTTAATACCATTTGGGAAATTAAATACATATTTAGTAATCCAGCAAATTTTTTCCACATGAATATACTCCTATCAAAATATATTACTGAATTATAACAATAAATTTTTAATTTTATTTCAGGCAGCACTACCAGATAGTCAAAATGAAGATCAAAAACACAGAGAAAAGAAACTGCAGAGAGAGAGGAGCGTTCATGACATAGACCCTTACAGATATGAACACAGAGGCAGAGAGAAGAGCAAGGAGAGAACCAGAGAGAGAGAGAGGTTTAAATCCAGTGAAAGGGACAGAGATAAAAGGAGAGAGAGAGAAAGGGGAAAAGAACACCAGAGAGAAGACCGAGAGAGACACAAAGATAAGGTTCAAGAGTCGTGGTTGGAGGAGAGACACAGTGTACTAAAACATAAAGACCGGGACACTGACAGAGAACGAGACAAAAAGCACAAGACGTATGAGATAATAGATCCACTAAATTATCTGAAATCATTTGAAGGAAGAGATACAGAACATCACAGAAGAAGAGAAATCAGGCATCGTTTGGGTAAGTAACTTTGGGTTGCTGTTGTACTTGGAAATATTTGATAATTAGATAGGAATACTCTGAAACCATACCCCATCTGTGCAGAGAGGATAAAACAAGCTGGTGTGAGTACCTGCTGGCATGTTTTATTTTGATGCTTGTAAAACAATTCAGATGTTTGTTTCCCTTCCTCTGAGGAGAGGATGGATGTCACTGGTTTGGCTGGTCAGTGCCTAGACACTCTGTCCTGAGTGATCCCTTCACTTGCAGGGTGATTGCTGAAATCAGTAGCACGTGTCATTACTCTTACCATGACACAAGACTGGAGGGATTCATTAGGAGAGAAGAAGGAGTAACCAGCTTTGGAGAGAGAATTTCAACAGAATTCCTTTTTATAAAGATCTTATGTAAGAAAAAACACATTGCTAAAATCCTATTTTCTACATGCTAGAGTTAATTATTTACAGAGTTGGAATATTATAAAATCTGTTCCCTAATTTATACATCTGTTTTCTAGAGGAGGAAAAAGCAAGAACTGAAGAGCGAGAAAGAAGACACAAAGCACAGAAGGTAAAGGAAATTAGAGAAGTGTTTAAATAACAGGATAAGATAAAATTGTAGAATAATGAAGAAATTGGATCAGACTGTGTTTCCCAAGAAATCTAAGAGATGCATAGATAGTAAGGTGATGACTAGTGTACAAAACAAAAACAAAGTATATCTCAGCTACCCGATTTTAATTCTCTTTTTTTCTCTTTTATTCTCTTTTTTTATTTTATTCTCTTTTTTTTAAGTAAACATGAAATAAAATTTTCATAGCAAAAAATGCTTACTTTTGGTACAGCTACATCAAAAGTTTCCATCTGCTATTTATGCCCTTATTGCAAGGGTAATTGATGAGTGTACGTCCTACTTTAGATCACCTCATAGACAATTTTTTGTGTGAAGAGCATATAATTCAAAGAATTTTCTGTAGCAAAGTGTGCAGTGTCCTAGAAGAAGCACCAGGATCTCAAGTGCAGCCATAATTTGAAACTTGTTATCATAGGAAATGAAAAAAATGGCTGGAAGATCCATATGACACAAAGATTAGGTACTTAAAATTCAATCATGGTCAAATTTTAATTGTCAATTGACCATTTTAATGGTCAAATTTGGATAGATTTGTGAAGATAGAACAGTCTTGAAGAAGTTTTTAAACATTAAATATTTTTTTCCTCTTTGCAGGATAATGATTTAAGAAAGCAAATTGAAAAATTTTTGGCCTACAAAGTTGAAGAAGGTGAACGTGTACACAAGTTTGAGAAACATCAAGAGTTGGATAAAGAGAGAGAAAGAAAACACAGAGAAAAAAAAGAACATTCTGCTGGGACAGAAAAAGAGAGGCTTTCTAAAGAGAAAAGTTATAAACATTATGGAAGGGAAGAGGAAGAAAAACATAAATCAAAGAGATCTAAAGAAAAATCTTCCCATGGAGACAGAGAAAGGCCAGCAGCAGAAGCTGATGAGAGAGTAAAAAGTAGAGAAAAGGAAAGAAAGAAATATGATCTAAGGGTAGGTTTTGCTAAAACATTACCTTATCACTTATTTTAATTATTAGTATATTGTCAATAGGGGAATGATAAAAATGCTAGGATTTTAAGTCAGCATTTTCTGAAATTTGAGGCTAAAGTGGTAGATGAAAACCCTACATCTGCATTTAAGTATGCTAATTCAGAATTGATTCCTTCCATAAAATTTGAACCAAAAAAAAAGCCTATATGTTAGAAACATCTTCTGTTCATAAAATTCTTTCTTGTTATGACTTTTGAAATTTTTGCAAACATTTCAAAGTGGAGATGTCTTAAGGCTTGAGGTCCATTAAAGTTTATTGGCTGCCTTTATAGCAAAAAAGATTTTAATAGATTCTACTTTTATGTAGCTCCCTCTGAAGGGAGCTCATCTATCCAACTCATAAGTAGGCAAGTGAATATAGACCCTTTATATTTGTGGGGTTTGCCTCTACTTCTGAAGCCATAGGATATCTTTTAAGTTTCTAATACAGAGCATGATTTTATATCCTAGAGACTTAATCAATAATTTTTCTTTTTTTACTGATTTTTTTAAGTATTTATTCAACAAGACTGAGAGAAAGAATCTCTAGTAATTTGTAACTCTTAAAATCAAATGAATTTTCTGTAGACATATAGACATACAACAGTTGAGATGGTCTTGGGTAGTTTCTTCTGCTGCCTAAAGAGTGAAGATGTACAAGCTTCTGAAGTAAAAGTTCAGAAATATATTTTCTAGTGGCAATATGAGTAATTTTCAGTGTAGGGGCCCTCCATGAGTGATTCCTGTAACTGACTGACTGTAGCAGACAACAAAAGTCTATCAGGGGCTTGCTCAATGTTTGACTTCCTTGGAAATGTACTCAGGCTGCTGTTAGAGAGCACACACACTGATGCTTCTGTCCCAGAGTTATATTTTGTTTTCTGTTTCTGGTCTGATAGAGACAAAGACCTTTGTCTTAAACAACCTATTGAATACATTTCTAAACTTAAGCAAACCTTCATAATACAGAATTTAAGATTCAAGTCCCTTTACTGGGGATTAAAAGTGCCTGAGACTGTTCTTTGTTCCTCCATCCAGTTTGTGTGAATTGTAGTACATACTGTTAAAGTCTCATTTTTTGGAACAGGCTGGCCACAGCCTTCCAAGGTCAGCCCTTAGGCCCTACCAGACTTTGAGAGCATCTTCCAAGCAATGACTGAAATAAAAAATAGTCTGTAATTGAAACAATTCATTAGCAACCTTTTTTGTTGTTTGATGAAAGTACTACTAATACAGGGTCATATACATATTCCCTCCCAGTATTTCTGACTCATGAATATTGTGACTTCTTTTACAGAATAGTGAATACAAAAAGGAGGAGAGGATTCAAGAAGAAATGAGCCATCAGCTTGTAAGGTAAATTCAGAGATTTAAAATAATTACATACTAGATGGTGTCTACAAAGATTCAGTCACCACCAAACCAATAAGCATAAATTCTTAATCTCACATATCTGGGGATAATGTTTTTTCATAGGCCCAATAATACAGCAGTTACCAAAAAATTTGTGTGTTGCCTCTAAGATGATTCAGATAAAAAATGCATGTATTTATATTCCTTTAACTATTTTTCTTCATAAGGGTAGCAAGAGATCTTTTTCAGTCCTTGTAAACTACATATATATTAATCTGGACACTTAGTTTTGGAGATAGAAATGCTGTATTTTACCACCTGGAAATTCACTGTGTAGTCATGTGGACACATGTAGGTTTCATGATGAACTACACAGGACTCTATTTTGTTGTTTAGTTTAATTAGAGTATCAATATTCAGCTCCTCTCCTAGATGGTATCTAAAATATTATATTTATATATATATAGCAAGTTTGCAGTTGAATATGAAAGGAAGAGTTCCAGATACCCTCAGTAGGATCAGTTCAAGTTTGGCATTATGTTTCTAAGTTTTATTACTAGCAAATAGAAATCTTAGAGAAGTTTCCTGTATATATTAGTATTTAGTTCTTTAATTCTCGAGGCTTATAAAATTCTTACACAACTTTCTGAGGTCTAATTCTTTGGGTACATGGTTGGTTGCAATTCTCACTCTTAGACCCCAGTTTAGCTTCCTGGCTCAATACAGGTCTGAGCTGTTTGCTTCTGGGGACACAGGCAGGGAGGTCACTACCAGTGGCTGAGTATTGTTAATGTTAAGCATGGGACAAACCACTTTGGCTGAAGTGAATTTGTGAAAGTGTGAACCTATGCAAAACTGAAAAATTAAATATTTCAGAATACACGTGTTGAGATGCTGCCTGGCAGCAGTGCTCAGCTGTGCCAGCAGTGTTGAATATTCAGGCAGTGTTTTGAAGCTGTTGCTGCTGGGGCTGTGGCTGAGTCATTGTTTGTGCATAGAGTTTAGCCATTCCTGGATGGCAGGGAAGGCAGTATGGTTTGGTGAGATGTCATGAAACCCTGGTTCAGCTTCAAGCACTGTTAATGTTGAATCACTCCAATTTGTTATGACATGATCCAGACAAATTTTAATTTTTATTGTTGCCTTTTCCTATGTTGGTCAATCCCAACAGCAGTATATGCAAGTACTCACATAAGAAGTAAAAATATTCTCTTCTTGAAGTTTGATACTCTCTACTTACTCTCTATGTATAAAACAATCAAATAGATTTTTGAGGAGCAAAACTTGTTGTTGATTTGCTCCTGCTCTCTGATACAACCCTCATTGTATTGTCCCCATAAATAAGACCCCTGAATGAAAAAACAGGTTTGAAATCAGTCTTTGATTTTTAGCTTTTGAGCATATTGCACCAATCTGATCTTGATCTCTGGTTTGCTGCAGATATTAATACAAGTGATAAATGTGTGGAGTTATGAATTTTTTTCCTCACTACTTTTCTTGCCTTTTGATGCAATTATAGGTGTCAAATTTGGACAAAGTTTCTCAATTCTTTACTGGTTAATCACTTGGTTGTTTCATTATCTTTTTGTATCATAGATATATGTAAAAATACTTGTAGAAATATTTCAGTTTAGTGGACATTTCTAACTGTTTTTTCTTTTTCAGGAAAAAAGCCTTGGGTTGTTTTTACTAAAACAAACAAAATCCACAGAAAACAAAACTGAAGTAGAACTGCTTTCTTATGAGTTTGCCAATAAAATTGTTTTTCTCTTTTTGAATAGAACTGTAAAAGATAAAGGAAAACTCTTTGGAACAGAGGACATGGACACAAGACAAGAGGTAAAACTAAGGAAGAGGGAATTATTTTTATATTTTGAAATTATTTATTTTAATATTTCTAAATGGACCTGTTCAGATAGAACCAAATTTTTAGCAAGTCTGAAGCTGTATAGACTTGGGTTTATTTGGAAGAGTCTGTGCAGATACAGCCCAGCTCTACCATAAAATTTTTAAGAACTTTTGTGATATTTTCAACTCATTGATTCAGCTCATCTTTAAGTGTAAATTTCTGTGGTGAGGACCTAAAGTTCATTTCTAGTTTGTGGAGAGAAATAGGCTGTTCAGTTCTCTTATATTTGGTCTCCTTTTCCATTATCTTCTCTGTCTTCATTGACAATAGGAGGCAACACAGGAGGGAGAAATTCCTACTTAAGACCTTACTCAACAAGAACACTGAAATTCTAGGGATTTGCATTCTATGTTGTTGATTTTTTTTGTTGCTCTGAGTGCCACAGCCTTCAAGATACTCCAGCATAATTTCCTAATCCTGCTTTGTATTGACAATATATAGATTTTCTCTATAAATTCTTGAAAGTAGGAACCCAGACAATACTTACAGGTGGAGATTTTTAGTGTGTAAAAACCGTATTTGTACCAGATGCATCTGCATTATTAATAAAGCTGACAGCCTTGTAGGCATTTTTTGAGATGATCATAGGTAATAAAAACTACAAAGTAGCCTAAAAGCTAATAAACACTCACCTTTGTTGAGTGTGTTACTAAAGGGGTCTGAATGGAATAAGGATTTATTTAAAAATCATATGAATTAAACTATATTAATTACTGCTGAGTATCTGCAACCCTGCAGGCAGAAGAAATCAGAGAAATTTCTCACAACCTAAGTTATACTGGGGGATTCAGTCTGTTAATAAAACACTGCAAATGTTGAAACCAGGAAAGTTGCCATAAATAAATGGCATTATTTTAATCAAGTTAATAGTCTAGAGAAAGGAAATGTGTTTGAAGTTATTGCAGGGATACCATAAATCTTTTTCCATATAAATAAAGTAGAGGATTCAATGTTAGCAAAATTGTTTACATATAAAAATTATCTTGTCTTCCTGTTACATCCATGTCTCTGCTTTCCTGGTTTCAACATTTGCACTATTTTATTAACAGAGTGAGTCCTCCAGTATAACTTAGGTGTAGGGATAATTTTGTCTAGTCCTCTAAAGGGTAGGGCAATCTTATTTTGTTGTTAGAACCATCAATGAAGTTGTAGGCAACACAGCAGTTTTTATGTCTTTTCCAATAAAAATACTGTTAGAAAAACAGTTGGTCTTCCCAAGATGAGGCTGAGGTCTGTTTTTCTTCCTGTACTATTAGTTTAATTCAGTAATTAGTGCTTGATAATATAATTTTCTTTATCTGTATAAACTACATATGCTATATGTTTGCTTGAAAAATGTAGAAATATCTGAGAATAGCAACTATTAATCTATTGTATGCTAAGATTTGGCAGATAAGAGATTTTTTGGGGGGAAGATTATTTAATTGTTTCATTTATTTTTCTGATTTAGGAAATGAAAGATACACACATCTCTAATCCAGACACAGGACTTAAAGATTTTTCACTGAATTATGAAGATGACTTTGAAGTAAGTAAAAGTATACAGCTGTCTGTCTGAAGTAATTCTTAAGTATCAAAATAAAGAATAACTTTTTTCACAGAAATAAACAGGATGTTTCATGGCTTTTAGTTATTTCTTTGGTGACTGTGACCTTAATGTGGCTAACAGTAGATAGTGAGTAATTAAAATGTTATGTAGAAACTCTCTGCTATATATTTAGTTAGTTTTCGTCAGAGATTGGGAACCAACTTTTGTTTTTTCAGTTGAAGTTTTCACAAAATATTTTCTCTGCCATTGTGGATTTCGATTATTTAAATTACTTTCTGTGAAGAATGCTGAATTATTTAAATAATCAGAGCTAGTAATTTCAGATAAAAAATAAAAAGTGCCTGTTCATTTATCATTGAAAAAAATATCATAGGAAAAAGGTATTGACACATAGCATTCACTTCACTAATTTGTTTAATTTAATTCCCTTTTTTAGCTCTCTTTTGTCTACTTTAAAGTTATTGAGATACAAAAGTGTGTGGGATGTGCTTTCATTGTGAGCTGAACTAGAATCATCTTTGTTCAGTGAGGGTAGAATTCATCTCCCCTCATGGCAGGAGTGATGATTTCCACTGTTGAACTGGTCACTGCAGTAGCCCTTTACCATTCAGTGAAGAGAAATTAGCACATTTAAGACTTGTTCATACGTGTTAGGTGATTATTTTAGCATGTCATGAGCTGTCTTAGTTTGAGAATTTGTTAAAGGATGACCCTTAGGCATAGACAGGGAATGTGGCAGTTTAGTAAATGTGAGCCTGCCATTAAAGAACAGCTTGAATTAAAACTGTCAAATAAACAACTTCATACATCCCTGAAGCATTTATGCCACTGAACACTGTTATTTTATTTCTTTAAAGAACACATAATTCACCTAAACTTACAGTGTCTGCTTTAGGATACTAAATAAAAAGACTATTTTGGGCACTGTAGAACAACATTGAGATTATCTTCTCTTGATTAAAATTACTGCAGAATCAAGAGATGCTGTTTTCTTTCCAGTTATTTTAGAATGCCTTTCAATCAGAGGATTTATAGATATCTGTATGAGGTTTTTATTTTGACATTTTATAATGTCTGTAAAAGATCTTGAAAAATGCATCTGTAGTCTGTGTTTACCAGGTATTGAAAGTTCTGTTGATTTCAAAGGTCTATGAAGAGGATTTTGAAGGTGATGAAGACAAAAGTGGTGAAGTAGGAGATGCAGAAGAAAATCTAAGAGAGGTTCAATTTTCCAGAACATCAGACATTGAAGAAATTCAAAGAGCAATTACTGCAGAAAATGATAGAATTTTTAATCCATTGCCAAAGAAACTGGAAAATGAAGCAAAAGAGCCAGTCATGGGTATGTGACTAGATACCAGCCTTTTTATATTAAATGTATGAGTAACACATACAACTTACAAATCAGCTGGCCACTTTTTCTAACAGTCTGCCTAAAGACCAAAATCTGGTCCTCAGGATGAATCATGTAGATTGTGGTAAGCACTGTAACATCCACATTACTAAATGATTCATAGGCATTACTAATCATTTAAATTGTGAAATATAAAAAGTACAGACTGACATTTAATACTTCTTATTTTGGGTAAGAGGAGCATATGAGAGTCTGGATTTTGAAAACTTGAGGAGTGCTGGAACAGTCTGGGGCTTCCGCTGGCATTAAATTCACCTTTTTCTTTTAAGCAAAGTTGAAGCAACTGTTCTGGAGGGAAGGCAAGAAAAATATCAATACTACTCAAGTATATAGCACTTTATCACTTTTAAATGCAAGCTCTTTCTGAAATGCCTGGTATTCAGTTGATCTGACACATGTGAGTTCCAGAGGTGCTTGTTTAAGTACAGTTGTGGTTGTCCTTTGAAGTCTGCACTGAAGTGAACAACCACATAGAATCATTGTGCAAAAGAATATTAAATAGCTTTTTAGTCTGGTTCAAAGGTATTACAGAAAGGAAGAATAACATGAAGTTTCTGTAAGTCTTTACAGTATGCCTTAAAGGTCTTTTCTAGCCTGGAAGAGTCTCTGACTCTGTCAGTGGATTTTCAGTTAATGCTCATTGCAGCAGGAACCAGCATACTGTAAGGTGAATTTCTTCTTGTAGAAGATTTATGCAATTATTATTTATCTAGTGAACAATACAGAATCGATAAAGATTTTTAAATTTCAGAATTGTAACACTTGGTGGTTTATTCTTAATTACACAACACATTCTTTTTTTGATGAACTTTTGATCTCGTTTGCTTAAAATGGTGGTTGATCAGTCTGGCAATTATTTTTATAAGATAAAAAGCATTTTACAAGTATTGCCTAAAAAGGCAGTCATCCTTTGAGAAAGTGAAGTACCATTGGCAGGAAGTTTGATCTTAAGTTCAATTAGCTACAACCTAGCCAGGAAAGGGAGTAAGATAGATGTGCCATCAGTTGTTGTAGTTGATCTGTTAACCGTGGCTTTTCAAGGAAGTTTTCAATGTTTTCCTTATTCATCTAAGGATGTTAGTTAAGCCTGTGTTGATGAGGTTCTCCTCTCCCTGAGCCCTGAGCTCTTACTCAGAGGTGTAGTGTGCACATGGTGAAGTCTGTGTGACTTGAATGCAATCTTTAGAACTGATCACACTGTACACAGGGGAACAAGGCACCTGCTGATGGAAGGAGAAAGAAAGAGACTTTCTGCATAAGTCTTCTAAAGTAAAAATTTCACTGCTCAGTCATTTTGAATTGATTGATAAAGAACCATTGTAAGGACCATATGCTGGCCCATTACTGATGTTAAACTCTTTTTACTAAAAATGGTGATAGAGCACTTTGTGTAACATGTGAACCAGGAACTTTCAGTAGCTGTGTTGTAACAAATCTGTTACTTTTTAGACTTACTGCTTAACATTTTCATGCACTTTTAAGTGTGAACTGTAACACTGTGTTTTACAATATCACAGAAAGGCAAGATTGTTCTGTCAGAAGCTCTTTTTCTGGAATATTCATGGATTTCCAAATGGCAAACCAAAGACAAAACAGCCGAAGTGTGGCCAGTAAGCAGAAGTAAGTGTATTTTAAATAATCCACAAAAAATGGCAGCTCACTATGTGAGATGCAGTTTTTTTTCATTATATTTGAAGTTTGTGAATTTTATAAACTTGAGTCTTATGGAATCAAATACTTTATTGACTAGCAGTAATTAGTTTTTAAGTATATATAATTTACAGGTATTTCTTCAAGTCATTTTGTAAGAGAAATGTATCTATATATCAGTTTATATGCATAATTTTATTACAGAATGTGTTGCCAGGATTGTAATTTCTTTGTGTAATTCTTCAGTCATTTAATTAGATATTAACTTAAAGTACTAAAGAGCAAGCCTTTTAACTACCATCAGGTCTCTGCAGAACTGTAACTTATTGAAATAATCAAGAATATATGGTGCATATAGTTGCCAAATATAGCACATTCCCTTTCAGGGATAACATCACTTTCTGTAAAAAACATGTTATTGCTGATCTAAAATTGATCTGGATTTGAGATACCTAAGACATCTCTGTATTTTAAAGAAACAAATTGATGCCTGCTTTTTGTGGAACTTGACAGAAGCTCCAGATTTGTCTGAAGCGCCGTATATATCTCCAGTTTTCTGTTACAATGTTTGGATGCATAAAGCAATGTTATTAAATGTTATTGTTAATACCAGACTCCACTGTTTCATAGCTTCACATCAGTGGCTAATTTTCACATAAGGGAGATTTTATTGTCTAAGTTATTTAATTTACATTGCCTAAACTATATACTCAAATTTTACACAAGTTCATTGTCTAGGCTTCCTCTCTAGACTGTAGAGACAGATTAAGAAACTCACAAAGGCATCTCTGGAGAACTGCCTTCTGGAATGTTTGTCAGCCTCTGCTGATTAAGTACCATGACTGATTATGACTATGTTTATAACTCTGTGTGTATACTGACAGCATACACAGCCTGAAGATAATGAGCATTTTCATGGGAAGAGGAAGGAGTTGTGGAATTTAATGTTGTGATAATACATTACTACCATTAATAGACTGTAAGCATCCCATGAATAAGTTGTGGCACTTGGGAGTTGTAAATCATAAATACAAACTCATTAGTTTATTTTAAGGATTTATCTGCATGTATCATTAAGTTTAGAAACTAGTAAGCAAGTTTCATATGTTTGAGTTATATCTCAGCAATCTATGCCCATGTTTGTGAAGAGATGATACATTAGGAAGCGCAAGTTAAACTAAAATGTGGGTAAGAATATGCAATAGATGTCATCAAGTAGCAGAAAGGAGATGTGAAAATTGTCCTTATGAGTAAAGAAAAATTCACTTTAAAATACTGATGAAATTCTAGCTCTTGTTGCTCTAGTCTTTTCCCTTTTCAAATACCAGCTTGCCTCAGCAAGAAGCTGTAACTAGAAAATGCATCTGCAAGAGTGTTTAGATATGGAATTGCTATAGATCCATAATTTCATCTGATTTGTATTTATGTATCACTTTTAAGTACACTAAAAACCTGCAAGTGCAAGAGAGAGAAAGACTGCAAAAATTGTCTTATTATCAAAAACTGTACTACAGCAAGAGCCTGGAATTGACTTGTAAGCAGACATCTTTGTGTAATTCAAGCAGTTCAGTTTAGAAATGAAATTTCCTAACAGCTTTATGGCATTAAAGTAGATAGTTATGTGAATTGTGACAAGGACTGCAGATGTGTAACAAAGCTAGGATATCATAGAAGATCTTTATAAAGCATGGACACATATGAGTGATGTGAGTTAATAAAATGAGTTTAGGAGAATTAGCCACTGTCCTAACTATAGAAGAAAGAGACATTCATCTGTTACCTCACAGAACAGCTTTGGAATACTTAGGCAAGATGATCTGCTGAGCTTTTGATAGTTTGGCTTTCATAATAAACCATTTGACACTTGCAATTAGTACTGGGTTTTCAAACATGATCATTATCTCAATGTAACATTAAATGAAAACTCTAAACAATAGTCTGTGTATTTCTATTGTTACATTTTTATCTGCTAATTAATTTCAGCATGACTTCAATTCCCATAGATTAAAGGATTGTTAGATACAAAATCAGGTTGTCTTTAGGAATACCAAATAATTGTTCTTAACCATTTTTGTGTTTCTCTCTTGTAATTCATCCTGAAGAAAACGGACTTCAGAACTTCTCCCACTAATTGACCTGGATTTCTCAGTTAGTTTTTCATTACTGGATTTGCCCCCTGTCAATGAGTACGACATGTATATCAGATATTTTGGTAAAATGAACACTAAGCAGGTGGGTAACAAATACCTAGTAATGTTTCAATCCTCAAAGGGCTGATTTTCCTTCTGGAAAAGAATTTTCCTTAAAAATTAAAGTTGCTAAATCTACCAGCACATAAGGTAATAAATTAATAATATTGATCTCTAAGCCTCAATTACTATACAGCAATGATCTCAAAACTTTTGGCCAGACAGGCAATTTCCTTTCTGTATTAGAAGATGACTCTCTCATTTTTCTTCCTTTTCTTAAGGGCTTTTTGCCTGTCTGTGGCTCAGTGTCCCCAGATATGCTGGGTTTGGTGTTTACATGCCTAGGAAGACATTCTGTATTTTTGCAATATTATTTATTTAGCACTCTGGTGTGAAATGTGGTAAAATGTGCATGCATGAAGTAGTGACAGTGTGTCAGTATGCTCAGATCTGAATTCACAAATAGAAGAGGCTGAGCTTTAAATTTCACTTTTAAAAGTACTGAGTTCTTTTCAGTTATGTGCTGTCAGTCTTAATTGTGTCACCCCATATATTGATAATTTAATCTTTCTACTTTAGGCATATGTTCAGTGTAATGAGGACAATCTTGATAGAGACATTCAGACTGAGGAAGTTGAGACACTGGAGAAATGGACACAGCATCCAGGAGAAAGTGCTCTTGTATCTGGAGGTGAAGAACATTTTAATCTTGCTCACTCATAGATGAGTGCCTGTCATATAAACTTTCTCTTTGGTATCCATTACTTGTGAGAATCTGTAGAGTGGCAGGCTGCATTGATAGCAAGCTGACATAGGCACTCTGAATCCTCATGTAGAAAGTATGAAAAATAAGTGTCAGAAATCATTTTTCCTTCTGGCTTGATGTTTCTATTGGCAGAAATGAGTCTCCAACAGATCTTGTCCTTCAACACTCTTATTTCTGAAGATAAGTTAATTCCTGCCACTCTCCTCTTGCTTAAAAATTAAATTGTCCTTACGCTTTTCTTAACTGATTCTCTTTTGAAGCCTCAGGTTTTTTTTGTTTTTCTGTTTTTCATAGGTCCCATAAACAGCCAGAATACATCAGCGAATGAAGCTCCGACACCTAAAATTGATTCACAAAGATTAGCAAATTTTCTCCGGTCTGCATGCCAGGTACACTTACATCCTTAATATCCTTTTGAGCTGGTTGCATAAGTATACAGTGTGATAAATCACTTACCGTTCTTGTTCTGACTAATTTAAATGAATTACTTAAATAATACTTGTTGTCAAAGAGAAAGATCTCTATGCAAAAGAATGGAATCAGAGCTGTGCAACTTTTATGTCTGTAAAGCTGTATTTACAAAGTTACAAAATTAACAAGACAGTTGATAAAAGTTTTATGAAATTAATCCACGTAACTTTAGAAAGCTACAAATAGCAAAGCTGGAAGATAAGATGACCCTTTTATTTCTATAAATGTAATTATGTTTGAAAGGTGATTGCTGTTTTGCTAGAGGAAGATCAAGTTGCAACACAACCCAGGAAACTAAGATCTCGACAAACCAGTCTGTCTATTAGTGATAGCTGTTTCCAGTTAAATACTAACCAGCCATTCCTCCATGGTAAGGGAACTTTATTCTACACCTTTTAGTGTACAGAGTGATCTCTTCTTTCTTATGCCAAGTGCCATGTTCTTTGTCAGTATTGTGCAAACAGCACATATCAGGATATACATATGATGTAAACCCCACTTTCCTTTTTATTGTGCCAATCTTGCTGGAGCTCTGTGCGGATTGGTTTCACACAAGGAACATCAGAGCATCTTACAAGAAATATATTCCATCTATTCCTACCAGAACTAAAGCCAGCAATTAACATGATGGGTGTAATTTCTTGTTCCTGTTGTTGAAGGGCCATCCCAAGGGGTGTAATTTTGTTTGGGCTCTTTATGCTGGCAGTAGGGCCAAAGTTACAAATAAAGGCAGGTTATTCAACAGGGACAGTGTAGTCTGATATATTTGTAAAGCAATTATATCTTCTCCATATAAACAGTAGCTGTTCAGTTGAAAAGTGAAAAATAGAGCCTCTGTTATTATGTTAGGGAGGCCTATTATAACACAGAACCCTATGCCATCTAACATGAACGTGTTAGATGGAGATAAAACCAAAAAAGCCTGGCCTGTGCTGTTTCCTGTTTGAGACTCAGATTAATTTTCAGTATATATACTGACATCAGATCAGATTGGCTTGCTTATGCCCAGAATAATTTTTCTATTAATTTCATTACTCTCTTCCTTTTTGCTTCCTTCTTTTAGTATTTTGAATTCCTTTTCTAGTCCCTACTTTTTTATTGTATAGTTTCAAAAGCAACACAGCGTTAATAGAAATATTCTTCATAATTGCATCTTAGTTTGTTTGTTGCTATAGCAGCTGAATATGCTTTTTCATTTATTGCTTTTCTTTCTTGGCTTTTTTTTTTAATGGTTTAGGCCGAAAAATCCCCTGCTTGTATGTCTCCCAAGTTCAGAGGCAGACACTACTTTCTGCTCATGGGTTACCTGAAAAGGCAGGTGTAGGTTTGCTGAGCAGAAAGAGCCTTATATGTGTTTGGAACATCTGGCAGCCCTCCAGTCCTCAGAAAGTTCTAATATGTGATTCAGAGGTATGTTTTAATAACATTGTATATTGTCCATCCATTACAAGACTTTATTTAAAGATTTTTTTTTACATGGGGTCATTTTTGGTGTTGCTTCAAAATGTGCTATCTTCTGAGAAACACATCTGAGCCTAGTGAACAAAGACTGCTCTTGTTCTATTCTGTGCTCCAGAACCAGATTGTAGTGATGATCATGGTGTTTTGTTGGTTGTTTTGATTGTTTAATTTTGACCCTATTTCATGGTTGAAGAGTGAATGGAAGTAAACATCTAGTTCAGATGTTGTTAGGACTTCTCTCTACTCATCATTCCCATTCAGTTGAGTCACCTCTTTCAGCTTTGTGACAGCAGATTGTTTTGAAAAGGGAAGGCCTGCTAAAGGTCTTATATCCTACTTCCCCTTTAAAATAGATTTCCCTTCTGCCATAAACACATGTGATCTGTATTTTCTGGGTTCCCATGCTCACAAACCTATTTCAGGCTCATCAAACCATTGATCTTTATCATAATATCAGCCCTGCATGTTTTTACTGTTTTACAGGTGATGTGTTGCTGCTTTAGTCCCAGTAAAGCAACATTAGTCTTTGCTGGCACAGCAGATGGTTCATTGTTGGTGTGGGATCTTCGAGAAGACTCAAGAATGCACCCTTGTATGATGATCACTGAATCTGAGTGGACATTTAGAGTTCCCACATTTTCCACAGGTGAGCATCTGTGCAACCTGGTCAGTCACTTTGTGCACCTAAGTCTTGATGTTTCTGTAATCTTCATGCAAGAACATTGACTATTGCTGTATGTTATCCTTACTCTTGTGAGGATAACATACAGCAATAGTTTTGTAAATAATTTTATTAGGAGTGTAGGTTTAGGTTAGTTATTAGGAAGACATTTTTTCCAGTGGGATTGGTGAGGCAGTGGCACAGGTTGCCCACAGAAGCTGTGGATGTCCCATCTCTGGAAGTGTTCTAGGCCAGGCTGGATGGGTCTCTGAGCAACCTGGTCCAGCACGAGGTGTCCCTGCCCATGGCTGGTGGTTGGAATGAGATGATCTTTTATATCCCTTCCAGTCCAAACCATGCTATGATTTTCTGATTTAACTTTGTCTGTTGTACTATTAGTTTTCTAAAACACCCCACTGCACACATTTACAAAATCCTCTTTTCTTCACAAGTGTCTCTAATTGCAGCAGCCATGTAAAAGTAAACAGTTGGTTATAGATAGACTTTTAATTTTTTTAGTAGGTCAAAGATACTTGGTCTTGGGTTGCAAGCTGGTAGTCAGATGGATGTGTACAGTTTCATGCAGTTGCTTATGTAAGCAGGCAGGTTTAATGCTGGGTACTTAGCAAGCTTTAATGCCCTCAGTCTTAAATGAGATTAAGTTCAGTGCACAGGCCAAGTCCAGAAATCATGAGTATCTGACAAAGAACACACATTGAAATTACTCTAAACACACATTAAAATGTTATTAAAGGGCAAATACATATTTTCTTGTGGTGAATACTGTTTCAGGATTTTTCAGGATACTTTCTACTAAGAGTAATTTTTCTTCAATTTTGTCCTCTTTTATAGTAAGCAGTGATTTATTTCTGTCCCTATTGTTTATGGAGCTTGAAATAATTCTTTCCATGCTAACCCTGAAATGGCAGATTTTAATGAAATGTCTGGTACGGTGGCATAAATGGTGCATCAGTCATTTGGAAAATGAGAATTAAATAGAAATATTTTAACACTGATTTATCTAGTTGTATTGTGTTAATTTAGCAGTTTGCAGTATTGTATTTGGGACTTGTGCTAAGTTCATTATTTGCCATTCTTTCTTTGTAATCATCACTCTCCTATAAGCTGGAAAGTGATTAGGATTTTGGGGTTTTTTTGTGGAAAGTACTATGTTTAACTGTCATTATTCTCATTTACAGATGGCATCCTAAACTCAGTAAACCACACCTCCCCCATATTGGCAGTGGAACCTGTCTCAACTTCTCTCAACAGTGACCACAGTTATGGGCTCTCAAGCCTCTCTTATCAGGAGGGTATGTAAACTGCTCTTCTAAGCATCAATCTGAGTCTTTCTTTAGGTATCTAGTGAAACAAATATATCATAGCCAAAATCCAGTTTGTAATCCCAGTCTGCCTCTTAAGTTGTTTGTAGTATCAATTGCATGCAATATTCATGTTTGTTTTCTGCTCTCATTTTTATGTAATGTTCATTCAGTGCAGCTTCACGTCAGATGTGGCTGTGTGCTTGTTATAAATTCTGCTTTCTAGACCATATTTCCATGATAAAACCAGTTATCACTCAAAAATTGTGTTTGGAAGAGTCTTAGTGCTTCTCTAATGTCCAAAAAAATCCCTGTCTGAGTCAGTGTAGAAACTTGCTTATATCTGAAAGCACTTAAAATGTGTGGCTGTAATTGGTGGCTTTTCCTGTGCCTTTTGCCTGTTCTTTTTATGACCAACCTTTGCAAAGAAACTCTAATCCTCACATCCTCAAATTCTCAGACAGTGTGCTAGGGAAGACATTATCACTTCCATTGCAGATTTGTACTTTGAAATCCATAGTGGTTTGAAGAAATGTGCTGCCTATTGCAGGTTTTACAAGATTCCATCTGTTTCACTTTATGTTCCCTTCCAAAGTCCACACAGAATCCAGACATTTTAAAAAAGATGCAGACTGAGATCATCTGCCTTTCTGGAATAGACAGAGGTATAGAACAGACTGTTTGAGTTGGAAGGGACCTACAAGGATCATCCAGTCCAACTACCTGATCAGTTCGGGGCTGACCAAGTTAAAATGTGTTAAGGCCATTGTGCACAATGCCTCCTCAACACTGACAGGCCTGGGGCATTGACCACCTCTCTGAGAAACCTGCTCCAATACTTGACCACCCTGTCAGTAAAGAAAGTTTCATGCCTTTTTTTCCCTTTGGTAGAATTGGGACACTTTCCCTTTTTATGCAAATGAGAGGATTGTAGAAGTTTCAGAGGAGGTATTAATGCAGGAAATGTTTCAAATCCTTTGCTGTTGTTCAGGAGGAAGGTCAGTGTATGAATATAAATTGTTGCCATTCCTTCCATAGAAATGTCAAGCCCTCCATTTCAGATAGCTTCAATGGATGAAAATGGAATCCTCAATATGTGGGTGAGTAGGTATGAAAAGAGAGAGTATAATATGTAATGAAATACTTCAAATACAACATCCCAAATTCAGAATTTCTTAGGAGAATTGCTTCCCTAAAAAGTCTAGCAACACTAACCATTCTGTTGGAATTCTCCTTAAAAGTTTTGATCTGACCCTGTAATGTTTTCTTTTGGCAAAAGTATTAACAGGTACATGAATTCATGAAAAAAGGCAATAAATTGTATTACTTAATAGAAATATGTTCAAGTATGTCCAGTACTCCATTAATAGTCCTCAGTCATCTTTCACCCACCTACTTTAATTGTAAAATCACAGTGGTGTCAGAGATGATAATGTAGGGGAGAAATTAAATTCCTAATTTATATAAAACAAATGTTAAAGAGATAAAAAGTGAAAATCAGATGATAAGATTTCCTTGCCTAAAATATGCTGATTAGGAAAGCACTAGGTCTGCTGCTCTTAATTACTGTCCTTATAACTCCTCTATCACATGTTTTAAGTGTTTTTTTTACTTGATGCAGCTTTGGTTCAGCTGCTGAACCTGTAAATAATAAGGGATAAAAGTATTTCACTTCTGTGTCAGTAATCAAGTTCCTTAAAACCTTAACTTGCTTTAGTAACTTAAGTAGCAACAGATTCAGGCCAAATGATCTACCCTTTTTATTTCATGTATAGTTAATTTTATTCATGTATAGCAAAGCGCAGGGAATGTGTTACAATTCCTTGTTTAAGGTGTTTTTTTTGTAACTGACAAAAGCAACAAGATGCCAACTAGCAATTAAGTGTAGAATGTAGCTTTCCATATTGTGCTTTCCATCAGGAACCTCCAGCAGGCATGTGAAGCTATTTTTAGAATTGCAGGCATTGACAGGGAGTAGAGAATCTACCTGTAATTATTGTAATGTTAGACCTGCCTCTCCAAACAGCCCTTTAGAGTTATTACTTACTATTACAAATTTGAATTCTTCTAAATATTGATTGTTTATTAATGTTAAATATTGACTTTTCAGGTAGTTGTTGAATTGCAGAAAGCAGATCTAGCTGGTTCACAAACTGACTTAGGTGAGTACTGTACTACTGTTAGAGGTAGAATAAAATGCTCCAGTTTTGAGACTATGAAGTTAAAAGAGAGAGGAAGAGTCAGTGATGCCAAGAAGTAGTTTAGAAGAAGGCAAAATTACTGAGGAAAAGATTTATTCTGAATAATTATAGCTGATGTTTGGGGTTATTGGTTAGGTAGGAGAATAATTTTCACTGCTATCTAAATCTCTTCTGCTAATTCTGTATTGGTAATTGCCACTGGACAGCCACATTTCTTACAATGTCAGAGTAGTTTTCTGTGTTGTCAATAGTTGTTTTTTTTTCCCAAAGGATGTGTAATTCTATATCTTTGGACCTCCTCTTTGTACTTTAGTTTTAACCAAACCTGTTATAGTGCTTTTGTTGTTGCCTGTTCTCCATTTTGAGAAATGTCCTGAAAGCTCTTTTTTAGGTAAGATAGTTAATTTAGCATGAGAAGTTTTCTGTGGAAACACTGAAAAACCAAGTCCATTCAGCCCTTTTTGAGTTATGTGAATGGAGAAAATTACGTTCTTTGTTCTTTAAACAAATTTACACTTCCGTGCTTACCTAACTGGAAAAGGCTGTGACTAAAATCCTTTTACATTTGAAAATACATAAACTATGAAGTAATGCCAGCAAACTAGAATTTTGGATCAGTTTCTATAAGCTCATGTGCAATGTCAGACTATATTAAGCTGCTAAAGCTGGGTATTGTGTCTGTTGCAAGGTACATTTTAAAGCTGTGGTCATGTGTTGACACATTTTTACTGCAACCAGCAGTAAAAATTTCCTCTTCAAAAATTATTGTCTTTGAAGGATTTGCATGATTTATGTTTTTCTCAGCTAACAAGTAACATAGACCAACTTTGTGGATCCATTATTGCATTATCTCATACCTATAATTCATTGTCAAAGATCCAAGTAACATAAATGTGCATTTTAACCATTTCTAGAATTGAGTCTTACAGAGTGCTGAAAAAGAAAAGTGTAACTATGTTTCTATTTCTGTCAAAGATTGTAACTCTTCAGATTTGAATTCTGAAGCAAATAGTTCTGAATGATGTAAGATTCTTACATGTCAAAGGCTGCATCCGCAGTAAACTAATTATGAAATATCCTTTTACTTATTACCTTACAATTTAATTTATTGATTGGAATTTTTTTAAAATGAAAAGTGCTTAAATCAGTTAAAAGAACTTTTTTTTTATAATTTTAGGTTTAGTTCCTGGAGGGAAAGTGAAGTTAGTACATAGCTCAACTATGGAATTGAGTAACAGGTAGGAAAACTGGGGCATTACAATTTTACATATGTTATCTCACAAAGCTAATTTTTCCTATACTTTACTAATTTTCTGTTACATAAGATATATTTATATATCTTATACATTATACATTTATATATCTTATACTTTATACATTATTTTCTGTGTGTGGTTTTTTATAATACACATTTCTTCCTAGATCTAATCATAGACATTTTAGATCAAGAGTTTCTGTATGTACTTGCACAGCTTTAGGAGACAAAAGCTGTGTTAATGTCCTCTTTTGCATTTCCCATTTTCCTCAGCCTTTTCCCAAAGGATATTAGCCAGAGAATGCCACAGACACTGACTATTAAATTTCTGTCTTCTAATCCCAATCACTTCATTGTTGGAACAAACATTGTGAGTATCGTCCTGGAAATCATGTCATTGTTAGTTTTTTTTTTTTTTTTGTAAGCTGTCTTATTTAGTTGGAATTTTACCAGTAGACTGTACAAAATTTATAATTTGAGCCTATATTCTTAAAATCTGTTAGCTATTAAAATTTATTAGCTATTAAAGATCTTTTAAAGTATCAGCTCATGAATTATTTAACTCTTTCCTGTAATACCAGTAATGCAACTTTTTTGTTGTTTTGTTTAATTAATTTTCTTTATGTTGTTCATAGGGTCTGGTAGGCCATGGTACAAGACACGATTTAAAAGTTGTTCCAAAGCTATTCAGGCCCCAGGAGAGCAGACTGAGATCAATAAGCATCACTGCAATTGATTTCTTCCCTTTTGGAAAGCCACTATTTTTGGTATGAAAACGTTTTAATAGAAGTTTCATTTTTTTTCTAACTTGCTGAGGGAGTATTTCTAATTTGATGTATTTAACTAGATGTGTTAGTAGATTTCAGTAACTCAGATCTGCCATGAAGGATGACAAAAAAAATAATAGAATAATAGGATAATTTAGGTTGGAAAAGACCCCCAAGATCATTAAGTCCAACCTTTGACCTATCACTGCCAAGTCCACTGGTAAGCCATGTACCTAAACACCACTTCTTTCATCTTGCTTAGTTTGTTTTGTTCCAGAAGGCATTTTCTTTTTATCTGTGGTGTAGGTTGGCTGTTCAGATGGAAGTATTAGACTGCACCAGATGACATCAGAGTATCCCCTCATGCAGTGGAATGGCAGCACTAAGGGCCAGCCAATTATTGCCCTGCAGTGGGCTTTGACAAGACCTGCTGTGTTCTTTGCCCTGGATGCATCATCCAATATTTACATTTGGGATCTTCTGGAAAATGATTTGTTGCCTGTGGCCAAGCAGACTATGCCATCAGAGAGGTATGTGCTCTCTTTTTAACAAAATATTAAAATTGTTGTGCAGTTTTTTTGCCTTGATTTTAAATGGTCATCATAATTTGCATTTCTAATTCTATTTTGTGAACTGCTGATGGTGTGGAAACAAACTACAGTGAGCTAAATTTTGACTGTCTTCCCTAGGCTGAATATCCCTCTAACTAAAAGTTTTCCTTGTATTCTTGTTAACTGTAGCAACACATTGCTAGTTTTTGGAGAAATTCCTACAATTTTAAAATTGTTTAAATGTTAAATTTTTTAAATTTAAAATTTATTACACTGTACTGTAAAATGCAATCAAACATTGTTCATTTTTATAAGCTTGAGATAATTTACAGCCATGTTTAGAAATTGATGATAAAATGCACAGGGGAAGAATTGCATGTTATATTTGCATTAAATGGTTGCAACTGGTGAAAAGCTAAAGAACATGCTGGGGCTTGAGCAGAAAATAAGAATCACTAAGTTGACTGTAAGTAACCTGGCACAAACATGTTTGAAAGCACCGATTTCTATTTATTTTGCCTCAATTAAAAAACACTCCCCTGTTCTTTTGATTTCAGGGTTGTAACTATGACTCTTCTGGGAGAGCCAGAAAAAGCAAATGGATTGTTAGGCATTGTACTGGCCAAGGAATTTGGACAGATAGACATTCAGTATGTAAAGAAGAAGTGGGCATTACCTCAGCCTGAGGAATCTGACAAACTGTATTCTATTTTATTGCAGTCCTTTTAGAAACAGAGTTGTACAATTTATTGCAAAATGTGTAGTTTATTTTTTATTTCAATTAAAAATTTTAATATAATTTGTATATAACTTGTCTATATTTTAAAGACTATCAATACAATATTTCAACTGAAACAATATATTTTATCATAAAAATGACAGAGTCAAATTTACCATTATTGCACTCAAAAATATGATGGCTGTGTTTCATTATTGAAAGTACTCTAGATGTACATATATTTAAAAAAAAATAGCAAAAATCCATTCCTATAAATTGCACTGCTGTTTCTCCTTATTTGACTCTGAAAGAAATCACAGCATTTCTTTGGCAAACATAAAGTTGTGTTTCTGTACAACCTGAATGTGAGTAGATTTCCACCTCTGGGCCTCAACATTAATGCTTGCTAAAACTTCCTTGTGTCTACCTGAAGACCATATGCAAACATACCAAACCACAAATTTTATCACACATATCTCCCTGAAACTGTGCAAAAGGAATACCTGACTAACTCAGGTTCTGAGATGTACACTCCTTGTTTGGATTGATCTATGTGAACAATATGCCTGGGAGGTTTACTGAAATTCTAAATCTGTTGGGATTTCTAATATAAAACAGAAAGTACCTGTTTAATTCTGCAAATAATTTCCAAAGCTCTTGTAGCCAGGAAGAGGACAGCTGTCTATAATATGCCAAGTTTTGTATATTATTGGTAAGAGTTGGACCAAGATGAAGAACTGAAAATGTCTTTTGTAACTTAAGAAAAGCTGGCTTAAAGAACTTGAGTAAAACCTTGATTAAACAAGCTCAGATTTGGTGAAACAGGACAATTCACAGACAATGTATTCAGTATTTAGTGAACAGATATATTTAAGGTATGTACCTTCTCCTTCTGAAATAGATTGAAATATGTCTAAGCTTAAATTAATTAATTGCAAACGTTTTTCTATGTAAATTTTTACTTAAGTTGAGAAAACTCAAAGTGGCCACATGATGGTGCCAAGTCACAGCAGTAAAAAATGAGTTCTTTATGAAAATAACATCCACCACTTGGGCAGTGAGTCTGTTGTCCATTGCACAAATCCAGAGAGCCCAAAGAACTGATGGAGAAATTAATATTTCAGAGACCATTTTTGCAAATCCTAGGTCCTTGATTAGTCATGAACTTTCTTTTTAATGTCCATAAACACAAGTGACCCTTCTTATCTTCATTGCCGGCAATACATTACAAGTCAGATAAGAATAACTAGTAATCCAGATGAAGAAAGGGCAGGTAGTTTTTCCAGTAAGGTATCATCAGAGCATGTCTCCTGACACCCATCATAAAAACAGTCAAACCCAAATCTCTCACTCTTTCCATCCCAAAGTGAGACACACACACTCCACCACTCCTTTCTCCCAGATCAATCTTCTGAAAGAAATCCAATATAATTTCATCTTTCAGGACTTTCAGGACTTCCCATCCTGAATTTTCTCTGCTGTAGCCAATTCTGTAAGCAAAGGGTTGGGATTTTTATGCCTTGTGCTGTGTGCATTTGGGGTGGGTTTTTTAAATATGCAAAAAGGAAGAAATAGAGTCAGGTTTTGCACGAAAGTACCTGTCACTGCTTTTGAGCAGCTGTTAGGTATGCTTGAATTCAAACATCCAAACATGTTTTATTATCTTATGCTTGTACTTCTCGGAGAGTCAGTTCCTGCAGTGGGCCTGTGCTTCTTGCCGAAAGGATTTTCCTCTCTTGAACTGGAAACTAATGTAAGAATACCAGTAATAATAAAAGTATCCTGGGCTGACAGTTGATGTTGCAAGAATGTGAGGAAAAAAATTTGTCCTTTTTTGCATGCTCTCATGGGTAAATGCAGATCATGAGAGTGCAGGCCATGCAGCCTTAGCAGTTGGACATTTGGAGAAAACCATTTTGGAGCACATATCAGCAAAGTGGGAAGTATTGGCATGCCACAGCACAAGGAAAGCAATTCCATGCACAAGGATTTAAGAAATTGTTTCAAACAAAACATTTAATTTTCCATCAGCTACTTCTAATGATTGTCAAGTTATATAAGATACTGGATTTTATTCATAAGAAGGCAACATGATTAATTAGAAATGAGACTCTTGTGAAAGAAAAAAAAAGTTCACTGCATTTTCATATGGATATAATTTTTCTGGTATGTCTGGTTCACATGCTCACACATTCAGTTGAATGATCTTTATGTAGAATATAAACATTGCTATCACAAAACATTTCAACCAGACCCAGTAAACACTTTTTCCCACCTGTGGGCAATTTTGGAATAAACACTCATTACAGTATGAACTGTAGTTGAAATTAACTGATCCACATAATGGAGAACATTCAAATGATATAGAAGTTCACCTATATTAATAGCTTCTATAAAATATGATTACTTGCTCTTAAACCAACAAAACATGGCAGCAAGGCTGATAAATTTTAAATTTGTAAAAGGCCAGAAAGTTTTGGATAAACTGCTGCTTTTATTTTCCACTTTATGAACATGCTTTGAAAGCCTTTTCTATTTGGAACATAAATATTAATGCTGTTTTCATTCCATTTTGTCAACTCACAGATGGGAAAATCAAGTTTTCAGTAGCTGAATAGTAAGTTAACCAAGGAACAGAATTCTTGAATCAGATGGCTGATTTCTTACAAATGTTTGGAAATGCTGCTATTAACCTGTCAGCCTGTATTTCCAGCAGACCTTGGGAGAACAGGAATAAAATAACTCTTCTTTAGTCCCAGAACATTTATTTTTATTTGTACTTAAGGTGACCATCCTACCCAATCCAATTTTGCCTTAATTAAGTATAGCTGTCATTTAATTAAGTCATATTGAAGGATACAGGTGCTTTGTAGCCTCCAAAGGAAGGGAATATTCTGCAACCTGGAATATTTTTACCAGAACACATTTAAATTGTAAAAATAGAAGCTTTCTTCTGAGAAGTTGGAAAGTCCATCTAGGTTTGTGTTAGGTGTAGAAATTGGCAGGACTAAAGCAAATACTGAAGTGTAATTAAATTGCAGAGGCTGTTGGAATAGGCCCATGTAGAGTTCACAAAGGATGTAACCAGAGTGTGGCCATCAGTCATGAAATGCAAACCAGGAAAAGTTGTGAAGATACCAGGACGAGGAAATGGCTGATGAGACATATTTTCATTATTAGCTTCTATTAGGTTCTATTTACAGACAATTGCTTGTTTGTCTGTGTTTTTGAGCCTTCTCAGCTGTGAGAAGGGAGGCAGATGAGAGTCAAATTGTTTGATAGCATTGATGGGCTCAATTTTGAGCTCAAGGAAATCTCTGTTTTTTTCTTCATATTGGTTATTGACATAGTGTCAAATACAGCCTCACAAATACTAACATTTGCCCATAGTTAGAAAAATCTGTATTTTTCACGAATGTAGCTTAAACTTTTTAACACCACAGAACTGATGGAATTTCAGCTCCAAATAATTTATATCGTATTATAAATTAAATCAGCCTAAGGGCTCTGTTTCTCAGTTTTACCCTGGTGCAACCCATTTGAAAATTGCAATGATGCCCTATTAAAAGCAGGAGTAAAGCAATACAGTAATAGCCTATACTAACCATTGACATTTAAAACATTATTATTTTTCACCTTTAGTTGAACCCTTGCTTCCCTTGGATTCATTAAATTTTGTGATATATTTGCTGCCCTTTTCTCCAGGATGTCAAGTGGGTTTTACTTTTAGGAGTCTGAAATATAACAGCTCCACTGGAAACTAATCCCATGCACAGGTCAGACAATCTGGTTTTGCTGAATAAGTTCAATACAGTAAATAAAAAGCAGGTAGACTATATTATTAGTCTTTTTAGTCAGGCTTTGAAGTGCTACAGTGTTCTTAAGAGGTCTTTCTTAGCCAAAAGTTCTGCTCCACCAGCTGATTATTTCACTGCTGTTCCTCTTTTATGTTGTCTGTCTTGTGACCAGGAAAAACCATTCAACTCATCCACCCCACAATTGTTTCACATCAGGGATTTCATAACTTTCCTCAAACTCCAACTGCAATGTTTTCTCTCTTTTATAGAAAAAAGAGAGGCATAACAATAATTCATTTGGCACATAGTTTAAAAGCCACATTTTTAATCTGCTTGGTACTTCTTGGGGAAGAGAAAATGAGAGATCTGGATTAAAAAGTGTTGTTTAGGGAGATAGGGGAATTCTTCAAGAGTTTTAGAGAACAATCCATAAGTCCACAATCAGACATTTGCTGTAATTTTTAAATAGTAGAGTCTGTGAACCCTTACAGTGAGTTAAGTGAAGTTGTGCATTATCCTGACTGCAGTCAGAACTCCAGATTTCTAATGCCATATCTTAAGGGCAAAAAATTAAGAGAAAAATTTAATAAACTTTCCTCATCTAGAATAACTTTTATCAATCATTTGGGAGTCAGGTTCTCTTGCACTATTGAAATAAGTGACCAAGAAAAGTCTTTGTCTCACAGAGCTTATATGAGGTAGGTGGAAAAGATTTTTTTTTTTAATTGTTTTATTTATTTGCAATGGTGATAGAATTCTCTTAATGCCCATGCAGTTGAGCCAAAGGACAGGCTGATTAATACCAAAAAAGTAGGATAAAGGAAAAAATGGACGTGAAACTGCCCTTCTAACCTTAACTTAGAAAATTAACAATAACTTAAGTTACTTTAGATATCCAGCTATTTTTCACATTATGAGACAGTATCAAAGGGCCTCATTTAAAGATTAAGTCACCCAAAATAATGAAATTCACATTGAGTGGAAGGAAATTCCTCCATTGGTGCTGTGGAATGCAGGACCTAGGTTAGGCACTGCAATACTGTAGATTCCCTAAATTCCCTGAGGCTTTTGCTTTACTTGCTGCATACTTGGCATTTTGGCAGTTCTGTAAGTTTGATGCATTAAGCAAATTCTTTACTGATTATGTGGGTGTTGCATGGGGTCCAATGGAAAACTACCTCTCCACAATCTTCAAAGACATTCAGTGTAGTTTACATTTGTTTAAGTTCTGATTTGCATTCTTTTCATACTTTACAAAGATAAGGATTTCACAATATACTGCATTTATTCATATCATTGCATCCATGTCTTTAAAACAAAAATACCTAATTTCTTTAATGTCATTACTAATCCCTGAGGTTTAAGGCCTTTCTGAAAAATCTATCCATACATGAAAATAGCTGTATTCAGACAACAGGTTGATCTTACCCCATCCACAGGGGCCAAGAGCAAATGCTGAAGGAAAAAGGCAGAGTAACAGGGGAAGCAAGAGGAACATGCAGTGACACTTTTCTTCCAAGTATGGTGTGTCTTCCAAGCTTCTGGCAATCTGGAGATCAAATCCTTGGTGGCAGAGGAATTTTCTGACTCAGATGGTAGCAGATCACTGTGCTTAAGGGAGGAGTTTTTTTCTCAGTGATTCATCCAGTAGCTTTTAAAAACGATTTTTATTTTGTCCTCAGAATATTTTGTGGCAATATATTCCTCCAAATAATTAGACTGTGTAAATAACTACTTCTGTTTCAAGCCTGCTGGCTGATCAGTTCACTAACTACATCTTACATCTTGCATGATCTGAAAAGGAAAATTGTAACCAGGAAATAAGTAGGAATATTGTTATTTCTCCTATTATTTCTGTCTATTTATGTGCTTTTAAAAAGTCTATTCTGATTTTCTCACAGAGAAACTTTTCCAAATTCACCTCTATGTTGAGGTGAATTGCATTTAAACCATGATTTAGGCTCAAATATCTTACTTTCAGCTACAAAGGTATTTCCTGTAACAGTCATGCCTGGGAATACCAGTAAATTGCATCAGACCCTGCTCCAAAAACACTCGTTTAGATAAGGAAAGTAGATGTGTGTTGAAATTCACCTTGAGCTAATTATATCAATCAATGGAAGTTTTAAATATTAATGCTACTTGAAAATATAAATATAAATACATATTTCTCTGTACCTACATCTTAGACACGTCTGCCCAAGCAGACCTAGCAGAGGAGAAATCAAACTATAATTAAAAAAACAAATCTTGCTGTTGAATGATTTGTAATATCAGGTTGAGAGATCAAACAAGTCCCATTTACCTGAAAACACTTTGAATCCTTCATCATCCTGTGGTGCATGATCACACCATCTCCCATTATTTGCATTTATTAAAGGCAAAAAACCCCCCACTCTTGAAGTGCCTAAAAATTGGCTTTCAGAGCAACAAATGTATGAGCTGAGATCTAGTGGAAGAGCTCAGAAGAAGGAGGTGGACCCCAAGCCTCAGATAGCTGGGACATTTAGAAATACTGGATTATAAAAAAATGCACCCAGACAACTGGAAGTACCCACCAGTCTTAAAGTTGAATTGGTTTTATATTGGTTTTATATAAATGAAATATATTTCATTTATCAGTGTCTTTTTGTTGTCACTTGGTAATGAGAAATCTGATTGCTCATGCAGCCCAGATGAACCATTGCTGGTGTGCCCTTGCCTTGGGTGTGCTAAAGGTGACCCTAGAGGAGAAGCCCACAAATTCAAACCCCACTATTGCACTGTGTAACAATCCCCAAGGAATCTAGGTGCCCCAGCAAGTGTCTAGGGTGTCCCTGGGCAAAGAAGGTTTGAGAAGGAGTCTCCTTATGGATACACAGCAGTGCTGCCACTGCCCTGAGCTCCAAGCAAGCCTTGAGCAGTGACATGTGCCTTAACAGTGCCAGGCTTTACTCTGTGGTTCTAGGGAGATGCAGGACTTCTCTTGGGATATGCAGAAAAGGCTATCTGCTCCTGGAACACAAGCTCTCCAGTACTTTCCCACAACTTCATCCCTCTCCACTTAGATACATGCAAGCTATCAAAGCAGCTTTTGGGTACAGAAGTCCATGTTTGGTAAGTTATTTTTAGTTATTCTATCTATTGAAACTCATCCAGAATCTAATCTACTGTACCAGCAATGTAAGACATGTTGTGAGAAGAGGTTCAGCATTGCATTTCTGCTCAGCTTGTATTTCATATTAAATTCTGCTGAAGGTTTGGGGGGTTTTTACAATACCATTATTTATTTGTGCCTGTTAAAAAATTCCAAAGTAACTGCAACTCTTTTATATGCTGGCTCTGCTGTCTTTCAAAATTAAGGCTCTTCTAGGGGCTTTGTTCTTGCTGACACCCAACCCAAGGTTATTCACATTCTATCAGAAATGAATTAATGTATTTGATTTCAAGCACTTTCATGTTTTGGCTAAAATAGTTGTCACTCATTATTTTGTCAGTCTGTTGCATCCATTGCATTCAAGGCGTATCAATACCCAACTAACCATGTCAGTGGGCAAAATCCATCAGAAAGTTTGATGCCTGACATGAAGACGACTATGGCTCATAAAACTCAGCTACTCTAAAAGAATTATCAGCTGCTGAAATCACTTCAAAGTAATTTTCTGTTCCAAATTAGAGTGCATCTTTGCAGCTTAATCAAGTAATTTAATTTACAGCAGCAGTTATTATTTATGGTTTATCATTCATATATTATGAGCAGTTTGCTGCAAACTACATTTGTAATGTTGATAGGTACATTAACATACATAATTTAAATCAATACATTTTAAGAATTAGAGCATCCCTAATAGACTAGTTAACAATTACTGTGATGCCTTCAAAATGTTGTTGAAAGCGCAGGGATTGTCTCACAAGCTGTTTGCATTAGAGCACAACTATCAATTTGCAGTAGTAGCAATAGCATTGCTACTATTGCTAGTTAAAAAAATGCCTCTAACACAGAATAAGATCATTAACAGCAGGAAGGAAAGGAAGGGGAAATATTTAATCCAGGTTTCTTCAAGGATAGGCAGATATATCCAAATATAAAATGTTGCCCACAGAGAGTTTTAGAGTTCAGTGACATGTGTGTTGACAGATACATAAACTAAAATACTTCAGTGCTGGATCACGCATTAAGACATCATGGAATTGCTATTCTTTGTCTTCTACCTGCCTGATAATCTTCTGACCATCATCTGAATAAAAGTTCTTATGTTTTCAACTCCTAACTTCAGTGACAGCCCAGCCACCCTGCAAGGAGCTTCAGGAATGTCACTCACTGTATTTAATGCTTAAACACCATGGAAACAGCTGCCTCAAAAGCCTCATCCAGAACAGCACAGTCATCCCTGCTCATTAAATCTATCTTTCCAAGCACCAAGTTGTGAGCCTGTGAAAATAATTAAGCACAGGTGTTTGAGGAATATGAATGTGTTGCTGTAACAGTATTTTTCACACACCTGTGAAAAATAAGTATAAAATAGCTGCAAATAAGTAGAAAATAAGCATAGAATTCTACCAGTCTCTCTTCCTATAATTCTGCAGCAATGCGAGGGCCATGACAAGGTGGGCACCGACAGATCAGGGCCTATGGGCTTGGCAGGATTCAGCTCTTTGTCTATTTTCTCAGCATATTCTGGTATCTATTATTCTCTTGTCCAGACAGCAGTTTTCTTTGTTCACACTCATGGTTTTTCCTCCTTGTTTTGTCTTCATTCCAGCTTTTACTCCCTTGCCCACCTTCCTGCACCAGCACATTGTGTACCACAATGTTTCCTGTCAGGCTGGTCCCAAACCTGTCAGTTGTCTTTCCACAGCATCCTCCAACCATCCTCACAGGCAGTCTCAGTGGGGCCAACAACCCTCTAAGATATAATCTGCCCTCTCCTTCCATACAGCCACAGTGACTACAATCTATCCTCTCAGCATTTTGAATCTTGCTTATTTTAGTTCTCATTGCTTTCACATCAATGAAAATAAGTAGATGAATAAATTAAGTTGTCCAAAGAGATAAGAAGTGTTCCTGAGAATTTGGATGATGCAACATTCGTGAGGTAAATCAGAATTTGCCATTCTGATTTGCAAATGGCACATGGAAAATTGATGGTCTTTTCCCCTCAATGAAAAGCTGGTGTTTCAGCCTGCTGCTGAATTCCATAATGGGTATTCAGTGCTTTTCCATCATCAGCAAATCCAGAATTTTCCAAATATTACTCTGTTAGGGTTTTAAATGCCTTTTTGCTTTGCCCTCAGGTTACAGATATTTAACTTTCAGGCATCCACCCAAGCTCAGAAGCCTCCACCTGTGGAATGAAAGAGATGTCCTTCCTCAGATCTGCAGATTTAACTTTGCCTCAAGCCTGAAGCTTTATCTCTGGGCTAGCAGTGCTGGCAGCCTTTTGTATCTGGGATATGGAGTGAAGCTTGAGCAAGACTTTTGTTGGACATTCACAATATATCCTGTTCATTCTCTCCCAAAAAAATGGGAGAGCCCTGAGTGAAGGCTGGCATGGGCTGCTGCTCTGCTAGGGGAAAGCTCCTGCTGGGATACTTCAGCCTCAGCAGGAAAGAGTAAGTGATAGATACCTCCTGCAAAACACTGGCTGTTGCCAGCTCAGTGCTGCAGCCTCAGGAGGTAAATACATTATGGATAACACACAGATAACTTCAGGAGTAAGGGCTGGTTCCATAAAAGAGCACAGCTAAAAAAGCCCTGTCTCTCACCTCTGAGTTTTTCTGTGTTTGCATTATTTCCATTTATAAAACGCTAATAAAGGGTCAGAAGCATTGGAATACCTGTAACTAATGGGTTATCAGTAGTGCAGCTCTCCTGGAACTTTTTCCACTCAGCTTGCACAGAAGAACCCACTGGTAATCCATTATCCATGCAGACATCTTTGGATGGCGGACCATGCCAGCTTTGGCTGCACATCTGGGCTGCTGCAAAGGATATGAGGTTTTGGGGGGCAGTGCCCTTTCCATGAGGGGATGGAAATACCTGTGGTACTAACTTGACCCCAATTCCAAGCCATCCTTTCTTGTGTATCCCTGCAGGATTTTCAGGGACAAGAGACATTCACAGGGATTTAACTTCACATTCCTTTTTCAGTTTTGTTTGGGCTAAGGTGATCACTTCAGCCTTCTATCTGTAAGAAACAGCAAAATCCATAAGCACAGAGCAAATGCACAATCTTGGCCAGGAGATGGACCCTTACTGGTAATTGAAGCAGTCAAAGACTACTGATGTGAACTGATGGAAATAAATATTCTAGTGAAAAACATAAGGAATAAGTTCAGCTGGGGAGAACATGAAACTTGTAAGGAAAACCTGAGTCCTTACAGGCACTAACTAAACTAAAATCAAAACTGGCACATGGCTATGTGCTTGGATCTGATTCATTACTGGATATATCAAGAGTCAAGAAAGCCTAATCATCAATCCTTAATTAAAATAGTTTGTGCTTCTATGTCCCAGCTAATATGGTTCCTGGAAAGATGACTTGGTATGCAGTATGGGGAAACCTGGAGTTGTGGGAAAAGTGCACACTTTGGATGGAGGGCAGCATCTGAGGCTCTGCTGCTGCTGCTGTGTGAGACAGAGTCTGTGCCCAGTGAGGGCCAGGAGAGAAGACAAGAAGGGACCATAGAGGCAGCTCAGATGGAGCTGAGGAGCAGTTCCCAGGGTCAGGATGAAGAGTTCTGAAGAGAAAAGACACCATCTATTCCATGCACCAGGCCTGGCTTAGCCTGGTTCTCATAACCTGCTTTTAACTTCAGCATTGCTAAAGAATGCTTTTATCCATTATCTGCTCTCACAACAATCCTGTCTTTAGCTCCTGGGGCCAGCACTGCTTCAACCATCAGACAACACACAGGGAAGGAGCTGCATGCAGGAAAACTCCCTTGGGATGGGTGGTTTCCTCCTCCCAGCCTCTGCAGGTGGAGCACAGGGGAAGAAGCAGCATGTGCAGGTGGAGAGGGGCTACTTCATGGTCTGGTTTCATACTTGTGGCTTCCTTCATCTGCAATCCCAGACAGGCAGGATTTGTGCTGCTTTACTTTCTGATGACAGCTGCTCTCCCTTTGCACTTACCCACCAAGTAATTGTGATTAAGAACCTTTTATCACAAAAAATTCTGCCATTGTCATGAATAAGTGGAATAATGTAAAGCAATGAATTGTGCTGAAACCCACACTCCGAAATGTCTGAAGTAATTAAACGTGTTGTTATAATGAAATTACCTCAAAATATTTTCAATACTGTGCAAGCTGATCTTGAGGAGGAAGGAAGCTGGTTGACAGTACTCATTAATGTTTATTATAGCTTTTTCGAATGCTCAAGAATGGAGGTGTTTGGAGCGGGTGGAGAGGCCAGCATGATGCCTGCTGGCAGAGGAGCCATTCCCTGGGAATGGGTGGATGCCAGCTCCCCGTGGTGCCTCCTGCAGTGACTTTTCTTGGATTATTGCCATCTCTTTCTGTTTGAGCAAGAGCACGGAGTGCAACTCTGGAGCAGCTGTTGACAGCAGAGACAGCAGAACATGTTTGCAATTCAATATTTAAAACAACTATCCTACATTTAATGACCTTGAGACTGAAAAAAAGTGAAATATTGGAGAAAGATAGAAAAAAACCCATTTTCCTTAAGTGTGGATAAGCAGAAGATGTGGGCAGGTAAAAGCAGGTGGGAATTTCAAAAGCATTTCAGTGAATTTTGTGCCATTTTAAAGGTGCCATCAATACTTAGAAGATCACGAGAGGTGTCAAGCTGCCAACAATAACCTGACAGTGACATTTTCTACTGGACCTGTACAACTTACTCTTTCTGGTTTCTCTTCAAGTTCACTTTCAAAGATTTTAATTGAACTTACTTTTGCACACCAAATGTTGCTGTGGGATGTCTTGGCTGCACCTGTCTTGTGGTGAAAGCTGTCTGGCATTTGGAACAAGAAGTTTAGGGCTGGAAGTTTGCTAAGAGGAATCACAGGGATTGTGGTGTTTACTGACATTAGCAAAGCACCAGCGGTTGCAGTCACCTTGCCCCAAAGCTCAGTGGGAGAAATCATGCATCCCTCAGCCTTCAGCAAAGACAGGAAGTGCCAAAATAGGAAAAAAAAATCCCAGACACAAAAACCCAGTAACTGATTTCTGGTGTCACTTAGGACAATTCTGAGATTTGCTCTCCTTTACCCGCATCATCCCTGCACCAGCCTTTTGTCTCACGTGTCAGAGACTGAGGGGTACAGGACTTTGCTCTGAGCATCATAACCAGAGGGGAGACTCTGCATGCCAGGCTGAACCAAATCCCAGAGAATGGTGCCTATTATATGGGCTGGGCCTGAAGATATCCCTATAAATAAGGGGGGTAAATGCATGCAAAAGCAGTGATAATCTTAAGTAAACTCTAATATTCTAAAATATACACCTGGAGCAGATCCTGTGTCAGGTGGAACAAAACAAAAAGACTTTTAGAGCACATAAGTGCTGATCCTATTAAGTCAAGCAAGGAAGGAAGGAGGTATCCTTCAACATCTCTTTTAAGATAGGATAAACTGTTCCCTCATGTCCCCATGATGACTATCAAAAGTTCCTGTGCCTTCTGTCTCAGGTGAAGGGTGAAAACAGAATGTCTCCTCCAGAGGCCAGGTTGCATCTGTGAAAGTATGGGGAACATTTTAATAAAAAATGACATTTCTTTTCATTTTTCAATACCCTCCTGGAAACTAAAATGCCAAGATAATACAAAGAAGAATGAGGACGTGTTCCTAAATTGACAAAATGCTATGTAATATCTTCAGAGAGCCTGGAAAATGGGACTGATAAGAGTCTCTTTAAGTGAACATCAACATAAAGGGAGAAACCACAGGAAGGACTTTTTCAGTTTTCATACAAACACAGCAAAACAGGTGATGGTAAGTAGTACTGGAAAGACCTCTGAAATGCATGCGTGTAATTTGAAATAAATTCCAGATATTTCCATCAGCATCATGGGAGATTGCCAGCTGTGAGATTGTGATTTGGTTTGTTTCTCTGAGAGTTCTGCCCGAGGGACGGAGGATGGTGAGGGGTAGGACCTGACCCTGCTCAAGGGGAAGCAGGTCTGGAACTGGGCACAGGAAAGGAGCTCCCATTTAGAGTGTGGTGGCTGAAGTCAGCTAATCTGACTTCTCACACCTAAATCCTCATCAGCTAGGCTAATCACGGCTCCTAATTCAGGTCCATTGAAACTCGGGAATGTTTTTTCCTTTGGGGAAGTGGGGTTAAGTGGGATGAGTAACCTCTGCTTGCACGTACACAATTTGCTGCCAGCAAATGTGGCCTTTGCTTGTCTCTGAGAATAGCACTTGTTGATAGCCTGAAGTCATCAATGCACTTATTTTGCATGTCACCACCACCCCTCTTGGCCATGATAGTGCTGCACCCACCTATCACACAGAGCTGCTGCATGATGCTCTGCTGAGTGCTGAAATTCTTCCCTCTGCAAAAATAACACACAGGTCAGCCCACTTGTTTCCAGCTCACAGCTTTTCACCACCCTGCAGTCCAAGCTGTAATGAAGTATCATTTAAATGTCTTTGGACACTTGCTACTTAGAGCACAGCATGGTGCCTCTGCTTATTCTGGTGTTTGAACTTCTGTAAATGGTCTTCCTCTGGCCCACAGAGCCCCAGGAGCTGGGAACTGTCCCAGATCCTGTGTGTGCCTGTGGCAGAGCAGAATACCCCAAACACACCAGCAAAGTTCCAGATCCCATCAGCTGCCTTTGGAGACTGGTCATATGGTATGAGAAAGAAAAACTAGAAAAGCTCAGCACCAATTACTAAGGATGAACTCACTGCAGAGCCAGGGAGGGAAGTTAAGCTGCCTTTGTTTTGTGTGGCTGCTCTATGTGCAATTTGCACAGAGATCATTTCAAGTGGGTTTTTTTTCTTGTGCTCTGTAACATCACTGATCATTGTTGCAAGTTGAAATATAAACTGAATCCTGAATATCTGTACATCAGTGTTTGTTTTCACAGTCAGTGCCTGGCTGGGATTGCTCTGTACAACCCTTCAATTGTTTTTTGAAAGTACAGTTCATTAGTGTACACAAAAATTGATTTGGGTTAAAGCAAGAGAGAGCACATTTTTCTCTAGCTCCTTCTGAGTCCTCAGAGCCAAGTTAGCTCCCTTTGACAAACCCTTGGTGAACTCAGGCTTTGTTGGTTAAGGGTGAATTTCAGAACTCCCTTGAAAGCAAGTATGAGCTGCAGTGCCTGGCTGAATCATTGCTTGTCTCTACTAAAAAAACAAAACTTGACCAGATCTCTCAGTCTCTTCTAGGTGGCTTTAGGCCTTTTCTCTGCTCAAGAGGGAATAACTGCTCTTGTACACTGGACACCACTCACACACATCCTACTTGTAGAATGGAAACCTCTGAATGACCTGGAGAATGTAGAATGGAAAGCTCTGAATGACCTGGAGCTATCTGACCTCTGTCAGGGAGGAGCCTGAAAGTGAACCAGCTCATACTTGGCATGCACAGTGAGGAGGGCAGAGTCTTGCTGCAAAACTGGCTGTGCCTCACCATGACAGAACAGACCAGTTTTCACTGTCTAATTTTGCACATGCTAAAGTCTGCTGATAAGCTTCCTCTCTTTAGCTCACTGTTCATAACCATGGTGGCAATTTGTGTGGACTGTTCCCAGGAGAAACAATACTGTCACAGATGGGCCAGAGAGTTCAAAGCAAAGGAGCTCAGATAAAAAATTAATCTAAGCATCTGCTTCTTGTCAAATGAGTATGAGAAGATACCAATGTGAGTATGTGGACAGTCCTTGCATCAGAACAAGCCACATTACAGACAGCACAGCAAATTTCGGCTTCTGGAGTTGATTGTTTACTGAATCTGGGACTGTCCCAGAGGTGCTGTGACAAGTCAGGTGGTATAAGCTAGCTCATTTCACTTTGCAGTTAAGGTAAGTAAGAAGCAAGTGCTGGCTCAGCAGTTCTGTGGGGATGGATGGAGAGCCAAGCAGCAGTAGCTCAGTTTCTGATGGTTACAAAACATCCCAGAGGATAATGAAGGAAAGCCAAGCAGAGAAATATGAAACACCTGGGTGTGCAAATTTGACAACTTTTCCTCCTACTGACTCAATTGTTGTCACAGCAAAGAGATGGGAAAGCTAGTTCAATTTTGTTGTATGTGTTTGCATATTTTCTGGAATTCACAGGTTTTGATTAAGAACCAGGTGACCTCATAACTCCTATGTGTCCTGCAATATCTTTCTCTAGGACTTTTTTTTCCCCCAGTATTTTATAATTCAAAAGTGCAGTAACCACTTATAAAATAAAAAAATCCTTTTCCCACTATTCTTTTGTTTGGCTATTTTTAAAATGCAGACAACACTTTCCTATTAACTTGGCTCAGTTTCTGCTCACCTTATTTTGTTCTTCTGTTGACATATCTTCTACAGGCCTGGATGGTTATTTTTATATGCCAAACAGCTATTCACAATTTTATCTTAACTTGCTATGTTGGATTGAAAGTATTTCTATTTAGTAATTTCTGTCATCAAGTCACTATTTAGCCAAGCTTCCATTTGCATATTTATTATAGCATCGATATGCTATATATATTATAGCACCTCCTACCTTGTTAAGAGTCTGTACCTCAAATTATTAGAACAGAAATTCATAAATAAGGTGTGGAAAACCCTTTCATATAACTCTAGTGAGATTATCTGTAGTAATAATAGTGGAGGTAGACTTGAAAAAAAGTTATTCAAGAGAATAATGCAGCGGCTATGAATGTATTAATACACAAGAGTAAGTAATGGAAAGTTAGAATAATTGAGGTTTACACCACTGTGTGCAGACATACCAGTTTAGGCAGAAGTCAGGAGCTCAGAATATAAAGGACAATAAAAAGTTTAAAAGTGAAAAGGAGTCAGTAAAACATACCCAAGAATGCTGAAAGAAAACATTTGTCTTCTGAGCACCTCACAGCATCTTGAGGAGTCTTATAGAAGAGAATAGGCTTTTCCAATATTGCTTTTTATACCATGCTGGGGAGGATGAAGAGAGGTTTGTAGGTACTTCCTGACTGGCTGAGGGCAACTGAAGGGAACACATGGCTTGTGATGCCAGATCCTCAGGAGAATTTAAGACAGTGAGGAAGCCAGTGAGGTGAATACCACAGTTTTTTTTAGTCTCCAAACCAGTTTGATCAAGCTGCACATTTTGGCAATCCCACTCGTTTTCAAACTTTGAGACATCTGGGACTGGTAAGAAAGGAAAATGGTGGGTGAAATCCTGAAAAGACTGCCAGAGAGAGAATTAAAGGCCAGTGGCATAATTAGCTCCAGGGAGCAGGTTTTGTATTGAAGGCTGACCAAACAAATGTATATTCAGTGGTGGAAACTGCCTTTGTCTCGGGCTGTGTCCCCAGCTCACACAGGTAGGGCAGGCAGGGGTGTGCTGGTACCAGGGCTGTGGTGGTGGCAGGGGTGGCACCTGGTGTCACTCCCTCAGTGCTTGCTGTGTGTGGGGTGGATGAGATCCAGGCTGGGCCATTTGGCAGGGCTGACTCTGCAGTGGAGAGCTGGGAAATGAGAAGGGATGACAGGAGCATATAAACCTGCACAGGGCTGCTTTGCCATTTTAATGAGCATATTAAGGACCAGTAAGGGAACTAAGGAGAATCTCCAGGGACTTTTAGCTCCCACTGACTTTCTGAAGTTTTTCCAAATGCAGCCACTGCCAATAAAGATTGGCAGCTTGGTTATATTCCAAACAAGGACCTGAAGGTATGGTGCACAAGCCCAGTATGTCTTATATCAAGCAGTGAAAATAGTTCCCAGCTGTCATGTCCGGTCAGATGAGCTTTTACAGACTACAGAGAGTCAGATTATTCATTTAGTTTAAAGCCAGGTTGTGTTCCCACAGCTGAAAATAATGGAATTGTAGCAGACAGTTTGCAGTTAAATGTTTATGGTTTTTTATTTTTTTCCTCTAGTGCTTCTCTTTTTTCTAGAATATTAAGTGAAATATTCAGGGCAAATTGCTGTATTACAGCAACAACACTGTGAAATAAATAAAGCTGTTTAAAGGGAATGTAAATATAGAATGACTTGCACTAAAAAATAAAATTATTTCAAATAGCCATTAACTATTTCTATCACAATTCTCACTGAGCAAAGCAAATCTGTCCTTGATTGACCTGCTGCCAGTAATACAGCAGCACTTTATACATTACTATTTAAAAGACAATTCAAAAATATTTGTCCTTTTTCTCTGCTTTCTTACCGCTCCCATCCATCAAGACACTTTCATGGCATCAGTTTGGGTGTTGCCATTTGGTTCCTGCAGAGGAAAAAATGGACAAGTTTTTCTGTTATGCTGGCTACCATTTAATCCTGATTTATTTCTTACCCTAAATCCTGACAGCACCTTTCAAGTTTTGTGGCTTTGCAAAGACAAATTGAAATGCCACTTGTCTGCATGTCTTCCACTGAGTGATTAGGCTCCTGTCCTGACTAACTTCACTGGGTGGCAAGGGAGGGTTGCACATGCCACAGCTGGGGCAGGAGTGACACCTGGTCTAACAGGGCAACCAGGAAAATCAAGTTCTTTGCTTTTGAAGATGAGATTATTTGGTGCTGAAGATGAGAATAGACTCTGTCCAATTATCTGAATTTTTACCTGGACCAAGAGGTGCATCCTTCCCTTTCTGGGCTGGCACTTATTCTCTCTGCAGCTGCCTGAAAGAGAAACAAACATTTAGCTTGAGATGGATTATAGTATGGAGGAAATTTTTCTTTCCATTGAAGTATAGAAATTCTGCTCTAGTACTGAGACTTTGAAAAGCACAAGAGGCTTATGTGCAGTAGGACAGAAGCCATCTCCAGCTGTGGAATTGGCCAAAGTCATGAAATAGGAAGTGTTTGTTTTAAAGTGTGCGAGACACTGTCCTGGCTCACAGCATAAATTATGCATCTTCCCTTCCTGCAGGCCTGCAGTGTGTGTCCATGGCTGAACACACAGTCCTTGGCCACAGTGCCTGCACAACAAAGGAAATGGAAGATTTTCTACTCAGCAGAGCAGTCATTTCTCAATGAGCCTTGTCCTAAATGACATGCAGTGTGCTCTGGGGATGGATGCTGCTACTTTGCTGAGAAAGGAGCACTATCTAAAGGCAATCACTGTTGCACTTCTGACAGCCATCCCAAGTAATTATCACCTGGGTACATGGAAGGGAAACAAAAGTCAAAACATTTGAGGATAACTTGGTGTCTGAAAAAAAATTATTTAATGTTTTCTCATTTCAAACTGCACCATCTTATTGACATTATGGTCAAATTCCCTCTTAGCAGACTTTCTGCTCCTCTTCCTCTATACACCATGTTAAATGTGTATCCAGACCTGGTCTAAAGCCCAGTCCCCTTTAACATTCACAATGTAGAAATTAGTGTTTAATATTCCTTAAAATGACAGTAAAGGCTGCCCATGAGAGAAATTTTTCACTGCATAACCTGCTGAGTTGATGATTACTGTGAAATGCCATTATAATGAGCAAGGGAGAGGCATGGAGTGACTTCAGGGACAGGAGAAGCCAGTGGATGAGTTGGTTGTCCTGACTAGATGAGCTCTGTCTCTGTAGAGAAACCCCCAAAAGGGAAGCAAACAAAAAGACAGAATGTGCTTGTTCTTGGTTCCTGGCTACAGAATCCTCTGGAAAAGTGCCCAGGAAGAGTGGCACACCTTCAGGTGTCCTGGGAGATACATGACATGTATGCTGCAGCCAAGAGCAAGCTGTAAATGCAAGAAACAGAGAACAAGGCACTAGTTTAGTTTAAATTAGACAATAGTCAAGCTAAGGCAGTGATACAGATCTCATTCCCATAAAACACAAACCTATCTCTGACCCTTACAGAGCTGCCCCTCTATATTTCATTGTCACAAAAGTTACTAACTGCAGAATACTGCTTGGCCCTCATAAAACTGTACTCAGTTTTGGAGTGCTTTATTTATGGGATAAGTGGTGTGATGACATTTTAAATGCTTTCTCTCTGAATGGGAATACTGATCTTATGATTGTTTAAGTGATTTTCTCAGAGTCCTGCACTGAAGAAACAGAAACATAGGGAAAGTATTGTCATGCAAATGTCAGTGAAAGTAATTAAGCAGTGAGAAATTTAAGAAGGTATAATTTTTTCCGTTTTCCCCTCTTCTGTGGAGATTTTAAAAATGAGCAGAACTAAAATGTCCTGGGAAATATTATGGGATAATAATATGACATGATTAAAGGGGGGCTTTCCATCTCCATTGCAGTTGGTACTTGGTATTCCTGTAAAAAATTCAGAATGAAGTAAAAATGAACTGCACACTAGATCCCTAAAGTAATTTAATGGCATACATTCACTTCTGAGTGTAAACTGCTATATCCATTAGAGCAGAAAATAGTTTATCAGGGGACTACTCACTGGAAAGTTATTGAATATTTCAAAATAAAAAGAAATAGGCTGCTAAGAATGTTGTCTAGTGATTCTGTTAATGGAAAATTTTTAATATAGAACCTTTATGTTTCAGAAATTGTTTAATAAGGTTTATCAGGAGAGGTCCTTCAGTCTTCACTCCACAAAAATGGTGAACTAATGGCATAGATTCAGCTGATCCTTGAGGGCAGGAGTTGCAAGTCAGTTATTTTTATGAGGTCATTTATAGAGGATTGAGGATTCCTTGATTCTCTGATTTTTTTTAAAAAATCCTGTCAAATTAAGATTAAAAAATTACAGGGTAGAAGTCTGTATAACTAGAATATATTTTCTAATAATTTTCTTATATTCTTTCTGTGGCTTGTTTTTTTCTTTTTTTAGGTTTTGTGTGTATATCACTGATAAGTTCTCTTTCTTTTCTTGTATTTAAACAATACTGCAAATATCATAGTGCTGATCTGTCTGTATCTGATTCATTTTTATATATGCCATGTTCTTTACTCAATGAACTCACTCATTAATTTTCTATGCAGAAACTTGTATTTCATTAGATATTTTTTGCCTCCTACAGGCAGAAATAGCTCTGAAGAAGTATTTATCACTGATTCCTGCAGAAAATATTCTTGAATTGTGAGCCAAGTAGTGTTTATTTTTCTTCTGATTTCTTGACTTACTCTCTTTTTCATGCAAAAGTTATTTCCAAGACAAAAATCTCGGAATGTGCTCATCTTCATTCAATTACAATTGATTATTATGTTCAATTCTTTTTCTGCCATTAGTGAGGCTGCCTTATTTTATTAATATTTCCATTACTTTATAGATGCTATCATGCAATTTTTTTTATCTTGAAGAAATTATGGCTTTACTCTTTGCTTACATAGATATTTTGCTAACAAAACAAAATAGAATTAAGAAACCATCTGTTGCATGTAGGTAGTGTTTTTCCATTGTTAATGTAGTGGATAGTGTGTATTGTGAATATACAACATCCAGAATACAAAGGAAAGCAGTAAAGCATGCTGTATCAGCAGCTTAAAAGCTGAGATTTCTGTAGCTGATGATGGAAATTATATTTGATATATTAATACTTTGTTTCAGTGTTCAGAAATCTGCATGCCCTTAATTGAAAACAGACTTTGCCCCATCACTAATGAGATTACACTGCAACATCCTTGCTAAGAGTGAGATTCCTGATTCAGGCAGGGCAAGTGATTTACCTGGTGAGTGTTCTGGGAAAAAGGTGGCAGGGATTGGAGTGGGGCAGTTTAGACTTGCTGAGAAGGCACAGCTTCTCACCAGGAGATGTGACTTGCCTGGTAGGGCCCAAACTCACTTTTTATTTTCATGAACAAGCAGAAAGTGTTTACAGTTAAAACCCAACCAAACAAATAAACAACTGTTGTTATTATATGGCAGAGGTTCCATATTGCCAGAGTTTCATACCTCCTTGGTGTTTCTCATAGGCAGCTCCTCTAGGCACTGACTCTTTCTTCTTCTCACAGCAGCTAACTGAATCCAGCTCGCCCTTAACCAACCAATCCACTCTTTCATAACACTCTTCTTCTTCTTGGCTACAGCTGAGGCCTGATAAAGTCAGGCCTGTTCCTAATCTCTAATAATTGGCTCATCTGCAGCTCCTTAGGGGTAAGATTATTTTTCTATACTGCCTTTAATTTCTTATATTGTATCCCCCTACAAACAACAGTGATTTTGAAAGCTGACCACTTCCTAACATCCCCAGAGTCAACAACAGATAAAAAGATCTTCAGGAAGAAGGTCCCCACAAGAGGTTGCAAAGAAAAGCATTTCCCCTGGCCAGTATCTTACAGTTATGTCCCCAATCCCCCATGTCCCATACATCCAATACAGGACTATTTTTGACAAAATAGAGAAAAAACTGTTTTAGCACTCCTCTCATCTGTAGCAAGCCTTGGGTCACTGAGCAGCACCTTTGGACCTGCCATGTCTCAGTCTACAATTGCACAGGGACAGAGGGTGATGTCCCAGTTCTCAGCTAGACCCAATGTGGAAAATTTTGCTCTGAACTTTGATTAACAGAAAACCCTTGGGAATATCTGCATCTTCAGAAGGGATCTGGTGCATAATGAGTTACTCAGGACTGGTGAGAAATGCTATGGACCTCAGCAAAGAAACCAGATTGTTCACTGCCACATCTTCTTCTTTCTTCATAGCCCAGCCATACCAACATGTTTACCTCCTGCCCTTGGTACAGTGGGAATGTCCCTCACCCCACACTCCATTTGGACTGCCAAACAACCCTAAGGCCAAGAACAAAAGGTCTTCTTTGTGTTTGATTTTCTGTGAGCATATTTCATTCAGTAGTTTCAAAACCACATATTTTAAAAACATTAGTTGGATTTATCGCCTGTGACTTCATGATCTTCTTCCAGGAATTCTCTCTTTGAAGTGCTTTTCCAGAGAATATCACAACTATGTCTGTTCCTTTGTAAACTCACTGCCACTACTCTGTCTTTTCAGATAGATAACACGAGCAGTTCCCAGGCTCCTATAATTTAAACTCATCTCTTAAGCATGCACCAGAGCAGTGTAGTGAATAGATATCCCTGATGTTCTCATGCTGTGGAGACTCCAGAGCCAATGGTTTCTAGGAAAGGAAGAATCCTTGCCAAGCTTGAACCTGATCTAAACCCTGTGACTTGTCCTATCCTTCAGATGTTGGTACTCAAGGACATGGTGCTGGTGCTCCCGAGAGTAAAATTGGAGGTTGGAGTTGGATATTATAAACTCAGAGCTGGGGTTGTTCAGCCTGGAGAAAAGAAGCCTCTGGCTTCTTTTTTTTTTTTTTTTTTTGAGAAAAGAAGCTCCATCCAACCTGGCCTTGAACACTTCCAGGGATGGGCCAGCCAAAGTTTCTCTGCCAGCCTGGGCCAGGGCCCCACCACCCTCACAGGGAAGAATTTCTCACTAATATTAAATCTGTGGCTATTATAAGCTCAGAATTTTTTTGAAGATGTATAATGCTCCATGAAGAAAAAAGAGGTCCAGGGATTCCTGTACTCATGAGGAGAAGAAAAAGGCCACAGTCCCAGAGTCACAGTATTCCTGTCACTCTGACATTGGTGTCCATCTTATTACCTCATTTCTATGTTTGTGCCTTGCAAAAGAAAGTGAGAAAATTCTCTTGCAGAGAATGAGAAAAGAAGCATCTCCCCCTCTCTATATGTTTTTTTGAGAGCAGCTTTTCAGGAGGTGAATCACATCCTAGCCTCCAGTTCAGTTCAAAGGATAAGGGAGCATTAGCTTATCATCATGATTCCACCCTGAGGTACTGAACTAACAACCTGGGTCCTTGCTCTGAGTTACTGCATGTCATCTGCTTCTTCTCTGAGTGTCTGTTGGCTTTGTGTGTTTGGTCTGCCACTGTAGCAGTAACCACAGAGCATCTGATCTGATGGAAACAACTCATGAGAGGAAACCTGAAAGATGCATTCACAGTGGGGTGTTGAAACACTCTTCTAGGATTGAACATAGAACGGTTTGGGATGGAAGGGACCTTACAAACCCTCTCATTTCAACCCCCCTGCCAGGGACACCTTCCACTAGACCAGGCTTGTCAAAGCCCCATCCAACCTGGCCTTGACCTTCCAGGGATGGGGCAGCCACAGCTTCTCTGGCCAGCCTGGGCCAGGGCCTCACCACCCTCACAGAGAAGAATTTATTACTAGTATTTAATCTGAATCTACTCCCTTTCAGTTTAAAACTATTGCCTCTTGCCCTATCCTTCCATGCCCTTGTCAAAAGTCCCTCTCCAGTTCTCTCAAGTAGTCCCTGCAGGCAGTGTAAGGTGTTTCAAGGTCTCTCCAGAGGCTTCTTTTCTCCAGGCTGAACAACCCCAGCTCTCTCAACACACATCCATGGGAGGGCTGCTTCATCCCTCGTGCCCCAAAAGGTCACATTTCTTTTGATGGAGCCTGGGATATTTGAACATTGAGGCAGTAGGGTTAAATCACTCTTTTAATGAGGGAATACATAGTCCTAAAAATATTTAAAAGCTTGATTGCAGAGGTTGTAGAAGATGTTTTTGTATCTCAAGACACTTCAATAGAAATTTGAAACATGCTAATAGTTCTGGAAACTACTAGGAATTCAATCTTGACTTTTATCCCAAATGCCATAATCCCCAACACTGTTTAACATGGATTTGTTACTGTTGTGTTGCCCTTTGTGTTGCTCTTTCTGACAGCATCACTGTTCCCACAAAATATATTGCATTTTGTTCTTTAATGATTAATCTCTCCACTTTCCTATTAACAAAGCAGCAAATGGGATGCTAGTTTCCTTCCTCCCTGCTGAGCTGATCATTTTATGCAGTTTCCTCACAATAGAGAGTAAAGGAGAAACAGAGACTGGTTACTGTGAATTGCTGCTATGGATACAAGTATCTTCCCTCTCTCAGGGTTCTGAGACTGCATGGAGTGCTTGTTAGCATATTAGCCAAAAGGCATTCAAGGCTGAATATAGCTGTATTATATTAAAGTCCACTGCCCATCTCATTTTGTTATAGTCTATTCTGTAGAAACAAATGTCAAAGGTTTGTCTTTCCTGTAAACTGTTAAACTTCAAAACTAAGACATACAAAGCTTTAGTGTTGATGTTAATGAGAGCTGACAGCTTCACAGAGAGCATAAAAAAGACCAGAATTGACTAAAGAAGAATTTTCCATACATATAAGCCTTTACCAGCCATGTATCAAACATTTAAAAATAACTCTTTAAACAAAATTTGGAGGAAATTAACTTCTGGTATTGTTTGTACAGTGATCCTTATGCTAGTGCTGACACATTTGTAAGTCACAGCTATTTAGCTGCAGAACACCAAACAGTGTCTCTTGCCTAAAGACATCCATCCCTTTGATGTCAGAAAGCTCAAACATAAAAGCAGCAAGATAAACAGGCAAAAGAGATCAATTTAATTCACCACTGGAAGGATATGGGTTGTACTTCTTAATAAGATTAAATAAATGAACATTTAAATGACTGCTCTGTGTGAAATGACTTGATTTTTTAAATGTATCCACTCAGTGTTGTGTTCACAGAAAGTCTCACATGAAGGATAACAAAGGAAACAGTTTTTGCATCTGTTATTTGGCTGTGGTAGAAATACAATACACAGTTACTGTGAGTGAAAAGTTACTGATGTCATTTTGTAAGTCCCTCTGACACTTCTTTCATTTTAGGCTCTATGTAGCTGATGATTCCAAGGGCCTTCACCACTGAGTCATGTAAATAATGAAAATTAATATTTGCATAATTGAACTGTGCTCTAACACCCATGAAATTATGAGTTATAGCTATCAGATTTTTCCAGTTTGCTTGAAAAAAATCCAGCTTGGAGGTGTACACTGAACATTTGCACACAATGAACACCTCAGCCTTGGCTTGGGTGTTGCTTTTAGTGTCAAACCACAAGCTCTAATAATTAGAAGATAAAGCCAACAGAAGGTAACACTTTAACAGTATATAATGTTATTTTCAGGAGCTCTAATAGTGAACCATACAGAGGGTTTTATGCCCTCTCTTCACTCTGTTGAGTTATGTAGCTTTTATAAAATAAAATGTCAGGACCTTTTTGAGCTCTTGCTAGTTAAGATAGTGTTTGTTGTAAGGAAGTAGACCTCTGCAGTCTGGGACTTGATCCAAAGTCTATTTAAATCTCTTGAAAAATCAGGTGATGACTGCTGATACTGTATATTGGGCACATGCTTCATGTTCATGGGATTCTTAATCAAATGTGTTTTCCCAGCAAAGCAAGCACGAGTGACTTGCTTAGTCAAGGTCTGTGGAAAAAAAGAGATTATCCTGTCAGCACATAATGATAATTATTTTGTGCTGCTTGGCTTCTGAGGCACTTCCTTATAACTTGAACTAATTCAATACTAACTCACTGAATACTCTAAACCATGCATATTGTGCCATGAAATTAACTTAGATATCTTTCTGGTAACCCAGCAGCAATTCAGCTGGTATTGCAAATATCTTTATCATCCTTCATTGATTTTCCATAGTGTCCCTACCAACTGATGTCTTTTACTGGAGCTACTGAATGAGAGATTGACAGTCCAAATATTCCACTTGTTTTCTTTGGGCAGTGGATGAAATTATTTCAATAAATCAATTATGTTTTTTCTTCCCTTGGTGTTTGATCTCACAATAATCTTCTTAATGCTGAGATATGAAATTATTATAAAACCAAGCTTTGCTTTAAACTCATTGAGCAAATTTTGAGACTGTCCAAGAAGCAATTTATTTACCTGTTCTACAAGTTGCACACAGCAAACACAACTGCAGACCACAAGACATTGCACAATTACAGGTTTTGTTTAAAAACTGTCAGAGCAGGCAGACTTGGATTTATCTGAACAGATATATTTACTTTGAAACTTATGCCTTGGTTTACTTCATTGATGTACTCAGCAGATGAGGCATTTCATGGATTACTTTTGGAGTAAGCATGTGCTAATATTTATAGATAAATGTCTGCTAAAAACATGCTCAAGTTGCATTTTGATGGAAACCTTCATGAAGCAAACCCACTCATGGGAGCTGTTGCTATGGCATAACACATGATTAATGGGCAACTGAGGATGAGCCTTGTTCTGTGAGGGGCTCTTAATGAAAAAGGCTACAAAAATTCATATTAAGATGGAAATTTATTATCTGGCATTGTTCAAGAATAATCCTTACTAAATCCAGAAAGAACAGGCTGTCATGGCTCTGAGAGCCAGACTGCAGGGCACTGACCCTCTGCCTGCAAACAGAGCCTGCGTGGGCAGACAGGAGCAGTCAGTGAAGATTTGAAGACTTTGTTTAAGAATTAGATTCAAATTGGCCAAAAGGACCAAACAGACCTTGGGAGTACAGGCACAAAACCCCTGGCTGCCCAAGGAGGGGACTGTCCTGCTCTGCTCTGCCCTGCTGTGGCCTAAGCTGGAGCATCGTGGGCAGTTTTGGGCAGCCCAATAAAAGATGGAAAAGCAATTGGAAATTGTCCAAAGGAAGGACATGAAGATGGGAAGGGCCTTGAGGGAGAAACAAGGAGTGGCTGAGGGCACTTGTTCTGTTCAGCTGGAGAAGAGGGGACTGAGGGCAGACCTCCCTGCAGTCACAGCCTCTTGTGAGGGGAGGAGGAGGAGCAGGCACCGATCTCTGCTCTGTGGTGACAGTGACAGAACCCAAGGGAATTTGGGATCTGAAGTTGTGTCGGGGGAGGTTCAGGTTGGATGTTAGAAAAAGGTTCTTCCCCCAGAGGGTGGCTGGGAGCAGGAACAGGCTCCCCAGGGCAGTGGTCACAGCACCAGCCTGGCAGAGCTCAAGGAGCCTTTGGACAGAGCTCTCAGGCACAGGCTGTGACTCTTGTGTCACACCTCGGTGTGACTCTGGCCCTCCTGTGCAGGGCCAGGAGTTGGACCCAATGATCCTTGGGTCCTTTCCAACTCACAATATTCTATCATCCTCTGATTCCATGGAAAAGACTAAGAGTGCCAGAGGAATTCCAGATCACCACATTTTATTTTAGGTATTAGTAGAGTATTAAGATTTGTTTTGCAAATAACTCAACTGCTGTTAAACCCTGCAGAAATGAGAGAAATACCTCAGATAGTCAAGTGGCTAAAAGATATGAATTAAAACTGCAAATTTAAGGGTGATTTGAGGATTTTCATTACAAAGCTGAAGGTGGAAAAATCACAACCCTGCTTTATCAAAAGTAACAAATCATTTATCACTGACATGAGCCTGATGCCAGACACTTCCATGGCAATAGTTTGGATTGCTTCTTCTGAGAAATGCTTATCTGAATGTCATGCTTCCTGTAATAGGAAATACTCTAGAGAAAAGTAGCCCATTATTTCCATAAGTGAAGGTTTTGCAAGAAATATTTATTGCAAGAGCACAAAAGCACAAAAGAACAGAAGGAGAAATAAATTTTTTTATGTAAGAGAATTTAAATACACTTGAGTGTATGGTACTAAAACCTCTTAAAAGTTGAATCATTGTAAGTGCAATGGCAAAATACACAACAACCAGTTAAACATCAGCAACAAATGACTGAAGTGCCCCCAAATAAAATAATGTGAATTTTTAAGCCAATTATAGCAAGAGGGAATATTAAAGTCTGTATTCCTGCTTCTCATTGTTCCTGCAGAAAATGACCTTTCCGTTAGTGCAAGGTTGGTTTCTTGCAAGTTCTGAAATTATGAAGTGCCATAACTGTACCTGAACTGCACTTCTGAGAAAGCCAAAATCAGAACAGCTATAGAAGTGTGTGTTGGAAAGATCATCAGCCTTAGATATAAGGAAAAAAAAACAAATAGCAGGGAAAGAACCTGTAATATGGAATTAAAAGTGAAGACAAAAACAGAGTGGAAAAACCCAGAGTTTTCATGATTAAGGCAGACTTTGGGAGGACTTGGCAAGATGGATAGTGGCTTATTGTCAAAATAACAGTGATTAAAGAGGAATCTCCTCACCACCTTGTGCTGGCTCTGGCAGGTCAGTGCCTCCAAAGGCAGCTGGGCCTCGAGACCATTGGGACTGGGCAGAGAGGGGAAGCAACCACAGACACTCATTTGCCACAGCGTTTTTCAAAGTGATAATGGCACTCTGAGCTTAAACTGAGTTTGGGAAGCCTTGCTTTAGGCTCTCAGATGTTCCTGAAGATAAGATGTTACCTTTTATTTATTATTAATAATTCTGTATTTGCAAAGAGAAAGATGGTGGGGTTTCTGTCAGGTTTAAAACACGTAGCAACCACTGACCACGTGTCTCTCTGGAAAAGTCCTTCATTAGATATTTTTATTACTTTGATTTAACTAAAAAGAACTCTATGAGATTATTCTCCTGCACATATTTTTCCATTTCTAAACTATTCTGATAATCCATGATAAACTAATAAGCATGAATTGCTTTTCACTGAAACTCTTCTCATGGTCTCTTAAATATTTCTGATCGTAATGAATGAGCTCCTAATGAGTAGGAGTTATGGCTAGTGTTTGAGAATGAGAATTTATGGTTTTATTTATTGAAATAAAACCATTTCTATTAAGGGAAAAGACTTTCTGTTGCAATCTCTGCAAATAAAACCACACGAAAACTCTGTAGTTGAAGTAAGTTTTCAGTAACTGGGTTTGGTTTGGGTTGTTTTTTTTGTTTGTTCAGCTGGGTTTTTTTTGGTTTTGTTGGTTTTGGTTTTGTTTTGCCTTGGATTGTGGGTTGTGAGGGTTTTTTTTTATTATTTCCTTAGGAATTGGATTACTTTAATTAAGGGGTGCATTGACTTTACTTCACTGTAATTGCAGTATTTCCTAAGACAGGGGCAAAACCACCTAAGAAAAAAAATTAGAGGCTCAGAGGAAGATGGGTGTAAAAAGAAATGTATATTATATACAACTTTTTACATTCTGTTTTCCACTTATAAATTACTTCTCAGTCAACTCAAAATACTTCTGTTATGATATGCAATGGAAAGAGAAGCCAAATGTTAAAGAAAAGAATATTCTACTGACAGAGAGATTCAGATTCATGTTCAGTCATTCTTTTTTGCTCAGATATTTCATGCAAATTCACAGGACTTCTGTGCTGTAAAGCTTCCAAGGTAGCATGTTCTGAAAAGAAGAAATTGAACACATTATGAATGAGATTCAGAGAGTCCTGATGCATTCTTTTCTGAGGTTCATTTTGCTTTGAGTCAGTTTTGTTCTGGAAGGTATGCCTGTCAAAAGATGAGCAGTAAAACCCCCAGCTGTAAGTCTACATGGCATGAAATGAGTCACAAATATAGCAAATGTCTTCACTCAGAAGGGTTCACTCAGAAAGGTGCCTTTAGGTAATTGTGTGAAAATGCTCTCTTGCTGCTCAGTATGCTCAAAAGTCAAAGAGAATATTAGATAAGGATCTTCAATTAAGATCCCTTAGTATGTATCCCTTAACAAACAGTAATCATAACTAAGTCATAGGAATCAATGGTGGAGCCATTTCTTTATCACTATGTGCAGCTCTGGTTCCCTTTGGGAAGGAGATGCAGCAAAACTGGAGATGATACAAAGAGGGCAGAAGGGCAGGGTCAGAGGGACAGAGCATCTCCTGCACTGGAATGTAAAGAGTTGTTGTGGATTGGTCCCAAGAGGCAGCTCAGCCCCACACAGCCAGGCACTGAACCTCCCTCAGCAGGAAAGGGACAGAAAGGGAGGAAAGTCATGGGTTCAGATAAAGGCAGTTTAACAGGCAGAATAAAAGCCTACACAAGCAAAGTAAACCAAGGAATTGATTCCCCCCTTCCCACAGGCAGCAGGTGTTCAGCCATACCCAAGAAAGCAGAGTTCCATCACACATAGCAGTGGCTTGGCAAGACAATCATTCCAGATGTATCCCCTTCCTCCTTCTGCCCTCAGCTTTTAATCCTGAGATACCATGTGCTGTGGGACATCCCTTAGGTCACCTGGGGTCACCTGTCCTGGCTGTGTCCCATCCCAGCCTGTAGTGCACTCCCAGCCCTCACTGGTGAGGCAGTGTGAGAACTGGAGAGGGCCCTGATGCTGTGTATGGGCTGCTCAGCATCAGCTGAAACATTCCTGTGTTGTCAACACTGCTCTGGTCACAAATCCAAAGCAGCACCCTACAGACTGCCATGAAGAGAATTATTTCAGTCTCAGCCAAGCCCAGGAGAGCTTGCAGACACTACCTGGTTTAGAAGAGAGGCACTCATCACCCCGGAGCCAGCTCGTGCGTGGGGCAACAAGGGAAGTGTTATTCATGACTTCCCATAACAGAGAAATGAAGGGACACACAATTGGATAATTAAGTTCCAGTGTTAAAATAAAAGTAATTACTTTTTCTGACAACCCACAGCAGAATTGTAGTACTCAGATTGTGAGGATGCTGTGGCAGTCAGAAAGATGTAACTGTGCTCAGTTCAGGTAATGGAGGACAAGTCTAACACTGAGGACTAACACTGGATGCAACTTTAATTCAGGATGCTTCCAGACTTATAATAAGCTGGAAACTGGGAGAAGGGACTCAGGAAGCAATACATTCATACATAGTTTTCTTCCCATTCTTTTTCCTCCTGCATCCACCACAAGTTCCTGCCAGAGGCAGACTAATCACCTGGGCTGATCTCTGGGTCAGTACAATATGGCATTTTTGTTCTTATTCTCCACAAAGTTTTTAACAGGTGGGCACAAACCAAGACTGAGGGATGGAAAATCATCATGGCTTGTATGTGCTGGTGTGGCTGCAACCACTTCAAAACATCCCACTCCAGGACATTAGGAAGCTCAGTTCACACTGCACATTAATAACAACTCCATGAAAAGACTGAAAATGCATCTGTAAAACTAAAGCTCTTTGGAGATGGGAATTAAACAGTGTCACCTTGGCAAGCAAATATTAAGAAGAATGGAAAAATCCTCAGTGTTATCCACACATTTATGTAAGCAGCAAATGCAGGTTATGGGTGGATGTTATCATAACCCAAGCTCACAACCACCTTGCTACTCTCTGCAATTGCCAGGGGAAAACATTGCTGCAAAAATATAAAGATAATGGCTCAGTTAAATTTAGTAGACTATTTTAATCCTAAAATTCAGCCTCTAAACACATGTAATTGATAGTATATGAATGAGTCATGGAAACTTGCTTTTTATGAAGAAAATTACTAATGTTCAGTTCTGGCTCTTTTCATTACTTTTTTTATCACTAGCTTTCTTCCAGTATGTAATTTAGTGATCCTTGATCCTCAACATTTACAGCAATTTAAATGTAATTCAGATGCTGGTAGCATGGCTTCTGCCATTTCACATGTTCATGAGTTTCTGCTTCCATTTTTGCTCTTTATGAGCAAATCATTATTTATGAAGTCTTTAATGATAAACTCCTGCTTTCCTAAGGGTGGAGGGCACCCCTCTCCCAGACAGCTTGCCAAGCCTTCTGCACTGCACTTCAGTCCAGCACAGCTGGGAAGGGCAGCTGTGACCAGCAGAGAAGGGCACTGGGAGCAGAAAGGCACAGAAGGTTCTGGTGATGCTTGGTGGGTACCTTGATCAGCTCTGATCAGCAGCTGATCAGAGTCACAGAATCTGCTGAGCTGGCAGGAGCCACAAGGATCTTTGAGTCCAGCTCCTGGCCCTGCACAGACCAGCCCCAAGAGGCACACCATGTGCCCAAGAGCACTGTCCAAACACTTGAGCTGAGATTTCAGAAAATAAGTGAGACATTTTATGCTGCTGTAGTGATGTGCTCAGGAAATTTAACTGAAAAATGTGGTAAAAGGGCAGGATAGGACTAGGAGTCAGCCAGGATTTGGGATGTACCTGCCTAGATCTTTGAATTGATGAAAGTTTCATAAAACAAAAACTATTTTGGGGGTTTTTCAACAAAATTTCAAGATTCAATGGAAAATAATTTTTACAAGTAATATTTTTAAAAAGTAAGATAGAAGTGAAATATCAAGAAACCAAATTTAGAAGGCATTCTGGGATGACTCCAGTCTGGACTGTAGGATAAGTTGCAATGTTATGTTTTTACTTTTCTTCCAAGATCTGAATAATTTTGGATTTGAGAGATTCCAGCATGCTGATAAACTGATGGCAGGTAAGGAAGGAATAGAGTAAAAATTTTCACCTTTCAAGAAAAGCAGGTTACAGAGACTATCTCTCTTCTCCAGAAAGATTTCATGAGAATAGTCCAAGTCAGTCTACAAAAGTTTAAGTAAACTAGCACATATTCCATGAACAGGTGAAAAGCAGCAGACAAATGGCTGATTTGACCTTGCCAATCAGAAAGGGAATAGATGATGTCTCATCATGTGCAGTTCGCATGCAACCTTGCAACGTGTCCATTTAAAACTACCAAAAATGTCTGTGAAATTCTTGAAATTTCTGTGTTCTCTCTTCCTTTTCAGTGTCAGGCCAGATGATCTGCTGGTAGATTTGGGGTCATGTCCATGCAAATTTTCACCAATAGCTTCAAAAATTCATACTGTTAATCTTATTTTGAATTAATTTGTGGTTTTTTTTGGTTTTGTTTTTGTTTTTTTTTTGTTGCAGTGGTAGGAAGGAGGCAGGAGAAGGAATCTCTTTTGGATTACAAAATATGACTCAAGTCAAGTCTAAGGAAAGATGAATTTAAAGCTAAATACAGGGCTGATATTCAGAAGACCTGGATTATGTCCTGGACTGCCACAGATTTCCTGTATGATCCAAGCATATGATAAACACTCAGTTTTCTCCTAGGAAAAATGTTCTTAGTTCTATCAAGGTAATAAACTGGGAGAATTTATTAACTGATATTTTTCAAGTACTCTGACATATTTGTTTGAGACAGTATAGAGCCACAAAAATGGATATAAATTATATTTCATCACTGTGCATATCAGGGTGTCTACTCCTGGAACATATTCTCTTTCTTGGCAGGAGTCTAAATTATCATGCACTCCACATTTTTACCATTAAATGTTAGTATATTCTTATCTCTCACTTGGTAAAATTATTTTTCTTTGATTTGTCTCTTCATCATCCATTTTCCAGCCCTTTCTCTTGAAGCTACTAAATTTTCCCTATATTCATACTTTACCAATTGCCTCTATTCCATGGAGGTCCAACTTGCAGCTCCCCTGAAAGGCCACAGGTAGGACTTTATATTGTTCTCACACATGGGCACAGAGGGACAAGTCCTTCTTTTTGTCTTCAGCAGCTTCTGGCCCCCTTTTTCCATCCCCTTTCCTTGGTGGACAGCTCCCAGTGTGCCAAATTACCCATTTGCAGGGGAACATGATGAAACAGAGCCAGGAGATGCTCTAAGATAAAAAACCCACATTTTGCAAGGTGATTTCCTTTTGGGATAGACATGCAGAGACAGAATGCTGCCTTGGCCAAGGTACCAGAGGGAAGGTGAATTGGCCAGCAGCAGCTCTTGTGTCTGTGCTAAAACCCACTGCCATTCTCTTCCCTCCCCTGCTGGCCCAGGGTCTGGTGAAGATTTCTCTGCACCACCTCCCTGCTCCTGCTTTTGGAGAGAGAGGCAGAAACCAGCCTCAGCTTTCAGCTCCACTTCAGTGGAACTGATCTCACACAGAATGAGAATTGACAGCCCCTGCAGGATCATTAGCCAAAGAGTTTGATTGCTTAATTAACTGCCTGATCAGTCTTGCTCCTTTCCAACAAGAGCAGTTCAATTGTCCCTTCCAGCTCCCCCCAGAAGTAAGCTGGTCCTTCCACAGAATCACTCAGAGCTGCCAATATCTGGGGTATGCCACGTTATTTGAATTCTGCATGTCACCCTCAGAAATAAATGCTGAGAGCTGCAACCCACAACCACAGCCAACCTGCCCATGATTTATTCATGAATGGAACAGGATATGAATGCAATCCTATGCACCATGTATTAGGGAAAGGAATATTAGTCAAATTAAGTAGCTTTGTTTCAATTTCACCACCTGTGGTATCTTTAGATCTTTTTACAGCCTCACAGGCAGAAAACAGCTTTGAATCTGGCAAAAAATGTGCTTTGAAAATTATTCATATGATACTACAAAAGGTTTTACTAACCATTTTCAAAGGGACATGATATATGAAAGCAAAAAAAAAAAAGGTGAGTAAAAGCATAAAATGGGATCTATTACACAGTTTCAAAGAGAAAATTTTCCTTATTGGGAAAATGAGCATCATAAGACAACAGCCAGAAACAAACAAGCAAGGTTTTGTAGCAGACAAAGGGGTACAACAAGGCTTGCATGAATGAAAGAAAATTCTGGCTTTTGGTGCTGTTTTTATAGAGGACAAAAAGCTAGAGAAGGCAGGAGTCTGAAAACTTCATCTTAACTTCCAAAGTTAATTCCACCTTCATTAACATTGGGAGGAAGGAGTCCAAGAAATCTTTTATAATTAAATACATTTAGTTGATATTTTGCAATTTTATTTGTTCTTGCAAACCTGTACGGTTTCTGAGATGGTTTTTGATTTGTGATGAAGCTTTTTATTCTTCTGGGAGTAGAAATCCTGAACACAATCATCAGTACATGGGATAGATTTCAGCTATATAAGCAGCCTGGGAACTGCTATCCTTAGGGATGGGGAGGGGCAAAGGGCACCTTCCAGCCATCAGCAATAGCAAGGAAATGTCTTGGTGTGCAAGAGAGCAGCATGGAGCTGCAGAGGGAAATGCCTCAGCCCAGAACTCAATAAGGAAATGCAATACCTTAATTTGGAGACCTCAAACCAATGCAACTACTGTATTGTACAGCAAGGAACTACTGAACTTAGAGAATGCACTGATCAGCTCAGCAAACAGAGCTGGAAAGAAAGTCACCCTTCAGAAAGGACAATCTACAGTGGGTAGGGCTGGCAAGCAGGGAATCAGTCTCAGGAGAGCGTTAGGGAAGAGCTGAAAGGTGTCTCATGTGCCTGGGTGTGAGTCAGGAACTCCTCTGGGTTAGAAAGAGACCAAGCAGAGGTTGCACAGTAAAAATCTTGATGGGTTTTCCCTGAAGCTTTTGCTCTGTGTGGTCATTGATTTGATCTAATACAGCATGCTGTACTAGCTATGGTATAGCAATGCATGCAGAAATGTGTCCAGAAAGAGAAATAAACAGGAAAACCTGTGGTATTTGCTGGCTCCCCAGGACACAGGAGGAATTGATGAATCTGATTCCATGTTCTTAGAAGGCTAATTTATTATTTTGTGTACTTATATTATATTAAAGAATGCTATACTAAAAACTATACTAAAGTATAGAGAAAGGATACAGACAGAAGGTGACAAAGAATGACCATGAAAACTTGTGGCTCCTTCCAGAGTCTCTACACAGCTGGCTGTGATTGGTCATTCAGTAGAAACAATTCACATGAAACCAATCAAACAACCACCTGTAGGATAAACAATCTCCAACCACATCCCAAAGCAGCAAAACACAGGAGAAGCAATCAGATAATTATTATTTTCATTTTTCTCTGAGTCTTCTCAGCTTCCCAGGAGAAGAAATCCTGGTGAAGGAATTTTTCAGAAAATATGACAGTGACAAAAACCCACTTGAAAACTTGCAGACACACACACTGTTTATATTCAATTTATAACAGGCAGTTGCAGTCTTAATTTTACACCAATTATTTCTCTTTGTAGGGACATCTCTTAGAACCCAGCTGAATGATTCTCAGGGTAAAATGGTATTTGAAGTAAATTGATGAGAATCTGAACACTGTACAGATAAATAGAAAGCCTCACTTTTAAGCCCATAAAATTGTCTGTTTCTGAAACACTAATTTTATCTGTAAGAAAATCTATGTATTTCCATCACTGCTGACTCGAGAAAGTGAAGTCCAACCTTTCTTAATTTTCCCTGTCCAAGACATGTCTTTAGTAACAATTATTGCATTTGGATTGTGTGACTTAGTGGAGACCCTTGAGTACTTTAAATGCACTCAACCATTCTCAAGTGCACTCATTAATTGCACAAAAACTTCTGCACTAATTTACAGTGTCTTGTGTCAGTGATTTAAATCCTATTTTTCAGTGTCCAAGCATCATCTCTGGGGTTTGTTAATATGATACTAAAACATCATGTCATAAATCACAAAAAATATTGCTGGGGTAGTGAAGTGACACAAGAAAAGACAAAAGAAATATTATCCATGGGAAATAAAGCTTAGAAAAAAGCAGAAATTAATATAAATGTCATTCAGGATTACCACTCTATACAAATAGTGCTATAGACTACTGCTCTTATTGTCCATCTATAACATGGAAATGTTTTAAAAGTAGATTTGCATTGGAGGTTGCAAGAAAAATCTAATGGGCTTCTCTCTCCATTTGTTTGCACTCCTCATCTACAATATAGTGTCTGATTTTTAAAAATGCTGAGTGATACTGTGATCTAGATGGACTTGTCTAAGTGTTTACTTGCTTACTGTCAATTGAAATTCACCTAGAAGCTTGCTTCAAGTTATTATTCACCAAGAAAAGAAGAAACAACATTGGGCCTAATGGCTGTCTGCATCTTTGCTGGTCCTGTATCCTCAAACTCTGAGACTGCCTTTAATTTACTCAATATCTCTTCTTCTACAGTAATAAAGTCATAGGCCTGGTAGGAGTATTCAAAGTATCTCCTAAGTACAAGTTCTTAGTAATTAACTATTATAAAAGCCATTTTGATTCAAGTAACTGCCATGAAATTAAAACAAACATTTGCAAGGAGATATCTGAAAGAATAAACAGAAAATTTGAGCAACAACAGTGAAGCCTTCTGATGTGTGAGCCAGAGATCCTGATGCAAGCCACAGCTGGGAGGTCATGCTGCAAGTCTGGGGCTGTCTGCACTGCTGTCCAATGGCCCCAGACAAGATCAGGGTGTTTTAATCACCCACTGAAAAAATCAGCTAAAGCCTTCCAAGAGCTCCCCTAGCACTGCAGCAGCTGATCCAAGCTCTCCCCTGATGCTCTTCTTGTGGGCTGTCAATTTATGTCAACACCAGGATCACTCAGGGGAGGTGTCAGACCCCTCTGTGGGAGGCACTGTGGCACCTCCTTGGCTCTGCCCCTGGCAGGATGGGGGCTCAAGGCTCATTCCTGCTGCACACTAACAGGCTGCTTGGCTCTTCCAGCTCCCTGCCCTGGCACTCTTGGCTTGGTGCTCCAATCTCTCTTCTTCCCTGAAGGGTGCCATGACTGCCTTGTCTCAGCTGTAGCTGTGATTTTGTTTTCCTCCTGCCATAGCAATTCTGAAAAAAACATCAAGAGACGATAAATATTGTATCCAGAGAACAATGTCAGCAAACAAGTCCATATAAATTAAAGGGAAATATGTACAACACCATAAGGTATTCACAATATTGCAAAAAAGAAGAAATTGTTTCCCTGGTGAAGTGCAGAAGATGAGTTACAAATATGCTGTAAGATGGGTAAGTATTGATAAAGGATTCTCAAGATCATATATTATTTACACAATGGAAATCATAAAGCATAGGCAGGGATGAGAAAGCACTCTTGCTCTAAACTGTGCTTATGATCAGCAAAACACCAGATCAGCATCCTAAATTCTGGTGATGTTTCAGGACTTAAGTGCTTGAGATGTGTGCAGCTGGATACCTGAATGAGCCAGAGAGAATGTGGTTCTTTTGTAGGAAATGGGCACATATTCCTAGCTGGTGCCAACTGTGTACCCCTAACAGAACAATAATACAGTAGCTGAAAATTTGAATACTTAAAAACAATAACAATTTATGGTAAGCAGATATCCAGCTGCTTTTGAGTTTGGCTCATTGCAGAAGATGAACTAAAACACATTGCAGAAGACTTATTTTAGAGCAGCAATTAATTCCCTTCAAACGACTGCTACATGCAGTGACATCTGTGGATGTCATTGGAGGAAGAATTGTGCATGAAGCACAGGTGTTTGTCCAGCCAAAGCTTGTGACAAATGTCTTCCCTGAGAGGATTTCTGCCCTTTTAAATTGCTCATGTCCCTCAGCCTGTTGCTGAAGTACAGATTGAATAAATATATCAGGAATAGCAGAGACGTAGCTAAGGATGGGACAGGTCACAGGTCATCTTGCAGGAATTTGACTCAACATGCCCAAAATTCATCGTTTTACAAAGGCAGATGGCAGGCTTTAATCTGTATTAATAACAAAACCAAATGCTAACCATTTTCAAGTAGAAAATGGAAGGGCAAATTAATCAGTTATGCTCAAAAATCCACTTCCTACTTAGCTGGTGTTGAGTTATGCTTTGATGGTTGGCAGCCTGCTGGCTGCTGGGATTGTACCTTTAGTGAAGCATTTACAATTAACAGGTACAAACTGGATACTAGTGGAAGAGAGAAAGCCAAAATTATTGTGTTTTGGTTTGAGACAATCATAAAATAAATATTCAAGACGTATGAAAGTATAGAGAATATTCTCTTTTCATTAGTGACTTTGGCAGTGGAAATCACAGCACATGTAATCCATCAGCTGACACAGTTAATGCTACAGTGTTTAAGTTTGGTAATGAAATCAAGATTCATGATTTGTGTTTAATGCCCCAAAATGTACTAGCTTATTAGCTTATTGGTGCAAAAACGTTTTCTTGGTCTGGTGGTGTAAAAGGTTTTTGCCTTTTCTGTCTTAGAAGAGGAATCAGTGCTTTCCGTTCTCTTATTTACTCAGAAAATTTTTCATTTTTTTCATATGTAGAGAGCCAAAAAATGGCCTTCATGTAACCTAAAATATGTAAAACTTCTATGTAAAAGGACAGGAATGTAGACCATCAGTGGACAGGTGGATTGTACCTGGACAGCTGAGGTTTTCAGGCTGTATATCTTAGCTGCAAACTGGAGCCAAACTGGAGACATTTTATATACAGTGCATGTTTCTGAAAATTTAGGTTCTACTTTAGCTGCACATATACACAATGGAAAATATTTAGCAAGATCATTCACATTTCCTCATGAAAATTGTCCTCAAGTAGTGATTGACTCAAATGGGATCTTCAGCACCACTTCTCACTTCCTATCACAACCTTTTTTCCTCACTTTGTTCTACATGTAGCCTCCCAAAAACAGCCCTCCCTTTCCACTTCCATTGTCCTAGAGCATAACATATTTCCTCAAAGTTAGATCCTCGCTTTTACCTCAGTTTATTCCCCAACTCTACATCATTTTTCTTGATTTTTTTTCTAATTTACCATTTTTCACGAATATGAATTTTTCAAATGTGCTAAAGCAGTGAAAATCCAGTCAACCACAAGTTAGTTGTGAAGGTCAGAAGCCATTTTCTACCTTATGAGCCAACCAAATACTTCAGTATCCAGATTGTCCAAAGAAACTACTATTTTTGAAACCTGATGACACATTGCATGAGGAAAGTTAAAACCACTTGAAAACATTGCCAAATGCTGAGAGGAATAATTACAACTCAGAGGAAATAAACTATTCAGCCCAGACATTTGGAGAACATATATAGCAGTACAGTTGCACTATTCATGGATCATTATATGAATAGGAAATTGGAAGAACTTTTCTAGGCTTGTGATGAATGCAGAGCACAATGGAGGGAGAAGATGAACTGAGACCAAAAGTCTCTTTGTAGTGCTCACAAAGTATCCACGTCACAGCAGCTTCCATTCATCCAGGCACAATGGAGCAGCACCAGACTGAATCTACAGCTCAAATGGCATTGATAGTCAGTTTTGTAATAGCTGTTGACAACAGATCAAAACATAATGATTTTTGTGTCTTGTTCATCTGTCTTAACTCTCTGATTTGTATAAGTTTATGATGCTTTTGCTATCTTTTCCTGTTTCTTTCCAAAACTTTGGATATATTAATGCAGTTAAGATCCCATAGCCTGATGGGAGTGGAGGCAGTATAAGTGTATGGGTCAGGAGGTCTAATTCCCTGTTTCTTTAGACTCCTAACATGTGACTCCCCCTAAGCCATATAAAAAGGAACCTAAAAGTGGAATTTTCCTGATATGCCATGAAGCTTTTTCAAAACCTCAGTTTTTTGCAAACAACTTTCAAGCTTCCAGCCTCAGTTTATGTGATGCCAATCAATATTTGACTTATTCTTATATGTAAATTTGCATAGGAACTAGAACCATAAAAAACACCTGCTGCTGATTTTTGTGCATTCAAGAACAGTTGTAACTCAATTTTAATCTTTTCAATCCATTATTATGCTTGAAAACATTGCTCTAAATTCAATATTTCACTGCAGTGAAGCCAAGAAAGGGTTGTAAAGTATTTTCCTACTGGATGTCATGAGAGTGGATCAATAAAATCAGGGATCTCATGGTTTAAATTAAGATTCAGAATTTGTAAGCTGCTGAAAGACTGGGAAAACTTTACCATAACAGTGACACAGCCCTGTCAGAATAGCAATGAGAGGGGAATTCTGTGTGAGGGGCAGCAGCAGCCTGGCTGAACCCTCTGTGGGTACATGGGACTCCTCATGGTAGCCCCTTGGAGGCACCAGGCTCCTCTGGGGCAGGCATGAAATTTCCAAGAGACAGGAGCAGTGCTTGGGCTGGGTTTTTAGCCTTGCTTTCAGTCAAAAAGGGGAATTATAAATAGAAACCTTAATTGTGATGTTTCAAGTCAGACAGAAATGCACTAAGCCTCAATGATAAAAAACCCCAATATTGCCTGTGTCTTTCAAGCTGCTCTCAGCTCACGTTTGGGGCATCAGGACAAGCAACCAGAGCTGTACATTGATCAAGGAATACACTGGGCTTTTAAAAGGTTTGTTTAAAAAAACCTTACTTATTAAAAATAATAATTCCATGTGTTTCATGACAAAAAGGTACTTTTGAGTGTCTAAACTGATAAATTATGCTAACCCAAGAAACAGGATGTTATGGCCTTCAAAAGCAAAATGAAAATGATTTTTAAAAGATGTTGTGTATTTGAGGTAAACACTGTTTTTCTTCATGTTTTTGTTGTTGAGTAATAAGGTCAAGTTAAGGGTTTTTTGAAACAGGCCATATGATTATGGTACTTATCTGAATAACAGAAGCTATAATCTGCAGGAATGATTAAATTGTCCAATTCATCACCTGGCTAAGGCACAAACATCCTCCATAGCACAATTTTGTGTATTACCCAGATTATGTTTTAATTTTCAAATTGCTTCTCGTGAATGCAGTTCTGTGTAACAAAATGTCCCCTTGTAGTCAGAGTCCATTATTAATTATACTGTTATAAACTTGCTTACTAATTCCCTCATTATTTCCCTCAGTATTTTTTCATATCCTACAGAGACAGGCAGGCAAAGCCCAAGGCACTAATTAAAAGCAGGTGAAGAATATAAGCAGGAAAGCAGGGATAAGCAGTGGCCAAGGGCTATTACTAAATAAAGCCTTTCTGAACAGAGAATTTCACAGCTTAATGGGATTGTGTTGAGAAGCAGTCTCAATTACAAAGGCACCAACTGAGAAATCCAGAAGGATTTCAGCATAAAGCACAGCTCTTCACTTCGATTTCTGTTGCCTTCCAAATCCAATATCCATATTTAATGGAATATCCTAGGGTAATTTGTAGGATATTACATGAAAAATATTTATTTATTCTGCGTGAAAAATCTATAACTATTTTGTTGCCACACAAAGTTTTTTAATGGTTTGATGCAATGTATCCTTATTTATTAAATGGTTTGATACAATCATTCAACCTAAATTGCATGTCAGCCAGCTCATAATATATCCCAGTCGATGTTAAGTTAAGGGTATTAAAATATAGTTGATTGTAAATAATAGAACTTAACTAACAGGTAGCATTTTATTTTATTCAGTTGGACACATATGGTTTGGTTATTTAGGACTTTTTTAACATTGTGCAGGGAGCCCATTTGCAAACTGGAATGACCTGTACCTTGCCAGAGTGACTGCTTAAAAAAAGTCACCCCCAGACTCCACAGACAGGGCAGTGTTGCAGGGGGGCCACAGATTTGGCCTCTGCAGAGCAGGGTGTGGGGGAGATGCTGCTTTTCTTGAGCATGGGCTCTCATGAGCACCCTGTTCCTCCTCATGGTCTGTGTCACCCCCTTTTAGATTGTCACTCTGCCACCTAAGGGCCGACCTCAGCCTTGGTACAAGCTGAACTGGGAACACTGATGGGAATAGCACTGGAGCTGGGAGATAACTGGGATTTAGCTTATGCACTGCTAGGGGAAAACAAGGTGTTCTCCAAAAGTAACCTCATTCTACAACCCACACCAAACTGGAACACACACACACACACACACACACACACACACACACACACACACACACACACAGAGTTTGCAATACCTTTCCTCTGTCTGCCATCGTTCTTTGGTTCAGCTCTCTTACAGAGATGAAGACAGATGCTCTTTCTGACTCTTCCACCCTCCCATCCAGTGATGTCCTTTGCTTTTTCAAGTGTCCCAGTTTGAAGCTCCTTGGTGCACTCAGAGGAAGGGGAGTGTGTGTGTTCACATGCAGTTTGTGCTGCATTCAGCTGCCTGTGGGCCAGTGCTACAAGTACAGAGCTCACAGACCCCTGCAGCTGATACTGCCCAGTGGGACCAAGCAGGAGTTGTCAGACAAGAGTTTCCTTCTTTAAGCTGCTTCTCAAGTGCAGGCTCCCTTATTCTTCCCCTCCACAGTACACTGCTTGTATTCTGAGATAACCATTCCTCTAATTATCCAGAACTTTTGCAAGAGATCCACTTCTGTATTTGAGAGGGCTGAGACTTGCCATGGAAACCTGCAGGTGCTCTTGCCAGAACTGGTGGGAACAGGTCCAGTGTCCCTGTTCATCTGCACCCTGGCTGTCCTTCATGCTCAGCAGCTCCAAAGCAGCTCATGCAGACACCAGGGTGATCTGGCTGTGGGGCTGCCCCTTTAGCTCTGAGGGACAGAGGGCATGCCTGTGGGTGAGGACACTGAAGTGCTTTGCAGACAGGCTGTTGGTTGCCCAAGGGTCCAGACTGACACAGCTCCTACAAGAACTCACATAAGGTGGGAGAGGATGAGAGCTCAGGTCTCCCAGAGGCTCAGAAGAGCCCTCTTGGTGTGGCTTCTGTGATTCACAGAGACACACAGAGCAGGGGATGGACTCTGGTCCATGACAGACACCAAACAAGGCTCCATCCTCTGTCCCAGCTCGGTGTCACTGCCAGGGCAGGGATTGCTCCATGAGGTGCCACCTCCTCCCCAACATGTACTCCCCTCTCTCTCTGGCCCCATCAGCAACACACCACTGCCAGTCTCCTCCCTGTGCCCATTCCCATTCCAGGTATAGAAACAAATACATATCTTTTAGGGAAAAAACCATGGCAGAAGGTGTTGCCTCTATAGGAGAGATATCACAGCTTTCCTTTGCTCTCGCTGCATTAGATTGTACCCCAGACAGACACCTGTACCTCTGACAGATAACTGGGCAATCAAGTTTTGAGCAAGCTGTGATAAATCAAAAATAGCAGCTGGCCATGGAGATAGTGCTGCACACAACATATGGGATCACTTGGTTCTGCTCTGGCTGTGTGCCATGAGCATGCTCCTGTAAGCACATCTAGGTTACAGAAAGCTACATGTTCCTCAGTGAAGCTAGGGGCTGGTTTTCTTTAACATGTGTGTCTAACAGCTGCTGAATTAAAAAGGGAAATATTAACTTAGCCACATCCTTCAGCATGGCCGTGACCCACTGAATCAGTAAGAAAACTGCATCATTGTACACAATTTTTAAAAAACATAAATAATGGAATTTTTGTGCAAAACTTTTAAAATTTTTATTCTCTGATTCCTCTTCAGTCTATTATGGTGTTATTGACTACTATTACCTGTAACAGCATAAAGATGTAAACACTTATTTGTTCACAGCTTTATATATAACATCTCAGAGAAAGCTGTTAGGTTTGTGACATTAAAAACTGAAACCAGAAAAGAACAAAAGAGCAAAACCAGAAAAAAACTATAGTGAATTACAGTATGAAATCTATTTACACACAATAATCTATACAACATCATAATCTGTACATTTTGTAAAAAATAATCACATTCTTTTACATCATCTTAAATTTTTACCATACTTGACAGATATAAAGTTATAACAAAGATGACAAAAGAGAAATTTGAAGTAATACTCATACATACATATTTTGTGCCAGGACAAAAAAAGCTGCAGGTAATCATAAACTTATTACAGTGCTTTGGGAAATAGAAGGATTTGGGACATTTCAGTCACTTTTTAAAATCTGACAATAGAAATGTTCCTGAATTAGATTTAACTACAACCTGCTATCACTGGGCAGAACCAGATTCAACAGAGTGGTAAAACCATATCACAGAATGCTCCTTTTAAATGTTATCCTGATGTACTCTTGTAACCTACATGTTCAAACACTTTTTAATTTTATTATTTTTTCAGTAACAGAATAGCACTGCATCCTAACTTCTGTATTTGGTCATGTCAGGGTAGCACTGACAGCCCACAGCTGATATAGGCACTCGTGGTAACATGAAGGTACTTTTGTTGGTGAAGGTATTTCCTGAATCACTATGCACAGACAGTAATTGTTCAGATGATGACCCTTACACACATAGCAGCAGACACATAGTCTGCAGGTTACTTGCCAGTTCTTTCTTTTTGTCAGACACATTTAGGGCTTGATTTTTCCTTAAGGATGTCTGAAAAAATCTGAATAGACTGAATCTGGACTTTATCACAAATCACTTTGCTGAACTGGGCAAATTCACAGTTAACAGAAGATGATTTTTAGAAAAATACAGGACAAATGATGCAGATGATTCATCTTAGTCTTTGCACATGGACTGTGTGACACATGCACCTGGCAATGCCTTATGTCATCAGTCTGCCCCAGACAGAGTCTCTGGTTTGCTGAGGGTCTGTGCTTTTTGCTTTCCCCTCTGGCATGTTAAAAGCAGAGGGAAGCCTACAGTGAATCAGGACATGAAGCAGATGCTAGAGTGGGGTAGGATGGCTCCAACTTGACTGTAGAAAGTGTTTTGTAATGCTATTTGCCACCAATTGTCTATTGCAGCTATAGTACACTCCATCACAAACTTAGATTGGGTATTCTTCAGCTGGCTACCTGCAGTACAACATAAAGAATTGTGGGTGCTGTAAAGCCCTTTCTTTTGGCTTATGCCCCCTTCTACAAAAGGCAAAACCCAAACACCTTACCCAAAACAACAAAAAATTTTTTGGAGGCTGAGGCCAGGCAAATCAAAATGGGACATAAGCCTGTGAGCTTTATCATGGCAGGCAGGGACACCTGACCCAATGAGCTGTGGGATCCTCCACTGCCTGACCTTTTCAATTACACTGCACATTTCTTGGAGGATAACTTTGGCCAATCCAAGGTAATTGGCTTAAAAAGGAGTATCTGTGTAGTATTACCCAGACAGTTTAATGATCTCTTCTGGGGGGATACATCTTACTTATTCTATCTCTGGAGTAAGAAATATAAGAACTAGGCTCATTTTATAGTAAGTACAGAGAAAACTAGATCCAGCTTACCTGCCTCACATGCCCAGCTGAACATGGAAGGAGCCATCTTCAACTGGTGCCTATTTCTCTGTGATGACTGTGGAAGGCACCTTAAAAGTGTCTCTAACTCAGAGACAAACATGCAACTTTTAGACACCAAAACCAGGGCAGATGAATTTCACCTGAGTTTATCAAGCACCCAGCTGAAATTGACTCTGCAGAGGAAAATTTAAGTCAATGTCCATATATATTTTTCAATTGTGGTTGGTAAGTGGAGAGCAAGCTGTCACTGTGTTCCTCAGGCATGAGCAGCAGGTAATGCTGACAGAAATCATTCAGAATTAATGGTGCCTCAAGGGGAGGTAAAGCACAACAATTAACCATGGTCCTGGGAGTGAACTGCATTACCATTCTTGTTCAATAAGTACAAGCTGTGCTACTGGCTTTTCAGTGGGGATGGACAATAAAAACCAGGTTTCCTGCCTTGAAGACTTTACAACTCAGTTTGGACCCTGATGCAACCAAAGGGGGAAAGGCAGTAAAGGAATAAAGAAAGGGAGGTGCAGGGGAAGGTTACACTTGTCTAGCAGCCTCTACTTCCTCCCGTGCTGCTGCTAGGACTGAGTGAGAACTAGGATTAGGGATGACAGAAGGCCAAATGATGTTTCATTGCAGTGTTCTTTTGACTCTTTAGAGTCACCACAGAGCAAGAGCATTTAATCCCATGCTTCTCAGCAAAATGCCATGAGAGACAAAGCCTTGAGAAGGTGTCTTGTTATGAGTGTTGTAAAGATGAAAAGCACTGATCAAGTTCTAGATTTGTCAAACTGTTCTGCACCTTTTACTGACATTTTAATATCTGTACATGAAAAGGCAGCTGTCAAACTGGTAATGATAGGGCTGATGTTGTAACTTTGCATAAAATTATTTGGAAATCAGAAGTTTTCTGGAAGTAAAAGCAAGTGAGCATAGTGCCCTCTGTGTCTTTACTGCCATGATAATGCTTGAACAAAGCAGTATGAAGTTAAACTGTCTCACAAAGCCATATTTAGATTATCTGCATTTATATTATTAATAGAGGGATGAGGTTCTCCAAAGTACTGTACTTTTCACTGGTTTGAAAAAAAATATGTACAGCACCTCTCTCTCTTGTGTGCCATTCTTTGCATATCCACATTGTCTTTTACACACTTAGTGGTACCTCTGTGTTCTCCCACTGCAAAATTCTCATGAAAAATAGAATCAAGCCCAAATGCCTCTGCACCCTGTTAAAGGAAACAATGCTGTTTTGTTGCAGTATAAAATGTATTTTCTTATTAAGGCTTTTCTTTTTTATAACCCAGAAATAATTAAAATGCAGATTTTTTTCATGCTCACCTAATTAGAACAAAGACAGTTTTCTCTAAGATACAATGTGTTACAAACACATATAATTGGTGATGCATCATGCAGAACAGACTGATGGAAATGATTGCCTGAAACATCTATTTCTGTGCTATCATTCTGTGTGTCAACTCGCTCACGTAACCTCATTTGAGCACAAAGATGAGCACACTTGAATGCTTGTCACATGTGCCTTTCTACCCCAGAAATTAAGGGGAAAAAAAGAACATCCTGCACTTCTCATCTCAGGGAACTGAGCAGTCCCAATGCCACTGCAGACAAAGAATCCTAATGTGCACAGATGTGTTTAATTTAGGTGTAAAAGCAGCTCCCACAGCTCCAGTGGGTCTTCAGATATTTGCAGTTAAGAGCTTGTGATAAGTTTCTCCAGAGATCCAGGAAAAACACTAAATTTTAGCAGAGTTTCTTCAGTCTAAAGTCTTTGGGAATATATTGAGTTTAAATGCATGTGTAGGGGCACATCTTTAGACCCCATGGGAATGTTCCTGGGCAGCCTACTTCCACCCAGAATCTCACAGTTACTTTACCAAACAGAAAACATTATGAATGGTCTGGAAGTGATCAATAGCTCCTTAAAATTCGACTTTTGTAAGTAACAATTCTTTGAGAGATTGTTGTTTAACTCAAATGATACCTGCTGGTGTCATGTAACATTCACCATGTTCTGCAGCAGGCACGAGAACCATGGGGCTCTTTTATCTTTGGTCTGACAAAACTTTGTGTGACTCCATGGCAATCCCATTAAAACAAATTGTGTTTGACTGATAAATAGCTGGATTAAATCAGACCAAGAACTGTAATACACTTAGACAGCTGCTGACAATATTCCCAGTACTGGTAATACTTTCAAGGATGTACAAATATGCCTGCCAAGGGATGCCCTTGCTGCTGTTCTTCCCTTTATCTGACAAGAGTAGGGACCTTGGATTCTGCTGGCTCCATAAAATCTGTTTTTTGAAATATGAGGACAATGGCTTGTAAGGATGTACTGATGCAAATACATATTATTCCCACTTGTAATGTAGGGTGGACATGGTTAAACGTTGGCATGGGAAGAGAACATCACTGGTTTATTTCCTTTAAAGAGAGGAAATGTTATGTATGTTTTTATAAGACTGTCAGTTCTCTGCCTTTTTTTTTTTTAAACGTGGCTGCATAAGAGACTTGGCATTGTTGAAAATTCCTTCTTTATGCCTTTTATGGTAATTTTTAGGGTTTCTGTCTAATTTTTTTTCCTAGAGTCATGGTCAGGACTAAATTTTAAATAATTTCAATAGATATAGAACTGAATAAACCTAAAAGAATTTACATTTTTTGTTAAATCTGAGTTGTAACTTCACTGTAATATTCCTTGTGTTTTGCAGTCAAGTATGTAGCTCCTAGAGACAGAGTTCAATGATAATACTGCAAAAAATGGTATTTTCAATGTGTAATGAGCTATCCAAGGCTGTTTATCCTATGCCAGGCTGCTTTAGCAATAAAACATATCTCTTAAGAAAACTCCTCCATGAAAGATCAACACAAACCTCTGACTTTAAACAGAAGAGAACAACTGAGAACTACTAGATTCAGAAGTAATATAGTAGCTTTTTCTGTATGGCCTGTGAAGGTAGCCCCACACTCTGCACCCAAACATCAAACCAGGCACTTTTGAAAGTAACAACAGGATTGGAATCAAACTCTGTAGAAAGTAGTCTCTGAAATGTGTACCATTAGCCTAGAAGTGCTACCTTTCCCCCTCTCTTGTAAATCATGTTAATGATTTCCTGGATTAGCACACTGAACTCCCAGTGTGGTTAATTATGGTCTTAGTTTTTTTTTTTTAATTTTATTTTCCATAATTAGAAAAGAATTTCCTAATCCTTAAGGCAATGTTTCCTTAAGTATAAATAAAGTGTAAGAAATTTTCTTGCTTCCCATCTTAACCCTTACATGTCCCCAATAAATCTGCATTGAGCAGGATTCCCTGCATAGATCTTGTAGCCATTTTGGAAGGTAAAGGGTCCTTTATGGAAAATGAATTTTTGAATTGCTATGGCTAGCAAACTCCAAGAGAACATCAGAATTAATATGAATACCATTTGAAACAAATCCATGGGGCAGGCTTCTCCATTAATAATGGGCAGGCTGCACAAACCAATTCCCCAAATACCAACATGTAGAAAAGCAAAGCACTAAACTCTACATGTTATAAAATATCACATCAAGCTGCATAATCAATGATATATCCCACAGTTTTTCATGTTTTGGGGGACCTAGCTCATTTATATCATGGTGGTCTCTGTCTGCATAAATGAGTGAGCTCTTGAATTCCTGTGGAGCTGGGAAACACTTTCTGATCCATTTCGGGAGATGGACGAGTGCAGTCTGTAGTCTCTGCCTGCTGTCTGCTTCCAGCACAAGCTTCTCCACTTTCTTTTCAGCTCCCCCTGCACCTGTGCTCAAAAGAAAATGCACAATATGAGCTGAACATTTTCTTTTATGTGAGGAAATTTTCCACATCTGTTGGCTGTCACATGGGGATCTCTAGGAACAGAATCATAGAATGGTTTGCATTGGTACAAACTTTTAAAGATTATGTAGTTCTACCCCCTTCCATGGGCAGGGACACCTTCCACCAGACCAGGTTTCTAAGAGCACCATCCAGCCTGGCCTTGGGATGGGGCTACCACAGCTTCTCTGGACAACCTGTTACAGTATCTCCACCATCCTTACAGAAAAGATTTCTTCCTTCCTAAATCTACCACATATCAGTTTAAAAGTGTCCTGACACTACAGGCCCTGCTAAGAAGTTTTTTGCCATCTTCTTTATAATCCCCCCTTTGCATACTCCAAGGTGTTACAAAGTCCCCCCAGATCCTTCTCCTTTCCAGCCTGAGCAATCCCTACTCCCTCAGCCTGTTTTCACAGGAGAGGTGTTCCAGCCTTCTGATAATTTTTGTGGCCTCCTCTGGACCTATCTAACACATCCACGTCTTTCTTGTACTGGTGACAATTCACCTCTCTTGACCTGCTGGCCATGCTTCTTTTAATGCTGAACAGAGGTGGCTTTTTGGGCTACAAGAGCACATTGCCAGCTCATGGTCCATCCTTCATCCCCAAGTCCTTCTCTGTTGGATGGCTCTCAACCCACCCATCCCTCAGTCAGCCCTGCACAGACCCAGGTGCAGGACCTTGAACTCGGCCCTGTTGAACCTCCTGAGGTTCTTTCCCCCCTCCCCACAAGCCTGTCATGGTCCCTCTGGATGGCATCCCTTCCCTCTGGAGGATTCTTTTACAAAGGTTATGTAACTGAGGCAAAGACTGCCTCCACTGTGTGTGAAAAGGTGCCCCAAGGTCACTTTCAAAAATCAGTTTTGTATCACTTGTGCTGCAACATTAGGTTTTTGGTTTTGAGCTATTTATCTCATGTACTTAAGGCATAGAATCAAATAATTAGCCCAAAATCAGGCAGCTCATGAATATCAAAGACCAGGACAGCACTCAGGAGAGCTAAATGTTAATTGTCTGTGCAGGTGTCTTCTTCAAACAGATTCCTTCTGTCAGACACTGCATAGTGGCTGAAATCAAAAGGAATTCTTTGCATCTTTCTCGCTTGAGACTATGAAAACTATGACATGCTGAGCACTTCTGAAAATCTGTTGCTGTTCTGAGGTTTAGATACTGACAGAACATTACCCCTAAATACTTACTAAATGATATTTCAAGTTCCAGATGAATTTTCAGACACGTTGCACCTCACTTGCCCATTGCTTCCAACAGAGCTACATTAGATCACGTTAAAGATTAGATCACATCAGCAGAAGACACTAACACCTCAGTTTGCAAGGAATTCTATTTTAAACAGCTCTTAAAACTCTTCCCCCAGCTCCTGTTGTATAAAAACTATCACAAATATATTCCACTAATAGGAATGCTGACATCTTCTAAAAAAGTTTTGTGTATCAGAGCAGAATTGTGGGGGCACTCATACATTTACTAAAGCCAATATTTAACATTCTCAGTAGGAAAGATGAGACTTACTTCACTGTTCAAAAAACAATACAGGACTGCAACAATCAACCCCTGGAAAGAGACAATATTCCTTAGTTAGTAGGCAGCACCCACCTTGGTCACTAAAACTTCTTTGGAATAAAAACCTTAAAATTTACCTGAAAAGATCCCAAACACAACTCAAAGATTATTTTATAATTGTTGGAACTGCGGTCAGGAAACAGAGCAAACACTGTGTAATGAACTCCAAATAAAGGAATCAGCAGCAAGGTAGATTTTGCAAGTCTCCTGGGCAAAGGAAAGAGACAAAGCTGCAATTTAATGACGAGCTCTTGTTTTACTGAGATGAATGTCTAACTGTAGGGTTAGTCTGTACATTGCACATGCACAGTATGCAAACAGTACCTAGGAAATGTAATCCAGAATCATCTCAACTAAGAGATTTTCATGAGCTTCAAATACTAAAACTTCATAGCTTTACTGATGGTGTTAAGCACATGACATTAAATAATTTTCAATGTTGTCAATTACATTATAAAATTTAGCAGAAGACACTACTTACTGAAGTTAGGGAAACAGAACTTTAAATTACTAAGCAGAACTGCTCTGACAAAAAGCTCATGAAACTACTGGAATGATAAATTGCTACTTTTACCTTTTCTGTCATTTATTTCACTCTAATAACATCAGTTTTATATATTATACAGGGTCAGTCATGGACAATTTTGGATGTCTGGCATCAGATAAAATGTGAGAAGTTATAATGTTGAGTTCCATAATTCATCACTGTATTGATGAATCTAACTTGATTCAACAATGAAAGGATGCTGTTGTGAATTCACCTATTTTAACAGTAAAGTTAAGGTATTTCAAGTAGTTTTATTTTTTCTGTGTCAGTCTTCATGGCCTTGCTTTGTTTATAATGGCACAGGGGCTGCATCTATTTATGTGAAAATAATTTCTGACAGCAAAGCTTCTCAAAAATAGCAAATCCCTCACATCTAAAGATGATACCAGCAGCAGAAAAATAGGGATTCCTTAGCAGAAGAAATTAATTTACAACTGGAGGGGATGACACTGGCAGCAAATTTCCTGGTTTCCCAAATGAAATGGAAAACTGATTTTATTTGAACTTAGCCTTGTTCACTGCAAGAGTAAAATAAACAACTAAAAGGATGGAACCAGCTACAAGCAGGTTCAGAGGAAGGGAATAAAAATGGTGTCTTGTATAAGTAGTATTCATTTTAGATACATATTTCACTTTCACTCCATGCTTGCCTTTGTAATTTTTGTTTAGTTGATGCTACTTTCTCTATACTGCACTTACATTTTAGTAAAAGAAAGGGACAAACAAAGCAGCCTTATTCTTCTCTGCATTTAAAAAAATGGATTTGCAATTTTATAAATGAGCCTCCCAGATCTTTTAATTTGCTCTGCAGATGCAGTTTCTTGAGGAGGTTAATCTACTTTCCCAAGGGTATCAGCTAAAGACCAGAAATGCAAACTTAATCAGGCAATCAAATGCTAAAAGCAAAGAATTTACAGGGCTGAATAATGAAGGACAAGGTTGCTATTAATGTGAATATTTCATATTATAAACTGCTACAGTAAACTGTGGAAAATGGTGGGACTGAAAGTAAGGGACTGCCTAATTTTCAAAAATTAAATAAATACCACATGGAAGCAAAGAAAACTTTATGTCATAAGAAGTAAACTTGAGGTGATTTCCTGCCCATAGGTTGGCCATTGTGCTACATAATAATGTGGCAACTGCACAGTTTCATCTAGAATCAACAAGCTCTCCCACATGTTTAGATAATTGAATCAGCAAACACAAAACAAGACCCCTCTAGCTCTGCAAAACTAACGTGCTTGTCAGTCCAGTTGTGTTGACTTTTCTGTGGCACATCAGAATTTTTCACTTCTTGCATCAAACATGTCACATTGTCTACAGAACACATAAGATCCTGCTTCTCTTGCCTTTAAGAATATTTTTTATTTCTGCATAGCATGTTTTGTCAGCTATTAGAACAGGGATTCACTATTTTTTAAATGAAGGGAAGCACAGTTTATCCAGGAGCACAGTTTCAAAGGCCACCCATATGGCTTTGGATTTTCAGTGTTCATGTGAAGTTTTTCACTGAAGTATCATATTGACACCCTGAACTGTCAGAGTCTGGTCTGGGCTTTAAAATAAAACCTTCTACAACAGACTTGATTGCAGATTATTACTTATCCAGCAGCTCTTGTAATAAACAACAATAACAACAGATATGCTAATAAAGAACAAACCCAATTTTAGCAATGCATTTGAATTGTCCCCCAGTATGCCTTGATTTTAAAGCTGGGGAAACAAGAGATATTTTAGGATTTGATGCTCACACCAAAATACAAAAGAGGAAAGTCAGAACAGAAATCAAGTTGTTCTAAGCCAGAAACAACTGTTCTCCTCTAAAAAAGTAAAGATGCTATTTTAAATCAGTATAAAATACTGTATTTAATTTTTAAATTTTAGTTAAAAATAAAAATTTAATCTCTTAAAATATATGAAAGTATTTCAGAAGTTTAAAAAAAAGGTTTTAAGGAGGTTGAAGGAAAATAATTTAAAAGGATTTAAAAAAATTCTTATGTCAAAATTAAATGTTTATATGTCAAAAGGAAAATATTACTTTCCATATATTTTGTATCAGCATACTCATTCATGGATTAACCTCAGATTCAAAATAACTTGTTGGTCTTTCTAATATTAAGTATTTTTTATTGAATTTAGTGTTTGATAAAAAATATATTCATCTCCCTTTCAGCATGGTCCTATTTATTATACAATATCTAAGAGTAGTTCTAAATTATATGTAATTATAGTAACACAGCAGTTTTTGATTTTCAGCAGATGAAATCTTACAGAGATTATTTTGGTTCTGTCTATAATATCTATAAATATGACTCACTTGTACTGTGACTGGTCATTTCCTCCAACATCTGGAGATCTTAACTTCTGCAGTAAGATTCTTATAATGCTAATGAAAAGTATAAAATTCACCTGCAAAGAAAACAAATACAATGGTGTTTTCTGAATTCTCCACTCAATCTGCATTAAAAATAAATTCTTATCAAGTCAGACAGGAGCAAGTCAGCATGGCAGTTGTGCACCTCCCTCCAGAACCCCTCAGCTCTGCAGTACCAAACCTTTTGTGTTCTGCAGCACCACTTTTGCCATGCCCAGCAATCTCTGCAAGCCCACCACTGCTGCTCTGGCTGGCAAAAGTCTTTGAAAGCCCCAATTTTCAGACATGTCCTCCTTCCACTACTTCAGCTGGGGACAGGTTTCCCAGCAGGATGGGATGTTGGATGTGGTTTTCTGCAATCAAGCACCATCCTAAATTGTCACATGGATTCACCACCAGAACCCCAGAGGCAGTTCTGACCCTCCCTTGCTCCTCACCTCAACTTTCAGTATTTTCTGTCTGAATTAGGGTTAGAAAAGATTGTTGCACAGCTGATCTGTCTACTCCAACTAAGCACAAAAAGGGCCCCTCACAAGTGTCTGATTGTTTTGGATATGGATGCTGACATTACAAACAAAGTAATCACAGAACAGCTGGGGTTGGAAGGGACCTGTGGAGATCACCCAGTCCATCTGAATCCCTGCAGCCTAATTCTCATGACAGCCCTCTAAGACAGAAGAGTAGCATTTCATTTTGTATTTTATTTCATGTTTTATTTTTCAGAAAGGCACTTGCATAAAAAATCATTATGATCAGAACCTAATCAGTCTAGAAAATTGAAGTATAAACTCAGTATATCCTAAGTCTCACTCCCATTATTTCTTCAGGCTTGACTTTCATCTTCCTCTGGTCACCATCCCTTCTGGAGTTGGATTCTTTGGTGTGGTCTAGAAAACTGCACACTAAATACAGCATGTCCATGCTGAACTAAGGGAACAGTTCAGACCTACAATGTGTGCTAAAAACTGCAGCTTCAGCTACATAAACAGCTGCATCAAATGCACACATCTTAGAATAAATTAACCTAGAGAAAAATTTGTATCACGGTGAAAATGAGAATTTTGTTGTTTTAAACTAACCCCACCCCAAAGCACAAAATCAGGAGGTGGGGTACCTAACCAGACAGTGCCTGTCTCACTGCTATAAATCTCTGTCTCCATGTATTGGTGGAACCCTTCCTTCTCCTAAAAATTTGGCTCCAAGCTTTTCAAGTTCAATTACTTTCTGTGTCTTCTATAATACAACCTATAGAATTTGGGATACTCATAAATAAAAGTCATAGCAACTGCATGTCCCTTTGTTTTTAACATTTTGTTTGAAATGACAGGTGAAAGGTAGTGAAAGGAACTGACAAGGATGAAATAAAAATTCAGGAAAATTATATCTAATATATTTTTTTAAAAGAATAAAAAAGAAATGTAATAAAATATGGGCTTTTGCTGAACTTAACATGCTTTTTTTTTTTGCAGGCAGATGATTACTTAGAGGCTTACCTATAAAGGTAACAGACAGAAATCTGTTAGTGCAGATTTTATCTGCAGACTTTATGCAGCTGAGTGCCCACAGCAGGGGATATTAATTTGCCATACACACTGGAGCCAGTATTGATGGGCAAAGAGAGAATAGGGGTAACAGCACATTCATCTGGAACAGTCTCATCCAACTCCAGTGTGTACAGCATGAGGTGGGAACGTCTGCCAAATGACTTCTCTCATGCCAGAATTCCCAGGAGGAAATGCCAGGGAGGCTTCTGACACACTGAATTAACTGAAGCCATTCCCACTGTGCAAAATGGTATCAGAACTTGCTCCTTGCTCTCACAATACTGTTGGATAGATCAGACTTTGCTGCCTGACCAGTACTCCATTTGACTTCTCTTCACTAAGATCCAGCTGCTGTTCAGGTCTGCCAGCATGCCCTGGGATAATTTCAATTTCCAGCTCCAGGACTGCTTTGGAGGAGCACTGCCTTCTGGCACATGAAGTCTCAGATAGCTGTTCAAACCGAGCATCCAAAGAACACAGTTTCCTGTAAACACCAGGTGGTTTGTTTTGCTTTTATCTTCCAACATATTTTATTAACTCTGGATTGTTCCCCATTCTCCAGCTTCTTTGAGGTCCAAGTATTCCCTTCCTGCTGTAGTTCTCTTGCATGCTCATTTCTTCATCACATAAAACATCTTTGAGCCCTTACCTTATGTCTTTTCACACATATGGCCTACTCTTCTTTCTCTTCAAACTGCAGAATTCACTCTGATAGCGATGACAGGAATTTCTCCCAAAATGATTTTCAGCAGGCACAGATTGAAAGGCAAGCCCAAGCTTAATGCAAACTCCTGACATCTTGTGTAATCTAATAATGCCCTAGATCTTCTGCCTATAATTTTAAAAATGAAGCAAGTATATCTAAAATACACTAATTTGCCCTCTGACTATTTTCAGAAATGGACATATAACCATAGTATATTATGCCCAAAGTTAATTACACAATCATTACAGTGAACAGGAATATTATTACACTACTCCAGTAATTCTAATGAGTTCCAAACAAGAGAAGCCCTGTGAAACATTCTCAAATGGTATTATTTTGCAAATACTTCATGTTCAATATATATTTCAGTAGGCTACCAATTAAAGAAAGATATACACAGCCATAATTCTTATGACTAATATCAAATTCTCAATTGCAAGACTACCTATTTACACACAAAATCAAATCTGCAATTCATTGAGAGGTATAATTTGATTTTTCCTTCCTCCAGGCTTATAAACAGGAGAGATGTTAAAGAAAGAACAACACACAAATAAAAGCAACTGCTAATTTAATAGGAGGCAGATAAATTTTGAAGGCAACAAATTTTAATGGCCTTGGCATCTGTTTAACATTTCTCCTGCAGCACAATTTCTTTTCATTAAAACAGAATTCTTGCATATCTGTAACTAGCAGTAAAGAATAATGGCAACATGCACTGCACAATGCTGAACAGATCTATAATTCATGCTTCAGATTTTACTTACTATAATAGAAATTAAAATTGGTATTCGTATAACCCACCAGGGACCACCATGCTCATTTGTATCCCAGCAGCTATAAAAAAAAAGGAGAGAAAATCATGTTGACATTAATATCATCTGGCAAGCAAGACCTATGAGAAGTATTTCTTACAAACAAGTCAAAGCACACTAAAATAATGCCTGCTCTACCCTAGAATTTGGCATTCAATCTTTTCCTGCTATTAATTTTATTCCCTTTGTTTTAATATGCATACTTGATTTCCCCACCAGGAGCACTGTGGCCAGGTGTGGACTCCTCAGCATAAGAAAGATGTGGCCCTGTTAGAACAGGTCCAGAGGTGATCACCCAAAGGTGATCAGAGGGCTGAAGCACCTCTCCTGCAAAGGCTGGCTCAGAGTTGGGGTTGTTCAGCCTGGAGAATACAAGGCTCCATGGAGAAATCATTGTGACCTTTCAGCACTTAAAGGGGGTTATAAAAAAGAGAGAAAATGACATTTTGCCAGGGTATGTAGTGATAGGACAAGGGAGAATGGTTTAAAAACGAAAGAGGAGAGATTCAGATGTCAGGAAGGAATTCTTCACTCAGAAAGTCACAGAATCATTTAGGTTGGAAAAGACCTCTGAGATCATTGAGTCCAACCTTTGACTAAGCACCACTAGACCATGGCACTGAGTGCCACATCCAGTCATTTCCTGAGCACCTCCAAGAAAGCTGACTCCACCACCTCTGTGGGCAGCCCATTCCAATGCTTTACAACCCTTTCAGTGGAGCAATTATTCCCAATGTCCACAGTGAACCTCCCCTGGCACAGCTTGAGGCCATTTCCTCTTGCCCTGTCACTGGTTGCCTGGGAGAAGAGAATGACCCCTACCTGGCTACAACCTCTGTGCAGGCAGTTGTAGGGAGTGACAAGGTCTCCCCTGAGCCTCCTTTTCTTCAGACTAAACATCCCCAGCTCCCTCAGCTGCTCCTCACCAGACTTGTGCTCCAGACCCTTCCCCAGCTCCATTGCCCTTCTCTGGACACTCTCCAGCACCTCAATGTCTTTCCTGCAGTGAATGGCCCAGAACTGGACACAGGTCTCAGGGTGTGGCCTCAAAGAAGCTGTGGATGTCCCATCCCTGGAAGTGCTCAAGGCTGGACCAGATGGGGCTCTGAGTAACCTGAGTGTGGCATCACTGCCCATGGCAGGAAGGGTTGGAACCAACTCCCAACCCAATGCACTCAATGATTCTATGAAATCAGCTAAAACATCAGGCACACTGGGCATTAGACATCCATTAGACATCACGGAGGATGTTGACCTTTGTGGGAACCAAGCTCAGTTTCACTTTGTGTAAGGACACTTCTCCAGTGTGCACTTAATGCTGACCTCTGGGTAGCAGGAAGATCTAAAGCAACTGACAGGTGAAATTGGAATGACACAATTTCTTGTGGGATATGTGGGTTCCAAGCCTGGAACCTGTTTGTGAAAATGTGAGACTGAACCTGAAATTTTGTCTGAAAAACTGAATATTTAATTTTCACCCTGGGCTCAGTACTTTTGATCCAAATACTTTTAAGTGCTCTGAAAGGTCAGTCAGATTACAGATTAATTACCCTTCAGACTTCCTCTGTAATCATAATGACAAAGGAAAAAGGAGTTTGCCTTTGGTTTACTTATTAGAGGTCTTGCAAAGAAAGCCTTGAAATTATGTAGGATATGATTTTTCAGTTAAACTACAGAAAAAAAATTGAAAAATAATCAAAAAAACAGGTTAAAAGAGGACTGTGCAAACTGTTTTTCCCCTAGTTAGGATGTTTTCCCATTCCTTGGGAGCAGCAGGATCAAGTCTGATTTTTCTACAAAATTCTTGTCTCAGTTCCCCTTCACATGCCAGGAGCCAGGCTTAGCTCTAGTTAGCTTTAGCTTTACCTGGCTTTGTGCATCTGACACAATCTTTCATCACTTCACTTTTGGGAATGTAATTTATATGTTCCCCAGGTTATCTGAACTTCAATTTTCTGAGTTCCCAGTTAGCAAATTAGAATGGCCAGGGCCTTCCTGCACACCTTGCAGCACTGAGCCCAAGGACCCCACTGCTGTTCCAAACATTACTTTGACCTCCCAAGCAGATAGCTCCAGATGTGGCTGTGCCAAGGGGTAACAGTAGTCATAACTCATCCCTGCTCTCTCCTGCTCTCTGAGTTGTTCAAATAAACATCAAGCATAAAGCACAGCTGAAGAGCTCCCAAACACCTGCCCTTTTATTGCCATCTCTGAAATTTCTGTTCTGTGCTTGTCCCCTCCAGAGCAGCAAACCACCTTCGTGTGAGCAACACCACACCCAAGGCAAGGATTGCACAGGCATGGGGGGAATTTAAACTTTCTCTCCCACAAACACTCACCCAGTGTCTTCTAGAATGATCCGTGTCACTGTCCATGTAATAATGAATATTGTAGGAATTCCTGAAAAATGCCAAAGATGTTTAGAGAATGATCACAAAAATGCAAGTCCACAGGAAGAAAGAAAAGAAAGTTCAGCCTGCTAGTAAGCAGTTATTCCCCAAATACACAGCATATATTAAACAGCTCAGTGAATGGAAGGAGAGGTCCATCTGATGATGGACAGCTACATGATTACATGTATACATCAGTAATGTATTACAAAGACTGCAGGGAAGTGAGTTTATTTCTCATAGAAATGCAGCCACAATTACTAATACACAAGAAAAAAGCGCCTTCTTAGGTTTCTTGCAAGGTGTCAGAGGGTCCTACAGGGAAATAGATACAATTTATGCATTCCCAATGCACCTCCAAGGACTGCAATATAAAATAGAAGTATAAATCATTTCATAAGGAACCTTGTCCACACACTGGTTTATTCCCATTTCCCAGCAACACCCGAATGTTTTATGACCCCCTATTATTGGAAGTATTAAAGTGTTCCATATAAATATCATGGCACTCTCTGAAAATGAAAGGAATATATGTATTTAAAACCAGATGGACAATATTATTGGGCTTTTCAAAAAGGAAAATTGCATAGCATAGCTCATGGCTATGCTATTAAAGTTAAGCTTTAATTTTCCTCACAAATTAGGACACCTGAATCATATGTTTTGCAGTGGCAGCCCTTGCACCAGAGCAACCCCTGGGTGTGGTGCAGATGGCACAGGTGAAAGCTGTGCCAGGGCTCAAGCCAGCAGTGAAGAACTGCTCCAGCAGCTTTGTCCCTGCTCTTTCCCATGCTGCAGCAGCTGTAACCTGTGCTGGAGCTGAGCTGAGCAATCTGTGAGTCTGAGGAGTCACCACCAGAGACAGCTCAGCTACCTCGGTATAAAACACTGAACCTGACCAGCACACACACAGAAAAAAGAGCATTACTGGGAGATGTGTAAGTTCTTACCCCATCCTATCAGCAGGTAGATAGTGAAGTGTCTGTTGGGGGAGAATATTAGCACAAGGAGAATGTGGAGGTAAAGTCCTTCTACTAAGAGCCAGTAAAAGTTTGCCATAACACCATACTGAAAAAACACCAGAATTGCCTTGCAGCCCACCTGAAAAATGAGAAGAAGGATCAAATTTATCACAGGAAAGATGCCATATTATTTTTATTACTACAGCCAAAAATCTTAGCTGTCTTTGTAGCATCAATAAACCAGGTCCAGTAGAAATTCTTATCTTCAGTCAAGCAAATTGCAACATTGTAAATGTTACTGTATATATTAAAAGAAAGTGAATTATTAAAAATTATTTAGATGTCTCTCATTGCTAATTCACTCAAAAAGTTTGGAAACTTCATAGGATAAATATAGAAAAATATGGTGGTTATCAATAAATGCACACTTTTGCAGCAGTTTGTTAATGAATAGCTATAAAATTAAATTATACTCTACTAGGAGTCTAATAAATGTAATAAAACCTCACATGGCATCCTAAAGCAGTAAAAGTTAACAAAGAAACTACTTCATGATTTTTCCAAAGCTAAATGTGAAACTCAGTGAAAAATATAACTTTATTTTATTAAGTCAGTAGACTTGGAAGAAAAAGTTGGCTGGACTTTTAAAAATAATGTTTTCCCTTTAGAAAATGTTTTTGAATTTCTTAGGTAACAAAACACGTAGACATATATCAAAAATTGTTGCTTATAGTCTGTGTGCTGCTCTTCAGAATTAATTTTCAGATGTCTGTGCTGCTGATGTTCCATGGTGCTGGCTGTTGCTACTTTGGTACTTCCCAATAGGAATCTGGGATGTGAGAATTGAATATGAAAATGTTCATATGGACTGAGAATGTGCCAAGAAATGTGATGATATGGTGAATGTAACAGACTACACAAACTGGACCAAAAAAAATCTCTAGTTTCTACCAGCTTTACTCACTTCTCCATTTTAAATCCCCTTCATACCTGCATTTTTCTGTTAAAGTTCCAAGTACACCAGGTACCTAAGCAGGTAACCTACTCATTTTCAATTATTAATTCCTCTCTCTAAACATAGATGTTTAATTAGAAGTGAGATGCAGTCACCAACTGCTAAGCCAGAAGGGCACAGACATCCTCAGGGAGACTTCTTTGTATCCATCAGTCCCCCAGGATGTCTCAGATACCTCCCAAGTAACATCCATGCCTGTGTACATGCTTATATAGAAAACTAAGGAAGAGTCCAAAGGCTTGAATTCATTTCACCTGATTTTATCTGCCTACAACCAAAGTTTGAAAGCTTGCTAACTTTGGTAAGACTGATGTTACCTCTAGAGTTTGGGATATCCACTGCAGATCAGCAATGGGCCAGGAAAATAAAATATGAATGAAATTAAGCATTTCAAAATGTGTGAAAAGTTGAAATTTTCAAGCAAGTTGAAATTTGCTTTTCTGCTTAGGACTCCTTACAATCAGATCAGCAGTGAAAATTTTGTAATCCTTTATAAATTCCAATATTCCCTTGTATTACATTCTTAATTTACATACCAGAACCCTGCATCAAAGTATTTTGCCTTCCTCCTGCAGGTACTCCTGTATTAGCTGTATTTGCAGATGCTGAACAGTGAAGGTATCTATCAGTAAAGTTAGGCAAAATTAATTCTCTGTGTAACCCAGAGCCAGGACCTACTCACAGAGCTTATGAACTGTGTGTTTTAGACCTCTGTGAGTGCACCAGAACTGTGGAACATCACACACACGTGAAAAAAGGGGAAAACCCCACGTGCTGTTATGTGTGAAAGGCAGCACCAAGCCAGTGCTGGACAGACAGACTGGCCTTGTCAGGCTGGTGCCAGATCATCCCACGTACAATGCAACAGAAATTAGCCAGCAGTCCACAAAAACTGACATATTTAAAAAGGAAAGTAGGCAAGAATAACTGCAGAATAAATGAAATTGCAGAAACGAAGTAGAATTTTGAGAGTCCACTGAAGAGTCTTTCAAGGACCTAAGAACTTCTGTTTACCCCTGCCAATTTGTCTGCTATCTACTTTGCCTAATTGGGGTCTACTAACTCAGTTCCTGTTTTTCTCCATTAGAAATATCCCAGATTATTAATTCCTATATACAGCTTGGTATTCACTGCTAAGAACTTCATGTTTTGGGACAATATGGCTTCACCAATACAAAAAACAAATATTTTACTTTTTTTTCTTACAAGTTTAAACTGTAGTTAATTAAAATTAGAAGGGATTTTTGACTAAAACAACAAGGTAGCAAATGGGGCATATCGTATAGAGGTCAGTTTTTTAACAGCAAGACTTGAGATTTTTTAAAACTCTGTACATGAAAATGGAGTAAACAAATCAGTTTGCCAAGAATGCAGATGATAACACTTCTGTCATAGCCCAGAAGTACTGAGGAGTTAATGAAGACAGCTCCTGCAAATATTTAATTTCCTGAGTTACTCCCTCCCTCCACTGATACCTGCTCAATTCCTGCACCCTTGATAAAGCTGCTGGAACACTTCCAGAGCATCTGCCTTTAATCACTCCCAGCTGATGGCACTCCTGTTTGTCTTCAACCCTCCCAGTAGATTAATACAGTGGCCATATTTATTCTGAGCTGTATCTGGTTATAACTGTCTTGGCTGATGACAAGTTGTCCTTCATGGACTTGCAAACAATGTTAAGGTCTCCTACTTGTGCTGCAACCTTCTTTATCTGGATATGTCTAAGCCTCCACTCTCCCAGTCATTATATTGTCTTCAGAACTGTCTACACTGAAATCTTGGTACTCCTAAATATTTAAAAGGATTAGAGAGGAAAATTCAGTGACAAAACCGTTATACCAGGTAGCAAAATGAGGTTTATTACCCATGAAGTTTGATCCTCTGGACAGTGAGCTGTGTTGGAGCTGGAATAGAGAATATCATCCTTGACTAAAACAGAGATTGCTCTTAGAATGAAAGAGAGGAACAGGTTCAGATGGATGTAGTTCCGGGTACAATGAAGTTTTCTAAAAAGAGATTTTAAAAGAAGCATTTTAGTTTATGAGGCAGAAACTGTTGAACAGACTTCTATCACTCTGTGGACATTTCTTAGCAATATGAACCTTGAGTAAGAGCACACTCTTTTCCGTCATTTTGTCAGTGCTGCCTTGCTGTTTTCTTTCATCTCTTGCTTCTGTTCAGCATCACAGATTATTTCTCTCACATTTTAACATCACATAATAAACTGACATAATAAGCTGACAATAAACATAGGCCATTGTGTTCTTCTGTGTGTGCACTCATTCCACTGTTTTTCTTACAAATACAACTTTGATTATCCTGGATATATTTCAGATGTGCTCTCACCTATTTGTTTCTGGTTTCATTCTTTTATTTAACTCCTTTAGTTTGCTATATAGTGACTTTTGATCCTCTGATGATGGTACATGCAGGAACAATTAAAAATGCATTCAGAACATTTGATCACCCATCCTTTCTATCCAATGAATTCAAAACTTCTTTAGTCATGTGAAAGCCTTACAAACAAATGACAGATAAAAGATTCCATGTAAGTGAATGAGTGTTCAGGGGAAGCAAGTTAGAAGTTGAGGGCTTTTCCCTTAAAATACTGTTCCTTCAAGATTTTCCTGTTTAAAATATTCTTTTTATAGAAAATCTCTAGAAAGCAAACTGCTAAGAGATTTTTGTGGTCACAACCAGCACCTTGAGCTGCATCTGGAAACAGACCAGAAGCCAAGGCATTTTAGCAAGCATAAGCAGTGAAAACATGAAGATGCAATAGGAGTCATGGCAGCGTGCAGTGACAATTTACAAGTATTCTTCCAGTTGTGATTTTTATCAAACATACACAATCCATTCTGAAATTACTGAAGCAAGGATAGTTACAGTGAGTGCAAGGAAATAAAGAACAGATCTGCCATGCTAGCCCTGAATTTGGCAAAGGACATAATACCAGGCTGAATTTTAAACAGCTGTCAAAAAATGCAGTGATTGCTGTGGCCATGCACATCCTTTGCTGAAATACCATTATTAAGCTGAACTGCATCACGTGTTCCTGTGGAATTCAGAAATACATGCAAGCTGCAAATATGAGGAGACTATTTTTCTTGAATAACTCATGTAGATGATTAGTTATTCATCCCATTCAGTAACTCAAATGATGAATGTTGAATATATACAAGGCTGTCAAACTAATATTCTGGAGTTAGTAGGCAGAAATTAATTCTTAATTCAACTCACTATGTTGGGAGGCCCCAACACTCCCTGCAAAAGATTCTTCTTGAAGGGGGGCTTAGAAGAACATATGTTGCCTCGTGAAAAAAAATTCTGGTTTTCCCTGACTCAGCTGAAAGCCTGGGGAAAAAAATATCTCCAGCTGGATATTTAAATTCAAGTTGAAATTTTTGAGTACACTTTTTAAATGCTTGATTTGTTAGTTACACCTGACTTCTGGTGGTGGGTGACATTCACATGTTTGTAATTCTCTGTATTAAATGTGGTTTTAGCTTTTAGCAGTTTTGATACTGCAATATTCTGCATTGGGATCTGCCTGGAGTATTTGCTGGTAGAAGGAGTATAACCATGACTGGCTCAATTAGTTTTTTTAAAAGGTATTCCAAACATAATTATGGGTTATGTATCTGCTCTGAAGGGTCTCTGAAGATTTTAGATATTGAGAAAATTTGATGGCAGACTGAAAGTCTTACAGAACTCACCACAGGAATATTTCATGAGAGGCATGAGGCTCTGACAAACAACATGCTGTTATTATGTATTATTTGTACTTCCTTTCTACCAAAACTGTGAGAGGCACTTTCTTGTCTTTCTTGGTCCTAAGTGGAGCAGAAAAGCTGTGTGAAGTTCATAATGGAGAATATAAAAGCTATTCTGTTAGACAGGTGGAAGTGATACATAAAGGCATGAAGGTGGAGGGATTGAGAAAAACTGTGATACAGGTAAGACCAGTAAAAAGTTCTTTTACTAGTTGAAGATTTAAATGTTATTTTACTAGTTGGATTGCCTTCAGTCTGAGAAAAGTCACAGAAATTAGGCAAAATCAGCAGGCAGTACTGCCTTTCCTAACACTGCCTAACAAAAACATTGCAGACCCAGCACAATTATCCACACCTTTACTACTGTGCTTGGAACTGGTGAGGTTTGTACCTCGAGCACCATGCTCAGTTCTGGGCCCTTCATTTCAGAAAGGACATTTTTAGGGTGCTGGAGGGTGTCCAGACAAGGGCAATGAAGCTGGTGAAGGGTCTTGCCAACATGTCTTGTGCAGAGCAGCTGAGGGAACTGGCATTGTTTTGTCTGGAGAAGAGGAGGCTCGGGGGAGCCCTCATTGCTCTCTACAACCACCTGAAAGGAGGGTGCAGCCAGGGGGGGGCTGGCGCCTTCTGCCATGATTCAAGTGAAAGGATGAGAGGAAATGGCCTTTAGTTGCATCAGAGAGGTTCAGATTAGGTATTAGACAAAAAAATTCACTGAAAGAGTGGTTACGCATTGGAATGAGCTGCCCAGGGAGGTAGTGGAGTCAACTGTTTTTGAAATTATTCAAAAGGTGTTTGGATGCAGCACTTGGGGACATGGTTTAAGGGTGATGATTATGGCAGTGAGTAGATGATCTTTCAGCCCTGCTGATTCAGTGATTTGGTGATTCTGGGATTTACAGCTGGACAAATTAGTGATTGCCTTTGATTACAGTACCCCTGGAAAGCTTGGAAGCTTCTGCAAAACGTGGCTGCACTCCTGTTTTGTATTTGCTGGGAAATGTCCTGATGAAGGCAGGAATGATGAATCCCACTCCATGTTCTCAGAAGGCTAATTTATTACTTTATAATGCTATATTATATTAAAAATACTATACTATACTAAAGACTACAGAAAGGATACTTACTGAATGCTAAAAAGATAATAATGAAAACTCTTGACTCTTTAAAGAGTCTTGACAGAGCTTGGCCCCAATTGGCGAAAGAGTCAAAACAACTCACACCAGAGTCCAATGAAACAATCACCTGTGGGTAAACAATCTCCAAACACATTCCAAAGGAGCAAAACACAGAAGAAGCAAATGAGATAAGAATTGTTTTCCTGTTCTCTGAGGCTTCTCAGCTTCCGAGGAGAAAAATCCTGGGCAAAGGGATTTTTTTCAGAGAAAGTGAATGCCACACTCCAGTGGTGAGATCAGCATCCAAGTAATTCTCAAGAGCAGTTCAAGGTGTTGATTTTAATAATCAAATAGAAAATGCTTTATGTAATCATTCCTAAATTATTGTTCTTTCTTACATGGGCTGTAATGCCTGAAAATTTGTAAAACGCTTTGAAAGTTGTTATTTAAAATGATAAAAAATTGTTATATAAGATGATCGTTGCTAGTAAAAATCTAGTCAGCATTACATTACTGTCAGCTGTTTAACTGCAAAAAGTGTAAACTCAATGCATTTTCTAAATAGATGAGCAATCAGTCAACAGTTAAAGATGTCTTATCATTGTTAATATTTACTCATGAAAAACACATACCTGAAAAGGCAAAGAATTATACTTCCTGTTGTAAGAGCAATCAGAGATACACTGTGTCCAAGGGTATAAATTGCTTTCACCCTCACATAGAAGTTGACCTGCACAGAAAAATATAAATGCAGAAACTCATAACTGATCCATCAAATTGTCTGTGAAATGATGTAATTGTCCATTAAATAGCTCTGAAAGCTATAGCATGATTTTCATTCTTTGCTCTACAGTACATGATTAGAATGTTATATCTCTATTCCAACACATTTTGCAAGGCAACATCTCAAGACAATTGACTTCAGTAGAAAACTCAGCCTCAGGAACCCAAAACTTAGACACACAGTCTGGTACCATTCCAGTTGATTATACCATGTCAATGAGGTCAAATAAAGTATCAGATTCATCAATTTCCATGAACACAATCAAACTGGTAAGAGCAAGTCAGTTTGAAAGACTGGATTATCTCTAAAAGAGATAATTTCCCTCAGTCTTTCTGCTCTAGAGTACTTTGTAATGCAGCTATACATGAATTTAATTTTAAAGACATGTTTAAGTCTCATTATTTTCTCATTCTAAATTTTCAAATACTTTATTAAATGGTGACACAAACCCTTTCGTTAGTAAAGTTACTTGCTAAGACTTGGAAAGGAAGTTTTTCAACAGAGGAAAAGCAGGCTGAAATGCACAGTCTGCTGATTAACTGGATATATCTGTAAACTCACCAGCTACACACTACATTAAGTCCTATTCTGAATAACAACATCAGGGAAAAATAGGGCCAAATATTTTCAGAATTAAACTTCTTCTCCATTTATGCCAAAAAGGAAGTCATTAGACTGACGTTAGTTTCCACTCATGCTAAATAAAATATTAAGACAGTGAAGTTTTTTTATTACATTATGAAATTAAAGATTTTAAAAGCAACACAGAACATGCTACATCTAAGAGACAGAATTTCAATATTTAGTGCATGTGGTTATCATTTGCCTTCCCAAATGAGGCTGGTAAAAAGTAGCAAGGAAGCAACACTTTAAAGTAAACTAACATAGCCAAAGGAATCTCAAATTACATTAGTGTGTTTATTTTTATAGCGCTCAAAAGGCCAAGTAAGAAGGTTATTTTAGTAATCACAATTCATGATGAAATTAGCTGAACAATACCTTTGTAAACATTACACAGATATGGAAAAGGCAAAATGAAATTTGAAATGAATGAAGACTCTTGCAACTGCTCTGTTGTAGATTTGGTTAAAGTGGAAAAATATGGGAAGCAACTGCCATGGATCTTAAGTGCATTCATAGCAACTCTTTTGTTGTTATATATTTCAACCATGAGACTGTAGAATAAGAGAGTCCTTTGTACTTTGGTATAAAGTAGCTGTTCAAACTGCATTTGGATGATTGAGACATGCCGAACAAGAAAGCTGCACTGGTTTAATTTTTTCATAATTCCACACCATTTTGAAAATTCTGTCCAGCTTTGATTTCAGGAAAACTCCACTGACTGAGACTCTTGGAACTAGAAATTAAAATTGGTTTCAGAATTCCTAAATGAAGGAAGAAAAGGTGGAAACCCTGCATGAAGTTACTGAAAAAGCATCAGTTGTCCAGCCCCCAGTGCTGTAACACTGCCTTGAATTTATCTTCTGGCCATGTCCTCTGAGCTTGACGGGAACTGCCAGGCTGCTGCACCTGAAGAGACTCTGTCACTTTGTGATGCTAGGGAGAGCAGAAGAGATTGTCTTCTGCCAGAAAAAACCACACTATTTCATGTAATGTTTCTGGCATTCTGTACACACTCATGACCCCTACAACAAATAGTCTGGCTAAAACCAAAAGAAGAACCCCGTGTAGATTTAGCCCAGCATACAGCTGTCAGCATCAGCAGGACTGAGTCTCTCTGCTGGCCATTCCTTGGCCAAACAGATGAATGGGAAATAAATGCATGGAACTATGTCAGGATTGAAGTTAACCAGCCAAGAGTGCTTGGACATAACCTCAATAATGACGATTTTCATTTTACTCAGGCTAGGCATGAGAAAATAAGAAATAATTACACAGTTGAAATTATTTTATCATATGATAATAATTATCCTTATTCTACACTTGAAATGGTAGAAAAGAACACCTTTCCCTTTTTCTCAGGCATTTTAGTGGTTTAGTTTTATAAGGGACAGAAATCTTAGATGCTACAAATTTTTCCACTGGTCAAGAATTAATCCTGCATCTCAAACTGTTGCAAAGGTAAGTAACCACTAAATCATTTTTAATCCATTACATCAAAAATTACAATTATTGAAATTCATGTGCTTTGATTTTCCAAAAAAATTAGATGATTAGAATGCTTTAGATTATTAGCATGAAGCACTTTATCAGACTCAGCACCAAAGATGATGTAGTCATACTGCTCCTCACATTTCCTGTATGAACATAAAAGATCTGCCTTAATTTGCCTGTAAGACCTCTATAACTCCTAGTGACTCCACAAAAATAAAACACCATTAGTAAATGGTGTTCTCAAATCATATGTCAGTTAAACACACAAACTCCATAAAGACAAAGAATTAAATTGCACATTGTGCTGTGGCAATTGAAAACCAGGAAATTCATTAGACCAATATTGATTTAGTCACAGCTATTAAATATTTGTCACTCATCTGTATTTTAGCTAGTACCCTTTAGAAACAAACTCTTTGTATTTCATTGGTGCAAAAGAAACAGGAAAAGCAATGCCAAATCTGATATCACAAAAACCAGGGAGTTTTATACAAAATGGGATATCTCATTTATTTCTTACTGCTCTGTGTGAACCATAATTACCCATGTCTCAAGAAATATTTACCCATGTCTCAAGAAACATTTACCCATGTCTCAAGTAACATTAAACCTCTAAATTTAAAATATAAATTTGCAAAATTGTCGGGAATAAAAAGACTGCAACAAGGGCATGGATTGACCAAAAGAGAATTTCAGAAATTATATTTTCAATATATTTTAACACAGAATAAATATTATAACCCCTCAGATTTTATAGGTCTTTTCAAAGGAAAAACTGATTCAAGTCTTAGACATGAAATTGAAATCCCATTATGCAATTGAAATGACATGAACTTTTCTGCAGGTCTAACAAAATCAGAACATAGTAGTAACAGCTGGCCGCTGCAAAACATTCACACAATTATTTATCTATGCTGACTCCAAAACTGGAATATAACTATTTCTTTTTAAACTTCTGAGGAAAATACTAAAATTACAACCACTAAACCAAAGTCATTAGGTGGTTAGGCACAGAAAAAAAATCAGTGGCTCATGATTTTCACAAAAAAATAGTGGAAATGGTTACAGGAAGTGTAAATGTTTTCTAAAGAGCTAATCCTAAAATGTTTCCTCTTTTTTGTGGCTACTTAATGTTAATAGGTTTTAAAAGGGCATAAACCCCTACACATAAAATGAAATGAGATTAGTACAGGTTTGCCTGACTTAAGTTCAATAAACTTTTTGTAAAGTCTATTTTTAGGCACACTTGTGTTTTGTTTTCTTAGAAGACACCTGCTTCTGCTAATGTTTCCTTTAAATTTAGTTTTGTGTTATTTTTACTAAGTTCAGGAGACAGAATTCTTCTGTTTATTTATGAAATAGCACAGAAGAGCAGAGACACTTCCTAGGCAAAGCTGTGACCCGGCAGATCTGCCAACCTCAGCCTTGGTTTGGAAGGACCTCTAGGGGTGAGAAGGGACCTCAGTGCTGGAGGAGAAAACGCTGGAGAATGTTAAGGGCTTGATTCTTTATCCAAAGGAGTTTTGCTGTTGACCAGAAATCACCCTTAATGCAAAAGAAAAGCCCTCAAATTTTTATTAATTTCATTCAGAAATATAATTTATCATCGCTAAGGAATATATGACCATTATCATACCAACTGACTCTTCATTTTATTTATTCTGTGGGCTAATATAATCCTGTAATACTGCATGTAAGAGTTTCCTCTTTACAGATATAATTAAGTACAACTGCATTAAAATTTGTGATCCTAAATTTTCATTATTCATGTGTCAATATTTGAATATTTCATAATATTTGAATATTCATACTCGAACATATCACAAAATCTTAAACTGTACCATGTAAAATTTGAAATGGGCCTAGCAAATGAGTTCAGTGCCTTAGAAACACTGAAATGAGCAAATGAACATAGAAATGGAGTAAGGAACCCTAGTTATTCCCTTCTGCAAAATTAACTTCAACAAGGCAGTAGCCATTTTTAAAATCTTGTACTTATACAAGAATAAATATAAACTGAGATAAAGAGATGGATTACATGTTGTGGAAAATTTAATTTTCTCTTAAAGGACACCTACACATTTTAAAATTATGTATGTAAAGAAGAATAAAATTTACTAAAAGACATGTAATAAAATTGGTATTCCTCATGGTATTTAATAATCTTTATACAATTAATTAAGGATATGCTTTTTCTGAAATTTGTCCTTCAATTCACTTTGAGCCCAAACACCACCCAGAAAAAAGATGAGATCAGCAGTGCCATAAGTATCTCTTAGTAATAGTGGCATCATTAATTTTAATTATGCCAGTCAGAATGCCTTCTTATTCGAAGCTCCCTAACCATAGTGAGAGAGATGACAACTTTAAAAATGCACAAACTTCCACATTTTCCTGTGAATGTGTATCAGCAGATGTATCTGTGAATGTGAACACTTATGGATTGGAATTTAGCAGTTTATTAATATTCTGCAATTAAAGCAAATTCCCTCTGTACTCTACAAGAGAGAATATCAGCTAATATTCAGTCCTAGTCCTCACTTGAAGTCAATGGAAGATTTTTGCACTTATTTTAAGGAATTCTGATCTCTTAATCACACCTCATGGAAAATTATTAATGAAAAAATCATCATGACGTAAAGAAATTTAGCATGACTTACAGGCATGAGGAAAAACACTGGTAGGTGTCTGCCCGGTGTCAGATTTTGGTGAGAGGCAAGGGCTCAGTTTAGACTCAGTGCAAACAATGCATTATTCCAGAGCAATGACCCACTCCACGGAGAGCAGCAATGCATCTGTTGTCTGAAGGCAGCTGCAGCAGGCCCTGCTCGGGTCACTGCCCGCACTGCCCCAGCTCCCCTTGTCTGGGGAGGTGTTCCTGCTGCTCACCCAGGGTGATGGGAACACTCCAGGAATTGGGCAAATGGAGGATGCTGCTTCCATGAACGACTGGGGCCAGGGACAAGCTCCCCGTGCTCCCTTGAGGAGCCAGCCCGGAGCCACAACCTTGGCTTAGGTGGAGCAGAAATCTCACCCGCCCCCAGAGGCCTTTGCGCTCGTATGCTGATTTCTCCCACCCCATTGGCCCTTCCCCTTTGCTCCGCCCCTGCACCCATACCCTATTGGTTCTACAGTTTTGTCCCACCCCTCCCTTTTCCCATATAAACCCTTGTTTTCCCTGGCATTTTTGGCCCTGGCACCCTCCCCCGAGGGCCCTGCTCTCAGTAAAGGCTATTAGTCTGTGCAGGGCTGGGCAAGGCTCCTGTCTCTTCCTCTGTGTTGCCCAGAAAAAGCTGAAGCAGAACCTTGCTCCCTGGGCTGAGAAGGACGTGCCTGTGCCCCTGAGCCCTTCTCAGGACGTGCCTGTGCCCCTGAGCCCTTCTCAGGACGTGCCTGTGCCCCTGAGCCCTTCTCAGGACGTGCCTGTGTCCCTGAGCCCTTCTCAGGACGTGCCTGTGTCCCTGAGCCCTTCTCAGGACGTGCCTGTGCCCCTGAGCCCTTCTCAGGACGTGCCTGTGCCCCTGAGCCCTTCTCAGGACATGTCTGTGCCCCTGAGCCCTTCTCAGGACATGTCTGTGCCCCTGAGCCCTTCTCAGGACATGTCTGTGCCCCTGAGCCCTTCTCAGGACATGCCTGTGCCCCTGAGCCCTTCTCAGGACATGTCTGTGCCCCTGAGCCCTTCTCAGGACGTGCCTGTGCTCCTGAGCCCTTCTCAGGACGTGCCTGTGCCCCTGAGCCCTTCTCAGGATGCTTCCTCAGGAAGGTCACAGCGCCCTTACCATCAGTCCTCCACAGCAGATGCTTCTACTAAAGGTGCAAGCTGAACCAGTATCAGCACACTTTATAGCCGTGAGGATCTTTCTCTCCGGGAATTTCTCTTCCTATGACACTACACATTCAAATCACACAGCCTGAAACTTGTATGTAGCCAGGCTTTTGTGTGATCTAATAAAGCCTGGGCCTAAGATCAGACAAAGCTATATTAACTGATTCAGCCATTGTTTTAAATAAAGTGAACACATTTCAGTGCTTTACATTCACCAGACATCTTGCTGTATATTAATAATGCTGACAGAGTTTAATACCTTCTGACAACAGCAAAGACACGTCTCCAACGTGTTCAGTCTAGGTAGAAGATGTCAAAGAATGTTAAGGAAAGACTGCAGTGAGGCTTGAGTTTGGTTAACACACCTTGATGTGTGTTTCTAGCATGGTCAAATCAAGCTTGCTTTTTTTGCTGTTTGCATGTTGTACTGCCATGAGCTCCACAGAAATATAAAATGGAAAAAAAGGATACTTATCTGAATACCTGAGATAAAACTTGACCTTCAAGGTTAGCAGTAACTAGTTTACTTACAGAAAAAGGTCTGGAAGTATATAATAAAAGTTTAGATCTACGCTTTGATGCCATAACAACATACAAATATTTTGTTCAGACACTATCATGGTTGCTCTTTAACCCCAGTGGCAACAAAACATCACACAACCACTCCCTCCCACCTCCCCTGCCGTGGGGTGGGGAGGACAACTGGGAAGAAGGGAAAACCTGAGTTGGGATAAGAAGACGAGTGATGCCCAACTCCATTGCTCATCAGCCCCTGCCTGATGCCCAGCCCATCCCTGAGCCACAGCTGAGAGCTCCCAGCCCATTCCTCCTGGTTTGTATACTGGACATGACATTCTGTGGTGGGCTATGTCCCTCTGGTCAGCTGGGGTCAGCTGTCCTGGCCATGCTCCCTCCCAGCTCCTTGTGCACCTGCTTGCTGGCAGAGCCTGGCAAGCTGAGAAGTCCTTGACTTAGGCTAAGCACTACTTACCAACAGCAAAACACCACTACAATAAAATTATACCAAATAATCAACATTATTCTCACACTAAAATCAAAACACATCCTTGTACCAGCTACTAGGAAAAAAATTACCTCTATCCCAGCTGAAACCAGGACATTCATATTTATCAAACTGATCCTCCCAAAACAGTGGCAAGAGCAGTAAAGAGCAGTAAGATCTAATATAGAATAAACCAAGGGTTTTGTATCAGACACTTAGAGTTAATTTCAAAATGTTAGGCAAATAGTTTATTTTTATAGAGCCTGCTAATATATCATTAGCATGGAATGAAAATGGAACATTTTAATTTGAACATAAAATCAATACAAACTGTGGAAGCATGCAAGATCTTTCAGTAAGGAAATAAGAGGTGACATGTTTATGTTATTTTTAAAAAAGCTTCCTCATTTCAGTGCATTTTAAGCATAGCAATTTGGTACCTGTTAACAAATTATTCAGTATTTGCTGATGGATCTTTATCATTTAAACCTTCTCTAGAATATTCAAAGCTGTCCGAAATAAATGCATATTTGTAGAGAGATATATGCCTGTGTGTGTGCATGTATATATACAACATGTAGAATATGTACAGAAATTAGAGGTAAAAGTCTGTATCTTAACAGAAAAAAAAAAAAAAAACCAAAGGAATAACTACTTAGTTGGATTTATAATGGAAATTCATTCAGCAGGGAAGATGCAGGCACCAAACTTACACCAAGGACAGTTTCTACCTACTCCTCTAACACTGTCTTCAAAACAAAACATAAAAAAGAACACTTAGGACTCACTCTAGGAAAGCTATTTTGCCACCTTCCCTAAAATATTAGTTAATGTAACCTTGAGGGCACTCTCATATACTTCATACCCCATACTGCAGATCATGTTGTTGCATGATATTTTTATGCCAAGAACACTCAGTATCCAAATATTAGGACTTTATTTTTAGCTCTCATAGTTGAAATATTAGATTTAAAAAAACCCAACAAACTATACTGATTTATGATGAGTAAAGATTTTGGTTTGAGGGGCTACCATTGAGCACCAAGATCTGAATTCAAGGAAACATCTGTGAAAAGAAGTAGCTGGTGCAGAACCTCAAATGCCTCCTGAAATCTCACTACTGCGTGATACTTGCATTTTTCTATTTTCTCTATGATTTATATTGTATATATGATATTGATTGCATGTTTGCCAATAATTTTCCAGTACCTGCTTTCCACATTCCTCTCCTGATTTTCATCCTCACACTTTTATTATTTGCTTTTTACCAAGGATTTTGCAAATGTTTCTGCTATATCCTATTTCAAGTTGTCTAGGTTAATTCCTGCAAGTACATTTAATTTGCATTTCATTCACCTCCTTCAACTTACTAATGAATATGTCAAAAAAGAATTGCTTTTCTATTATACTAGTTCATCTTCTAACTGTTTTCACTACTTGAAATATTATATTTTGTTAATTTGAATTTTTATGTTTTGACCCATTTTCACACCACATGGCAATTTTTGGGTTGAGTGACAATGTTTAGAGTGGCTGTTTAAGCAGTAATACATGTGTGTTCCCAAGCTATCAGATGACACAGATGTTTTAGAATTTGTCTTCAGAAAAGTTGGGAAAACAATATATTCTCTCAATTTTTCTCTATTTTCAACTACAGTATATAGTAGGGCTTTTAAATACAGAAAAAAATGCAAAAAACTTCCTGGCTTAGCTGGAATACCAGTGCATCTCTGCAAGCCAAACAGACCTGATATGCTACAGCTATTCCACATATACTAAAATCCAGGGAAAAAACCCGACTGGCCCTCATGAGAAGGCTCAATCCATTTTGGGTAACAAGAGTTTTACTGACACTATGAGCTCATCCTTGTAAACAAACTCTTGATCTGTTAGCCTCAGATCAAGAGTTTAGGAAAGCAGACAGAAAATACATAAAACATGATGGTAAAAACCCTTCCCTAACAAAAAGAGATAGGATCTGCAAAGTGAAGAAATTCACTTTTCCATGCATAGTGCATTTAGGATACCTTGATAGCTTTCTGAATAACTTACAACTGCTTGCACAATTTCAAGTCCAATATAAATCTGCCAGTAACTCCACTGACCTAAATCAATTCTATTTTACTTATAACTTTAACACATAGAATCAACCAAGTGGTGCATGTAATATTAACAGACTATAGCAGATTATTAGTATTAGGTTTTGAGATAACTTTTTCAATATAATCTTTTGAAATAATAAACTTCTAGAAATAACACCATGCAAAACATATGGTGCACCAGCTGAGTAGCACTGCAATATTAGATATACAGATGCTTCACTGCAGTTACCAACTGTTTATAGCCTTGAGTTTGAAACAGTTACTGAGTTCTACATTCCTGATTTTATCTTTTTAGACAATTGCAATCCAAGCATATTGCAACCAATGCTATGAAAAATTACTACAGATTTTCATTAAATCTCATTTTTATTCAGTCTGAGTAAAATGGGATTTATTTAGAAGCAGAATATATCTGTTAGCTGTACTGAACACCATAATCTAAATGAATAGAAAAAGTATTTTTCCTACCTTATAATCATCTTCATAGTCATTATATCCACAAGTGCTGAAGATGTCAGGAAATATATCTGACCATCCATTACTTGTACAATTTTTGCTAATGTTTCCTGTAAAGCAAAATTAGAGAGTTTAAATTAGAAAGATTCAAGACTATCCTCATCAATGCCTCCTTAGACAATCTGTGTCATTAGCTGGTCACAACCTAGCTCTTCTTCCTTTGTTTCCTAGGACTCAACCCAGCCATTTCCTCTCATGGGCTTTTCATTCATATTCCTTTGGCTTTTACTCTTGCTTGGAGTTGCCTTTGCACTACAGAAAACCAGAAGTAAACCCAAGACTTTTCCTTTGGTAGAGTAGCTATTTCTGTTACACATCTGCAAAAGCCTAAACTGTTCTGCTGTTTTATTTAAAATACTCAGAAGGGAGACATACACTTCACTCTGTAAAGGAGCTATTTGTAGGTAATTTGAAAGGAAATTAATTTCAGTGAGAGTTATTCTAACTTCCTATTTAAGGCTTTTGAGAAGCCAGTACCAAGGAATCTACTGAAGACTTACAAAAGCTCTTAGACTTTAGGTGATGACTTACTGCTACATCAAATGTTGGTAAGTTTGGTAATGAAGTTCAAAGGACAAGTTATGTCACAGACTGAAGAATGAGGTAAAGATGCATGCTGAATTTCACCCTTTGAACCAGTATTGAAACAATGTGGGACAGGGAAGGTACAGGAAGTATGGCTGGAAAGGAATTTTGAAGATTTATTAATTTCAGAAAGTTTCTGTTTGGAGCTGACAGAAAAAGTTGACTCTTTCTGGAGACGAAGTCATACAGATGACATGGGGGCAATCCATGATTCTACTTCTCAATCTAATTAAAATGAATTAATTTTCATGCAATATGGAACAACTTCAGGAGGGCAAAACAGAAAAGCCTGATGTCAGACTAAAGAATAGTCATCACATTTATTATAACTTACTCTTACAAGGTTATTTCATAGCCAACTTCCCCTCACATTGCTTAGAGCAATTTGTATATCTGTGATACTTGAAATCTATAATAATATACTGTCTTGGTTTGGAGTTTACCACTGATCTATAACTGACTTAAAGACTCCTGGTTTTCGCCATAGAAATATAAATTTCTGTGCCATAGGTCAGTGTTGGTCAAGAAAAACCAAACTTGTTTGTATACCCTCCAAACTAAAGCTTTTGTGATCTTTATTTTGTTGATTGGTTACTGGAATTTCTTCTTTGTATAAAGTCTTCAGTGGAAAGTTGTAAATATCCCATAAGTGGTTCGCCAGCCAACAACCAAATCTTTCCAGCTAATAAAAGGCCTTGACCTGAACCCACAGTCTCCTCAAACAATGGGACCACTTTTGCCGTTTGGCATAGAAATGACATTTTTAAAAGAAAATGTCACCTATTTATATGCTGTGAAGAGCCTTTACTTTAAGAGCACATCAAGATTCTCTGACCAGGCAGAGCAGAGGAATGTGTTAACAGAACCACAATTGCGTCAAAGCCAGTTTTGCAAGAAAAAACTCAATGTACTCAAGACACTGAAGTATTTTCTTCTTCAAATACTGTAATACCTTCTAACCTAAAGAGAGTTGGGCAATGTTCTATGGAAGGCAATGTTTATTTCTAAACCATCTCTTCATGCAATTAAGTATTTCAGATGACAACCTTATTTAAAACCTCTAAATTGACATATACATTTGAATACAAACTTTACAGAATAACTTTCCGAGACTAATAAACTTGTAAAATACAGGAAAAATATTATAGGATAATATGATTGCTTTTACAGTAAAAATTCTTTTAATCAAAAGTTACTAATAGTCAATACAGAATTAATCATGTGGTATGCTTAAACTACAACAGAGCACCACAGAAGAAATTTAGACCCAGCTCTCCAAAAGTTCTAAAGATGAGAAGAAAACTACTTTTTTCAAATTCACCATTTAAATTGGGAAATCCTTTAAGAAACTGATGGCATTTAAAAGCCTACTTGAAGTTTGGAATATCTGCATAAAAATAAGGTAGTCTAGATCATCTTATAGTAGAATTTTAACTGCTCCTAAACACTAAAAGCTAAAACATACATATCACAAATCTGGGTAAATGAAAAGAGGGAAATTTCTTGTTTGAAGGTATTTTCATCATTTTCCACTGTAAGAATGAAGTTAATTTGTAATGTGCTGTGTATGAATTAAATAAACTACATATGCCTGAGCATAATCAACTTATGAAAGTACCAAGATGCTCAGTTAGCTCTTAATTGAATCAACCATGCAAAATGTTTGTTGTCTTCCTTCTCTGAAATTTTAGAAAGACAAGGTTTAAAAAACACTCTTAATTGAACAGGAACCTCTAAAAATCAACCCTGTTAAGTTCCACAAGCAGGAATTAAACAGGTAGCTATGAAAAAAAGCTGGATCAGGAAAAATTACAGCAAACTATAAAATGAAGAAATATTTCAGTCTTGCTGACTCCATGGTGAAGTGAGATAGGGTTGTAATGCACTGTGAAGGTTTCAGACTTAAATATTTATTGCAGTTGTTTTATAGTAATATGAAAATGTTGTTGTAATATAACTAAAGTTTGTGAAATAAACTCCAGAGAGAGTGTGCATGCTCTAGCTTTTGGCAAATAGGCAGAAGCAGTGTGATTTAATTCAGATTTTGAATTTTTGATATTTATTAGTTTGCCTTGTCTCATGACAACACTTTATTATCTTTGTTTGAGTAATTTGAAAACTTTTATAGATTTCACAACATTTGGTGATGATTACACATACTTTCCCCTTTACAAACTGTTTAGACTATCCATAGTAAACTAATCCAGATTCACCAGTTCCAGGAATGAAAACCTTTGCTCATCTGTAGATTGTTTTTCTTATCTATTTTTTACTGGAACAAGACTTATTCAGCAGTTTTGAGTCTAAAAGTATTTTATACCCGAAATTAGCCTCTAAGTTAAATGTAATATTGTTAAAGCTCTCCACGGAGACACCAATCCCTCCTCCCCCCCCCCAAAAAAGAATTACATAACTGTGGTAAGTTTTTTTATCTTTGACCAGCTCTTCATGACAATGATTTCCCACCTGAGCAATGGGGATAAGATTTTTCCAGCAGCATTTTGAGATACATGTGAAATACTCCGTGTACATCATCTATTTTCAAAACCCCACTTAAATGCCACAGGGCAAAATCTGATGTATTGAAAAGATGGTGCAGAAGATGGGAGACTTAAACCAGTTAAATGTTTCAGCAGTCTGAGACACTGATGAGCTCTTTTCAAGTTCCATTAAAAAGGAGAATAAAAGGTTTCACAATAACTACCTTAAATTGCAATTGCAGTAATTTTTAGGTATTATCTGTTAATGTGGGCTCTTTATTCTCATGATGGCAAGGCAGAGCTCCCCTCCTGAGACACAGAGGGAACAACCTACATGTGGCCTGCTGGCAACTGTTAGAGATGTCAGTCAGGCTCAGCTGCCCTAATAATTAACAAAATAGGTCAAAAAAGAGCAAGCAATGTCAGCAGCTTTGGTGAGTGTCACTGTATCAGAAATATACTTAGTATCTAACTGAAAGAACACCAAACAGAACACAAAGATGATAATTTAGTCTTTTCATGGCATATCCTGAACAGCTCTGACTAGAATTTTTAATCTACAAAGAAAATTAAACCCCCAGATAAACCATTTTTAGCACATAATGTTACAGAATACCAGAGAGAAGCCAGTGAAAATACACCTTAAAGTAAAATACCTGGTTTGCCAGAAAAAAGGCTAAATACTTTTGGACAAGGGACAGTGACAGTCTCTCCAATCTTCGCAGGACGCCAACAGGTGATGTTATCCCAAACTCCAACACATCCTGAAAAAAAAACAGCATTAGCAGCCTTGAAAGCTGGGTTTGCTTATAAAGACCTGGTGAAAGCTTTGGACAAGTGGTTCAAAAAATATTAGGCTCCTTCAAGAAAGCTGAAAATATGATATTTTCCATGAAAACTTTAAAAGCATCATAATAGTCTGCTGATTAACCAGCCAATTTTGAGGTCAGTTAATACATTGGCTGCAGAATGTCTCATTAAAACAATGTCATTGTGATGTGAGAATGCTAAGAAAAAATAAGAAAGATTAAAAAGTAACTCCTGAGCATTGATATGGATTATTAAGAGTTGCAAAATTTTGAGAATTTCCTAATCACAGTTAAAATGGAGTTTTCTATCAAGCAGATTGAATATCACAGATAAATATGTAAGTAGGTCATTGGACTCAGAACCACATATGACAGGCATGCATTATGATTGGAGAGTGTTTGGAACAATAGGCATGAAAACACAGAATAACCTCTCAAACTAAAAACCAGATATTTAACCAAAGAATGCTTCTATATATTGGTTTCAGGAAGGGCAGGTGGCCTTCAAATTTCATAGATACATTTTATAGTGGCAGTAAATGCTTGTCACAATTAGAAAGCAACTTGCTAGAGCTTTGCCCATGTTGATATCCATATCAATGTGGCTCAAAGGCTGTATCTTGTGCATGAGTGAAAATCTTCCTATGGCTGCTATAGGCATTTGGCTCAATCATGCCCTGTTTAAAGGTGTCTGTTTATAATGTATATCTTCTAAGCTAAGCAAAGAGCTATGAAAGTTTTTCAGCACAAGCCTTGCAAGGACAAAGAAGTAAGGAAATGTTACTCATATTATCTCAGTTGAAGTTAAAAAAAAAAATTAAAAAAAATCGTGCCAAATTCTGGGCATTTATGTCTTCAGATAAGGCAATTAAAAATTTCATTTTGTAATTAATGTTAAAGACAGAAATCAAACTATTATTCCACTGGTGTTATCTCCATAAGATTATTAGCAGTATAAGGGACAGTTTGTTCCTTTCAGTAGAGAACATAAAACTTGGGTTGGGAACTGCTCACAGCCATATTATTCTTCAGAATATTTATAGTATTAGCAATTCATTATTAATTTATTCTGTGCTAGTGAGGTCATGCCCAAAATCAAGCCACATGAGTTAAATGAAACTTGAAAAGGAATATTTAGAAGTTCTATATTTGTATAAAAACTTTTTAGTGCAATTAAACTTGGACAGCTTGTGTTGACTTAAAATATGCAGCATCCTGCTTTCAAAGTTTAAGTTACTTTTAAAACACACGTAAACTAGGGAACCAAAGAATGTGTAACAGGACCAGCAGCTGGATTTGTCCCAGGGCTGTGTCCTAGCTGCAGCACGAAGGAAAACCAGTGGCACAGTGTTCCCATGGGCCTTGCTTCCCTTTGGAAACATCCATCCAAATGTGATAGCTGTGAGGGAGCCTCTGAGTGGCACAAGAACAAGGTCTGGAGATGATAAATGAAGATGAGAGGAGGATTATGGGAGAAATTCTGCATTTGATCACCAATTCCACAGAGTCCTCTTTATGCACTTTCCCAAGGAAGTACAATTCTCCAGAGGATTCACTTGCTTATGGGGATTGGGCCTTTTTTCCCTCCTCTTAAGATTGCACAGTTCTAAATGCAGCATCTGTTCTATATTCAGGAAGATTATGCCAAAAATAAGGGATTACTAAAGGGAACACTTCACAAAGTTTGTCTCTATGCATAGATAACGTAATGCCTTACCCTCCACTGCCCTGTGTGCTGCATCAGCCTCTCTTGGCATTACCAACAGTATCTCTGAGAGATCTCTGATAGTGGCTTGGCCATCTGTACACAATTTCAGAGATTTACACTGAGCAGGTCACCTTCAGAGCCTTTGAAATGGAATTTCAACATGCTTAAGTCCTTCCTGAGTTGCAGTTCTGGGTCAAAATCAAGTCCAAATCTCTATGATGCAGCACCAGATCTCACTCAAACTAAAAGAATGTTTACCTGAACCAATTCAGGTCATGCTTCCTCCCCAATTGATTTTAAGCCAAAAACAACATCAATAACACGACATACAAGTAATCAGAAAGACAAAGAAACTATTTTCTTCATCTGCCAGCACTCAGAACTACAGTGACAAAATGAAACTCTTTTGGCTTTGATTGATGGACTCCCTGAGCCAGCATAAACAAGCCCTGGAATACACAAGAATAATTATCATCTTGTAAGACCTCAGACGTTTTTATTTCAACCCCATTTCCACAAACAGTGAGAGCTGAGATGAGTCATGAAGCTGTTCATGCACACCGATGTAAGCTGATGACTTTCTCAAATTTTCCCTTTTGTTTAATCCACTCTCTGTAAAATGGTGGGCTTATTACAGTAATCTGCAAACAGCTCAGAGGACTTTGTAAATTTTTTTCTATGCTACTGTACATTGACTGGGCTAAGGTTTTGCCAAACAGGCAGCTGAACAGCATGGACTTCAGAGCTCCATTGCTGTGTTTTCCACAGAAAACACTTTAAAATCTTATTCAAGCCTCAATTGGATGAAATACTATATAGGAAAATTGAAGTTCAAGTCCTATTCCTACCAAAATTAATCAACACAATTTGCATCAAATCTCAAAGCTTGCTGCAAGGAACTCAGTATACAAGTTTTTGATGTCCAAAACATCACAAGTCACTTATGGTTTCTGGAATATGCTTTTTTCCTTTATTTTTCCTCAGTATTTTAGGACTTTACAGGCATTGATGGCCCAGGAGAGAATAGAAGTGTTTCAGATTCCTCAAATCAAATGGATGAAGTAACACCAAAGATGTATTTCCTACATGTAGACTACATTCAAATGCATCACAAATCATGTGAGTGAAACTGGCGTGGCTGTCACCAGAACTCCAAGAATATTAAGCCTCAATTTATGATTATCTACAGGCTTATTGATAATGGTACAGGACATCTGAGAAAACTCCTGAAATGTCCTGGAGGCATTTATAGTCACTGAATGACTACAGTGGGCATCTGAATCTAGTCTGAAAGCTGAAATGGTAATAATTACTGGTGTAATTATTGCTAGAACTGCAGCTGCTAAACACAATGCATCTTCTGGGCTTTCAAATCACACCTTGCCTCATTGCCCCCTTCTTCCAATCACTATGGATTTTTAACAGTGTTGTATTTATATATTATCTTTTTCTCTTAGGAAAACATACCCTTATGCAGAGGTGGGATAAAATTAACTTGACTTTATCTTAAAAGACGTGAAATTAGGCCAAGTTAATTGCTCCCAACAATTGCCTGCTTCTTTCCAGTGACCACAAAGCAGTCTAGAGTGCTTTAAATACCACACAGTTGGGAAGTGAAGGTGTGGTAAATGCTATGTTAAATGTTTCTGCTTCCCTACATAGAATATCTAACTTGATCAAATTTAATATTCTCCTCTCAACTCCCCCTCTACAACTCTCTGCCCAGCCATTAATTTATTGAGTGTTAGGATTTCTGGAGTGTCATCCATCAGTACATCACTCATAAAATCATTATCTAAAGTCTCAATTTCTGGAAGTTTTACCATCTCTCACATATGTAGCCCTGTTTCCTGCTGTCTCTGAAGGATATTGATCAAGTCAGATAAAAAAATATTCATATTTTTAGGTTTAAATAAGGTCTACATGTTAGTTCTGGTAACAATTTTACCAGTAAAATGATACTTTCTATAGCTAGCTTTTTATTTCTTTCTGTAGCTCACTTTTAAGGCAAAACTACAATTGTAAACATTGTAGCCACTTTAATTTCTCCAATGTTTATTTCATATAATGTCTATAATTTTTATTTATACTATTTTTAAAGTATTCTAAGTACCCAGCTGTACTTTATTGTACCTCTTTTTTTCTTTTGTGCTCATGATTGGATTTAGTCTCCATGTTTGCATTGTGTTTCAATAAATTCTCAAGCATTGAGTGTTTTTGTCCTTTCACTTTGATGCACACATAAAAAGTCAGTCCAGCTTAGATCTGTGTTAGCTCCTCAACTGTTTCTGAATGTCTACTACTATATTCTTTACCTTTTTATTTAACTATTGGGCTGATTCTGGCTGAGATAATTTTCTTCACAGCTGCTAATACAGGGCTGGTTTGGATTTGTGCTCAGCAGTGGGTTTTTGCTTTACCTATTAAACTGTCCTTTTCTCAATACAAGAGTTTTGCACCTTTTACCTTCCCAATTCTCTCCCCAACCCTGCTGGTGGGGGGTTGAGTGACTGTGCAGGGCTGGATCAGTCTCTGGGTTTTAAGCATTACCAGCTCTTAACAAAACTAGCAAAGGCAAAAAGAAAAAAGGTTCTTCATCCCTGATTCTGTGGTGTCTAGAAGAACACTCCTGCAGCCTGCATAGAACAATCCATTTTCAGTCTCTTCATTTGCACCATTTATTTCTCTGATGTGTCATTCACAGAATATCCGAGGAAACAACCAAGCTTCCCTGAAATCCTTTGCTCAGTGACTAGCCCAAAGTCTCTTCTCCTGTTCCTCCAGAGGACACTGCAGATGCTATTGTTAGCTAGTTTCAATGAGATCACTTACTTTATTTGAATGTTTGGTCTTTAATGCTTGTCATGCACTTGCAGATAGTTCATAATTAAAGGAAACATAACAGACTATAAACTACATTTTGTTTCCCATTTTCTTCAGCTTACATAAGTGCTGCCACCCCATCCATCATCTTGCTTTTTGAGATCCAGTCTGAGCAACAAGTTCACTTACCTACGTGTGCTTCTTTGTCTATAAAAACATAAAACACTGGAGCTTGTGCTCGAAAATTTTGTTTATAGACACATTTTATAAATATATAACCACTAGGTGGCCCTTTGTATTTGGATTTAAAAATTGTCACTTCCAAGAGAGGTTTAGCATTTTTCAAAACTGTCTAGGCGTGCATAAAATATGAAAAAACAACAGAGTGCTTTGAAAATGAGTCAGAAAGTCGACAGCTAGCCCAGGGTTTATTTTTCAATGTTTTGATTTTTGTAGTTAACTTGGCAGAGCAGGAGCTATCTCACTCTTATGGGCAATGATTTCTAGACTGCAGGTCTGTGTGCCACAGCATGGAACTTAGGTCGTATGGGAATTATGAACATATATGGACTGACATTCCTTCTGCATTTTCACACTAGGGATAAAAAACAAACGAAAAAGAGGTGCTGCACAAGCTGGAAGCAAAGCAGAACTGCTCAGAGCGGGAACAGGAATGAGACAGTCCCAAAAAAGGCTGCCCCACTGAGGGTTTTTCCCACTGCTTTTGTCAGGGCTCTGAGAGCATGAACAGGCTGTGATGGCCTTGTGCCTTCATCCTACTCAGAGCCTGTGCCTTCCTCTCCCCTGCCCTGCCCTGTGGCCCTGCCCAGCCATCCCAGGGCTCTGCCCAACCCTGGTGCCCTGTGCTGGGCCCTGACCCCCCTCTGCAGGCTGATGTCCCTGTCCCAGGGAGGTGACACCTGCCTGGGGACACCTGCCTTGTCCTGGGGGGGTAGGACCTGCCAGACCCTGCCTGCTCAAAGCCCCTCTGAGTGGAGCTGCCTGCTTGCAGTCCTGTGGCAGTACAAACACTGGCTACAATATGGTCTAGAAGCAGCTCCAATTACTCAGAAGCACGGAGGAAATGCCAATGGAAAAACTTTTAATTTCCAGTCAACAAACGCTACTTGGAGACAGCAAACAGAAATTTGAAATTCCACAGTATACATCAGTTTTAACTAGTTTAGGTAGAATGATGAAACCAATAGAGTTTATCTCATATTAACCTAAAATATTTGCAGTTCATAGGTTTTTCAAAAGCCATTTCTATTACTAGGAATGGCAAAAATATGGTTTCCAAGATTTCTAAGGGATTTCTGGATTTTCACGAAATTAAGCACACCAGAAGAAATGTCTAGTTTCCCTTTTGAAGAACAGCTTCCCTTTGGAGAATCAAAAATCTATTGGCCAGTTTTACACTTAAAACAATTTACATACTTTTAGGGTTCTGTGGGGAAATATGGAAGTTGCCAGCTATAACTTTGAAAAAAATATCTTCAAAAAAGAAAACAAACTCTCATCCTAATTTTCCAGGTAAATCCTGCTTTCCAGTTACTCAAAATGTCCTGTGGAGACAAGAGCATTTATTTTTGTATGACTGAACATCATGCTAATCTTACCATCAGAACATTATTTTCTATTCCTATGCAAATATATTAATGTATATATAGTCAAAGCTGTAAGAGGTACTCTCATCTTTATGTTGCCCAATTCTGGCATGCTGTACATTCTTGAAAATTAACAATAAAAATTAATCTCCTGTTCATATAAACCCCAACACAAAATATTAAAAGTCTCTATTAAGAAATGGACCATATATTTCTGCTAGTATGTGTTATATCTAACCCAAGTGCCATTTGTTGCATTAGCTGAAGCTTCTTCAGTGTTTTGGTACCCAAAATTCCTTCCTTGTGGTATTTCAGCTTTGGATGTCATGGAGAATAGACTGTCATGGCCACAGCTGTCTTTATCAGGACTGAAGTACAAGACTGTGCAGGGCAGTATTTCCTTCAGAATCTTCTGGAAAACACAATAAATTCACTTATCGATGTGCATTTTCAGTCTTCAGGGCTACAAATGCCATATATTAACGTCTACTAAATTTCTATTTACATTTGGGTAGAGCAGAAATTTCAGATCTTCAAAATCATTGCGGGCACCTGGTGCTTCTCTTCCTTCCAAAAAGATTTGTTGTTGTCACTCTTAGTAAATTTTACTATGTGAGATTTTTGAATGAGGCCGATCAGGATGTTTTCTTGGTCTTCACCATTTTATTTACAGTTTGTTACTTTCCAGTAGGCAACTCATTTCATTCTAGGTGCTTTCTCACCTTTCTCACCCAGCCTCCTTAAAAAACAGAGCTCTGCCTCTTTTCTGCCCTCAAATATTTAAGTACAGCTTCCACAAAGCCCAGACACTGTCAATACCATAAGGGTCAGTTTTATGTGGTGTCACTAATGATGACACTTCAATCAGTGAAAGCCAAAACATAAAAATATCCAAAGCAGCCCCTTTAGCTTCCTTCATGTAAAAAAAAAAAAGTGTGAACTAAAAAGTAGCAACATATCTGTACTATACCTGGAAAAGCAGCAGCACAGAGATTTAAGAAAGCTGAAGTTGTGGTTCCAAGAGTTACTGGTGCTGCATGGAAGAAGTTCCATGACCCCACCATCTCATTTATGTCTACTTTGAATGTTGCTTTAGAGGACTGTCAGCACCATTGCAGTCTGAAGTACTGACCCATTTTACAGAGAAAAGAGCTTCAAAACTAAACGAAACCCTGATGAGACAGGGAGCATAAGAAAGGGGAAACATTGAGGAGATTCCTGTTCATGTAACAAAAGAAAGGCCTCATCTGGCTTTGTGTCAGTTTCCTATTTACTAACGTGGAGGACGGAGTGATCGCATTGGTGTGGCTGTAGAGAGAGGTGCGTGTATTATACACAAAGGAGTGGGGTCTGTGTAAATGCAAAATATGCACCTTTCTACCTGGAAAAACAACCTTAACAGGTAACCTGATCAGGTAAATTTAACTTCTGGGCAACTTGCCATGGGTCTGACATTTGAATGCTCATCCCACTGTTCTGAACAGCTCTGTTTCATCCACAAGATCATGAGCTCAGTGCTGGAATCACTGAGGAAAATTCTATTGATGGTGCAATTCAGGAGACTGGATTACACAGCAATATCGGTCCCTCTTGCTTTAAACTTACAAATAATGAAGAGCATAATTTTGATGTCTTTTTTAATTTCCTATTTCAGGCTGCATTATGAAGCTTCTCTTTGAGACGTTTATGAAATTCTTTCCAAAACCATTTTTCTTTTTGTCTACATCCCTTCCTCAAAGTTAAAAAGCCATATCTAAAATTAAAAATGTTGTCTGATGTATGGGTCTCACAAAAACATATTTTGGAAATCAAAATCTGAAAAGACACATTTAACTGTATAGCCACTCAGTCCAAGATGGATCAAAAGTCCCTAAACTTCATTCTTTTCATAATGAAATCTTTTTTAGAACTTTTAGTTGTAGAACCATGTTAAAACCCCCTGAGTTTTAACATTTTTGACCACAAGATCTCATTTTTTCACTTGAAGGTGAAGAGAATTGAGCCAATTACTTTATAAGGAAAAATTCTAAAAACTCAATAAAGGCAGAAATTTGCAGGACAATTTTTATGTATTTTCAATCACTTTTCTTGGGAACTTACTTTTTTTTTTTTTTTAATTAAAAGACAAGCCATTGGTAGCAAATAAAAAACAAATCAGTTTTTTTCCATAAAGACCTCAAAATCTGTAGCTATTATGAGCTAGTTAGAATGCAATTCATCTGCCCTTCAAAAATAAAGAAATAATAAAGAAATGTTCCCAAAGACAGAAGAACCTCTCCTAGGCTTCCAGCTAGGTTCATCCATATCTCAGGGGCCAAATTACAGGAGGAAAGAAGACAACCAATGGGGATAGAAGCTAATGCAGGCTTCATAAAATAAACAACCAGATGTTCTAAAGAGCACTACAGAGAGGAAAGCACTGCCACAGGTCTTTGGAGAGTGACTTCTCTCCTAAATGGAGTGTAATGCTGTCCACTAATGGAAAAGTATGTGCCAATGCCTGAAAACCCCCCAAAGGGTGCAAACCAAGATGTTTGGGTGTCTCACAGTTTGACATTGGCCAATGAGCAGAATTTAGACCAGCTGGGTCCCTTGGTTTTAGCATATCCTTAGCATAGTTCAAAGGATGCTTACACTGTCTTTATACAATATTTCTTTGGAAAACACACTACAGTGTGAAACACACTACTGAAGCCATGAAGAGCTTCATACACTTCACAGTCAGTGATTTTAGGTGCAATGCAAAAATTACTCAGCAAAATTCTTCAGCCCATATCTTGAGTCAGCTCAGGTGTAAGATCAATTTATCATGTCAAAGAAACCCAAGTAACCCTTAAATGTTTCCTTTGTACCTCCCTAACTGGGAGCTGGGAAGGTAAGATATGTATTACATAATTGTCATCTAGTTCAAAGAAGAAATGACTTGCCCCACACATTTTGGATCCTCGAGAATTCAGAAGCTGTGCATGCCAGCCAAATTCTGGACCATGTGACATAGAGGTGCAAAGGTTTCCCAGGTGCCCAATAAATTAATGAAAAGATTCCCACTGATTTTGATAATGGGGGTCCAAGCCTTCTGTGGAAAATCTCAGGGAGCCCTTATTTCCCAGATCAAGACAGTTCCTTCACAAGAGTTTATTAACAGATTTTGTAAGTCAGGTAGCACATACTAAAGCTAGAGAAGTATGACAAGGCCTGTATATCCATCTTTCCCATTCAGGAAAAAGTGGAATAGTATTTGGGAATTTATTGTAAAGAATTATGTTTCAAATGTATTACAAGTTACACGTGGAGCTACAGTTTGGACTAGTTCCAGCTTGTCAATTTTCTTTAGTAATTCTACTTTTTCAGCAGACAGAGTATTACTGTTCAAAAGAATTTTTACTTCTTTGTATGATTACAGAGAGCTTACTAGGAAAATAAGGACACGCAGAGAATGTCTATTTTTGGAAATGTAAATGCATACATTTAACATAGGCTAGGAGGTTCTTGGTGAGGGTATCTGTAACAGAAAGCATAGAACAAATTCTCTTATACTATTAAACATGCAGTTATCATAAAGCAGGGGGGGCTTTATTCCAGTCTCCAACAAAATGGAATATTCCCTTAGTTTCAGATGGGTATTCAATAAAATGTCTAAATCCTTTCACTGCTGTTCTGCCACTGTCTGCAGGGCTGAATCAACACCATCAGACATCCTGTGTCCTCCCAAGACATGAGTTTTCTTTCACAGCATTTTACTTTTCACTGGGAGAGGAGGCACCCCTCTCCCAGTGAAAAGAGGCTGAGAAGAAAATACTGACAGCAAACTTCTTTCTTCCCCTAGGGAACCCAAAATAAAATTGGTGAGCATCACAAAGATACCCTTGGAGCAGTTCAGCATCTGGATCACAAAAGTGTGTCTTGAGGAAAGCTTGACTTTCAAAGCCATGTAACAGCTAACAGGGAATTTATTGGTTCATGATTTAATTCATTAAGCTGGCCTACTAATTATTTCTCCATCTGGCTTCGCACTAGTATTATTTATGTAACAGCCATCTCTCTTCACTACTCATATATAAATAAAAGCCTTAAATCTAGATTAATTATTCCAATAAGATTTTGCATTTTTAAAATTACTGATCTTGATTAATAAAATGGAGACATTATAATATAATACAAACTGTTGATGATCCTTTGAATTTTTTTATACAAATTAGTATTAGAATATGCACTGAGAGAGGTACACATTTAAATTGAGGAGAGGTGGAAAAAGCATCATAAGTTGAGACTCATGTTTATGCTCAAAAAGCACTGCAGATGGCAGGTCTCTGAGGTCCCATAGTCATCATCAGAGTGTATTCAAAACAAAATGAACACAAAAAGCCCAAATAAACCACGTAGTGACAATCTGAATTTATCTGTCACCTTTTTATTGCTGAACAAATGGCTTTATCAGCAGCTTCAACTTACAGGAAAAATGTTATTCTTCCATAAACTTTTTTTCTCCTTCCATGAAAAGTTAAGGAGGAAATCTAATAGAATCAAAAAAAAAAAAAAAAACAGGAAAAAACCCCCCAACACACCACCCCACCAAAACACCCAAACCAAACAAACCCCAAGTCCAAACACCTAACAAAACCCCTACATCTACTATTCTTCTTCCTTTCACTAAATTACAGTTTGATCTATGGCTTGCTATATATTTATCTTTCTATGCAGAAAGAAAATAAAACAATAAATAACAGAGAGAGTTGGGGTTTTGGGCATAACACGACTGTCTGGTTTTCCCTTTGCACGACTCCATGATCCTCTAAGTGTGACTCTGATCTTCAGTCTGAAACATTGTCCTCTTGGGAAACCCAGAGATATTTTCTGCCACTAGCACTTTGCTCTCAGCCATAGCTAGGGAGAGATGCTTGGACCCAAGGTTTTCAGCTTTCCCTCAGATTTGCTCTTCCTGCCAGTCCTGTCATCACAGCTGGTCTGCCAGACATAAAAAATATTCCAACATCTCAGCACATGAGAGCGTGTTTGCTCCCAGCTGGTGTCCCAGCCAGGGCACTCTTAGCACCTGCACAGCTCTCACCACATGCTTGCTGCAGCAGTGCGTTTAATGCAAAATTCCATAAATTCTAAAAACTGTAAAATCCCAGGCACAGTTCAGACAACTACAGAAAGTGCAATCACAACAGTAAAGAAGGAAAAGAGAGAAAATCTTCAATACTCCAGCTATCTCTACATTACAGTTTTCTTACCCTTGTAATCCACTGTCTTTGCATTCTTTAGAAGTTCCATGCACCTGGTTTCCTCCTTGTGAATCTCCAGCTGAAATCTGCATTCTGGATGGACACCATTCACCTGTGTCAAATTAACAAATGGGTTATGTCTTGAAACTAGAATGAAAATGCTTCATGAAGAATGCAGCTACCAATAATGAAAGCAACAACTTTAACTGGCACAGGTTTCACCCAAGCACATCCTAGACACACTCAGTGCCCATCTTAGCTTCTCACACATTGACATTTCAGAAGAAAATGTTGAAACACTCTACTGGCTTCTTCCTGTAGCATTCATTTAGCTTTCTAGTGCATTCCTCAATACTGTGCCACCAGATCTTTTTCTCCAGAAAAGTTGAAACTGAAAAAGGAGAGTAGATACATTTGCTCTTTTCCCCTTTTGTAGTAAGTTAGAGAGCTGACAGTTTAATACAAATCACAGAACATGAAAATTGATCAAACTTCATTCTCTTTGACATGGTAAATTCTGCTTTTCTTCCCTTTTTCACCATATATATTTTATCTCCTGAAGGCCCCAGACCATGATTATTTGATTTAAGCAAATGCTACACAGGAAGAAAACCCCACTACTTAAAAATTAAAGCACTCATGCCTTTACTGGTTCAAAGCTCTGCCCTCAGTTCTTTGGTTCTCAGAAAAGTTTATGTATGTCCACAGGAAGAGACAGGAATGCAGCAGTAGTGGAGAGAGAAACAAAACTCTGGAAAGTTGTGCTGGGGTCAGCTGAATTCAGAGAGGCAGTCAGAGCCTCACAGAGAAACACATGGAGTCTGAAAGAGAGTGCATGGGAGAAATTACTGCAGGAGGTGGCAAATGGAAAAGCTGGAAATGTCAGTGGAGCTGATGGGACAGTTTGATTAGCTCAAATGAAATCACATCTTAAATAAATAAAATGGGAATATGCAGTATTTCAGTCATCCTCACATCTCACACTCGTAATTACCAAGAAAAAGGTGGTCTCTCTCCAAGTTTCTGTCTTTTCTTTCACATCTCTTAAGAGACATTTAATAACAGAATCTGGTAATGATCTCTGATGCATGACACAGCAATTAAAAAAAAAAAGTTAATCATTAATTAAGTTGTGAATCTGGGCTCAGGGCCTCGGATCCAGAGTTAGGACTGAGAACCTGGTGATGCTGCAGTCTCTTTGTGGACAAACCACTTGCACAGCTTTTAAAAATACAGTGCAAGAGCCATGAGCATAACAGCAGGGGCTGTTACGAAAACTCACAAAAATCTTTCTCTTCCCCAAATGTCTCATTTCACTGTCTGCAACATCAGAACTTGATTTCCTTTTCCATGTCTCTTCTCTACGTTGAGCATTGAAAATATACATTTCAAATGCAGAATTCTTTTCCTTTCAAAGACACATATTTAACATAAATTAGGATTTCTAGAATTTATAATTGAAAGTTCAGCATTATACTGAAAATACCTACATTTTGGTATGTATAATCTTTTTTGCAGATAGCAGCCGCGTAAAATAAAAGTCCCATGTATATATAATGTTTTTAGTAGCACTTTCCTTTCACAAAACTTATTTTTGGCTATTTTTCATTTCCAAGTGCTAACATTCTTTAACTTGACAGCGGATTTCCTACTCATCAAGAAGTTTTACAATTACTGGGTCTCGGAAAGGAGGGTTCACTAGATAGAAATGTTAAATAAATGAAGGATAAGTCAAACCAGCTACTGCAATTAAGAAGCCTGCTGAATAAACAATTTCTCTTTCTGGTACCTCGGTAATATCAGTGATTAATAGTAAAGTTTTGTTAAAAATTTGTTATTACCCAAAGGTACAATGTTACTTTTCACAGCTGAGCTGCATGCTAAACTGTACTGTGCTATGTTCTAATACATCCAGTTCATTCAGATGGACTTCACAAAGCTAAAGAGATTTAGAGGGTTCCAGACTATGTGGCTCTGACTACCTCCTGAAACACATCAAGATTTTGAGGGCTCTCACCACTTTTTAGGACTTGTGCTCATGCATGTTTCCCTCTGCTTAACCAACAGTAGGTTATCCTTAGTCACCAGTGAATACAGAACCACATGTAAAGGTGCACACCAAGCTGGAAATCCAGCTCAGAAGTATCCCTGTATATTAAGCAGCTTAGGAATTTCTAAAGCATCTACACCAGCAATTTGATGAATAAACATTTCCTCTGACAAGCAGCTTGCACTCACCTTCAGTATGGTTTCCCGACTTTTGGTGTTATACAGTAACAAAAGATTTGAAAGGCTTAAAAAAAGGGGGGTTTGTGTATCATATTTCCATCAATGTAACTGACTTTTACAAACTGCTTAAGAAACACTTAAAAATATAACGATGATAAAAGCAGGCGCTCTAGAGAAGACTTCAATATTCTGACTGCTTTGTACCTCGCAATCCCATCGCACATATTACAGAGCAGTTGTGGATGTGGGGCTTTTCCCCCCACGGCGACGGCCAGTGGCCTCTGGACCGCTCCCGGGCAGCGCTCCTTGAAAACTCTTCGCAAACCAGCGGTGTCCACCGGCTACGGAGAAAACTGCGGGGCTCAAGTGGCGGCTCGGCGGGGATGGGACCGTGCCCGGCTGAGCGGAGCGGTCCCGGCGCTGCGGAGCGCCCGGGGATGCGGCAGCAGCGCCGGGGGAGCGCCCGGGGGTCCGGGCGGGGGCTGCGCCCTCTCCCCTCGCCTTCTCCGCCCGGGGACAGCCGGAGCCAGAGGCGAGAGGCAGCGCTGTCCCCGCACCTGCCGCGCCGAGCCCCCGCCCGGCGGAGCTGAGGGACAGCCCGGCGGGCTCCGCACAGGCTCCTCAGGTGAGCGCCGTGCGCTCAGCCCGGCCCGCGGCCCGGAGCGCTGCCTAGGGCCGGCTGCGCGCCCCACACTTACCGGCCCCAGGCTCCAGCAGAGCGAGAGCAGCACGATCGGCAGGGTCCTCATGCCCGCCCGGTGCCCGTCCGAAGGCGCTCCGCGGGCCCCGTTGGAAGGCGGGGAGCGGGGTCCGGGTCCCGCCCGGCACCATAGGGCCCGGGGCCGCTGCCGGCTCCCCCGCACCTGCCCCGCTCCGGCGCCTCAGCTCCCGGCCCGACCGCGGCCGTGCCGCCGCCGCTCTGCGCGGAGCTCCTCCTCTAGCCCCCGGCTCCTGCCCGCCCGCCCGTGTCTCCCCAGCCCCTCTCCTCGCCTTCCTTTTCTCCTCCTCCCTCTCGCTGCCGCCGGCGCTCCCCCCATAAGAGGTGCCAGTCGCTGCCCTGAGCCGCGCACCCCCCGCCCATCGCTGCGTCCCGCAGGTGCCCACGGCCACCCCCGGGCTGCTGCCGGGCACTGGATGCTTCTTAGCCCTCGCTGCCCTCTCTCAGGCTCCCAAGAACCCCCCTTCCCGTGATAGATGCCCGGGCAGCCTGGGTGCCCGTCCCGGCAGCGCATTCGTGCCCGCACCGGGGTGGCTTTTGCCGGTGAAACCAGTAAGATCATCGAACACAGACCCCTCAAGCCAGGCACGCACGAAAAACGTTGAGGGGTGAGTGAAGTGATCCCTGGCAGGGTCCGTTTTACCACTGTGTAGAGCAACAGCTGTATTACTAAATCTTTCTTCCCCACAACTCTTTTTTTTTTTTTGAGTTCTCAATAGAGAACCAGGAGTTTAAGGCAACTCCATTATATTCCCTGGGCAGTTTACTCCAGGCATGGATCTGGGTTTTGCCTCACAAGGCATAGAAAGTACACAGTTAAGTGACATGTTAGCACATGCCTTGTGTTACAGAAAAAGAAGCGTTTATATATTGGCTTTTAGAATGGGAATATATTACAGTTGCCTTTCCATTTACTTAATATGTGTTGTAATGTAAGTATTATGTACTAAAAGGGACTGAGGAGGCAGCATAAAACTCTCCTAAATATCCCTCCAAAAAAACAGCTACAAGCAAAGCAAGAACATTTCTATGAGAAAAGCTAAAGAGAATTTAAAATTTTTAATGCATATGCAAATTTTCAGGCAATGTAAATATTCTCGTTGTAGCAGAAAAGAATACCCCTTTGGATTGACTTTGATCTGTATGTGACAGGTGGACTGAAAGGCCAGATTGCATCTACTGGCACAGCTGGTTTGCAGAGGAGGCTGGTTATGCCATTAGCTCTGAGATTCCCGGGCAAGCTCTCAGATCAAAACTCCTGGACACGGAGAATTGCACAGTGCAGCCACTCTGATTCCCGAGACTGGTGTCTGAGATTCCTCTTCAGGCTCTTGGCTGACACAGGCATTCTGGATCAATTTCTTAAGAGCTATCAGTCTTTCCAAAATAACAGTCTCAAAAGCATTTCCTTTACCATTCACGAGAAGCTGAAAGGCTTTGGAAAATCCTTCCTGTCTTGTCTCTTTAGAAGTTCTTTCTTGCTCTTCGTGATGACTGGCATCCCGCTAAGAGAGCAGTGGTTCTCATGAGTGGAATTAATACATGCCAAGGCTCATCAGGTTCATCAGCAATAAACCCCAGGGCAGTCCCTGTGCAGAGGAGCCACCAGGCAGGCTGTGCCCCAGCTGGGCTGCCCCAGCAGCTGAGGACACAGGAGTTGCCAGACACCAAACCCCAGTGTTTAATTCTTCGAGCAAATAATTCATTAGGCTGTTGAAGCTGAGTAGCCTGGGAAACCAATTAACAAATTACTGTTAACGTTCTGTGTAGAAACAGTCTTGGGAACTGTCATCATTATTCCTTCTGTGGAATGATGGAAACTAATATCTCAAATATTAATAGTCCACATATACTGGAACTAGCAAAGAAATTTTGAAACTGAATCTGTTCTATCAGAAGATTGTACACAGTCAGATTTTTGTGATGTTCTGTTTTCAATGAATCAACATTTTCAGGTGAAAAGAAATATCATCAGTTATTTCTCAACCCTTTTCGTCTGTTGCTGTTCCCAGTGACTCTTTGACATGAAAGAGACAGCAGATGAAGGAGATGCATCAAATACTAATATTTTTGTTTATATATAGCTAAGGGCTTTTTTTTCCCTAAGAATATAACAAGTTATTGATGGGTGAAGTCCAAAAATCATGGTTCAAGTTCTTTTCACTTAAACATATCATGGTTCTGTGCTCTGCTACAGTGGATGTAGAAGGGAAATAAAGAACAAGAATGAAATTAGAACAGCTGTTGACATATAGAGGTAAATATAAATGAGACTGATATTCCTAATCAGCAAAGAACAGATAGGTTTATAAAAGAACAAAAGAGTCATATAAATTTAGACAGAGTTGATTTGATGACATTTCTGAGAAGGAATTGTCAAATTAAAGGGAAAAATATTTGTGAAGATATCCGTGAGGCATAGGACTGCAAAGAGAGAATGGAGTCCAAACATGGACAGAAATTCATCACAATAGAGGTGATAGAGAAGTAAATGCATTTTGACTGAAATAAATAGTATTTTGGATCAGCTGAGCCTGGGTGTTCCTCAGTGGGCATTAAAAGTGGAAACAGAAAGTTCACAGTGGCAGGAAGTGCCAAGGTACGGCAAGTTCTCTGCTCTCACAACACAGTCAGGACCCAGAAGCTTTTCCTCAGTTCCAGTTGTTGGAAGAGTCTGCCTGCTGGGGAAAGGTACATGCCAGTAGAGCTATAAGTAACAATTACTTGCTGCCTGGCCATCTGTCTGTTTGGAATCCTCTAATACAGTGCTGGCAGTAAGTGGCTGATTAGAGTTTCCATACTGAAGTAATGACACAAATCCTCTTTGAGCTCAATTCTTATTTAAATTGTTGATGGAGTTCAAGATGCTTTGAAAATTTATATTTTACCCCCAAATCCTTGTGTTCTGCATATAAAGTCTCCAGATCCATTGTTTCATTGTTTAAAATGAGTTTTGTTTTGTTTAATCATGTAACAATTATTACTTGCACAATCCATAACACAGAGTTGCCAGAAATACCTAAACTGCATGAAAAGTTTTGAAGGGTTTCCCTCCAAGCATGTGTACAAGCCATCCTGAACAACGTGCCTCTTGCAAGCCTGTCTCTCTCTCGAGCTGCTCAAGCTGTTTCATGTGTTTTGAGCCCTGCGTTCCAGACCACAGGGATTTTATGTGGAATGCTGCACTAAATCTCATTGCCAAAGGAGTGCTCTTCCTAGGTGTTCACACTTTTCAAAGACACTAGGTTTTCATCAGATATTCCTAAATCTCCCAAAGGCACTCTCTACTGTCATCCTGCATTTTGTTCAGTTGTTTGTTTGGGTTTTTTTCCTGCAGCCCAAATATTTAAGGAAAGATTCCATTAACCCTTGGAAATAGATTTTAGAAAGGGTTTCCAGGAAAGAAAGAATGTGACTAATGTACATGCAGTTTGGATCTTTTATGCTGGAGAAAATGAAAGTTCTGTAAAATTTTATTAACACACTTGATCTTACTAAGCCTCTCTCAATGATCAGATAGAATACGACAAAGAAGGCTCCAGATCTGAGTGAGGCAAAGAGTATGTGTCCTGCTCATGACTTGGGATTTCAGACCTTCGGCACGTTCCAGGGGACGTGTGGCTGCAGCACCATTCTTTGAGAAGGAGCACAGTGATGCTACTATCCAACTCTCCAGCATCAAATACTGTAGCTGCAGTAAGATGAGAAAAGGAAATTCAGGTTCTCTGTGTTTTATCTGAAGATCCAGATGGTGTCCAGGAGTTCTAAAATTTTTTGTCACCATTACTGATCATATTATGTCCCCATAATCGCTTGAGCCATCTGATGTTTTCTAGGCAGAGAAGCAGCACCACGCGGCCAGAGGGTTTTCTAAGGAAAGGCTGTCCTCAAGTGTGTCACCTCAGCTTTTTCATTCTCCTCCCTCTGAGCATCTCCAACAGTGTCCTGCTGTGTCTGGCCATGAAGAGTGACTTTATGATGTAGCTAAGGGTGCATCTTCTAGTGGTGAGGCTCAAACTGCTCCACAAAACACTTTTTAGCAGTGGCCTGTGCAGTGGCAGTTGCCAATATCAGCACACCCACTCCACCCCAATGCAGAGACTCCCAACCAATGACAGTGACGTGGAGAACCCTCCAGAGCTGTCTTTGTGTTGTGCACGAGTAGCTTGGCTACAAAAAGATGTTTCTGCAGATCACAAATACAAAGAAATTCAGTGAAAACAAAGACACTTTCCTGTCTGGTTTGTTAAGTTCAGGACTGCTAAATAGCTTGTTGAAAGTGATGTCTGTAACTGTGAACTCCTCAGTCAGAAAATGGCACAGGGACGCTTTTCACTGAAGACACAGAATGTAGTCTACAGTACTCTGTGTAAAGTATGCAATTTTGTTCTTTCTCTCTTTCAAATTTAGAAGACTTCCACATAATTTCAAAAGAGCGAGAGAGATCCCTTTAGTATAATGAAGTCTTTCAATTTCTTGGCCAGGGTATCCAATTTTTCTGGTTTCCATTATCCTCAGATCCTTATTATACTCATTAAACTAATAGGCATTCAGTTACATTCACATGTGTAGGTGAAGTAGAATTTGATCTTTTAAATTTATGAGTTAAATTTAAAATAAAGAAGTCGGGTATTTGGCATAATGGAAAGTACTTGGCTAATGCCAATTTACCTCTTATTTGTTCCAAAGCTCCAGATCTGGTCTGTGCTTTTTTTGAGAGTCTACTGGACATGAAAATATCAAATCTTCTTCTTCTGATACAATGAGAAGAAAATTCTTCCATTTAATTTTAGGGGTTTTGTAATTGTTAGTTAGTATGTTTGGTTTTATTATTATTTTTTTTACAATTTAAAGTAAAGGGTAGATCTTCCAAAATCTCTAAAGACAAAACAAAAAAAAAACCTAGAGAAAAAATTAACTGATAAAGTGGTATAAAAGGCTTTTGAAGAATAGACAGGAGTAAGTGCAGAAGAAATGAAAAATAAAATAAAATACAAATAGTGTTTATCAAAGGGAGTTAGTACTAGCATGAGATGATACTTTACTGAGAAAAAGTACGAAAATGTCTTTCTATACAAAGAAAAGTCATTAGATTTGTTCTAGGTAGCTGTCAGTAATGTGTTTGATATGCTACCATAGAAATTGCTAGTTGAATTGATAGAGCTTATTGAAACATCTATTTGGTTAAAATGTGATTAAATAAGCCTGGCTAATAATGCTGATATAGAAACAGGAGGAAAAAAAGAAATAGCAGTAAAGTTCCGGGGAGATCAGGCCAGGGTCCTGCTTTATTCCTTTCAGTAATTTTTTTCATCTTTGACGTAACAAAATCTGCTGCTTATTCAAGGTGCTGTCAGTAGTAAGGGATATTCAGGTAATCCAAAAGAACTGGATCACCTGAAAATGAAGTCCTAAAAAGTAGTTGGGAATTTAATAAAGCAAGATGGAACATCATGTGCTAAAAACAACAAATTAATGTTACCACCATAAGCTAAAAGGCAATAGCAGGAAGTCCTTTGTATGCATGTCAGTGTGTGGCAAATATGAGTATTAATGTGACATGGCTGTGAAAAATAGATGTGATCTCAGGACACATGGACAGAGACTTGTTATAGAGTTAAAAAGCAATGAAGGAGGTCAGGTCACACACGGAGGTCTGGCCAGGTCTTATCTGGAGCACTGCATATAAATTTAGCAATCTGCAGTCAAGAAAGATTAATTCAGCAGATAAAGAATACATTAATGAAGACCTAAGGATTTTAGAGAATGTTTGGTTCAATTGCCTGTGAAAATGTAAACTGAGATTAAATATGTCATCAGGAAAGGAAATTTGGCAGAGAAATGGGTGGATTAATCTAGGTGAGAGTAAATGTGCAGATTCATAACCAGGTGCCTGTTCTGGATAAATATTTTAACAGTGAAGGCAAAGAATTTTTTTTTTCAAGATGGAACATGATCAGCCAGTTGCAAGGATTTTTCTGTGGCTCTGTGCACAAACAATAGACTGATTTTCTCTAGGCCTTTTCCAAGCCCCTATCCTACATTGTCATAAATAGTCCTTCTCCAAATTTTCTGTCAAAATCACTGTCCTACAGAAAATCAATTGATGGAATTTTTTTCTTTTTACACAGAAAAAGTAGCTTTCTAGACAGAGCGCACACCTTTGTGGAAAATTCTATTTTTCATCAAAAATTTATTTTCTGCCAGAAATACAAATATTTAGCTTTTGGATAAATATTTCTATTTGGGCCTTTTCAAAACAAGCATGAATTTTGCTAGAGGGGAAACAGAAGTCACTACTAGGCTCTACTTTCTGAAGTTTTCTTGTTCAGTGGAATCTTTTCTGGGAGCAGAGCAGATTTTAGGCAAATTTACAAAAACTTCATCTGGATCCTCACTTGTTGGTAATGTGGGAGTATTTGTATCAGGAAACCTGTACTGGCCACTTCTCCAGAAATGGAGAACATTTAGATTTGTACTAAAGGATGTTTGACAAAAGAGATGAAGAATCCCAGCAATCACTAGTCTTGGTAAAGGGAGAGGGGGAGAATTGCTTTTATGTAGTCAAAAGATTAGGTGCTAATTTTGCATTATTTTAAATCTTGGAGTAGAGCCAATTAAACGTATAGTGAATTTTCAGTCAGAGTAAGTTGCAGTTTGAAGTTGTCTTGATTGTCAAGTTTTTGTATCTTTAGGATAGAACATTGTTTACACTGTGGTGGGGTTTTTTTGACACTTCAAGAACAAGACTGATATGCCTTTGAAATTAAGAACATCATTCTGTCAAAAACTTTGACTAACCATGAGCATAATGGATATAAATAAAGCAACAATTTTAGAAAGAGGAGAGATGTGATTTCAGTGTAGTTATCAATATGAGGCTTGGTTTCTGTTGCTTAGCTCAAGCCTACCCAGGAGATAGGAAAGGAAAAATGTCATCATTGATGTAATCGAACTTTTAAACACTCTAAAATTACTGTCTCCATTAAGAGAAAAAGTCATCATGTAGCAAAGTAACAACACTGTAAGTGAAGCCTAATTGTCCATTGAAACGTGATCTGAACGACACTCTGATCAGGAAAGGATTACTGAGGCTTGTATGAAGAATTTTCCCATGCAGCAGGAGGGTAAAAGAAATCGATATTGGCAAAACAAGCCCTTGAAATCCACAGGAATGTTCCATAGGGAGAATCTGTACCACCACCCACTTCAGGTCCCAAGTCAAACAGAAAACACCAGAGAGGCAGGACAAGGCAGGGCAGTTGGGCTTTGGGATGCCTGCATTAATGGGTGTAGACAGATGGGCATTCAGGTGAGCAGGTGTCTCTCTGGAAAATGCAGTATTAGGAGCAGAGGTGTGCTTTGTCCTTCACTAGGTTACATCTTTGGTACTGTGTCCTGGATTGAGATAGGCTGCCTGGTTTGAAAGGGCTGGATAGAAAATGAGAGCCAGACCCATGGTGGCAGAGTGGCCCAGCTTCAGGGGGACACAGGGGGGATGTCATTGAGCAGAGATCCTGGTGGATTGGACAGCCAGGAGTTGTGTGCTCAGACCTCCCATTCATAACTCTGGATTGCCTACATTTCCCACTTTCTGGAAAAGAGCATTTATTGCTGTGGTATTACACAGAATATAGGTATTAACAATTTTGTCTCTGAACAGATGAAAAAAAGTGCTTGTAGGCCCTAGATGCTTGCATTTTGCTGGAAAATGGGTGTCCATGGATGAGGCCCCATATTGCCACAACCATTCTTTTAACAAATGCTAACTAAACCCTGAAAATGTTATTCTGAAATCTCTTTATCTCTGGTCCTAGGGAGGTGTTGAGAGTCCTTGTGTTTGTGCAGCTGCACTAGATATTGAGAAAGCTCAGATTGGAATCAAGGAACCCTCAAGAGAAACTTGGGTATTGCCTTAATCCTTCACTTTTGGCCCAGTCCTGTTCACCTTGAGATCAATGGCAAGAGTCCCATTAGCTCCAGCCGGGAACAAAATCAAGCATTTGGCTGTGAAGCCATGTAAATTCTACTCAAACCTAAAATTTACACAAATCATGCTGCTCATTTCAAGGTGAGCACAAGGCTGGGCTTCTGATCACCAGAGGAATGATGGCACAGACCCTTCCTTTTTTAAGCATCCTACATCAGCTATAGTGTGGGGCATCTCATGTACCAAGGAATGATATGCACTAAATATGCCAGTAATTAATTACCTAACTCAGTCTCCACAACTGAAATGCCAGTTGAACTTTTCCCCAGTTGCAATGCTGTTTTGGACTGAGAACCTAGAAACTTATTCTAGAAGTAATTTCTCTGCTTTAATATATACTGTTTTTAATGGAATTGTGCAGAATGATTAGTGAGAGGCAAATGTCAAAACACCAGACAGAAACTGACTCACCAGTCATAGGATTTAATATTAAGGTCAGGCTATGGAAATAACAATGGCGCTCAGTCTTGATTATTTTGGGCCTTGTGCAGTGATTTACATTGGAGAAAAATGACTGGAGTGGATATAATGTGCTAATTTTCCAAATTTGGTAGTATTTTATATATTCCTTCCACACTTGTTAGCAATGACACAGGGCACAAAGCAGTTAAAAAAAGACAGGAACACAAAACAAAGGAACAAGCTCAGAATGTCCTAGAAGACTATTATGAGCAATTGTCTACAGGGATTTTAAGGTTTACTCTTTTTTCTTTTTAGGCAGGATTGAAATGTTGACATTCTGTCCAAACAGAGCATAGCAAGAGCACCCAAAGTGCACGCTTTCCCTTGCTAGTCATTCCACTTTCCCCTGCTTTTTCTTAATGCTTTTGCATGTGCCAATTGGTAACAAACCTTTAATGCTGATGCTTTTTATTTGAAAAACAGCTTTCATCACAGAGCTTTGATTGCATGGGCTGCTCTATGGTAAATGAGCTTCAAATTACATTATGCTTGAACTAACTGCATCTGCTCACTGCGAGTATCTCAGTCCACAGTGGCACAGGAAGACAGGAAAGGTTGTTAGGTCAAATGCTGATACCAGCTTTCATGCAGTGCTAAGCTTCCATGTTAATGATTCTTGATACTCCTTCTCTGTTACTGAAACAGCCCCAAACTCTCACCCTGTGTCTTTGTAAGTTCTGTCCCTTCACTGCTAGTCATCACTCTGTGCTGCTGGTTTGTGTTTTGGCTGTAGACTGGTGATGATTTACAGGTTTCAGACTCAAAGTGTCATCTACTCATGTTCTCAATTTTTGTTGTGTTTGATTATCTCAACGTTTATTGACATGGGCCTTTCTCCACTGCTGTCTATCTGCCTTGTACTGGCTGGACACTAGATAACATTGGTAGCAATTTCACTCTTTTTTTCCTCAACACTTAAGGTCATTTTCCACCTCTCCCTCATCAAGCTGTGATGATAACTTATCTTGGAAGTGCAGTGTTTGGTCAATTTATGGATTTTAGAATAGCCAGTGGCTATGATTTTGAATGCAGTAGCCACAGCAAATTCAGTACAACTTCATTTTGAATATATTGTTCATAGAGGTCACTTACCTAGCTGAATTTGAAACTAAGAGCCTTTCAGTTATTTCTGAATTAAGTGTTTCTGAAAATTAATGGTATTTTTTTTATTCTCTTGTAGATACTCTGAAATATGAAGGACTTGCCATTCTGCCAAGGACTGAGTGCATTGATTATGTTAATGCAGAAGGGAAGAAAGATGCAGATGTGACACTGCAGAAATGATGAATAAGGGAAAAATCAAATTCAGGGAGGTAATACAAAGTTGAAGAAATAGTCAGTTGATTGTGGAATGTTCCAATCCAATAAATGTTCATGGAATGATAAAGTATGGAAAGGGCTATAGGTTGATACTCAACAGTCTGTCACTTTCTATGGAGTGTGATGCCCCTGAACCTCTGGGTTAAAGAATAAATGATATCTCTGTGTAAGGCCTAAATATTATGTAACTTTCAAATTTGGAAGAAAGTACATAAACAAGAATGCCACGCCTCTTATTTTCAAAAACAAGAATTACATATAGGGGAGGAAGCTCAGTTAAAGGGATAGCCAAAGGGTAAAGCCCTGGCAAGCAGCAGAGGCTCTTCAAAGACACCATATGGGAATTCAGGCCAACTGCATCCCATTTTAGAAAGAGAAAAAGAAATCCAGCATGGCTGAACAGAAAGGGTAGGGAATGTTAATAGATGTAAGAACCTTCAAAAGCTCAAAAGAGAATAATTAGAAAAATCATAAAACTCCATATAATACACATGAAGAAGCAGAACAGGAAGGAGATGAACTTCCAAGTGGCATCAGCACTAATAAAGTCTTTTCCACACACATCAGAAGCAGGAAGCCTGCTGGAGCATCATTATAGCAAACAGAGGATCAAGATGCATCAACATTTTTAAAAAGATAAGCCTTAGAAAAAACCACAAATGGATTCATTCCACCTGTGTACACAGTGAAGGAGAGAGTATAGAGAGCTCACCATGGCAGAACATTGATCATGAGTGATGTTTCAGGAAAATCTGTCTGTAGTCAAGATTTTTGTAGAAGTTTATGGAATAAAGAGACAGGCAGAACAGTAACTACCAGATATGGCAATATTCCCAAAAGATTTTAGATGAATTTCCAAGTGAAAGAACTGAGCTGTTAACTGAGCTGCTAATAGTGTGTGATGTTTCACTTAAATCTTTGGTGCAGAAAGCTGGCAGTGAGATCATATGATACAAACTTCTAAATGGTATTCCAGGGAATGAGTATGGATGTCATGAAGATGAATAATGAAAGTTTTCTGATACTCTCAATACAAAGATTAGTTAGGACACGAAATTAAACTCCCAAGTTGGCTTTTTCACACAATGCACAGATTATTAGACCTTTCCAGAGGATGCTGGTTGCTAAAAATTTATACAGGAGAGAAATTGAATAAATTAATGGAAGGAAATCTCACAGAGGGTTAAGCATGAAGATATTACCACTGGCTTAGGAAACACTTTCAACTGTCCCATTTTAACCCTCTTCTGCACATATTTGCTGTTTGCTGCTGTCAGAGACAAGGTGTTGGATTAGTATGGAGTCCTGGTGGTGTTAGCTTTTATGTTCCAATGGTTTTATGAAGCAAATTAATTTTTTCTAGCTGTTTTGCAGGTAATTAATAGGAAGAGGGCAGATTCCTTCTCCAGAATCATCCTCAATAACCAGTAGGGATTTGGGATTAGAAGTTACTCCCTGGAAGATGAACAAATGAGGCCAACAATTCCTGTTTATTTAACTCTTCTTCATCTCTACCCACAATATGAAAGAAGACACTGAAAGATAAAGAAACAAATTATAGGAAAGGGAACAGTGTCAAAACTCTGCCTTTTTGTTTTGTTTTTTTCCACACTAGTTTTAGATTTAGTTTCCCTTTTTGATTTTCATACACTTTCAGTAACTGTATACACATTAGTGAATACTAGTTTAAAGAGCATGTTTATTTCTTGCTGACAGGCAAAATTATTAATATTTTTATTATAATATATTTATCATCCAAAGTTTGCATAAGCACTTTTTGTGTCCACTTAATTGTAAGGAAATGGAAAACTGAAATCATACCAACCTCAAAAGAGTTTATTACAGGGCAGAAACAGCATCTAGAAATATGTGTTAGCCAAGACTGTTGTACACTCTGTTCCCAAACTAGCAAGCACAGAAAGATCTATTTCGATTGATATTTTATTTGGCACATAAATTTACTCTTATACCACTTATTCCATAAATTATTCAGGTACAACATACCTCATACAGTCTATGGATCCCCTCATGCTAGAAGTTTAAAATAATATTCACAACTGGAGCCCCAAATAATTGCAGCATATCTGGAATGACCCACAGAATTTCTCTACTCTCCCCCAAAAATTTGTATTAGCAACCTATTACTGCAGCGTGGCTGGCCTGTCTCAGAGGCTGAACTGAAAGATCTTCCAGGATGGTCTTCATTAGCTCTTGGCAGCACAAACCTGATATTCCTGTGGTATATCATGTTTTTCTAGGCCAAACTAATGCAAGGAATGTCCATTTAACACAACTCCTTGCACAGGCTGAACATTAAAAAGTGATGGAACAAAATGAGCCAGAATATACAAAAAGAGACAGTACACCTCTCTAAAGGAAAATCAGTATTCAGTTTTCCAAAGGGCCATGTGGAAGAAAGGGATGATGCTCTCAGGTATAATGCTACAGGTAAAACCATGCTTGGGAGAAAAAGGCTTCCTCATAACTCAAATACAGAGGGGGAGAATGACTTTTGCAGACACTGCTAAGACTGAAAAACCTCCTGAAGGAAGCTGTCCTCATATGAGTGTCTGGTGATTTTGGACAGTTGGTGAACAGCATCCTGGAAGAGCTTCTTGTTGATGCTTTTGTCAATGAAGCAACTGATTCAAGCAGCACCAATTGGTGATTTGGGAGCACGTAGTTTTCTCCAGTGCTGGGTGAGTAACTGGGTAGAAAGAATCAATTGCTTCCATGCTGCTGTGGAAACCTGGGACACTTTTTCATGGACTTTAACATTGTTTAGGAGTTTGAGCTGGTAGGGCTGCTACAGCAAAATAGATATGGGGTGTCTTGGCAAACACTCTGTGCACAGAGAAAGGACTATTTACTTCCTTGAGTCTCATGAGACATATATGGATATGGTGACAGTATGGCTGGCCTTGGCTGTCTTATTTCTAAAGACTATCCAGATCTCTCTCACAGTTAATTTTTATTTTTTTGGAATCAAGGAAAATATGGCAGAACATAAGTTTAAAAAATGTTGCCCAAAGAATTGCCAAAAGGAAAGTTTTAAATGGAAACAATCCCAAAAGCCAAAAAATCTATTGCTAATGGGCAAAAGAAAAATGGATTTCAGAAAATTCCCAGCTCAGCCTTGGTACTTGCAGACTACCATGATGAGAAGAGTTGCCAAATCCTGCTCATATTTCTGGAAGATTCTAATGTCCAAAAGTGTGAGTCAATGTGTTGCAGGACTTTGGCTATGATTTTAGGACCCCATCCTAAAAATGTGCTGCCTGGTGAAGACTAACCAGCTTTAACACCACAAGGCTGGATTGAGTCACAATACAAATGCTCAAACTGTTTAATTATCTTCAAATATTTATAATTAAAAATGTATATCAGTAAAAAAAAGTTGTGTATTGTTTAGTAACATTTCCTGTGGAATTGCCCAGAAAGAGTAATATAAAGAGAAAAATAATTTTCTGCAAGGTCAGTATTGCTGAGATGAATACATATTCTTGTTTATTATTTCTGTTTCAAACTGCTTCATTTCTCTGTAATAACTTTCTCTGGGAGATAAATCTAATCTCCAAATCCTGCCTACTGAATTGTAAACAAATCAGATAAAACAGTTATAAGTTAGTTTCATTCACAAACAGAATATGGAGATTTTAAAACATATAATTGGGTATCAGGCCAAAGACAATTAAATACATTCCTGAATGCAGGCACAGGTCTCTGTTTCCAGTTCCTCATTCCAGAAGTGAATTATCCCAGATTTTCTGTTTGAAGGCTTTGGTAATCATGCTTGATTATGAGACCAAATATTGGACATTGGATGGCTTTCATGTCCTTCTACCTGATCTGCACTCTCCAGCTTTAAATTAAGTTCTGCCAGAATGGGTATTGCAAACATTTGAAATGTTCCTCAGAGATGGCTTTCCTGATCTCAGTCTGTGGGCTGGGAGCTGAATTTTACTTTCTTGAGCCTGAAGGCAACATTTGGTCTTTTGGAAAATGAAAAGATGCTCTTCTTAAAATTTCCTTGAGATTAAATTGCAGCATCTTCTCAAAATACTGAGGGAAGTTTGAACCAATAAAGTTACTGCATTTCCAAAAATACCAGGATTGAAGAAAATACACAATTCTTCTGGGGATTTTTTTGGTGTTTAATTGTTAATTAAACAAGAACTAAGATTTCTTTCAGCACTTTCCAAAATGAGGTTTTAGTATCTCTCATGAACTGCCTTCGTGCCTCCGTTGTATATGCACGAGTACATGTGTTAATAAACTTGATATATTAGATGCCCTTCACTTTCCTCCCCAGCCAGTAAAATATCTTCTGCCAATTCCTGCCCTGAATGCATAAAAATATTAAGTCCTGCTGTATAAAATTACTGGATAAAAAAGATGGCAGAAACTTTTGAAATGCTGTCAACACAATTTTGATTAAGGTTATTTCAGTTTCACAGCAGCTGACCTCAAAATAATAATAAAAATTGTTTTCAAGGCTCAAATTTCTGTAGTATTACCCTGAAATTTTCATTTTAGACACATATTTTTATAAACATTTCTTTACAATATTTGTCATTCGCTGGACATGGAGAGAAATGTCTGTTTATTTATAGACTGTATATGTCAGCTGGGGTCTCAGTCTGTTAAAAGGAAAACTTCTCATGTCTTATGAACTCATAGTAACATAAAGGGGTTTCTTGGACATTGAAAATTTGAAGACCTGTCTTAAAGGTGGTCTGCAAAAATGGTATCTGGTTTTCTAAGGCTGTGAGCCCTTTGTGATGACACTGCTGGCATGTATGTGCTGTCTACCATTTATAAAAAAAAGGGATTTGAGGAGAAGACTGTTGGGGGAGTATTGTTTATTTTTGGTGGGTTTTTTTTCCTGTTAACTTTAAAAAACCTCAATAAATATCAACTCTTACTTTGTTTTCTTTAATTATTATTTTGAAAAAAAGGATATCATCTGTTAACACTTTTTTTCAGATGTGATGCCAAATATTTTTCAAAAGGCCTCCTGAAGTTAAGTAACAAAACATAAAAAGCCATGAACACCCAGAGTTAGTATGAGAGAAAATTCTTTCTGTTCTGAATAGCTTCAGTTTCACTGCCTTTGATCTCAGGATGTCACTTCTGATGTACAATATGTCACTATTGTACTAATATTTTCAGACAGCCTTTACTGTCTTCTCATATAAATAAAAGGGATAGCTGCAACCTCCTAGCTGCATCCTCATTAAACACCATGTACTATTGAGAGAGGAAATTTTATTGTAGCTTGTGCTATCTAGCAAAGAAAATAAAGGAAGAGCTGAGGTTTTCCAGAAGCATTTAACACATTTGATTAAATTACTTAAAAACTTGCCACCAAAACTTGCCACAAAATTTTCCAAAGTACAAAACTTTTGTTCTAAACATCAATAAGCTCCTAGAATCTTAAAATACAAATAGGATCAACTAGGAAAAAAATTAATTGCTGGACAAATGGAAGAGAACAGCATTTTAAAGGATGTGTGTTTAGCTTTAAATGAGAACATTGGTGAAGGGAACTCACATGGAAGAAAAATCTTGAGGGAGGAATGCATTCATCAGTGCCTAATAGGGTAAAGTTCCCACTGACATTTTCCCCGTGTTTAGAATATTTCTAACATTTCTGTATTCCCTGAATTCTCTTTTTCATAGCAAGGCCAGAACTACTACTGAGTTCTTCTCTGGGGATGGATAAACTGATGGAATTCTTCCCTTTTGATTCAGCCATTTTCATAAATTTTCTGGCAACTTAGGATCCCTGTTTCTGCAGTAATAGGATAGTCTGGCTTTTTGGGAGTTGTACTTGAATGCAAAAAACTCCCCTTGATACTGCATACAAAAATCCACTGTAAACAAAGAAAAAATTGAATTTAACAAAATATTATTCTAGATATAGCTTTTTTAAGTGATAAAATTGGTTTATACTGTTCTAAGAATACATCCTTGGGTCTAGTTTTATTTAAGCATCAGCCTTAGTTGTATGATCCTGTATACTGGCAATGGTAATGACTTCAAATCTGCATAGCCTTTGCTTTCAGAGCTCAGCTGATAATTCTGCTTTCATAGGGAGGGTGAGACACACACAAAAGAATAAAATAGAAAAAAACCCAATAAAATAAAAAATAGTAAAATATTACCTATTGTATCCAGTTTTCTATATTTTACTATATTTGTGGTTTTCATATGATTTTGAATAAAAATACTCACATAGGAAATATTTTGGGTTTGGTAGAATCACTATATTGACAACCAGACATGAGTTACTTTGAGATTGATTACTTCCCTTTTTTCTCCAATGACCTGCTATGCTTCTTTTGAGAGGAATAAAGACCACATTGCAACTTGGAAGTTGCAATTCAACCTGGCTCACGGAAAAGAATGAAAACAAAATGTGTTTGAAATGCATTTCCCGAGCATTAAAACTGCAAACCCAAGGATTTAAAAGTTTCAGAAGGGAAGACTAAAGGTTACCTCTAACTTTCTGTTGACCTTCTGGGTGTGTGCATTACAATTCAGACTTTCATTACATGATGGTATTTCCCCCCCAGTTATCATCCCTCATTCAGTTCATGTACATAGCATAATTTCTTTTATTTTATTCAGTATGTGACCTTAGACATCTTGCTTAATTTGTGCTATCCAAACCCTCCTTAGAACAGAGATTTGTCAATTTTCTCAATGGCTGTTCTGCTATGCTCAGTGTCAGAGTGTTTGGATACTTCACAAATGGAATGGATTAATTTTCACAGCACCCAGATGAGGTGGTGCATTATTAGCCCTTTGTAGGGACCTAAAGATGAGGATCAAAAGGCGACTACCTAATTTTGTGTTCCAAGCCAAAATGCCTGCAGCCTAATTGTTTAGGCCTTCCTATGGTACTTTTCCAGCAAAATACAGACTGCAATTTTAAGATACTTTGGTGAGAGTGCTTCAGCCTGCCCAATGAAATCAACACTGAACATCAGGCAGAAGCTCCCAGAAGGGCACCTATCTCACTGGCATGCTGCAAACTTCAGGGCTTACCTCCTCATCCCCACACTGCTCAGCCTGGGACCTGCTCTCCTGCCTCTGACCTGATCAGCTGGGAGAGGCTGGGAGAGAGGGAAGCCAGGCTGAGCTCCAGCTTCTGTGGTACCACTTAATCCCACGATATCTCTGTAGGAGACAGACTGAAGTTTCCCTCATTTGCCTCACAACCATCACAAAGACAGAGACCAAGACCCTGAAGACCCTGGCTGGAGCTCTGGCCTGGCTGAGGTGGATGCTCACCAAGTGATTGTTTGGGCTGTGTTTGCAGTGCCACCATGGCACACTGCTTCGGGCAGCGGCTGGCAAGGAGCGGCTTGATGCCCGCTCATCACAACAGCCCATGAATTTCTCTACCTCTTGGCCAAATGAACTTTCTGGGGTAACTTTGGTGGTCTCCCACGGAAAATCCCTCATCTGCCTCACGACCACCATGATGGAGAGAGATTGAAGCCCCCTCCCAAGGACTGAGACTGAGACCCCTATAACTCTAACACAGGGGGACTGACTGAAGCGAGATGTTTGCCAAGCGTTGCCTGCAGGTGTATTCCCTGGACCAAGAGAACTTACTCACTGCTGAGAACATGGACTGTCTGTACCCATTTTCAATAGACTTATTCTCCATTGTCTTTTACGTGTTTCCCCCTCAGCAGAGGACTGTAAAAGGCCCCTGAATTAACCAAGACTTCGAGATTCTCCCCAATGTGACAAGACAGATCTATTGGCCGGACCATGAGGATTCTGTCTCTCCATTGGTAGCTACACCCCTTCCCCTCTCTCTCTCTCTCTCTCTCTCTCTCTCTCTCCCCCTCCTTTATTCTCCTTTCTAAATCCTAGCATTTGCTGTGGGCACTCAATAAAGGTGCATTTGTTCTGATTAATACTGAAATGCCCTCTGTGTTGTTTTTTTTTGCACTCAGATCCTTTAACGAGCCATCACGACCCCTGCTTGTACGAGAGGATCGTGACAACCTCCCAGGGCCTGTCTGCCCCTATGGAATGCTGCAAGAGGGGAACTTCCTTTGTGGTCTCAGCTTTTTGGAGGAACAGCGTAGAGAAAACTTCTTTGACATCCTAGGCTTCAGGCCAGGCCTGCCAACATGCCCCAAGTATGTCATCTTCTGGGGAGTAAATGCCACCTCCTGCAGGAAGTCTCCAAGCCTGGCTAAAGTAAAAAACCACATCAGAACCTCGCAGGGTCCCTCAATGAGAGCAGCTGGGCAACCTTCCATGGCTTTTTGTGAATGTGGAAGGTCTCTGGGAGATAAACCATTATCACACTAGCCAGGACAGAGCACTTCTGATCTCCCCAGTGAGTGTAGAAAAAGAAGCCCTGATAACCATCTTTAAATATTAATTGAGGCCTTTGCTTCTACCAGAAAAACACTTTCCTCTGTTACCTAAGAAAACAAAACAAACAAGACACCAAATCCTATCTCAAGCCTCCCTTCCCTTGTAGCTCAGCCCTCGCTCAAAACAAGGGCTTATTTTGTCCCATAAAGCTGAATGAGTAGAGAACAACCAGGCAACCCACCCTTGATTATGGAAATAACCAAATGAACCCCAGCACACCCTTACCTTCAGCATGCAACAGCCTCACCCCCCAGGTTGTTCTACACATACAAACTCTCAATTGTTGTCATCATTCAGCTTACATGGCTCTGGTGTCAGTGGTGGCAGGAGGAAGGTCTTGGGTCTAAATGTTCCTGTGATAAATATAACAAAGGGTCCCAAGGTGATTCGTACACCTTGCTATCAGAATGTAAGCAGTGAAATAGAGAAGAAAACAATTTAAACTTCATATAAAGAAATGGTGTTTCCCTCCCTGGTGTGGTGAAGCCCCAGGACAGAGATAACTGTGACAATAATTTAGGAGTAAGGGAAGAGAAGTTTTTGGGTGGAGAAGTACAGACAGGTGCTTTGACCAGAGCCAAAGGAAGGGAGAAATCCTCTCCCTGTTGTCTGTGTCTGCAGTGCTCTGGAGCCATGACAGGTGTGTGTGGGAGTGCTCCCACCAGACTGGGAAATTGCTCTGGGTGGGCAGGAGATGCAATGACATTTAGGTCTCCTGGACCTTAACATAACACTTGTGCACATGACACCTTTTCACATTTTGTTGTATTTCTTATCTTTTGAATGGCTGAATTTTCAACTATTACTTGACTTAGGTTTGGATGTTATGTCACTTCTCTGAAAATGGTAAATTAACATCAGCTTGTATTATTCCTCTTAATATGGTTGAAGTGTTTGTCACAGATTTCACCAGGCTCTTCTGTAATGTGTCCAGGATTCCTGGTTTCACTAATTATATATCATTTTTGTATTATGTCCTGAATATTTTTTCTCTGTTTCTTCTGTTTCTTTCTTATGTGCTTCGTGCAGACTCTCTCTTCCCCTTGCTCCCATGCTTTTCCTTTTTCTTCCATACAATAGGTACATGGAAGGAACAGCAAAACCTTCTTAATCTTTTTAGCACCACCATGAAAAAAGAGCAATTTCAAGGAAAGAACCACTCAAACTGTGCAGGTGTGGACTGCAGCATACTGGGTATTAATAAAATCCCAGGAGACTTACCCAGTTATTAAATACTGAGACAAGTTTCTATTGCTGACTGATTTTTTCAGAACTTCACAACATAGAAAATTTTGAAAGATTTACTTAGGAATGAAGCCAGGGTAACCCTCCAAACCACAGAGGTCCCCTAATTTCATTCAGTGGGATGATTGTTTTAATGTGCAATTGTTACATGCACACCTCCTATGCCCACTCACAACCCTCCCAAGCCTGTCAAAGTTTAAGAGTCATTTGAATAATGCCCTTAACAACACACTTTACTTTGAGCCCTGAAGTGCTCAAAACATTTCTTGTAATGCTACTTCAGCCTTATCATGGTGATGTTGGTGGGCTTTTAGCAGACAAACCTATTAATCTACAGTATTTCTCCACTTTTTATTAAACAGTTAATAACTGCGGTTGTGCATGACAAGGAAAGTACTGGAGCAATTTCTTAGAGTGTTACAAAATAATATCAAGAGAGTTTTGAATATTTTCTCTGTACTCCTGTTTCATTTGAAATTGGCAAGTTACAGAGACTTGGGAACAATAAGTACCTTTTTAAGGAATAATTAAATGAAACAAAGTCTAGATGCAGTCTAGATGTTAAGAGCTTCACAGTTATTAATAAATTTGTTCCATAAATGCTTGAATATACTCAGCATTTTAGAGACTGCAGTGGTGAACCCAGATTAGATGGCAGCTCAAAACAGGACCAAAACAAGGCTTTTTGCACTGAGTCTGGAAAACCAGCATCCTAAATACTTCAAGAAAGCAATCATCTTCCCATTTCAAGGGTACTGCACAAAGCTCTCTCCTTGGGTTTGCTCTGCTTTGGTTTCATCTCTAGATGATATTTCTGAGTATCAGATCATTGTCATCAAACCTATGCAGTGTCAATGAACTCTATGAAGCTGCCAAGCACACAGTGTTTTTTATCAGTAAAAAATCCATGCTGAATATTTCCTTATGCTTTATGAACAGAGAATAATAAGCTTTATAAATTTATTTAAAACTTCCCAGAGAACACTACTGTAGAGATATGATTATCTATTTAATCTTGCATAATTATTTAGTGCTGTTTGAATTATATATATTTAAATGTTTTTATAAACCTAATTATTTCACATAATCTTCCCTAATATTTTTTTAATTGCAATTAAATTGCATAGAAATTTTACATAGACATTGGTATGCTAATTCCTGTAAATTCCATATTAGCTTGAGAGAGTAAAAATATTTTTCAACCTATGGTTAAGTCTAGAAAAGCATGTCTGGTTTCAGGCACGTTCTTATAGAGGAATCATGCATTTCTAACTTACCACAGTCAGTCTGGTCAATGTTCCTCTAGCAGTCCACTTCCTTTGTCCTTTCTACCTCTACACTAACCCTGAATACCCATGGCCTGATGGAAGGTCTTGTTTATTTTTTTAAGCTGATGGAATATTTGTAAATATATATATATATATATATATATATATATATATATATACATATATATATATATATAAAACCCCTATCTGCAATGTCATGGCAGAACACAAATGTGACAAACTGGAAATGGTGCAGTATTTGTAGGCACAATGGAGCAGCTCCAGCTCCAGGTGCCAACCAGAAGGACTTTGAGCACTTTGTCTCACTACCGGTTCCAGTCCTGAGCCCTGGAGTGAGAGTGCAGTCAGGGATGGAAGAAGAGGAGGATGTAGAGGAGCAGGAGTGTGTGTTCACAGTGTCAGTGAGAAGTGGGTTTTTCCCATGAAAGCCAGCATTGTGGCTGCTTTTTGTGGCCACATGGCAAGCCAAAACTTCAGCCTTCACCTTGGGTCCAGTAATACCAAAAAGCAGAGCTTGAGTGGTGGACTCAAGTTTTGAGTGAACTGAGTTTTATGAACTACTTCAAATCATTTTAAAGCACTTGCTGGAGTTCAAGAATGTGCCAAGCTATTTCTCCATACACAACAAAGCAAATGTTTTCTTTGTTGCCTTGGTTAAGGTTTATATGAAGACGTATGCTATTTGGCCCTAAAATTTTTCTCTCACAGCCTGCTGAAATCAAAAGAAGGGGTGTAGAAAGAAGGCAGGATGGCTAAAAGGGGATTAAATTGATACCCTAAAGTAATATGAGATGGTTTTGTTGCAAGACTTATTTGCACAACTTCAAGCTATAGTAATCCTTCTCAAAAGAAAAAAAAAAAACACAAGAAGATAGATATTTTGGATTGCTGATTGCTAGTGGTCATTGGCTACTGTTTCATTAGTTGCATACTATGTCTCTTCTGACATTTAGTGTAGAGTAGAAAACACTTTCAGATGCTCTGAAATATTAATGTGGAATATATCAAGAGTTGTCTGCAAAATCTCAGGGTTGCACTGTAATGCTGTAAAACATGTCAGTGCAGATGAGCACCAGTGAGCTGTGTAAATTTACAACTACAAAGTGTTTCTATAGAATGGAAGAGGCCAGTGTAGATTAGATATTAGGAAGAAATTCTTTACTGTGAGGATGGTGAAACACAGGATAGGGGTGTCCAGAGGAGCTGTGGGTGTCCCATCCCTGGAATTGTTCAAGGCCAGGTTGGATGAGGCTTTGAAGTACCTGCTCTAGTGAAAGGTGTCCCTGCCCAGGCCAGGGGAATTGCAACTGGATGATGTCTAAGGTCACCTCCAACCCAAACTCTTCTGTGATTCTGTGATTTAGCTACTTTTCTACAGTCATTGTGTTACAACTGTGACATGGAGTCAGGAAGAGCCCAACAACAATCTGAAAACATCTTAGGTTTTTCTGAGGGAGAATTGTGTTAATCTGTAGCTAATGTAACGTTGGATGACTTTTTCCACATGAGCTATTTATTAGCTGAAAAATATGTTTTTGAGTTACCCCAAACCACTTATAATTGCAGACTGAATTCAGAGAGAAGTTGTTAATGAAAAATATTACTTATTATTCCCTTATTGCATATTATAGAAAGTTATTAGTAACTTATTTTCTATTTATTTTAAGATAATCTGATCAAAATAGTGAAACAGAAATCATCAGTTCAAATCACAAAATATGAGAATAGGCTGAATCCTTTGAAACAGCAGTTAGGGTTTTACCCAAGGAATGGAGAACATGTATTTCCTTTTCTTCTTTAGAGGTCCACATCCACCTCTCCCTCTTTCCAAGCATCTCCCTCCCCTGTGCATAGCCTGTCACTAACTGTGCTGTATTTAGCACAGAAATGATGTCACCGAAACATGACCACACACAGGAAGGGACAACAGCAGCCCTGTGCAGTCAGTCTTTGTCTCAGTGACAATATTGATATTTTATACTTGCAGAGTAGGGCAGGAACATGGTAGGAAATGTGGGAACCTTTTAGAAACAGCAGAGGAGCCAACCTTAGAGCTCTAACCAAGGGTGATGACCTAATTTCAGTTTACAGAGCTCAGTGTCACACTCATATTTTCATTGCATCACAGTAGAGGCTGAGGCCTGATATTCAGATGAAACATTTTGTTGATAGTTGAAAGCATATATGTCACTCTTGCGCCGAGGTTGGGGCAGGAGCAGGCGAGAGGCAGGATCGTAGCAAAGGCAAAGAAGGCTTTACTCAAAAGAACTGTGTGGTTTTTATAGAGTGGTATGATAGATTCTATTCTATTGGCTAACTAACAGCAACATCTTTCTCAAACACTGTCTTTGAGAGGAACAGAAAAATAAAGTAAAAAAACACCACTTGAAAATTGTTTATAGTCAACAGGTTATCACATCTTTCCAACTCCTTAAAACTTCTCACAAGCTGCTGTGAGAAACGCTTGCCGTTTCTCTCTCTCTATCCCATAGCACCCACACATATAATTTAATTTTTTTTTGTGTTAAAGAAGGAAAGTTCATAAAATTTTGTCTTTTGTTCTTTCCCACTGATTGCTTGATTTTATGAGATCTACCAAGAAATAATTATGCTCACTGTGGGCATTTATATCTTTGATGTCTTCCTCAGTGCACAAAAGCAGGAGAGGCAATCATAGAGTGAACTGCTTTCAGGAAAAAGCAATTGCCTTCAGTTCAAGAGCTGGAAAACAGTTACAAGGAATACTGAGATTGCAGTTTATATAATCTAAGGAAGTTGGGATGAAAAAGTAATGTAAACTGTAATTTCTGGCCTGAGTCTCCAGTGCTCTAATCCATACACTACTCACCAGAGTGCTTATTTTCTGTTAGTGAAATAGCTGCAAAAGTATTTTGTCAACCAGATTAACAACATTACAAATTAGCAGCATTTGTATTACATTTATATTTTCACAGCTTCTGTCAGAGCAAGATCATCTTATCATGCTAATTGTACAAACAGACATTTCTGATCTCTAGAGCTAACAGGCTGAATTCAGACACAGTCTACAAATAAAATAAATGGGGAGACTGGAGAAGAGGACAGAAGGGAAAAGACTATAAGGACACTTAGTTGAATAGACCATGTACATGCATAATTGAGGCTCTATTTATAAACTAGAGCTAAGCATGAGATACTAAGGAGGTTAGTAATCCCTGCTGGCCAGCTGCAGAGCTGGTAGAAGAAGGACAATTTGTCTTTAAGGAGACTGGTCCTGCACCCCAGTGTGTGGCTGAGTGGCATTTTATAAATGCCATAGAGTTTATGCAGTTTCTTAATTCTGCTGGCCTTTCCTTCCTGAGTCATGTACGCAAGGATAAAAGTCATACCCCTTATGGCTATGTATACTCGTTAATCTTCATTAACACTTACAGCATATTAGGGAAGTCCTTTCCCACCTCACACTCTACATGGAGACAATTTGACATATTGAGAGAGAACAAATAAGTTAAAGGTTTTCTTTTTACTTAAAGGCCTTTCATAATTTCTGCTTTAGTAGTAATAAAAAGCTGTTATAATAAGCAGATAAATTTAATAGAACCATAGAATGGTTTGGGTTGGAAGGAACCTTAATAATCCACTTCCAACATCTCTGACAGGGACACTTTCCTCTAGATCAGATTGCTCAGAGCTCCATCCAACCTGGCTTTGAACACCTCCGGGAATGGGGCACTCCCAACCTCACCACCCTCACAGAAAAATTTTTTTCCAAGTATCTAATCTAAACTTTCTTTTACTTTGCATGGACTCCCCCTTGTCCTGTCCCCACATGACCTTGTAAAAAGTCCCTCTCCAGGCTCCAGCTTCCTTACAGGCTCCCCTCAGGTACTGGAAGGTGTCCAGTAAGGACACCCCAAAGCCTTCTCTTCTCCAGGATGAACAATTCCAATTCTCTCAGCCTCTCCCTTGTAGGAAAGGTGCTCTGTCCCTCTGATCATCTTGGTGGCCTCCTTTGGACTCTCTACAAGAGGTCCATGCCTTTCTTCTGGGCACCCCAGAGTTGGATGCAATATTCCAGGTGGGGTCTCACCAGAGCAGAGTAGAGGGACAGAATCTCTCCCTGCCCTGCTGCCCACAGGCTTTGGATGCAGCCCAGGACACGTCTGTGTTTCTGGGCTGTGAGTGCCATGGCTGGGTCATGCCCAGCCTCTCATCCACCAGCACTCCCAAATCCTACTGGGCAGGGCTGCTCCCAGTCTGCTCATCCCACAGCCTGTGTTGATAACAGGGGTTGTCCTGGCCCAGGTGCAGCACCTTGCCCTTGATCTTACTAAACCTCATGAGATTCCCATGGGCCACTTCTCAAGCTTGTTCTGATGCCTCTGGATGGATCCCACTCTCCAGGTGGGGCAACTGCATCATTCAGATGGGTGTCATCTGGAAATCTGGTGAAGGTGGATCTGATCCCTTCATCTGTGTCACTGATGAAGACATCAAATAACATCAAATAACATCAAATAACATTTCCCCAGTACAGACCCCTGAGGGACACCACTTGTGTCATCAGGATATGAGCCATTGACCACTACCCTCTGGTAGTTTATAATTACAGTAATAAATATATAATAAAATAAAAGCTAAAGGTAATAAAATCTTTGGAATAAAATCAGGCAGTGTCCTCCCTTCTTTCTTTATGAAGTCTAATCACTCCCTATGGTGTCAGGAGTTGGTGTTAAAACATTGCTCCATGCAATTTTCCATTTTCTCTGTGACCCTCTGCCCAAGCACAGACCCACAGCCATCCTTGGGCTGACACTTCCACTCGCTGGGAAGAGTGAGAGGTAAGTGTGGGGCTGGGCTGAGCTGTGCTGGCAGAGGTTGTGGGGCCAGTGTGCTCACAGGAAACACATCCATGTGTGCCTGACTGCATACTTCCCTGGCAGATAATTCTGCCTGGCATTGTCACAGCTGCCTCTGTGCTGATCCTGGAAGAAAGATCTCTGTCCTGTTCTAGTTGACACAAGCCAGGACCTGAATACAGTGAGGAAGTAGATGTTACCAGTAGCAGTGAGTAGCAGGGAGGTTCATCTCTCTTCTTCCCCTCCAACCTTCCCTCCCTTGCCATGGTTTTTGAATTGTTTTCTAGGTTGGTCTGAACAAGACAAACTTTTCCCCCTTATTCTCTGCTAAAAAGATGTTCACACCCTATGAACTGCCTGCTGTACAGGGAAAGATCAGCTCAGAGCAGGAGTGTTTGTACCTTATGAGAAAAGCTCCTGGTTTGTGGGCAGTGAGTTCACAGCTGGAAAGGAGATGTGCAGGAGCTTCAATCCCTCTGCATCCCATGGGAAGGGGCTGCATGGCTCATCTCCTGCTCTGGGATGCCCTCTCAGGAAAGCCCTAACAGACAAGCCAGTGGGAGCAGAGGTGAATATGGGCCTGTCCTGTTCTCGTGCTTTTAACTTGGTTTCTGCAGCTGCTCAGACACCAAGCCAGACAGATCTCTGGTCTGAGAAGTGTTGTCCTTGCATTTCTATGCTCCTGTCAGCTATCATCCTATATTCTTACATTAGGAGAGGCATCTCAAGTCAAAAACCTTCTATCTTCTAAACATCATCTCTCTCACTCCTCTCTCCTCCACTTTCTTAAATGCACCTCTCTTTCAAGCTTTTGGACAATCTTTTTCCATCTTTGTTTTCACACTGGATCAGGCCCCTTGGGACTAGAATGGGAATGGCCAAAATTCTATGAGAAAGCCTTTTCTTGGGTTATTTACAGCTTATCCAGAAGCAGAAAGTACTTTGAAAAAAAATCATAAAAACCCAGCTCTCACAAGACTGTCTAACCCAATTTAGCAGTTAATTTTACAGTCAATGAAGAGAGAAGGTGCTTAAATTACATGCTTTGCATCTTCTTCTCCTTGCAGCCATAACAGAGATAACACACTGCACTTGACCTTCTTATTTTTAGACACCTACTCCATGCCTAAGGTTTAGAGTACTGAATACTCCCATTAGTTTCAGAGGAAAAAAAGTCTTGCCCCAAAACAGGAGATTTCACTGTGGAAATTTTTTAAATTGTGGCTGCACTCAACAGTAAAAGTTGCTTTTCAGGCCATAAGCAAAGTTAATTGTGAAAAAAAGACAGTTTTCAAGCTTCCAAGTAGTGGCTTTTCAGACAGATGGCTCAGAAGCTGTTCAGAAGGTGAGAAGAATGCTCATTTTTATATTTCATGCCTTGCTTGGAAGCTAAAAGGGAATTAGTACTGGAGATGATCCAGTGCTTTAGTTTCTAGGTTTTCCCTATGAAATAAGAACAGATCCAGCAGGGTTATAAGACAGCTACAGTCCCTGATGTGCAATGTTGGTCTCACTAAACTCAGTGGCAGATCTCCCATTGACTTGAGCTGCTGTCAGGTTTTTCCCAGAAAAGTTTGTCAAGAAAGGTGTTTGTCCCTCAGGTTCTTTTAAAAATTAATTTTACAGAAATTTGAAGCAGTGATGTGATTTTAAGCAGCCTCCAAACCTGTCCACTGACTAGAAAATCAACCCTAATTCCCTGAATCCTGTATGAAAATGAGCTTTTTCTCCTAAGTTTTGAGCAGAGGAATTGCTGCCTACTCAGCAGTGTTGTGGTACCCTTCACTGGAGTTACTCTGGTATGAGAGACCTTAACAAAGGCTGATTTACCATACTGAGAAGTCTGCATTGTGATCATTCCCATCATTGTAGTCATACCCATCACCATTAATTATAAACCTAGAGAGATTAGGAAGGAGAAATGAATGGACTATTAACCTTATGAGAGCAGGCTGTAGTTGTAAAACAAAATTATAGAATGAGAAACATCAGTGAAACTGGTGAATTTTGGGGTTTTCAGGCTGAATGACAAGATACTTGGGGGAATATAGTGCATTATTTCCTACATAAGAAACTAAGGCTGAAGGATCATCTCCTTTCAGGCTACAACTCAAATCTCATGTATTTGCAGCACCATTATAGCTACCAGCTATCTCAGCAAGACAAACAGAAGAGGGTTATCACTGGGGTTTTTAACAGCAGGTTTAGGTACCTGTTTACTTTGCACATCACTTGTGTGGAAAATGTTTACTTTGTGTCTATGGCATCATATGCCATGGTTTGCTGAGTTAATTCAAAATGGTTTGCTAAGTCAATTCAAAGTCCTTAAACTGTCTCTTTGCATAGATGAATATCTTGACCAAAATGTAATTAGGCTCTATGATGATCAAGGGAGCCTGGCAGTGAAAGAAGGAGTAAGTAGGCTGGACAAGGTTAAGTCTGCATATGCAAACATCTTGCATTGCACATGCAGCTAAAAGAGACTAAGCCAGAGAGTATGAGAGAGAGAGAGATGGGCAGATTCAATGGGAATCCATTGAGAAATAATGACAAATTCCAACTGGCTTTTTCTTCCTCTCCTTCTGAGTAATTAGAGATGTGCTGGAGAAACAGACAGCTATTTCAGGACTCAGGAATTTCCACAAGGTGGGTGGGATTTGGGGGCAGTGGTGGGGAGGAGAGCAGTGGCAAGGAGCCACTGGCTATTTGGTGATAAGGAAGGAATGTAAGGCCAGTGTGGGTGATGTCAATGTGAAAAGCTGGCACAAAAACAATGGAAAGCTTTGGTTATTTGTGAATATGCAATGCCTCAGTCAGGAGGTGACTTAATTGTGTTTGCTCTTATGCTGACCCAAGAGAAATCCTTGTCTGAATGATACAAATATCTGCTCTGCTCTGTTTATGGTACTTTCAGTCAAAAATAGCCAGGCCAGAAGGAGTCATTTAAGGAAAGCATTTTGCTTATGAAAATGCATTTTCCTGTTTGTGTATAATGTGAATATACACCCACACTCTCACACGTGCAAAGCCACATCTCGCAGGCGAGTTTTTTCCTAAAGCTGCTCAGTAGAAAAATTACTCATAATACTTTCTCCCAGCTTTGCTTACTAACAGTGTTTGGAACAATGATCCCAGGTCAAAATCCATTGGAGTATATGGAAAGATGCCTATTGACTTCACTGAGATTTGGACCAGGTCCCAGGTTTTTCCCTATTTAGAAGCTGGAAAATAAGCTGCAATTTCTCAGTTGTATATGCTGGACTAACTGGGCCTGAAACTGAGTGCACAGAAAAGCTTCACATACCCAAGGCTGTACCTTGCAAATAAGTCTTTTGTTTCTGTCTGTTCACGGATCGCTGGCTTCTTCAAAGTCAAAGACAAACATATAATGCTCCTAGTCACTGGGTTTTCTGTCATTACAGGCTTTGGCAGTTGTCATCTGCAAAGATGGAGCCATCCCTGTGGACGTGCCAGAAGATACCAATTTGGTCTTCTGCAATAATGAAAAGTAGTGGGTTTTTTTTCAATTTAGGAGTAAGAAATACATTTTGAGGAAAACTTTTTTAGATCCTCTTCTGCAAAATAGATGTTCCTCATGCATCCAATAGGCTTGAATAAAAAGAAATATCTATGGCTTAGGATAGCCATTATCAGATAAATTTCTTCCTAATGTACAGTTTTATCAAAGAGGCTTTTCAAAAGATTTTAAAATCATGACAAGTGGAAGCTTTTGCACAATGAGGGATGCATTGACCGTGCTGTTTCTGATCCACTTCCTGAAAACTAACTGACTACATTCACACTTTCTTTTTCTTTCCCCAGGTTTAATTTCATTTTTTTACTGTAATAGTAATCCAGAACATTAATTTTTGTTTTGTTTTTAATTGAGACATTACAACTCTTTCTCCTGCTCCTCATAGGGGGGATGGAGCTAGATGATTTTTAAGGCCCCTTCCAATCAAACCCATTATATGAACAGACATGAATAATAGACTATATTCTATCTTTTATATTTGAGGAGATTTGCATTGTTTTAAGGCTTTTTAGCATCACAAAGAGTTTTTCTGTTGATTCCAATGTGAATTTCATTGTTCTGAGGCCTAGGAGAAGGGCTGATGGAGGACAAAGGTAGCTTTAAACTAAATGTCAGCACTCTCTTACTTCTGGAATCCATTCCAAGACTACTGTTTTATGCAGTAATACTTTACTAAAGCGACATAATTATGGGTGTGGCACAAGAGTTATGATCCTTAATTATTCATTTATTTAAGTGTTTAGGGATTGCTCTTAATGTGACAGATGTACACTCTTGTCAAGGCAAGAAGTGTCTTTTTCTTTTTTTTAATAAGGTTATTTACTTCTGGAAAAAAACCCCAGGCATAGACTGTTGTAGATTTTTTTTTCAGTTTAAATGTCATTCAGACTCATAAGAGAGTTTGTCTAATTTTCCTATCTTCATTATATTTTGGTGACAACTTCATTATTTTAGAAAAATTAGTGATTACTCCACTTCCCTGTGTTAAACATGAGATGAGCATTATGCATTAATTATAAGGAATGAACTACAACTAACGTCAACAGAATTTGTGTGACTGCACATATTATAAATTAAATCAGAATATTATGCAACAGCTGGAAGACAGTCTAAGAAATAACTTTTTGAATGCCATGTTAAAGGACATGCTGACTCACACATCCATTTAATTCAAGAATCTCTAACAAATAATGTTCTTGTCTGCTGACTTTTTCATAGCCTGAAAAATGTAAATGAAATTATTTCCATGCTAGTTCTGGCCAAATGTAGTGATTCCCGTTCAAATACATCAGTTGTACTCTGATTAGGAGTTGGCTTAGACTGCAGTGAAGTCTGGTTTAGGCAGAGCCTGAAGAGCTCAGGGTAGCAGTCACTCCTGTGGTCACTGTGTGTGTGCAGCCAGTGAAAGGCTGGGAAGGGAATTCATCACCAGCTCCAGGATTTGGAGCAACAGATGAAGTTCAACATCCTTCTTGTTGTGCTCAAGAGCTCATTTTAACGATCTGTAATCAAAAGGAACACCCCAGCTTTTGATCTTCAGCCACATTGATCCTTTTCCTCTCTGGGTATCGGGGATTTTCTATTTTTGCAGCACTACATGAGCTGGGCCAGCTGTGCCTTAGCAGAGATCCTGCAGACAAGAATGGCAGGCCTGGAAGCAGTGTTTTCTGAAGTGAACAGTGGGCTCATTTCTAGGGTAAGGAATTTCTTAAAGGAGTGAGACAGAATTTCTCCATTCACACATCTGATCTCATAAGCAATCTCGTAAGCACAGATTAAGTATTATTCACTGCACACTCCAGTCCTGGTACAGGTATTAATGTGTGCAGACATTTGAGATCAGACCTCTCCAAAGTCCCCACCTGTAAGTGGAATCACCACTAACATCTGCTCAAAGCATACATGGTAACTAGAAATATAACCAGCCTTCCTTGTGCAAAGTCTTTATTGTCCCTAGCACACTGACATTCAGAGCTCTGTGGAACAGTTTGTTGGGAAGAGAGTGGCAGAACCAAGTGCATTTCTGCTGAGGATCAGCTCCTGCCAGACTCATTCCAGAAAATGGAACATAAATTGTCCTTTAGCCAAACACCGTTTGTACAAATCTTTGGCCTCATTGACAAGATTATATTGGAAGCATATTTTGGCAGGTCATTCATTATATTTAAGGTGATATCAAGGACCTTTATTTTCTCAGGTTTTTTAGGGGAAGAGTTTTCTTTTTTTGCTGTTGCCATATATTTTTCATTTGTGCCTGAAGAGAATTTACTTTGGTAGACTGTGAAGCTACTTATGAATTTGATATGGCAATTCAGTCTATAAAATCTGATCCTTTATTCCAAAAGAAATTGGGTTTTATATGTGGTATATATGTATTTCTTTTTATTAAATGGTCAGTGAAGATTATATTAATATTCTGCAAGACTGATGGATATTTAATACCAGAAATTGCTGGTTCATTCCTGCTGCTGGTACAATGACTCTTGGCTGCAGGGGTGCAGACTGAGTTGTGTAACAGAGAATCTAGAGCTGTATGCTTGATGCTGCATTTTCATGCCATAGGTCAGGGTGAGGGTAAAGAGAGCCCATCTCACTGAACACAGAGCCAGCCTTCAGGGCTGAGAGATCCCACTTCAGCTCCCCAGCATGGGCAACTCCTAGGAAACAGAACATGTGAATGGAAAAACTGTAATCCTTCTTGGAGAGTAGCAATCCTCTTGAACACATATCTTGAGAGAGTAGAGTGTCAAAGCAGTGGTTTTGTTTTTTCCTGAGTTTATAAGTTATTCCCATTGTCTGCATTTACCTACAAATAACACACAGCAAATGCTGGGACAATAGTCTTCTTTTAATATGTCCTCTGATCCTTTGATAAGCTTCAAGCCCAGAATGGAGAGGGAGGGAAAATGGTATTTATCTTTGCTTTTCACTGTGAAAATAAACAAGTTTCCTGTTAAGGAAAGAGATAAAATCACTTGGCACAAATACTTCTAATTCACACTGGACAAATTCAGGACAGTGTTGTATACATATATCAGCAAGTAATGATGGAGGAATTTCCTTATCATCTGACAATATTTTCCCAGACTTCTCGTAACAAAATACTGATTAAAGATCCATTTAATAAAATGAAAATTTGCCAGGACTCCAGCATGGTAACCTAACAGAAGTTTAGGTGCTGATATAAATATATTTTACATATATAATTTGATATCTCACATGTCTATATCTTATCAGCCTTTATCTTTTTAATGCATACACACTCCTGACAGGCCGGGCAGGATCACACACATCACCCCTGTGGTAACAGAGCTGTTTCTGTAAAATTTGCAGCTCCAATTACTTTGCATCAAACCACTTTTATCTGAGTGCATTCAAGATATCAAGGACAATGTTTGGGAGCAGAAGTAAGTGTCTTTTATGAGCGAAGTTAATCTCAGTGGGAAAACACAAATTTGGGGAAAAGGTTTCTTCTTAACCAAAAGAGCAAGACAATACAAAGTTACTAAATTGTAACAAAACAAGTGAAATTTAAGTGTGCTTAATCTTACTGCACCTAAGATCTGTTTTTTCTCTATTGGTGACTTTGATGAAGCCACCTGGAGCACCAAAGTTTGTCATTTTCCCCAGGTATATAATTTGGGTAAATGGAAGTATGTAGTAGTTTCTAATTACCTGCTTTCTGTGTCTTGGAGCAAATTCAGCTGGAGCAGCTTGCACCACTCCTCCAGGAAGCTCACAGCTTTGCAGGGAGGTCATTTCCCTGAAAGATGGTTGCAGAACTGCGGAGATGAAAACATGCTTGGATTTCTTTCTCTCTTTCAGGGCTGTGTCCTGTAGTAAAAAGGTGAAAAAATAGGGAAGGTTCCTACATTTTGAGAAGCAAAAAAGTTTTACTCAGGAAGAAAAAGAAAGGAAGAGTGACCTTCACATGCTTCTTCAAAGAATGGTTATGGACTACAGAACTTGAGCATACAGAGAGCACAGCCCTGGGAAAAGTGCTGCAAGGTGGGTTGTGTTCCACAGGTAACTTCAGGGCTTACTTTTGGTCTGCTCGAGGGGTCTCCATGGTGAGTGTGACAAGAGCTGGGTGTTCATCCTCCAGTGTAGCTTGGTGGGTGCACTGAACTCTGTTCTGGGATCAGGCTTTAGCAGCTCAAAATTAAAACATTTAACTATTGAGTTCCTAAATCTTTCAGTGTATCCCTAAAGCTTTCTAAATATTTTCTTATCCCTGAAGGTGTGAAGAAATAAGGGCAGCCAACAGCCCAGGTAGTCTAAGGGTTATGTGAGACTGAGGCAAGAATCAAATTGCCTTTTGTAATAATTGCTGTGTGGTGAAAATGAACTTTATCAAAGAACATTCAGGAATTCCCAGAGTCTGATGGGCTCTAGTTTCTGCTCACTACTGAAACCTACCCAGTGTGCTAACCTTATCACTCCTATCCAATTTTTATTATATTTGATTTTTAAATATTTTCCTCTACAATGTTTCATGTGTGAATAGCATCTTCCATGCATTTTGTTGTGAGAAAGATTACCATCCATCCAGCACTGACAGTCAGTCCCTATTTATCCTTCCAACAACATGCAATCTTTGAAAATTCCCATAGCTACCTGATATTATAGGCACATTTATTATCCAAACCACAATTTTACTTGTGGGAAGCCACACAAATACCCTGCATTGCAGAATACCTAGTTTGTTGGTTCCACTTTAGTATTTATCTGAATTTATTAATCTTTATTCGGATTCAGTTCACCTGAGAGGAAAATATTTGAGTGAAACCTTTTGGGTCACCTTTTCCCAGCAATTTATAGAAACAGATAGCAGGGGGAAAGCAGCTCATCCCAACAGTCTGGGATGTCTGTTTCTTTTCAGGAAGTGCCTTTGACCCACCTCTGAGATGGGTCAAAGATGTCCTGCCCACCTTTTAAATGGTGCTTATTAAATGAGGTGAACTTTAACTGCTAATTTACAAAAATACTTCATACATTTTAGGTAATATTCTGACCAATATCAAAATTACATTTAGGTTCTGATAAAAAGGGTTTAGCTTGTTTTTAAACTATTAAATCTTGACTCAGTTTTTGTAAACAAAATTATTTTAATATAAGGAAAAAAGAGTTAATGGTGACTTTAATTTAATTGCACAAACTTACAAAAAGAATATAAAGTGTATTCTCTTTTTATCTGTGTTTTGTTTCTGGATTTAATTGTGCTCAATTTCCATTCACAGTCCTGTCACAGTAGTGTTCTCTATCCCCCTATTTTTAAATGTGAAAAGGCCTATGCCAATATTGAAGTATTTTGGATAACAAAGGGATTTTTGACAGTATGGGAGTATTACCCCAAATATGGCACAGAGCAAGGACCAGACATGCAACTAAATGAGGTAGAATTTCATTCCAGACAATGGAAAATGAAAATGTAAAAAAAATCCTGTCAAGCATATCTGGCTCTCTATTTGGTAAAACCTTGTTAAGAAAAAGTAAGAGATTTCCCAGGAATGGCAAGAGGACTAGACTCTATCCAGACACAGAATGCAGCACTGACATTCTGGGACCTCACTTGGTGTTGGAGGAGAGAAGATGTTTTAATTTTCCCTTTCTGATGCATATAGAGGAGGAAATTTCCTCTCTGCAAAAGACAAAGAAGTAGATTAATTCCAGTCACAGTGTACAACAATGGCATTACTACCAATTGCTCTGTTCCCCAGGCACCAAACCACAGCTGTAGAGCTGCTTATTCCCTGTGTGAGGAGAGAAGAAACAACCTGAATCCTCCTGGGATGTCCTTGGATGTTCTGAGTACATGGGAAAACTGGTGGAAGTAAAACTGACAAATTCCCCCTTTTAAAAAATTATTTTTAAACTTTATTTTCATTAAAATTTTTGTCTCTATCTTGTGAGCACAAAGATTGTGGACATCTTGTGTGGCTATATTTCCCTTGGGCCATATTTTTCAGTATACAGGGCTGTGTGCCCTGGAACTCACAAAATCTTTGATGAGACAAGCAATGATATGACTCAAATTCTTGCTTTAGGTGAGGACTACTACAGTAGACTTTTATGATTTTTCAAAGTGTTGCTGGCAATCACTACAGGAGAAGCAGGGTATCCAGTTCTCATTTTGCTTTTACAAATCCACCAGTGCTTCATGGTAAATTTATCCATGTTTAAATCCCTGAACACCACCAACCTTCTACAGAAAACAGGTGAAGCAACATCTTCTGTTACTGAGACTGCAATGACTAAACAGACTATGATGGACCTTTCCAAAAAGCAGGAAAAATAAGCAAAATAAATACTTAAATCATTGGCTGAGTTTGGCTCTGAATTACCCTGATGTAAACCAAAGAGCTTTCTTACACTTAGAGTGGATAACTTCATTTGGGTGCTATGTTTCGGGACATATAACCAAAATTTTTTTGAAGGACATCTCTAAGAAAATCACAGATTTTGCCATATTATTGCAGAGGCAGAAAGTTGGAGTTCTGGGACACACAGCAGAAAGAAAAAGCTCCCTAAGGCTCTTGACTTCTGCCAGCTGCCCACACTGTCAACAGAATTGTGGGCAATATAAGATGTATGAATATATTTCTTTCTCTTAAGATTCTTCTTAACTCTCTTTGAGGGGAACACAAACACAGAACAAAGTTTCTGCTGGTTTTCATCTTTCCTCTGCTCAGAAACTGGACAAGTTTTCAGCCTGCAGCTGCCTATTACAAACTTTAACTTATTTAGTTGCTTTCTTGCACCCATTTAACTAATTCATCATGTCAAATGCTCCTTGCTGACTCCAGAGTTGGCACATCTGAAAATAGTTACTTCCTCTGTATTTTTAGCTATTGCTTTGTCTCATCTATTATTTCCAAAATCATAATACACAGGAGATGGGCCAGTCTTCCCATCAAAATATGATTGATGTGAAAATATTCTAAAAACATACCTAGTAATTTAGGAAACAGATAACTGTTATGCTGATATTTTTCCTGAACATTTGTTTTTTTGCTTGGATATGAGAACTACCCTGAACTGCATCATTTACTTATTAAGGTTGAGCTCCTTCAGAGAGCTGAACAGCAAGATCCTACACCAGCTCATGAGACCCAACCAGCATGGTTTGCTGCCTTGCCTAGGATCTTTTGATTTCCTAGGCTAAGTTGCTCAGAATTTCTTCAAGAGTCCTTTGTCCTGTGCATTAAAATCCATATATCAAAATATTGTACAATCTATTATGTATTCATACTTTCTTTTGTTTGGAGTTCATTTAGATTTTTAAATTTATTTAAGAATAAAAAAGGATTTTGCTCTCAGAAAGCCTAGATTGTTGGTTGTATGACAAAAATCCTTTTGCAGTTTTTTGCTTAAAAACGAAGCTCCACAAGATATACATAAGAAGCAACCCAGAATTGTGTGATGATATTGCAAAGCAACACAATTTTTTTCTGTGATCCTTCAGTTTTAAGAGCTTGTAGGAAAATTTTGGACAAGATATCATAGTACTGATTGATTGATTGATTGATCCCTTTTTTTGGTTTTTTTTTTTGTTTTTTTTTTTAAGAGCTTATTTTAATTTCCTCATGCAGATCTAGAATACCTACTCTAACATATTAAAAAGAAAAATCTTGTTTTTTTCCTGGAACTGTACTTTAGATAAGCCCTTAGTAGTAACTTATCTGAATCAAGTTCTCTCCTTCCTCCATCTTTTGATCTATAATATCTGAATTTATACATGAACAAGCAGAGGGAACAGGTTGCAGCTGAGGGAAAAAGATTGACTTGCTAATCTCTAAGATCCATACCTGAGCCAGGGTAAACCTGCCAAGGTCTCAGTCTTGAGGCAAGCAGATCCGGAAATTATGAACAGATAGATGACAATAAAAAATATGATAGATAGTCATGGTAGCTCAACAAAATTTTGAAATTTTCCTTTGCTGGCTAAACTGATATTTCTTCCTTTGAATTCCTTCTCCCTCAATTCACTTAAAAAAAAAGGTTAATGGAGAAGACAATAGAAATTGCAGAATTCACTGAACTAAAAGTATTTCTTTTCACAGAGAAAAAAATATCAAAAAAGCTATCAGGAAGAAAGGAAAACTTTTCAAAAATGCCCTTTATGGTAACCTTAATCATAAAATGAACCATATATCAAGAATGAGAGAATGAATTTTCATTCACTCAAATACATAAATAAATGCATATCCAGAAATGTCTTTCCAGATTGGAAAAAGGCAGACTGGAACAGTAATCCTTTCACATTCAACTCATATAGCAGAAAGTCAGAAAAAGGATTCATCCTGACATATTTATGGTTTTAAAGCACTGAGAACTTCCACATATTTCAAGGATAATCACTTTCAGAAGGGACTTAACCTTGGAGCAGGGTATATATATTTATAGTTATTCCACAATTCTTCCAGTACTAAGAAATGAAACACTAGACTACTTTTTGGTTTTGTTTTGGTTTTTTTTTGTTTGTTTTTTTTTGTAGCAAAGCAATCACTGATTCACTTAGGGATGGCAGCAGTAATATAGAGATACAAAACCCCAAAGTCAGTGGAAACAAGATCTCTGGTTTTCTGGGCATCATGCTCAAGTGATCCCCCCCAGCTCTGGGCACAGGGTGGGACACTGGAGTGGCTGTGGAACCACCTCAGACCTAACTCCAACACAACTAACAGCAGGGTTGTGCTCTTCTACTTTGCTCTGTGAGAAATGTATGCATTGATACATTGGTTTCATGGAATCCCAGAAGTCCTGGAAACACTTGGCTTGGAAGGGACCTTCAAGACCACCCAGCTCCAAACCACCTTCCCCAGACAAAAGTGGCACCCACTTCACCAGGCTGCTCAGGGCTCCATCCAGCCTGGCCTTTGAGCTCTGCCAGGGCTGGGGCACCCTCAGCTTCTCTGGGCAAAGGGAGGAGCTGTAACTCACCTCACAGCAGATGGCAGGTATGGATGGAGGTGATTTTTGGAAGTGCTTCTCTTGCAGCTCCGAGCTGGCAGGCCATAAAGCTCAGTCCAGGCTGGGGCCCTGTGAGGAGGGTTTGCTCCTGCAGATTGTGTAGGTGGCTGGCCCGTTCTGGGCCTTGTCTGCAGGGCTTTCACAGACCATTTCAGCTCACAGCTCCAGCTCAGGGCCTCTCAGCAGGGCAGACACCATTTCTGTTTAAATTTCCTGCTCCAGGTCTGAGGAACAAGGACTCAGACTTAATTCCTGCTGAAAAGTGAGGGAAGGAAGAATGATAAAATCAAAGCCAGAGGTCAGGGGCAAATTAAAGAACAGCCACAAGGAGTTGCCTGTCAGGAAGAGAAGGTGGAAGCATTGGCTCCGGGTGGAAGAAGGGCTCACCAGGACCCCTGCTCCTGACTTGTACCCAGCAGTGTCCTGTCAAGGCAGCAGTGCCTCCAACTTCTAAGGGCTCAAAGGCAGAACAATCAGGTTTTGGTCCCAGAGTGGCTTTAGAGGACTGTGGCTCCACCTGTTCTGCCATGAACTGGTCTGGGTGTCCTGATGGATCTCATCCACCAGCTGAGTGTCCCTGCAGGCTCAGGTTCTCCCCTGCTCAGCCTCTATCCCTTCACCAGGAAAAACAACTCTTCTGAGTTGTGTGTGGGCAGAGGGGAGGGAGGGTGTGCTTGTCAGGTTCAAAAATTGTTCTCCTGAAAGATAAGCTAACCCTAATGACTTTCAAAAATTAATACTGCATATCACCAATTGAAAAAACTAAGAACTTTCTATAGGCTTTCCAAAGTGCCACTTACAACTATAATTCAACAAGCAATTCAATTTTCCAAGGTCTAAATTCAGGATATGATGTGTGAAAACGGCCCAATTCAAAAGACATATGAATTAAATGGAAATGCAAGCCTGTGTTATTCATTCTGTCAGCATCATCAGCTGCACAAATGCAGGTTCAAAATACCCAAGGTCAATATTTCTCAGTTATTAAAGTGAAAGGAAACTGCATTCATGAAAATCAGCAGTAACTCCACAGCTGTAATGAGGGATCTTTTGAGAAGTGACAGCTTTTCTTTCTTTCCTCAAGGCATGAAAGGTAACTCTAACAGCAAAAGCCTTACTGTGAAAATAGTCAATGGCTTAGCTTTTGTTTGAATCTGGATTCTCCTATACAATCAGAAAAGAGCTGGGAAAAAGAGGAAAGAAGTTTTCTATTTCTTTTCCTTTATCCCATTTTTGTTCTCGAAGTTCCCCAAATCTTCCTGCTAGGGAAGTTACTTTCTCTGACCCTTTTCCACATTTTCCTGTCAGGCAGTCATATTCCCTGTAGCATCATTCCAGGATGTGCTGGAATTAGGGAATTTTAGGATAAACCTATAAATCTGTTATTAATTAATCTCTGCTCAATATTTACTAATTTTCCATAGTTTTTAAAATTATAGAGACATCCAGATGTGAATTTGGAAATTATTTTCAAAACAAGAATTAGTTTGGTCTTGAGTTACTAGATTTGCAGTGACCACATTTCTTTTGATTCAATGAGTGATGCAACTCCAGTTCATAACAGCTTTTCATCTGATCATTTCTCATATCTACATGAAAGCAAATTGTCTTAATACTCATTGCCCTTAAGTATAGTGCCAAAATTAGAAAATATTTGTTTTTTATGACTGTAGTGTTTTTATGACTACTTATTAAGCCACTTTTTCTTACAGTGCTGTTTCCTGTTAGCTGACTGGCATTAGTAAAACATAAATGGTGCTCTGTTGCTGGATCACTCTGTTCTCACTTTGTTTGACTTCATCTTAAAAACTTGTATTTTCTGTGCCAAATGCCACACTGAGTGTGCCTCTCTGACATCAGTGCTACTGTTGGCATCCAGTACACTTGGCATCGAGTACACTTCATCTCTGCAAGATCTGCCCTGGTGTAAAACTATCTAATATTCTTCCTGCTTAGATAGTATTCCAGGAAGGAGGCTATCAAATATTTTCTTGAAGTATTTGTTGCTGTTTGATATATCTCTGACAGTTTTTTATGGCTGAAAATGTGCTTGAAGATTGGTGAAGACCAGCGTTGTTCTTGCTAAGCTTTCTTTCATCCTTTTTTAAGATGCTTTTGTAAGTAGCTTATTTGTCTTATCAATTCTGTTGTTGAACTTTTCCTAGATTGAGTTTCATAATTTATTTAGCTCTTATAACTTAATACTATCGAAGAATGTGAGCCTTGTGATTTACTACCACATCTTTTAACATTTATATACATTTTCTTACTATTCATGTAAATCCTCTTGGATTTTTCTGTGTTGATTTTGCTTCACAGTGAAGAATTGGGAGATTGTTGGAGTTTTTTAACATTTTTTTGAAAAGTGTATTTTGGATTATTTTCTTTGGTTAGTATAGCTCTATGTCTACCCATGCTGAAGGATTGCCTCTGTGGAAACTATTATTTTTTCCTGAATTTATTATACTGTCATAGAGAAAAGGCTCCAAGATGTCAGTGTTGATGGTCTGTGATGAATAAAGCTTTCTGCATGTGAAATCTTTAATTCAGTTTGGAAATGTGCAGTAAATAGCTACTCAGTCCTCTGTGGTCAAATTCCTCTTTTCCAGCTTTGTGTTTTTTCCTTGTGTTTCATCTGCTTTCTTTTCACATATACTTTGTTATATTTGTTTCTGAGGATTAGGATTGCAGCAAAGCCAGATATTCATGTAAATTTTTTCCAATACATACATGGTACCTGGTAGCTCTGTTGGGAGAATTCCAAATTACTTCATGTATTTCTTCATGAGGAAATGTAATTCATGAGCTTCTGTGCCAGAAACAACTCAGATTTCTGTGCATCATTCTAGTTTGGAAACTCATGCTATATTTGTACATTTATTCTGAGTTGTTTTCCCAGCCACTGGGTCTGAAGTTTCTCATTAACCTTGCTGGAGATTTATTTAAGTAAACTGGGGTTGGAGTTTATGTGAAAACAAGAAAAGTTTTTGCCTAGATTCTTTGCTTAGTTCAGATTTGATTTTAATTTCTTTCTATTTGTTTGTAAATTTTTTTTTTCCTAATCTAAAAACGAAAGTTCCCTACAGTTAGATTGAGATTCTATTACAGGAATGGAAAAAGACACAGTCAGTCAGTAAATATTTCTTTAAATTATTTTCCTGCAATGTCTTTAACAGTACATTTTTTAAATATAACTTGAAAAAACCCCAGTGTTTGTAATCAGGAGGTTCTCAAATCACCAGACTGTGCTAGTAAGAGGTGGCATGTCCAGGTGGTGGACCAGCTATGTGGGGTTTTTCCACAGAGCCTCACTCCATATTCCCATTCTACTGAGTTATGCTTAAACCTGGAAAATAAACTTACATCTCTGCTTAGTCAAAGCAACCAATGCTGCCAATTCTTTAACTAAATTGTAATTTTGATTAGAATTTAGAGGTAGATCTGCCTCTCCTACCAGTCAGTGACCTCCAGGGGTTTCAGCCAGTTATAACCAGCAGTAGACAGGAGGGGTGCCATTACCAAAACCATGTTAGTTTCAAATATTCCATAATTTTTTTTAGTACAGTATTGTTGATATGAATGAGGAGATAGTAGCACATGTTTTTATTTCTCTTACCTCCAGTGACCAATTTGTATTTCATCTCCTGCTGCACATGACAAGAATATACTGCCATGTATTTGAGAGAGAGTTAAAGCAGAGCAAGTCAAATTGGAAAGAGGCCTTTGGAATACAGTTACATTCACCATATGGTATGAGTTATTATTATGCAATTTTCATAGGTATTGGTATAAATTAAAACATTTAGAAGGGCCTTCTTTAAACCCTAGATGTTATTAAACAATTCATCCAAATCCCTAATCCCTGAAAGGCCCTCTGGACCATTAATCAAGCCATGCTGGCTTTTGCCCTGCACATTTTTCTTCAGACTAATCCACAGAAACAAGCAAATTACACATTAAAATGTATGAGTACAAATTTTTCCTTCCCTCTAACTAACGTGTACCATTTTCCCTAGAGAAATTCCCTCCTGCATAAGAAATTAAAGCTTTTAAGCAAAGAATAGTTCCATTGTCACAAAGAAAAACAGAACCATTGCCATAGCCATGATATTTTCAAATATTTAATTACAGTGAATGCTATATTGCTGATGTGAATGAGAGCTTATTAGCATATATAACCATAGTAATATATAACCATAGTTAGCTCCTGAATGTTGCAGCACTGTCATACAGTAGGAAAGAAAATTAATTAATTAATTTTTTTTCCTGCCAGAAAGGAGACGTTGTAACAGTTTGTTCTTTAAAGTAGCCTCAAAAGGGAAAAAAAAACCCACAAAGCAGCAAACCTTTTGGCTCTTTTGAACTCCTGGCAGCTGAAATCAACAACTGCAGAGCCTAGGGACGCTTTGGTTTCCAGCCTGGATGATGGACTGCATTTGCAGGAGGTTATTATCTGTTTGTTGGAAACAGACAGACAAACCAGATGCCTGAATTGAGAAGGCTGTCTCAGTTCAGATTAAAATTTTCCTCAGTTTCTGAAGACTCAGCAAAACTCCAGCATAGGTTTTCATTTTAGTCAAGAGTAACACTTTGAGGTCAAAATGTACCTTTTTAAAATCATAAAATTGTGGACTTAGGCATTTTAAATTCCTGTTTGATAAATGACCACTGTATAGCCTCTGCAGGTTACTTTAACATACCTATTAACATCATTTTTACATCTGAATGCCTTTGAAAACCAGATTATTTGTGCAGAAAAGTAAGGGCTTTATCTTGGTATCCAAGAATATACCCAGTGCAGTTATCTGCTACACTATAAATACACATTGTGCAAGAGGGAAAGTGTAATTATCTAATGCCATTGGAGCTGATGGTTAGAAGACAGTTATTTTCTTGGAGCACGTCAAGATGGAGCCTTGATTAGTTCTATATTAAGCAAAATTATTGCATCAAACACTTGAGTCAAGCAGGCCTTGTTTTTAACATAATGTATGTAAGAATGTTATCAATATATTGCTAATGTGACTTTCCACTTGTAGAATGGAAGGACCTGCAAAGGAATAACCAGACCATGGTTGCTGAATTTGCACCTGGTACTTGCCCAGCAATTGAAACATGTGAATTTGTATGTGGAATGTAAATTTGGTTGTGGGCTCCCAGCAGTGAAAGGCCTTGCAAAGCAGAGAGCAGTGGGCTGAGAGTCTCTTTGCAGCCAATCTATTCAATGTAATCTCACCTTCCTATTGCTCTGGTAGGTTCATTCCTCTGAAAGGCAGAAAAAGGGGGACTTCATTTTATTTGAATTACTTGGAAAACAGATTTACTGAGCTCAGCTGAGTATTATACATAAAAATAATAAAAGAAAATAATTTTAGAATCCTAATTTCAGTCAGACCTGCAATAAGCTGACAAGTGGTTTTATTCTATACAGCGCAAAAGCAGAAAGATTAAATTTTTTTTGAGTTATACAATGATGAAAATAAAATATCAGAAGTTATTAGAAAGTTTGCAATTTCTCATTTTATCTTCAAGACAGCTTACTTAGGGGACTTGACTTTTTCAAACTAGGGGGAATTCTAAGGCTGGATTATTAGACAAATCACATAGATGTTTACTAAGTAGCCAGACACCAAAGTAGAATTTGGAAGCGAAACACAATCCATTTTTAAGATAACACTCCAATAAGTGTTTAAACTACAGAATTCATCAAGCAACTCCCTGTTTGATCCCGACTGCTCCACTCCAGCTTTTCAATTTCAATGTAAAATTGACTTTTCTGTACAAGGCAGAGGTTTCCCATGTTCCACAGTGCTCCGAGGAGAGCCTGCTGTGCTCCAGAAATGAGTGCTGCCACTTCCACTGGCACCATCAAGCTGTATTTGTTCTCTGGACATGTTGATAAAATGAGGACAAGAAAGTCTGTCGTGACTTATTCCTGAGTTTTCATCCAGAAAGAGATTTAGTGGACCCAAGAGATAACACAACTTCATACTTTTTGGGAGAAAATAGTTCTTAGGAAAGAGAACATTTGTTTTTAAAATAACTCAGTGGCATTTTGGGGTAGCCTGGGAATGAGAAGGTCTTTCACATAAAGAAAAAAAAAGATAATGAATAGCCAGAGCTAGATAAATGTTTATGATCTAGCCACATTCTCAATTTGAGTAGAATGAGACAGAATTACAAAAAAAAAAAAAAAAAAAAAAAAAAAAAATCATCAACATGAATACAATAATTTTATTTTAGTCTTTCCAGATCTGCTTTAAAGACTTAAGAAGCTCAGTGAAGCCACTGAGATTTTCCATGCTTAGTCTAAGACAAAACCAACAGCCAAAATTTTAATACTTAACTCATTATAAGTACTGGAAACAAACATTATTTTTGACCTAAACTGGTACTACTTGTTCTCCTATTTTAGAGGAGGAATTGAGAGGGTTGCTATTTACTTTGTTTGTTTGTTTGTTTGAAAACATATATGAAAATTACCAATGGCTGTGGGAATGGACACTCATAATAGCAGCTTTTCATGTTTCTCTTGATAAGCTTAATCAAAATATCTGATTATAACAGTTCCCTTAGCACTTCATGTATTGTCTCCTTGGGAGCACAATAGATGTAATTTCACTCTTTCAGACTAAATGATTTTCATGGTAATTTCATTGCCATTATCCATCCTACACGTGGTGGTTTTGTATATAAATGTGTCTGACCCATGGCTTCTCACTAGTAGCCTGGAAAAAGTAGCTTCCAAACATAAAAAAGGTACAAGCTAATAACAGCAAGTACAGATACAAAGACATAACTTGGACACAACAAATTTGATAAATAGAAGCTGAGCAAGAGGAGCATTATGAGACCATACCTGATTACTCTTCAGTGGAAATAATTCTTGTAAACATATCATATAAGTTAGCTCTTGCTAGATTATTCTACACCTCAAACATTTCATTTTCATAAAAGGCTGATGTATCTAAGGACTCTCTGTGGAAGAAAAGATATTTAATGTGATTCACCTTCGGTTTCACTCTTCAAGTATTACAGCTAAACCTTACAGCTTACTCCCTGATTACGGGGAAATTCAAAATTCAGGATTCCCTTTACACACACAGACAAAGCTCTCCTGTTTGGCTGTGCTGTTCCCCAACAGTGTGAACATCACAGCTACTTTGGGGTTCACAGCCAGCACCTTTTCCTGTATCTGTTCAGTCCTTTCTCATAACACAGACCCCACCTGAGGATGAGCCTGGCACAGCAGCATGGATAAATGGGAGACCTGAGTTGGCTCTCTCCCTTCAGGTGGCTGAAAACAATGGAAACTTGAAACAATGTCTTTCATCTCGCAGGTCTGTGCCATAAAAACTGATCTATTTGGTTTTGTCACACTGAAATGCAAAACTCATAAATGATGGACAGAGAGGACTTGAGAATGTGCTGAATTTCAGGAGAGCACTTGAAAACCCCACGGGGTGATTATATGTGGGCTGGAAAACAAGGGACTTTTGCTTCACTTTAAAAACATGCATTAAATAAAGGGTGACCTCACTACTTTTGCCCTCACAGAATGTTTTCCCTTCTAGTTTACAATGCACTGCTCCTTAATGTTTAAGACTGTACTGGGCTTGAACTTTTTTTGCTGTTATAACTTGTCTTTTCACCAATCAGGGAAGCCATCATGTCTACTAATCTGGTAGAGTTGGCTTTCCTGTGTACAAGTTGGCCTATGACTATGAAATACTCAGATTAGGTCAATATTGCACCTATAATTTCTCTGAAGGCTTCAACAACTTGAAAAAAATCACTAAAATATAATGGCCCATGCTCATATGACTAGAACTAGGCATTAAGAACCTGTGCTCAAGAGAAAAGCTTCTTTCTCTAATGCATGGTAAGAAATATCCCTTCATTCTTCCTTGGGAGAAGTAGCAGGAGCTGTTCAAGCTGTTCTAAAAGCATCTTATATTTTATTTATTTTTTGTTGTTATTTTTATTTTGAATTTCACTTCGGTATGTGTGCTTGACATAGAATGGTGTTGACAGGGCAGGTAAAAGGAAAATTTGAAGTTGTTTCAATAAAGAAAAGCAGTTGTTGCAGAACAGCTAGTTCATTATATTTAATCAATTAACACAGAAACTTTTAACATGCTTCAATACCTCTCATATTTTTTGATTATGATTTATACAGAGTTTGGTTCCTTTTCAAAAGGAAAGAGAACTTTCTTTGTCAGAAAGAAAGAGATTTGAAACTCAGAAAATATACTAGGATGCAGTTTTAAATTACATTGCACTAATCTGATAAACACACTCTCCCTTACTATGGAGTGACAACCTACCATATTTAAGCAATCACGATAGAAAATATACCACAAAAGTATTCATTATTTTTTCCAAATGCATAATATGTAATGAAGAACCCTCTGCTTTACTTCAGCCAAACCTGATTTCCTTGAAAGACCAAGTTGAAATCATCCAGCCTCATCATGCATCCTGGCTCTGGGGTAAGGTTTCAGTTCATCTTGGGGCAAACCCTACATGGGGAGAGCACTTTGGATGGCAGCAGGTCTAACTCAACCTCCTCTCTAAGGGCTTTGTCCTGTTCCCAGTGGATCCCTCAGGTCCTGACTGCAGCAATGTGCCTCTGGTATTCCCAGTCCTAACTTGTCTCACTGCTTTCCCCATGTTTGGAGAGAATGTCCCTGTTCCAGGAGAACCATCCATCATCCACTGGGGCTCAGAGCTGGAACTTGGGCTGCAGCCAATGAAGCTTTTTGTTGGTTCTTGGTGCTTGTCTTCCAGAGGACTTTGAGAGCAGTCCTTGGGCCCTCTCCCATGGCCTGGTGGGCATCCAAGTGAGGCTGGGCAATGCCATGAGACATCCCAGAGACCCCCAGTCCCTGTGTGACAGGTGATGGGCTGTCACCAAACCATAGATGGGACTGTTGTCATGGAAACAAAACTGCATTGAAATACTAAAAATAAAGCTGGCCAGACAAACTTGATAGTTTTTAGGCAGAAAACTGGAGTCAGAGACTGACATGGATATACTTGGATTTTAGATAGGCATTTGCTAAGGAAGCATATGATAGTCTAGAGAGAAAATTAAATGAGTTTGGCTCGTTCAACAAGAAAATTGGTTCAATCAAAAGCAGGCTTGTGAACTACTGACAGTGAAAAATTATAAATAATATAAGAAGAGAGAAATTGGCTGGTGATACCCACAAGAATCAGTATTGAGCTACCTGTTTAAAGTTTGGATAAAGAGATCTACAAAATTCTATAAAGAATAGTGACTTATTCAAGGTACACGTAGAAGAGAGAACAATTTGGAATGGTTCACTAAAGTAGGGAATAGCTAATTTGTATCCCAGTACTAACTGCTGTGAAGTGAGTATGTGGGTGCTTATTAAAATACATAACCAAATTCTCCAGCCTTCCCAACCCAAACACTTTGGGCTTTCATGTGTCAGTGGAAGCTTTCTGTAGATAAGCCTGATTTTACATGTCTGCTGCCAGCAGAACAAGGATAAAGGTCTGAGAACTGGGCCTCTCCTTGGTGGGAGAATCCAAAAATCCTTCAGTCACAATTTTCTCACATTTAGACCTCCATTTTCCAGTATTTCCTTTAATAGCAACCCCACCAAGTAGCAGCACAGCAGATAACCCAGAGCATAGCAGATAACTCCCCCAGAGCTGTGGGTCCCTGGGCTGATATCCAGTGATGCTTTGAGGAACACACAAGATCCTGTGGTCAGGTAGCTCAGTATATAGTGGCAACTTTATTCAGCTGTGTTAGCATGTGTGATTGAATTAGATGCCTGCTAGTAATGTCTATGATAGAAAAAGCTCTTTTACCTTCTTTATGACAAGAATATTTTTACTATCTGGTCTCAGATAGTGCTGACACCTCAGCTGTGGAAAGCATGGTGCTAATAAGGTAAATGGACTCTGCTGAAACATTTGGGATGGCTGTAGCTGTCTCATCCTTGACTTTACTATTAATCATTTAAGTCATCCAACTGTTACAAACATCAACTTTAAATAACACCAGCAGCTAAACTTATAAATACATCAGTAGTCAAGGCTTGTTCCCATTTGGAAAAGTGGTGAAGTAGCCAGAATAACTGTTCCATTATAAATCCTCAAGTGCTCACTCTTTACTGAGACAGCCATTTCACTTAATTTCTGAAGATAGAGAACCTTTGAATCATCAAAACTATCTTCATTGTCACTGAACAGGAATTTTCAGATAACTGAAAATTTATTTTATTTCTCTTCCTCAGTCTTCTGACCTATCTATTATTCAAGTAACAGCATTTTCTTCTGCTCTTGAATTATTTAAACTGTTGTGCATGCAGACAAACACACTTCCCCAGGTCTGCAGCAAGATTCTATTATAAGCACATACTTGTGTCAAATCACATGCATTAGTGAACTTAAACACTGAACACATCCAACACTGTGATATTTCTTGGATGCAAACTCCCATCAATACTATTTAAAAAATACTTGGGGCTTTCACTTTAGATTTTCTATACTAATATCTTTTTTTGAAAAGCAGCCAATCTGGCTGTGCTAAGTGCATATTCTCCCAAAAGTTAATGCATGGAATATCAGGCTGAAGGCAATTAATATTCATGTTTTCAAACTACCATCTTAATCAGAGTATTAGTGTTATTATCATAATACGCATTAATGTGTTTCTCATAGATAATTTAAATATGAATCAATGCCCAAAAATAACTGATTCCTCTGAGATCAAATAAATTAAGGAACTGGAAGATGTAAATAAATTCTATTTATTTCAAATTAAAGCAACATCAGCATGTTTAAAGTTTAATCTGAGACTGTTATGCAATGGTAATGCAGGGAGAACTAGCTTAGGAAAGCTCACCCTGAAATGGAAGTACGTAATGCATTCTTGAGAGATTCAGTTTTGCCATGTAGAAGAGAGAGCATTCTAACTGCAAAATGTGTGAGAGTGGTTGGGCCTACATTGTAAAACCTCTGTGGTGAGGGAGAGGGAGGCACCTGGGAGAGTCAAGGTGATTATATTCAAAATTATAAAGGAGAATGCCCATTACAGACACTAAAAAAACCACAGTGGGGTTGAACTCCAAGACAGGTTTCAGACACTGTGAAATTCTTTAAATGACTGGAGAGCCTCGACCTCTCTTTGCCTTCAGGAGAGGAGAATGCTCAGGATAATGCCACTCAAATAATAAGAATTATTTTTGGTACTGTATTTACCATACTATTTTTCATTTAATGGCTGTGTTCTCTAATACAGAGTCTTCATCCTTCCCCTTGAAACCATTGATGAGACACAATTCAGAGGCCCTTTCAAACCCCCCAAAATCCCATTTGTGCTGTTCTGAAATAAGTTTGAGGAGGTTTCCATGTGGTTTCAATGCACCATGGCATTAAGTATACTGTTCATGTGGAAACCCCTATTTCAACCTGTTTTGTACATTCCATACATCTTCATGTGAGAGGTAATTTGGCATTTTAAGTAATATTTTAAGAAAGTATCAACAGTGATACACATTTGGCTACTGAGAATAAAAAGAAGTTTCAGAGGAAAGGATTTATGAGTTTCACTTAGAAACTAGTGTTCCATGAAAAGAAAACAAAAATCTTTGAGACTTCTAGTAACACAGATCATTTCAGAAGTATTTGTTTGGCAAAGGTTTTCCAATTATAAACATTATAAATGTAGGTAGAAATGAGCAGCTGCTACAGTGTTTGAACAAATTAATGCAGAATTTTTATGAATCCTGTGATACTATAAATGTGTAGCCATAGGATTGTACAAAACCTTCTACATTCTGCTATATATTTTCTGCTCTGAAGTTATTTAGTTTGAGATAAAATATCGTTGTCTCCTAACCACTGGAAAGGCTTTCTGAGCCAGAGATAAAACACTGATGCTTCTTCCAACTCAAAAACCTTCAGTAAACATTGTCTGAAGTTACAGTTGAGTGTAGTGGCCTCAACTGACATTTTAAAGATTCAAAACTTTGTATAAAATATCACTTGGAGACCTCAGATTTTATGGCATGATTTTTTAAAAACTGATCAAGATGATTAAGCTCTGTATGGCTTTTGCTATATTTATTGCACTGGAAAGTTGTTCCAGACCACACTGCTTTGATGGGTAAAACTAACCCTGACTTCAGCCCACCTGTGTTCCTAGACAGTCTGGATTCATTATTTCTCTTGTTAGTTATATTAAGTAATACTAGGAGCATTTTTTCAACTCTGTTTTGATATATTTCCAAACTCATGATGTTCCCTCTCAGTATTTGCTTCATGCACTTAAAGAAGATGAATCTCTTGCACTCTTTTTTTTTTTCCTCTTGGTTGCCTGCATTTTTTTCATGGAGAAAAGTATTGATTAAAAATTTAGTAAAATTTTAATTTAAAGTAATTTAGTATTGATTAAAGGATTGATTAAAGTATTGAAAATATTGATTAAATTTGCATGTAATAATCCATCAGGGTCCAACCCTGCCTTCTACCAGGCCATTAAAACTACTCTTCCTCTAAAGAAAGGACTCAGCCTACAGCAATCCTGCCTTTCCTTTCTGATGGTTGCACATAACAATGGACCAAGATCATTCTGTGACCTAAGTTAGCCAGATTTCTTTTTATTTCAGTGCAAAGAGGAAATAAGCAGCTCCAGCCAGGGAACCAGTTTGTATCATCCCTGTCATCTGTGTACAGAGTGCATTGCATCAGCTCCCAGGTTTGCTACTCTAGCCTGAAAAACAACAGTTAAAATCCTGAGGATCATGAGGGTGACTGCAGCCAAATGACACAGAACTCCAAAGCAGACTAATGGGGAAAGCTGAGCTCAAGAGGGTAAAACAAGGAATGTAATTGTAGAGAAAGTCACCACATGCTCCTCATTATGGGGTTTTACCCTCATGTACATATAATAACATAACGTATCAAAACTGCACAAAGACATCCTAATGTAGATAAATCACAAGATAGAAAAAAGAAATTACTGTGATAAATCTCAATATTGGAAATCCACAAAACTGGATTCAAATGTGTCCAAACATTTTCCTTAGAAATACAAGTAATTCAGTGTTATATAATAAATAGTGGGCAGAAAAATTTAGAGGAAAGTGCTATTGTAATGCAGCAAAATAATCTGTTCCTTTATAATTAGAAAAGCATTTTGAAATTAGCTTCATTTATAACTTGAGCAGTCATGAGTATAAAAATAGATGCATTCTGGCTTTTTAAGCAAATTTTGCCCTCATTTTAGAACACGAAGTGACGTAAATCAGTTAGTTCCCATGCACTTGTGTGATATTCTGAGGTATGTGTATCAGCATGGCAGAAACAGGTTTAATTTAAAAAAAATATTATTGTTTTCATTCACATTTTCAAAAACCTTGGAAGTTTTCCTGTCCTGATTAGTCCATTTTAGGGGAAAATCTAAAGCTCTGGGTCTTACACTGCCTGAAAACTCTCCTATCATTGTCCATGTTACAGGCAGTAATCTAACTAGAGAGGTCACTGGTGAACTAAAGAAGAAAAACGAGTATTTCTATTTTAAGAGACACATGAACCTTGCTGGAATTAAAATACACTGGAAATGTAACCCCTGAAGTGGCAGAAGTCTTTTAAATGGTTTTCTGAATTTTCAGTGGAGCTGCACATACAAGTAAATTACTGTTACTGGAATTCCATCAAGCCCCTTTCTCCTAAAATCCAAATTCCATGTATGTTTTTTTGCCAAAAGGTTAGCAGGTGACATTCAACACCTGAAGCAGAGTTTCAAATGTGAAAACCCCTACAAGTGCCCTGCCAAGTAGGCTTACAGCCAGCTGCAGAGTATTTTTAGCAGACAAGAATCAACACAAGCCTTGAGTTTTCCCCAAGCTGAGAAGTAATAATTTTCCTCTGGATTCTTCGTTCTTGCTGCAGTACAAAAGACCAGTTTGCCTGGATCAAACTGAAACAAAGCTATTTAATCACCTTGCAGTGATGAAGATGCCAGTGTTAGGAAATATTAGTGATGTCTGTTAAAAATCAAAGAAAACCACCAAGCCCTCCCACCCCAGAAAACTGAGACACTAATGGATATTGCTTTGATCAGCAATTGCCATTGCTGCAAAACTTAATCTCAAATTATTAATTATTATACTGAAAATAGAGAATCCTGATTTGCAATCTGTGCTGCCTGTTTTGAGCTGAGCACTTTAATTTTTCCTGCTGGAAAGTCTTTCCTCATTGCTTGTGATATCCACATTCCAGAGCTGCAATATACAGGCAACATTTGTCCTGAGCATTTATTCCTGGTGTTTCTGTAATACCACCCAGATCACCCTCTGCATGATTTTTTAACTGCATCCAATGAATAGTTCAGCAATATCACATTTTTTACCTTTCCAGGCTGTTTTCCCTAGAGACAGAATTGAAGATATACAGGACAGGAAAAAAATGGAAAAGAAACAAAGAGAGGAGTTTCACAGAAACACCATTGCTCATGTGAACTGAGGCATAAAGTGAATGAACCAGATTTTGTTTTGCCATATTTTACTTCATGGAGGAGCAGGACACTCTAGAAAGGGTGGCCTTGGAGGAAAGACAGTAGCTGGATTCACTGCAAGAGAGTACATGGGGCACTGCAATGAGGAGCAAAAAGAAAGTTCTGCTAAGAACCCAGAGTGGCTCTGGCTCCTGCTGTTCACCTCCAGGACCAGTACCTGTGTGCTCTGCTTGATGATTCAAGATTCAGTATTTGCTATGGTCCCACTTCACAGGTGGATTTGGAAGAGTTGTGGAAAAAAAATGAGTTTTGGAGGCAAAGTTTTGGGGGAAAAAGGAAGAATTTATCAACAAATTAACACATTCCTCAAAATGCTCCTTTGCCTACCTCTGCTCCTCACTTCCCCAAAAAGCCTGATTTATTTATTCCAAAATAAAACTGACAAATTCTGGTGTGTTTTTCCATGTATGCTCAACTCACCATCCTTAGCCCTCTTTCCTGTGTTTCTCCACAGTGTCTAGTTACTGACCTAAAGTAAATAAATACTCCTATCTCTCAAACCATTCTTTTTGTATGTTCTTCAGTGTGTCCTTGTCTTTTTCCATCCCCCTTTGGGGATCTCCTACATCTCTGTCTTTTCTGTGAGTCTTTCTAAGGCAAATCTCATCTACAAACAAAAATTCTCCTTGTGTCTACCCCGTATTCTGTGTCCACAACTGGGATTCAGGTATTCACTAATCTGAATTTTTATGTAGGTATTCGTTTCTGAAGAACCCATTGTAGGGTATATGTGTAGTCTGAAAAGCAAGCCAATAATATTGAAAGAACTCTATAGTTTAATTAATCCAAGTGCTAAAGAACAATACCTCTGGCAGCTGAACGATGATCTAACTGTGCATCTTTCACTATGAAGGGTAATATCTCCATTGCAGCTATTGAATGTTAGATAGGATCAATCCTATACTTTTGTCCAAACTAGAATTCTAGACCCTCTTTAACACTTCTTTGCAGACATTTAAGCTCAACATAGCCACTATAAAAGTAATGCTTTCCATTATATTTTTTTCTCATTTCTCATGGACAGAACTATCAAGCCACTGATCACACAGGACCATGACATGAGGCCTTTATTCCCTTCTGACATCTCTAAAATACACAGTTTCTGATTCATTCACTCAGACTTATCCAGGCTCTGCTGTCCTGCATGTGGCATGCTTTCTTGGGACTGGGTAAATCCCATGCCTCCCCGTGGTATTTGCTGGGTCCCCAGGATGGAGGAGGAATTGATGAATCTGACTCCATGTTCTTAGAAGGCTAATTTATTATTTTATGGTATTATATTAAAGAATTCTATACTAAAACTATACTAAAGAATAGAGAAAGGACACAGACAGAAGGCTTAGCAAGATACTAATGAAAAACTCGTGACGGCTTCAGTGTCCTGACACAGCTGGACCAGGATTGGTCATTGAGCAAAAACAATTCACAGGTTGGATAAACCATCTCCAACCACATTCAAAGCAGCAAACACACGAGAAGCAATCAGATAATTATTATTTTCATTTTTCTCTGGGGCTTCTCAGCTTCCCAGGAGAACAAGTCCTGGTGAAGAGATTTTTCAGAAAATATGGCAGTGACACCTCCCCTCTACACCCAGAAGACCTTTGCAAGGATAATTTTCTCTCTGAGATTGCTCCTCTCTTTCATATGAAAGAAAGTCTTCTTAGAATTTTCTCAGCTAACAACAGCTTTTTTTTTATGATTTGGCCCTGAAGCCAGCTTTAGGCTTTCTTCAGATCACGTGGCTTGCTTGTACCCGGCTAGATTTTCAAAAAGCAGCTTTATTCTTTTTTTCCAGCCACTGCTAATGTCCAAGAACAACCTCTTAAAGTATGTGCAAAACTTCCCAGTGTGTCTTCAAACTCTTTCTTAAACATTTTTTTCCATAATATTTCAACAGACCCTTGGCTTGTTTGATAGTTTCCTGCAGCAACTGTCCCCTCTCCTGTTGATAAGAGACTTTTATTGATCTGCTGCTTCTTCTTCCACATTAAATCCAATTTGTCAGGGTTTTGACTATGTTTTTCTTCTGTTTTCTGCGCAGCTCCTGGAGCACCAAGGTCCCAGGACATGTGTTCAAGTAGAATATATCTCCTCTAGCTCAGTAATATACCTGGTTTCAGAAAATTGTCATACTGGAAAGATCCAGCAGTTATGAGGGTTTTTAACAATATGTTCATGAAGTATCTACTCTAGTCCATAATTGATTTTTTAGTAGTTATTTCTTTTCCCAGCAGAAAAGAAGTTTCACTTACAGAGCAGAAGAGATTGTCAATTTAGAGCACATTTATAAAATATACATGGCTTGTCCCAAGGCAGAAGGCATTAAAGGAAGTTCAAGTGTTATTGCAACTATCAGTCGGAGAGGAAGGAGAGAAAACCCCACAAGTTTATTTCATTATTTTTATTTGGATTTATTTTGCATTCTTGATTAACTAAATCAAATAACAAGAAGAAGCTGCTGTGAATATTCTCCAGCTGGCATGGAGCTATAGGGATAATACTGCATGTGGATATTCTAATTTCCCTTGTGGAAATAAAGCTTTTAGTGCATAGTGCACTGAAGCAAAACAACGACAGCAACAGATGCTCTCAAAGTGTTTCTTAAGTGGACAAATGGCCTTTATAACACAATAGAGACTCAGAGTGTTATTTATCAGAGGCTCTGTAAAAGCTGACATTCAGCTTTATCTTGTGGAGCTGGAGTCCCTCTTTCCTCTTCTGTTTTAAAACAGCAATTTGTTCTGAAACGTGCAGTCCTTACTGAAGATCATTAAGGTGCTACATTAAAGATTAACAATAATTGCTGAAAAGTCCAGTAGAATGGGCTAATTAAAGATGAACCAAACAATGTAAAAAATTCAACAATCACTTGCTTAGCTAGCTTCAATGAGTCAAAACACTGGTTCAAACAATTAAAAAAATAGTAGGCTACTAAAAGGAAGTCATATTAGCACAAGGAAAACATTGTGCTTCATCCCCTCCTCCATCTACTTCAAAAGCACTACACCTTGTTAACTGGTGTATTTCTCCTGTGCTGCTTGGGTGGACCTAATGACCAAGTACACCAAGAGTTTGTTAATGATTTCTCTTTCCTTTGGTTCTACACAGGTATAGTGATGCTTTCAACCTCATTATTTTCACTTTATTATAAGAGATTCAAAACAAGACAAATTCAAAAGAAAGGCATCCTGCTCTCCTCTACAAAGGAAAAACAGAAGATAAACTGAAGTGTTTATAAGATGAAGCCTGCTTTATAGCAGAAATTAAATAATGTTCCTTGGAAAAGGAATCAGAACATATTAAAGCAGCAAACATTAGGCAACAAAATGTAGAACTAAAAGGGCCATATGTGTATCTGTGAGGGAAATCACAAAGAGGAAATATCCATGCTTTTTAAAAGGTTTAAGCTAATGTAGAAAGAAGACTAGTAATATGTTTTAGTCATGAAAATAGAGTCACTGCATGTTGGCACAGTGGTATACGTTCACACTTGCCCTAGTACAATAGATACCGTTTTCTGATTTCATTATTTTGGACTTTTTCTCACAGTAATTATTTGTTTTCTGAGCTTTTTTTAAGACTGGCTAAATAGTGATGTGTGTTTTTGTCACACATAAACAGTCAATTGTTCTCAAATTCAACACCACTTAAAGTGTAGTTTGAACATGAGTAATAATGTGAGCATCAGTGTTTTAAGAGTCTTACAAGAGATTTTTTAAAGTGTGTACTTTGTAAGTTCAAAGAGAACTGAATGGGAAGATGACATTTGAAGCAGTCCTGGTTAACTGGGGAGGTCCCAGACAGCTGGAGGCCAGCCAGGGTGGCACCCACGTATCAGAAGGGCTGGAAGGAGAACCCAGGGCACTGCAGGTCTGTCAGACCTCAGTGCTGGGGAAAGTCATGGAACAGATCACCTTGAGTGCCACTGTGTCCAGCTGTGGGCCACTCACTTCAAGAAGGACATTGAAGTGCTGTAGTGTGTCTGACAAAGGGCAGCAAGGCTTGTGAAAGGTTTTATGAGGAACAGCTGGCAGAGCTGGGCTTGTTCAGCCTGGAGGAAAAGAGCTCGGTGCAGACCTTGCTCTCCACAGCTGCCTGAAAGGATGCTGCAGCCAGATTGCACCTGGGGAAGTTCATGTTAGATACTAGGAAAGATTTCTTCACTGAAAGAATGGTTAAGCATTGGGACAGGTCTTTCCAGTGGTGGAGTTACCATCCCTGGAAGTCTTCAAAAAAAGAGTGGACATGGTACACTGGGATATGGTTTAGTGGGCCTGTTTGTCACAATGTCCCAAGTAGATGATTCCTAGATGATTAACAGAGCTATCATTGCATTCTTACATGCAGGCTGAACTTAGCTTGCTGCTTTTGAAACACTTCGTAATTGTCAAAAAGAACAATAAAAAATTAACGGAACTGAAGTGTGTTCAGTCAAAGGGTGTGCTTGGTGATTTTGTCTTGGAGGTCTTCTCTGACCTTAATGATTGTATGAATCTTTGAATATAAAATTATAATTCTTAAAGAGGGAACTCAATTTCAACTGTTTGAAATTAAAGGCCATCTTCTGAATGTAGTAGCTCAGAAAGCCTGAGATTTAATTCAATTTTTGTGAAGTGAAATAATTACTACCTTACACATTTCTCAGTACCCTTTTTCATGTTGTTCACGCTGTTCATGTGAAATACTGAAATCTAATGAAATTCCCTGGATACTGAGAACGAGTTTGAGGGTAAAATCAAGGATGCCTTGAGGAACCAAAAGAACCAAGGAGCTGGATGGTTTCTTGGTGGACCACCCAGTTATGCACAGACACACGAATTGCACCAAAGCTGCTTTTGAAGATGCACTCTCACTGAAGCAAGGAACCAAAAGATGAAATGATGCATAGATGAAATGCCAGCTGTCACATCTAAGTGGTGGAAATCTTCCCAGCATGAAAAGCAGAGCCTGGAACTGTAAAAGTATACCAAAATATAGCACTAAGATGCAGCAGGTGCCAAGTCTCAAGTTTGTTGTGCTCCATTCTTTTAGCTTTCTTATGAAATGACAATGTATATTTTTATTTTAAAAAATAGATAAGCAGAGGCCACTCTGGCATCCCTGAAATTGTAGCAGGCTACATGTGAATTCAGTTCTTTAGTATTACCATTATGAAACAGGGTGGCCGAAGGCCAACTATTGCTAATTGGGGAACAATAAAGCTAATTAGTGCTAACTGCATCTGAACAGCCACTAGACAGCAAAAAATTCTCTTTCATTAATGGCTGACTCCCATCCTGAATTTCATTTCAATTCAGTCTGCTCTGAACAGTGAAAAGTTGGAGTAAAACAAAATCCTTTCCAAGGCAGCTCCTGGAGCACCAGCTTACAGGCTTCTGTCAGCTAAGGTCTCCTGCTCTGGTGGAGTAGCCAAGAGCCCCCTAAACCAAACTGCTATCCTGTTTTTTTCTTACCCAGGACCACTCTCCTGAATTCTCATGGAGACTTCTCATGAAAATCTTTCAGATTTTAAAGATTAACACACTGTATTCAAATGACCCTTTCTCAGCTGGTCTTCAAACACTCTGGGTGCTGCCAGACTTGGAAAAAGCAGAGAAGGGCTGCTAGACAGAGCTCTGTAGGACTTTTTTGAGAGAAAGAAATGTCAGATAAATTTCATATCCTCTGAGGTCTCAATAGGAATTGTGGGGCTAGCTAACAACTAAGATTATTCTTAAGATACAGTAGAGTTTTCTCAACATTTATTCTAATTATGCAGATTTGACCCTGCTTCCCATTGTCTGTTGTAAAATGAGCTTGGCACACATCAACTGTTCTTACATTTACACATCACAGACACAGACATATGTATAATAAAGATTCTTTATTATACATATGAAATACTTTTTGAGTGTAGCAATGTTGAAACAGACCACATTAATTTAAACACTAGAAAGAGAACAAGTGGTCTCTCTATACCACTAACGTTTCTCCAGAAGGATCCATCAGTTTTCATCAGACACTTGCAACCAGACACATCTTGCTGTCTTGAGTCCTCTCTCAAGGCCTCATGAGGGACATTTGTACCACTTTCCATTAGCAGAGTAAAATGGAAAACAACATGAATTCCAGTATGTTTTGGTGATCAGATTCTTGTCATGCATAAAAGTATTTTAAATCAGCTAATCCACTGAGTGCAGCAGACTGTTTGCTGAACTAAACCTATGAGAATAACTAGCTGAGGCCATTTATATGGAAAAAGAATAAGAATTAATGTACATTCACCACTTTTGCTACTGTTCAGACCAGCAGTCATATGTAACTGACCTTACAACATTTGGCCAAATAATGTGCTTATGAATAGTTAAATTATGGAACATGAATCAGAGGTTTTGGAGGAAACAGTATTCAGTAAGAGCTGATCCAGGATATGGATGTTTACAGGCTTATGGAATCTACTATGCATTTAGAAATCAAGAGTCAGTCACAGGATTCAGTATAACTTTCAAAACCATTTAAGAATAATTCAAAATTTATCACAATCTAGAGGCGTTACTGTGTAATGCATTAACATTTGGCACTGAAATTGTGGCAAAATTTTCTAATTAATAACCTGTAAATTACTCCTTTCTTGTATTGACATGAGTGATATAACTCCCTGTGTTATTTTAAGCTGAATGTATTTTGTCATTTAGTGCTCTCCCAGCAGGAAAACTAATTTTTTTTTTTTTTTTGACTGCAATTCCACAGCACACAATTTAGTTTCAATAGTGGGCACAGGACTTTGCTAATGGGAGTCAGCTTTCATTATTTCAAATGCTATTCCCGGTGAATTGAATCATTCAATAGGAAATTTTGCATTTGTTTTCCTCCTTTTGCTGGGCTTCTCTGACAGGAAAATGGCTGTACTGCCAGAGTAGAAGATAGCATCTGGAAAAAAGAGAAAAAAAGAGAAAAAAAATGCTGCAGGTCAAGTCAAGAGTCCTATTCTTATGAAAACAGAATCAAAATGGACCTCCACCACAGAGGAGGTACCATGAAGTATCATAATTTACAATTTTCAAGCTACTGCTATATCTAGATGAAGAATGGGGAAATGACTGGATTTGTTTTTCTCTGTGGCAGACACCAGATTAAACACTTTCCCAACAGAGCTGGATTTCAACTCTAACCACAAGGCAATAGGACTGTCTTCATTGAGCAAAACAAGACCTTTTGGAGGGGGGTTTTGACGAGTTCCTATGAGGTATCCAAAGACAAAATGAGTTAAAAGGAGGCACTTTGTTCTTGGCAAAGGCCTGTTAGTGCAGGGGCAGAGGGCTGACCTTGGCCCATTCCCTTCTGGGTAAAATGAAGCCTTTTTTCTTTTCTATTCTCCTTTGGGCCAGCACCCACATTGCTTTTAGAAAATAAAAAGCCATTAAGAAATTGAGAGGAAAGCAGCTTAGTTACTTCTGAAAAATCCCTTGTGTTTCCAGTAGATCTTTAGGAATTTAAGTGTATATCTGCATACTCCAAGATTGAATCCTCTGTAAAATATTTAAATAGATGAATCACATTAATAAGCAGGAAATACGGAGATAAATACAGCTTAGAATCTATGACAAGAGATTTAAAGAATATTTTTGACTCTTTTCTACTTCCACCGAGCTGATGCTCAGGCTCAGCAATATGAAACAAGTAAACCTAATGATAATAATAACATTCATAGATTCTCCTTCAGCTTCCCACAGATCAGAAATGGAAAATAAAGTAACCCAAGATGGGTTTATAAACTACTTGCTTGTATTCAGACATGTGTCATGGAACTTGGCAAATTTTCTCAGGTCACAGACTTTGCTACCACAATGCAATGTGAGCAGTTTAACCAATTGAAGTAAAAATAATCATTTCCTATCCTTTAATCATGAAATGTTCCTAAACAGAGCACAGATTACTCCCCAACATAGTACAGAGCAAGTCTTGTAAATGGGATTTGTTAAACATGTATGGTAAGAAGACAGACAACTCAGTAGGTTTTATGTTGGATTTGCATTTCCAAGGAAGCCTCAGATTATGCCTTTCACTTCCACAAAGTGAACAGCAGGACTGGCAGATGTTTTCCTGGCTAATAGAAGAAAGTATTTCCCTGGTAGCATCATCCTTAATTGAGGGCTCTGCTTATCTCGTTCCTAAAGGGAGAGAGAAACACTACCTGAAATATTTTGTAGTTGCAGCTACTGTTCAAATTAACCTCTTTGAGGTGCTGAGGATAAACCTCCCTATGCTCTTTGGAAGCCAGCATGGTCTCTGAGGCTCCTTCTCACTCTGACAAGTCAGTACTCATTAGTGTAATCTCCTCACTGTGATTAAAGAAAGCTTGGGTTTGCAACTGATTGCAAGCCATGGACAATGGCAAGGCTGGAAAAGTTTGTCTAGGCTTTAATTACGGCTGAAAGAATGCTAACATTTAGAAGACATTTACCAGCAAGGTTAGCAGATGAGTATTCCTGCAGGGTTCTGTTCATTTTTTATTGTTCTTTTTGACAATTACAAAGTGTTTCAAAAGCAGCAAGCTAAGTTCAGCCTGCATGTAAGAATGCAATGATAGCTCTGTTAATCATCCAGAAATCATCTGCTTGGGACAGTGTGATAAATAACAGGCAAACTACTCAGCCAGTTCTTGGAAGCAGAGCCTCTGCTTTGGAGCAGTGTGAAACCAGAAACACTATCCATGTGCAAACAAATGTGACTTACAGTTTATCATTTATATTCGTGCTGCCCTGAAAATGTCTTTCCTCTTCCTGGATCATTAGCTGTCTGAAAAAAAATAGAATTACACACATATTAGAAGAGGTCGATAGAGGAGAAGCAAATGACAAAAATTAAACAAAACAATAGGCTGTGTTATGTTTCCATGGAAAGGCAGCAAAGGAAAAAAAGAAAGTCCAAAAAAAGAATGACAAAAGGATTAAACAGAACATAACCAATATTTCAATAAATGGTGGCAGGTTTCTCTTCCCTTTGCAAATGTTTCTCACGTGTGAATAGTTACAGGTCTTACCATGGGCAAGCTGGGCAGAGCTCACCCATAGAATCACAGAACCACAGAATCAACTAGGTTGGATCTTGGGGATCACCAAGTCCAGCCCATGAGCTCACACCACCTTACTAACTAAACCATGGCACTGAGTGCCACATCCAGTCTTTTTAAAATACCTCCAGGAACCGTGATTCCACCACCTCTCTGGGCAGCCCAGCCACTCTTTCTGTGAGGAATTTTTTTCTAATGTCTGGCCTAAACTTCCCCTGACACAGCTTAAGGCTGTGCCCTCTTGTCCTGTCACTGGTTGCCTGGGAGAAGAGGCTGACCCCCACCTGGCTACAACCTCCTTTCAGGCAGCTGTGGAGAGGGATGAGGTCTCCCCTGAGCCTCCTTTCCTCCAGGTTACATAACCCAGCTCCCTCAGCTGTTTTTCACTGGGCTTGTGTTCCAGACCCTTCAACAGCCTTATTGCCCTTCTCTGAATATGTTTGAGCATCTCAAAGTCCCTCCTAAACTGAGGGCCCAGAACTGGACACAGCACTCAAGGTGTGCCCTCACCAGTGCTGAGTGCAGGGGAAGGATGACCTCCCTGCTCCTGCTGGCCATTCCTGATCCAGGCCAGGATGCCCTTGGCCTTCTTGGCCACCTGGGCACACCTGGCTTAAGTTCAGTTGCTATTGATCAGCAGCCTTCAGGTCCCTTTCAGCCTGGCAACCTCACTCAGGGCATCTCCTCACTCCTCTTTACACACCAATGTATTTATTTTACAAGTTAGTTTGAAGATTGCTTTTTTTCATTTCTCATAGCCTCCTCCAAGTGTTCAGAATTACATTAACTCAAGAGAAAAAGATGGTGATGGCCCACTTACATGAGTGACAGACTATTACAGATGTAATTACACCCTGAGTCTGCATTTGCAGCACATTCCCCCTCACAGCTTCAAAACTTCTCAAATCTGAGAGCTCTTCCAAGGAGATGCTGAGCTTGCCATTATCTTTAGAGACATGGCTTAGTGAGAAAAGCTAAGTGGATGCTGGTGTTTATATGGAGGCCTTGGCAAACAGAATCCAAAGCAGATTTTCACAAAATGTATTACCCTGGTAATTGCAGAAGTGAAAAAGAGTGGGCAACTGGGAACATAATACCAGTGGGCCAACACAACAGACAACTGTTGGGCATGACTTCTGGCCTGGTGCCAGAAGAAACTGAAAACTGGACCTGAAATGCCAACATTTACTTCATGGTGAAGGTTCAAGGAATAGCTGTGTGCTATCCACTCTGATTACACATGGAAATCCATTTTTGCAGCGTGCTGCTCTGGTTTTGTATGTGCCATTAACACATTTGCATTTTGAAGACGCTGAGCAGAGTTTGCTTTTTTTCCATGTGCAATCAGTTTTGGGAGCTATTTTTACCAAGTATTAAAGCCATAAAATAAACATGATTCTAAATATTTGGGAGCTATTTTCTTTTTTTCCCATGCTGCATTTATGTACATGGTTTTACATTTTATTTTCATTCTGCTGGCTCCCATTCAGAAAAGGAGCTAAAGTGCAGAAAGGATGATAAAAAGCAGACACTATACAGATTCTGATTTTCTGCATTTTGCTTTCTTTTGCAGAAATAACATTGGAAATAAGGATATACCTTCCTTTAGAAATTTAAAATAAAATAGAGAAAAAACCAATGCAAATTTGTACAGAGGTGATGCCTATTTCTTGTGGGCTGTTTTCAAAAGGTTAAAAGTGGTGGGTTTCATCTGCTGTTCTGATAACAACACAAAGATTTGTACTGAAAAAGAGCAAATTAGAAGATCATGAAGTAGGTCATAACCATTTCTTGCATTGTCAAAATGCTATGTCTAGCATCAGTCAAAAAAGCAGTTGCAAACTTTCTCTGATGTAGCATTTGCAAGGGTTGTTGCTCCAGCCTGGAAGCCAAGAACCAGCCCCTGGTAAATGGTCACAACCCCACTGAGGTCAGAAACACTTCCTCAGTTTACACAGGCTGGCCTTTTGTTTAGAAATTCTGGAAAAAGATATACTCTTTAATTAAAATTACCTAAACATATAGGCCTGGAAAGCCCTTTACAGAGAATCTGAATATTAATCTCTGATCCATGAGAAGTTTTCCACCAAGATTGAGTCAAACAGCTGCTCTCAAACATTTGTTGTTGAAGGTGCCACTAGCAGATAGCAGTACAAATTAACTCCTGTTCTAGATGTTATACTGGAATTTATAGAAGATGTAACTAAACCACAAATTATTCACTGGGCACAGTACCATGCTTAGCAATTGCTGTATGAACTAATTTCACAATAATTTCACCTAGCTGTTCATCTTGGCAGAGCAGGCCTGGGGCTCCAGGATTTTGTCACTGCAGTGGGAAAGTTTTTGGTGATGTAGGGGAGGATGTGATTGCTTCTGAGTGCTGTGGGAATCCTCAGGAAAACATGTTTTTGTTGCATCTGGGGAATGATGCTGCTATGTCTGGTTTCTGTTAGAGGAAATCTTTTATCCTGTCAAAGTGCAGCCACAGTCACCTCTATTAGGGAAGGCACAGTTTTCCAGTTTCCCTCTTGCAGTGCTGGGACCTCTGGCCACCACTGCAGATTTGTGTGTCACTGTCCTGTCACACCGTGCCACCTGCTGGGACGTGCTGGGGCAAGAGACCTTGTCCTCTGTGCCTGCTCTGGGTTGGATGAATGAAGATCGCCTAAATGTTAGAAGAAAGGGGAGGTGAATAAGTGTTAAACAAACCTTGAGACACTATTAAAAATCTGCATTTCAGGCTCTATAACCTGTGTTAGGTGTGAGAAGGTAGCAGACAGCACCTATACTGACCATTAATGCTCTTTTGTCAATGCCTTTTCCTAGAGCACTGCACTCTTTTGGTGGATTATGTCCAAACAGAGCTACATTTTTACCTGTCTTCTTGTAGCCAAGATCCTCTAATAAATAGTTTGCTGAATATTTGTCAGTGTGTGCATGTATGGCTTACATACATACAGAGGATTTTATGTTGCTTGCTGATTATTAGAAAAAAATTGTTTTAAATTCACTGCCAGTCATGATTCATATATGAATCATTGATTCATGTATGGCCAGAGACCTGTGCACATGGCTGTGCCACAGCCACCAGCAGATGCCAGGGTTACCAGTCAGGAGCATTTACTTAGCAGGAGAAAGGGGAAGAGGGGTTGTTTCTGAAAGATGCTGCCAAGAAATCTCAGCAGACATGGGCTCTATGTGCAGCACCTTGCAAAAGGAATTCAGCCTCTCAGATCCTTCCTCTCAGAAAGGAAGCAACAAATGGCTCACTCATTTAACTTTGTGGAACTATGTGTACCTGCCAAAGGCCACCTAATGACAAGAATTTTAACTTTGAATGTTTTAATAAAACTACTTTGACAGGAACATCCAAAAGATCCACAATCATTTTTTCAGTGTTTTCCTTATATTCACAGAAAAGCAAAAAGCAATCCCACACACTAGCAAAAACACAGATTACACAACATCTGCTAAATGGAATATGACTATTTTTTAGTTTTTCCAAGATTCAAACCTGTGTGAAACAAATGAAGAAGTAGCTGTCATGCTGGGAGCTCTTCTAGAAAAAAATGAAACCAGAATTCAGAGGTAACACAGCTCTCAGCAGCACCACAAAGCACTCAGGACTTCGCTCTCCTTCAATTAATAAACCGGTCTTGGCATATAACAACTGCCTGTTTCACAACATTTTAAAAGTACAGAGTTTCTGGTTTTAATCTACATGGATGGCACATTTCATCACTACAGTTCTGATGGGCAGGAGAAGGATTTTTTTAATGGTTTTCACAATCTGTTATCCTTTTATTTGGCTCTCTAATCCTAAAAGTTAAAAGGGCATCTACAAAGTTGTATTAGCCTCCCTTTCCTCTCCAAAGAGCACTCAAAAGCTGAGATCCTCCTGTACCTGCACAGTGGATGGATGGCCCTTTGCACCCAGAGAGGAGTGGAGGGAGCTGAAGACAGCCCTGAGGCACAGGGATACCCCATGCATGTCCTTAGGGTGAAGGACCTGCATTCAGGCACTGATTTTCCACTGCTCAGCTACACCTCTTTTGAAATGCCTTCAGGGATAACAGCCTTACCAATTCCCTGGGCAGCCTGTTCCAATGCTCCACCACCTTCTTGGTGATGAAAGTTTTCCTAATACCCAATCCAGGCCTCCCCAGGTGGAACTCGAGGCCATTTCTTTTTGTTCTACCACTTATTTCTTGGGAGGAGAGATGGACATCTACCTTGATGGCTGGGAATGGCTACCTAGAACAGAGGCTAGACAGAGTTAGGAGGATAAAGTGGGTATTTATTAAAGGCCTTCAATAGATACACCTTGGCCAGCAAAAAGCCTCACAGAGGCTACACCCAAGATGCACAGTGGGCACAAGTTTTTCAGCCAGATAGAAGTTTGGTCTATTTGCATATTAGGCATTAATTCTGCAATTACAGCTTCAGGTAATGAAGTCATAGTTCCCCTGTTTGCCCCTCCCCAATTCACTTCTCTTTATGCTTTTCAGGCCTCAAGCTGGGATGGTGACCTTGGTTCTTAGGCCTGGAAGGAATGGTTTGTCTGGCCAGAATGTGAAGAGAGCTTACTAACATGCTATATGGAGTTCAGAGTTATGCACTAATGAAGTACAGGATCTGAAAAATATAAAAACTAAAATCTTTAAGCTTCAGCCTTGCTTCAACCTCCTTTCAGGAAGCCTCCTTGGCTTGGTTTAGCCAAAAAAATGGTTGTGGAGGTGTGAGCAGAGCTGTAGGCTGAATCCATGTCAGGTAAGAAAAGCAGGAGCAGAGAGGCATTTTTGCTGAGACTAGTGGCAGCTCAGTGAGCCAGGAGGATAAATACTGATGTGACAAGGTAAATACTGGTATGACAAGGTATAAATATTATATATTATATTTCCCCCAAGGGGCAAAAGCAGGGTGTAGGAAGATGGCAGCTCATCATCACAAGGGTGACAGAGGACAGCCCTTCCCCCAGGGCTGACATCTGTGCTGCCAGCAAAGGTGGGCAGGGCTTCTCACTAGAGTCAGTGAGACACGTCAATGCTCAGCCTAGCAAGTTACAAGTCCTTGACTTCTGCTGTGTGCATTAGCCAACAGATGATTGCTCTCTTCTCTTAGGTGGGTGTGTCCCTCTTAGTGTCCCTGCTCACAGGAGTAGGTGATGGGCCAGATGTGGCCACAGGGAGAGGTTCATCACCCTGCTGCTGGGGCTGTGGCAGCCTGAGGGCTCTGGGGGCTTCAGTTCTCCCAGCTGGAGGTGAGCCCAGGACACCAGGTGCCAGCCACAGCTTTGTTCCCTGCTCAGTGACAGGAGTTCACTGCTCTCTGCATCTGAGGTGCTTTCTGTAGCTGGCCCTGAAGAAACTCTGCCTTCTGCCACATGTTCTAGTGCTGGCAACTCAGTCCCCAGCATGAGTCCAACTCACTACACAGAGTTGGCCACAAAGGCAGGCAGAAAAGCACAGACCAGGTTGTGATATTTCCTCCTGGTTTGTGCCCTGATGTGTCCACGGCCCTCCTGAGCCAGGCACTGGGAAGGACACAGCAGATGTTTCCCAGAGGTTACAACAGTGCAACTCTGGCCCTTCCTGAGCCTGCCCAACCAGACCAGGGTCAACATCCAAAAATTCACTGCAAAGTGTCCTCTATACATTGTGCCTCTTGTAACCCAGATCCTGAGCTGGCTTAGGTGCTTTCACATTTACACAGGAGGAAATGATGCTCAAGGTGTTGCACAGATGAGAAATACTAAATCAACCATGAAGACCTCTCTATTTCTGCTGTTTCTCTGCTTGGACAGCAAACCTTTATCTGCTCTCTCCTCTCATGTCCCAAGCCAGGCAGACAATCTCTTGGTTTCAGCATTTCAGACCCCAAACTCATCTCTCTTCCCCTGGGACACCTTGCACCACCATGGCTCAAACAGCCAGCCTGAACAGGGCTCCTTTCAGTTTGCTCACAGCCCTTTAAAGAGAAAAAAAGGTGGACAAAGTGTTTAAAATGGATCCTTGAGAAAGAAGATTTCTTAGTTATCTGCTTTCTACAGAATTTTTTTCATTGGATTTTCAAATGGATCTTAAATTACTGTAAATAATGATTTCAAGTCTGTAAGCTCCAGCACTATGCCCTTGGATACAGCATTATGGGCCCCAGTAGCTGGTACCTGCCAAAGGACTAAGATAAATATTTGTACAGGTAACAACCAGACAAGTTTCTTTGGAGAAATTTTTCTTCTATTATCTCTTTTACAAGGAATTAAACACTTATTGTTGACCCAGAGCTCAGTAAAACTGAGACCAGCCTCTAAGGTTGATCAGCTGTAGGAAACTAAGTGGCACATGTGATGAAGTCAGCTTCTCTCAGCTGAGATGGAGTAAGTGCACACAGTGTTCATCTTCTGATAATGTGAACTAAAATGCCCCTGCTGAAACCATTGCAGAAGGTTCCAGTGCACAAGTGAAGACAGTCAGTAAAATTATTTTATTTTCACTGCAGTGGGATTCATTTCTACACAGGCAGCCTTCATGCCTGGGCTTCAGGGCAGCCACTTTCAGCTCACAGTGGCAACTTCTGGATGCTGAAAACGCTGACAAAGAGCCTGCACCCTCTTTGAAACCTCCATCCCTCTGCCTTGAACAAAAGCCCTGGTTTTAAAGTCTCTCCCATCCATTTTAGGGCAGTGTGTAAGGCAGTCACACTCACAGAGAGGAATACTGGATGCCTTTCTTCTCAGCTTCAACCAGGGTTGGAAAAGGCCCTAGGAGTTTGACAGAGCTGGGCTGCTGATATTCATGTTCTCTTACCCTTGCCCAGCTGAGCAAGCTGGCTTTGCTGTGTCTTTCACATGGCCTGCACAAGGACTTGGATACTTCACTGCAGCTTAAGCTTTAATTAATGCATTGTGAGATACTCCTTTCAGGAACTGGTCTAATTGATTTTTTTCTTTAGGCATCTAATCAAAAGGAGTAACTGAGATATTATTCTCAAGATGGAAAATTATCCTTACCTCTTGTGTCCTCAAATACCTGTGAAATGTTCTAGTCTTGGTTTTTATGGCCAGGCAGCTCTATGGCATTCTCCTGCTGTGTCCTGTATGTGTTTAATGGTCCTCTGCTCTCAGCCACCTCTTGCTTTCCACACATTCATTCATTTCTTGGATGAAAACCAACACAACTCCTTTACATCAAATAAGGGAATCTCTAATTTCACATGTAGTATTACTGTTTATACATCAGCATTTGCATACCCATAACCATGCATACTATATGTGCTGTATGTGCAATACAATATTACAATATAGCAGTACTCTGTATGATGTTATACATTTGTCTTTCTCAGGGCTGGAGAGGAACTTTCCTCCCTGTTGCCTGTAAGATTAGAGAAACTTGATTCAAAAAGTCTTAGGATGGAGGGAGGAAGAAGTATTGCTTTTTTTCTTCACTGCTCCAGCTTTCATTCATACACTGGAAAAATTAATCAGTATTTCTGGATTCTTGGCCTACCATAACCTGGAAATCAGTGTCCAAATGAGAAGGCCAATTTTTTTTTTCCTATGGAAACTGAAAACCCTGGGTTTCATACCCAATGCATGATTAAATGATTTAGTGAAGTGTTTTTCTTCTAAAAATGTATTTATTTCCAACATAGTTTATTAATGTATTTATTTCCAACACAGTTTATTTAGACCAGTGCCTCTAGTCCAGGAACCATCTGTGACTCTCGTGAAAGACAAGTGAATTCCCAAAGAATAAATAGAAAAAGGTTTATCCACTACAAATTTTTCAATCACAACTATTTCACTTAGAGATTTAAATTGTAACCTGGAATTTGGTCAGTATTTCTATTAACTTACTCCTTCATCTTATATCAAGAAAGCAATTATTTTAACTAATGAAGATAATGGATTATGAGAAAATAAAGAACAACTAGAAGAAGAAAGCTATCTGTATATATTAAAGTTGCACAGAGAATATAAATTTTCTCAGTTGTGAAAACATGGGGTGAGTCACTGTGGAAAAAGTTAAATGTTACCCAGAGAGAAAAGCAGTCTAATAAGAGATGAGTTTAATGGGTTACATGCCCTTGATTCCTCCCTCTTATTGTTTCTTTGTCCTAAAACAAACCTGACAGTATGTCTTTGGATCATCAGGTTAGTCAAAGATATGTACTTAGTGAAGGTTAAATAAGACCTCTGGTAAAGAAGTTTCACCAGAAAAGCCTGAAGTAATTTGAATTTTTCTTATGCTTCTGCTTCCTAATGCATCCACTAAAGAGGCAATTTGACAAACATAAAGCACTCGGGGCTCTTTGTCCACAGTTGTCAACTGTTCTTTGTTCACTAAAAGCCCAGTGGAAAGAAAGGGCTTAAAACAGTCATTTTGTTATCACAGAACTCAGAATTAATCCCATGCATGTGTACCCAGTGGTGCTTTTAGCACTGTTCTTTGGAGCTGTAAATCCCCCATATGAGGAATGTGCAACCTGCTCGTGGGTGCTCATCAGGCTGCTCCTACTGCTCCTGCTTTTAGAGTCACCAGGGGAACACAATGTGAAAAGGTTTTTGGAAACAAACAACCAGATTATGTGAAGTACTCTCACTCCTACTTTTTGTAATGAACTTCATATTTCTCAGTGCATGCGTTATTTTTTATGCATCTATTTTTAAGTTCTATTTTAAAACTTAAATAGAATTGTCTACCAACACGCAAGAGGAAAAACCTCAACCCATAGCTCTGTGAACATCATTTATATCAGTGGATTTACAGACCACTAGGAAGGAAATAACTCAGTGTTTTATTTCCTGATTTTTTTTCCTAAAATCTTTTATCCCTCATACAATTCATGCAGAAAATAAGGATACTTAAGAGCTGGTCTGTCATGTAAGACCAGTGATTCATTAAATGTACTTTCTGCTTTTCCAGTGGAAAATGCCAAATGCTGGCATGAAACCTTTTGACAGATAACTATGGATTTCTTTACATTATGTTTTTTTGTTGTTGTTGTGGGTGTTTTGGGATTTCTTTGGTTGTTTGGTTAGTTTTTTGTCGCGTACCCAACCCACAGGGAAATACCAACTTACTTGCATACTTCAGTGGCATCTATGGAAATGTTTGGAGACTTCCCAGGAGCTCAAGGCAAAATGGAAACTGTAGAGAGTCTGTCCAAATTAAAGACAGCTGCAGGAAATGGACAGGACCCTCAGAGGAATTACTTTATGGACTTGTATTACTAGCTTAGTTCCACATTTAAAAGATGAAACATTACATTTGGGAACAATGATTTCCACAGCATGGCAATAAAAATTCATTACATGTGTAGAGCCTTATAATTTTTGATAGTTTAAAATTATTTCACTTTGTTATTTTAAAATTTATTTTTTATTCTTTTTAATTTATTTTGTTATTCTTTAATTCACGTTTCTCTCAGCAACTAATAAGCTAAACATGATTATCCACTTCTGCTGACTCTCACAGATCCAGGATGAGCTCTGGATGTGGCACCTGGATCCCCATTTAGATTGGCTTGTAAAAACATTTCAAGAGAAAATTGACTGCAACTTTAATCTGAGTCAAACCTTACCTCAACGGTAAGATGTGAGATCCTGGGGAATGAACTCACTTGGGAGGAGTCTGTAATGCTTCCCAAGGGTTCTGGGCACGGAGATTTTCTTTGGAAAGAAATGATCCAACAAAACAT